>NC_134643.1:9104572-10304572 GCF_030463565.1 Pelecanus crispus
CCTTTCCTCTTTCCTTTCCTTTCCTCTTTCCTTTCCTTTCCTTTCCTTTCCTTTCCTTTCCTTTCCTTTCCTTTCCTTTCCTTTTCCTTTCCTTCCTTTCCTTTCCTTTCCTTTCCTTTCCTTTCCTTTCCTTTCCTTTCCTTTCCTTTCCTTTCCTTTCCTTTCCTTTCCTTTCCTTTCCTTTCCTTTCCTTTCCTTTCCTTTCCTTTCCTTTCCTTTCCTTTCCTTTCCTTTCCTTTCCTTTCCTTTCCTTTCCTTTCCTTTCCTTTCCTTTCCTTTCCTTTCCTTTCCTTTCCTTTCCTTCCTCTCCTCTCCTCTCCTCTCCTCTCCTCTCCTCTCCTCTCCTCTCCTCTCCTCTCCTCTCCTCTCCTCTCCTCTCCTCTCCTCTCCTCTCCTCTCCTCTCCTCTCCTCTCCTCTCCTCTCTCCCCTCCCCTCCCTTCCCCTCCCCTCCCCTCCCCTCCCCTCTCCTCTCCTCTCCTCTCCTCTCCTCTCCTCTCCTCTCCTCTCCTCTCCTCTCCTCTCCTCTCCTCTCCTCTCCTCTCCTCTCCTCTCCTCTCCTCTCCTCTCCTCTCCTTCCCTCCCCTTTCCCTTATGAGCTGACAGAAAGCAGTTCCCCAGAATAGAAAAAAAACAAAACAAAACACTTCTCCTTGACTGCATGGTTGTTTTTTTTCATTAGAAAAGAAGTTGAAAAATATTTTTTCATGACAAGATCAAGAAGAGCACAGCTTGAGGAGAGGGGAGTAAGAAGTTCATCTAAGGTGTGAACATAAGAGTTCAGCTGCATTTGCTATGGACCAAACACTTCCTACTCCAACAAAAAAAGGGGAGGAGGTCATTCGTTCAACATCAGAACAGTTGCTTACAATTCATAAGGAAGTACATAAGAAGAGAATCTCACTCTTGTAATTTAACACCTTTGGTCTATTTTAGCTTAGGTACATGCCCTGTATAAATCTCACCACTAATTTCTTCCCACATTAGGCATAGCCCTGGGGAGGTTGTTTTACAGGGAACTTAAGGCTTTGACCTTTGATCACTCTAACCTGACTTCTCAAAACCCTGAAGACAAGTGTCTAAAAAAATGAAATGTGAACAACATGCACCATCAATATCAATTACTGTCCTGTTATGTGGTAAATTTTCCCCACAGGGGGTGAGCAACTTGCTTGACGTATTTGGCAAAGGGCTTGATTCTCTTCCCCACTCTCAGTGATGTGATGCTGACATCTCTCTACACACTTTGGTGGGGTGCAGAGCAGAGTAAGGGAGGGAAGAGTCAGACCCAAAGTCTCTGCAAGTGCAGAGAAAAGCGGTCTCTGTCAAGAGAGAGTTTATGTAGTCTGAACAGCAAGCTGCAATCTTTGAAGAAAAGACTTCAAAGAAAAAAGGAGAAAAGAAACAATGTCTAATCTTCATACAAATGTGCTCAGGGGTCTCTGAACCTCAGAAGCTTCCAAGATTTAAGAATTAATTATCACTTGCCAGAAGTAAGCTTTATTCACAGGTAACGGTTACAGCAATCTGAGTCCTTTAGGTGTAAAATTCACAGAATTATATTGAACTGTTTAAAGCTCAGTAAATCACCATATTTCCCTTTGGTGTACTTGCACACTTCCAAATGTTTGATATTATCCTCTACATTGTTTATGCAGGATATATGATAGCAGGTCCCAAAATTTCATCTTTCAAAGGAAACAGATACACTTGGAAATACTTTGGTATGAGAATTGTGACTTGCAGGTTTGCACTAAAGCATGCAACAAAGCGGTCCAGCTTCTCAGTTCCTGTAGAGCAACACAGCCCTGTTGACTTCTATTTACTGCAGCAAAAGACAAGACTCTAAATCATTTGTCAGCTCCACAGATGTATACATAGCGAGGAGCACTGTGAATGACTAAAAGCAAAGCACTGTTTTTCTGATTCCTCTTAGCAGAATGGTGTGTGTAAAATGTCCCTCACGCAGCTGAGATATTCGGGATATCTCAACACCTACAGGCTTTATTATATTTGTCCTTACAATACCTTTTTGAGTAAGGACTCCTGTTATATCCATTTTACACTTGAAGTTTGAAACCTAAGGCTGTGATAAGACCCATGGTTGCAGGGCAAGTTAGTGGTGAAATCAGGAATTAAACATTTAATTATCTGGAGGACTCAGTCATGTTATGAAATTATTGTGCTCAAGGAAGTGAATGATTTATTGTGGATATCTGACCAGAGACATACTCAGGCCAGGGTAACGTGTTGCTTAAATCCTACATTTACCTCAAGATGAAGGTGTGAACCCAGCTGGCTGGTGGGGCTCAGCTGCTGCACAGAAACACATTAAACTGCAATAACTTGATTGTGCGTCCCAGCCCTCTCTTCTATAAAGCATTATCTGTCTTTCATCTTTAAGACTTCAATGAAAACAGTTGCTGCAGAAGCTCATCAGAGAGCTGCACCACTGCAGGGAATCAGTTTCCTGACATGAGCAAGGGCCTTCAGACCCAGAGCAGCTATATCTGATATACAGTAAAAAAAATTGCCACTTTTAAAATGTCAGTAAGCCAAGGTACCTGTACGGAAGAGAAAGGGAATGAAAGACAGACAGGTCAAATGCAGCCACTTTGAAAAATGAATCTCTCTGGCAAGATTGCAATTGCTTCATTTTGTGTTTATAGCCTTATGACTTTTGAGGTTAGATGGAATTTGTCTTGATATTTGCCCACTAGCAGTCAGAAGGCATCTGCAACTGTTGTCTCCCCATACACATGCATACTTTGCATCCTGATAATAAGCAGGCCCAACCACTGTGTGCCACCAGCATAGCAAAGAGGTGGCAAACATAGATCTGCTGCTGCTTGGGAGTGACTGGCCATCACAGAGGATCTAAATAACACAGGGGCATTGAGTTATTCCATGTTAGCATCCAGAAGGATGCAAAGGACAGAGTTTGACCCTGGTATTGCATTACAGGCAGGGCTGTGGCTGTTTGTTTTCAAAGGAAATTTGCTTCTGCGAACATTCAGAAAAATCCCGCAGTCTCCTCTCACTGACTGTTGCAGCTCCCAACAAAAGACAACAAAACTGAAGGTAATTGGTGCTGCCTCTCCCTCCAAATGGGAAATGTTGATATTTCAAGTATTTGTTTAACTGCGGATAGTTGACACAGCTTGTGAGAAATTATTCTGGGAGGAAAGGAAACCTCCCAAACTCCTCCGCTTCCTTTGCCCCCGGCTCCTCTTGGCTCCTGCTGGGTGCTCTGAATCAGCCCACCAGGAATGTCCCTGTCCCAGAGTCCTCCACCCTTTCCTTGGGGTTAATGTTTTCCTGCAGCCATTCCCTCCTGCCGGAACTGGGAATTGAGGAGCGCACAGTGAGTGGACCCTCGGTGGCTATGAAGGGGTTCAGCTCACCTGGTATCAGCGGGGCCAAGCTGCAACACCTCAGCCCAGATGAGGTAAATCAGGCAGACTCTGGCCCCAGGTGGCTTGGTACCAAACCAGGCGATCTGGTACTGAGTTATTTTTGCCCCGTGGGGGACATTTGCTGTGTTTGTTGTAAGATTTTGGTGTTACTTATCACATGCCTGTTATAATGCATTGCCTGAGATGTAATTAAATTCAAAGGGCATGTCTGTGTTGAAAGGGAGGGTTGCAATTTGTTAGCGTTTGGATTTTTCATTAAAAACCAAGCAGTTTTTCTGACTGGCAGGAACAATGGTTACAGAACAAAAATGCTATTAAAAAACCAGAAGGCAAAGGCTTTTCTTTTTTTTTTTTTTTTAACAACTACCTGCCTGACATTCCCACACTGATTTGGAATAAAGCCCAGCATTTAAAAATAGCAGGATTGTGACAGAAAGACAAGGCAAAGAGAAGAAGAGCCTTGACATTGAGAAAGGTCTGGCAGGTGATAGGTATGGCTTTTTTTTTTTCTCTCTCTCTCTCTCTATGTGCATCTCTGTACACACAAATATCTGTATCTATATGTGTGTGTGTATTTGTTTCATGTCTAGATGAGAAATTTGCCTTTACTGCTGAAGTTTCCCTGAAAGCTCAGTTAATTAGTTCTCATAACATCCATGGAAGCAGACACCAGTATCATCCTTATCTGCAGATGAGGAGATAGGAAAGAGCACAGAGAGAAGGAAGCACAGAGAGATTAAGGGATTTCTACTACAGTAAATTCAGCGTAGAGCTGGGAATTTGGTCCAGCAGGAAAAATCCTAACCTTATTAAAAGCAATGGGAGACTAGCTTAAGAGATGCCTGGATTTGGCAATTTTGTCTGCTTTGTTCAAACCTATCTGATCTGTTCACAGTTACATGTGTCCTGATGATGCTTTTGGAAGAAAATGTCACCTCTGACTGTCTACAGCTCCTGGTCAAATCTCAGCTGAATCCCTCAGTCCCAGAGCTTCAAAACAGGGGCTGAATCTTTCTTTGAGGGACTCTGTACCATGCATTTACATATCTAGAAAAACAGTCTGGAGTGATAACTGAAGTAATTTAAGATCTTCCTAAATTGAGTACTATATTCTCCCAGGCCACCAGGGTCACAGGAACTGAAATTTTACATCCCTATTTGCTGTGTTCCACAGCACAGTACTATCAAGAAATGGCTGGAGGGTTTCGGCTGAACAGATGAGCTATGTTTAAATAGATTGGGTAAAGCCAGCTCATTAAAAAAAAAAAAAAAAAAAAAAAGTTCTCATTTTATAATGGCTTTCTTGCCTTCTTGCTTATATACTTGTTCCAGGGCAATATTTTCATGTTATTAGGGTGTTTCAGCTCTTATTTTAAAGCTCACTTCATTAATGTGGGTAGAACACTTTGAAGTATAAAATGTAAGTTGTATCACTGACACACTTTCAGACAAAGCTTTTGCCTTCCCAGAGGTCATGTGAAGCAAATGTGTCACACCTACAAATGTGCATAAATTGCTGCTGGCGGTAGAGGGCCAGATTTCCCTCAAAACCGTTGTAGCAGCCGTATGCTGGCTGCAAGTGCCTGGAAAAGGATCTTCTTTTCAGCAGGGAGCTGGTCTGCTGAGCACGAGTCTGGCAGCTAAAGACTGAGTCCCCAGACTTGCTGTGATGAGCCTGGCAGTGAAGCAGCTGTGGGGCTGGACTCCACTGTTTAATACTTCTATCTGCTGGACACTATCGGGACATGGTTTAGTCTTCGGGACATGGTTTAGTCTTCGGGACATGGTTTAGTCTAGTCTACCCTTGATTGGCTTAGAGTAGACTTGGTAGTGTGGGTTAATTGTTGGACTGGATGATCTTAAAGGTCTTTTCCAACCTAAACGATTCTATGATTCTATAATTCTATGATTCTATAAAAATCCCCTAAACTGATCTGAAAGTCACCCAATGATTTCTCCAGTGTTTGACACCAAATCTCCAAATTTCTTACTTCTCAACAAAAGTGTGATGGTCTGAGGTGTGCTGGGAAGAGCACAATGCATACTGGATTATGTGGGAATGGAAGGACTGTTGGGGTGGGCAGCAGATGCACCTGCTGTAGCCTCTTTGAACACGGGGACTGCTTCATGGGACTTGTCCACTGCTGTAGTGCAGTGCTGTCGAACACTGGGCTTTACCGTTTGCTTGCCTCCAGCCTGCAGGATGACAGGGCAGGAGACAGGTTACCAACACTTGAGACAAGAGCTTATCCATGGAGAGTGCTCTCTGTAGAGTCCTATGGCCTGTTTGAGAAGTCTGAAACATCCAGGTTAATTTTAAAAATCTGTTCCTGCAACTGTGTCCCTGCTACTTGTATCCCTTCCCCATCACCCCCCAGGGTGTGGACACACAGGGGGGATCCTGTCTATTGATGTCAGGGCACGATTTGGACATCCACACTGCTGCCTGCAAAGTGGGAAGTTGTCATGGCACTGTATGGCAACCTTCCTGCTAAACTACAATAACACAGACACCCCCGCTTGCCCACAGCCGTGATTTATTACCTTGTCATATTTCAAAAGCTAAAGCAGGTTGAGCTTGGTCAGTACTTAGATGGAGAGGTCTCCAAGGAAAATGCAAGAGCTAGAGGAAATGTTCCTTGAGTCAGAGCCGGGGCAATAATCCAACATGGTGTTAAGGATGTTGCTTTTGGACTGATTGTAAAATCAATGTATTGGCCACTGGTGGTCTGTGGGAAGGGAATGTAATACCTAACGTGACTGGACAATAGCTGCCAGGTATTTATTATCCTACAAGGGTCAGCTCTACAGCAGGTGTAAATTGGATGAACTGAAGATGATGAATCCAGCTGATTGCTTTCTCTGCTGTGTCTTGTTATATGGGTTTAGAGGCTTGGTTGTTTTTCTTTGTCCTCTTCCTTTGTAAGTTACATAATTCCTTAAATGGTACGGAAGCACACAAAATACAAGAACGGGGAAACATTTAGTGGTATTTTGTCTAATAAAGCTCCCAGTTTCTGGAAATCCACAGCTTAACAATTAAAGCCATTTCTGCTTAAGATCATTGGTTTTGTGGACTTGATTTTTCCCTCATCATTCCCACAAAACTATCTGAAAGCTCGGGCTGCTCATCACTGTTTGCAAGGCTGGATACATTATCTACCAGCTTCTTATGTAGGACAGCAGGTCTGTGCCTGACCCTTGAAGATAACTGGCCACATCTGTTTCCATTAGCTCTTTAGATGTTGTGGTTCACCTCTTGAATTCTGCCTGCTGGAGCCTTGGGACAGTGCATTTTTCCACAATGAAGTGTGATTGCTGATTATTCCTTACGTAGTTTGTTTGAAACAGTGCCAGTCAAGGAACGTAGACATTTCCCTTCTGTGAAGCAAGCTACATGCATGTAGTAAAAGACACAATCCCTTCTGTAATTGCAAATAGTATATTAAAAGAACACTGATCTGGATTTAAAGAGATAATGAAAATGAACATTCATCCGTGCACCAATCTGGCTCCTCTGGTTTCTGAACAAATACCTTTCCTTCCTTTGTCCTCCATTTCTAGCACAAAAAGAAACATTTTCCCATGGGCCCCTGGGATTCAGATTCAAAAGCTGTGTTTTCACCTCCTTTTTCTGTGTTTCTGATTTAGCAAACTGCATATTTAAAGTAGGAAATGTGATAAGTAATCCCATACTAAAATCTGCAAAGCAATTGGAGCATCTCCTACCTAGTCCGTTAGTTTAGGCAGTCATTTCAAGAATGAACCAACCGGACACCTTTGAGGATGGCAGGGTGTTTAAGAACCACTGCTGCAAACGCTCTGTGACTGTAGTAATTAACTGTGGCTCTCCGTTGGGAAAGTGAAGCTTTGATAAGCACATTACAAAACCATTGTCAGGAGTACAAGTGCTTTGAAGAGTGCATTGAAAGGAATTTTGCTTCAGAAAATAAGGAAGTATGTAATGTGAGATTTCTCTAAGGAGAAGATTATGCTTTATTTGGGCTTCTCTGTACAGGCTGAGAAGCAGAATGTGAGAATACTTCACAACTCATTTAGGAACACAGACCATTGTAGGCTGGACTGAACCCAAGTCCAATCTAGTCCAGCATCTTGTGTCGGAAAGTGGCCAGCAGCAGATGCTGCAGGGGAAGGTGCAAGAGAATTTGTAGACGTTATGTTTTTACTACAAGTGGGCAAAACATCTTCCTAATTTCCAGTTATTGTGGCTGCTATTATGTGTAGATTTAATTTCTATCTACAAGGACAAAACTTAAACAGAGGTACCTGTTTCAGACTTCAGATATCATTGTCCAAAGCATAAAATGCTTCCTCCCAGTCATACACCGAATGACTATAATCAAGCCAAAAAAAAAAAAAAGAATTCCACCCAAGCAGTTAGTTATTCCAGTGCATATGTCCAATATAGATTCCCATAATCTGCTTCAACTCACTGAGATAGAAATGACCACTTTTCTTTGGCGACATAGCAGTCAAGGCAAATGGGAATTTACCTGGGGGTTTTGAACAAGGTGCAGGCATTTTTCTGACTGTCAGTCCAGCAGATCATCACGAAAGCCCCGCAGCCCTGGAGAGGGGACACAGAGGAGGCATGGGCCAGGCTGGGACCCTGTTGATGGGGGTCCTTACAGATACGGGCTGCCTATGGGCAAGTTGTTTCAGCTCCCTGTGCTGCCTCTACAGAGCACAGATACTGACACTTGCCTTCTTTGAAAAGCGGTCTGATTGATAGCTGTGGCTAAAAAATAACTATAGAACATAACAGATGAGATTGATTTTTAGGATTATACGCTCCACCACTGAAATTGCTTGAAACCACCCACAAATCTCTTCCTTGGGCAGAAAAGAACATATTTACCTCCATACAAAGCTTCTCCTAATGTTCCTCCTGCAGAATTACACAGAGCCTTTTGCTTTTATTTCTTGGCATTGACTTTTTTGTTATTATTATTATTATTATTAAAAAAACCACAACTTCAACTTAACTGTGTTCAGATCCCTCATTGAGCTGCAGTGGAGGAAGTGTATTTGCACTGGAAATTAAGATGGTTGGCATGTCTACCTTGGTTTTGAGGATAGTGTTTTCATGTTCTTTTCCTTTCTTCCCCAGCTTTCTTCTCTTTTGTGTCTGTCTGCCTCTTTCCCATTTCTTTCACAGTCACTATTTTTGCTCCAAGCAAAGAACTCAGTCATGCTCTCACCCTCTCACAGGATCTGTGTACACTTGAGGTCAGGCTAGCAAACCTGACTCTCTCTGGAGCCAAGCTTTGCATCCTTCCCTTGCCCTTTTCATACCCTTTGCCTCATCACAGTTTTCTGTCTTCTGTTTCCAGGGTTTTCCCCTGTCTTGCCGTGCTCCTGGAGGGCAGCAGTGCCTCGCTGCTGGCACATCTGGCTGGTGCGAGCTTGGGTGCTACCTGGTGGCTCTGATGCAGAGGTCCTGTTGGACACTGTGCCAGTCTCTCCTATCCCTTCTGACATATTTTATACATTTCAACCACATGACTTTCAGGGGAAAGGACAGTCTGTTACTTTGTGTCATTACCCACTCTAGCACAGCACAGCTCCCCTGTGGTTCAAGGCACCATATGCTTCTTTAATATATACAGTCATTTTGATGTGCCCTCACATTTCTCTGAACTTACTTCGCCCTTCTGTCCCTCCTTCCTCCTCTCTCTACCATTCTTTTAACACTGTCTTGCTTTTCGGCACTGTGGCCCTTTTTCCTTTTCCCCACGCTCTCCTCCAGAGCTGTGCTGCCAAGCCTTGGGCAGCTGTCCTGGGGTGGAGATGGGTCCAGCAGGGTCTTCCAGGAAGGTTCAAGCCACTTTGACCCCTCTCCCTTTGGAGGAAGCAGGGATTTCTATGACTGATCCTAAGTGGGCAGGGAAATAAAGAGAAGGAAGAGGCAAGAGCTGTCTAATGAGCTCAGCAGAGGTGACATGGCCTTGTAGAAAAGGCTGTGTGAGCAAAGGGAAGCAACCCTTGCTGGAAGGAGTATTTAACATCTGGATTCCAAAGCCTCATTCCTTGGAGGTTTGCAGTCATTTTATCGCTTTTCCTGGATTCCATTTTCATATCTGCCTTAATCTGTGCCTTTTCTTTTTTACCGTTTTCTCCAGTTCTGCTCAACTCTTCTTCCTACTGTTCCCATCAACGTGGCTTCACTCCAACAAATGTTCTTAAAATCCTTTGATTGGGGTGTTCCAATGAGGCAAAAATTAATTCCTGTATCTGTAATTTGTTTATCCTCTTCTATAGAGTCTTACAACAAGCCTCAAGAGAGGAATATAAATGATGAATGCAGGTTAATAACATGAGAGTCTGTGGAAAATTGCATTAAGATGGCACAGCAATAACAGGTATAAAAACAACTGAAGCATGTGGTGAAGTCCCTACTATATCATAATATTTCCACTGGTAATATACATCGTAGTTTGTGCTAAAAAATCTGAAACTTAAAAGTGATAAAAAATTAATGCCTCCAAACTGCTGCTGAGAAGAAAGGTTAGGCAAATTATTCCCAGTTCATACAGTAGACGAAAAAAATAAGCAAAGTGGGTGAATTTAATCCTATTTAATTTTGATCATCCAAAGGACTGGAGCCTGGCCATGTGTATCACAGAGCTCCCCCTCTCATCAGTGCAGAGAGGCAGAGACCTCAAGGGATACAGATGTGTCACAAACCAGGAAAAATGCTTATAAAGGGGGACAGCTGAAGACGCTGGCACTCCCTTAACTGGAGAAGACTAATTAATCTAGTCTCACATACACAATATCTTTAACCCCTCCAACTGCTACATTTTGGAGCTTCCTCCTTCTCCAAGATATTTTTTTTAAAATGACCTAAGGTCACTATGGCATGACTAGGATTAGCAGAGTTATTTGTGATTTCTGATATCCTGAAATGGAGATGAGACCATTTCTATTTGTTTAATAACACAGAGACAGCTCATGGATTTTGCTAGATGCACTGGAAAGTCTCTGCCAGGTGTGAGGTGTCAGAAGCAGAGCAACACAGTTGTACCAGATGCTCAAGATGCTGAACAACCTATATATCATCTTTGTAAACATTTTGTGTGCCTGCGTGAGCCTAAGGGGAAGTTACATGTGTGAGCTAATATCACATAGGGGTTTGAGAATAGCTGCCACAAATCTTCAAGCAGGCAAACAAACTGGAGAAGCCTTGCCCTCTCATGAACAGTTTATTGTTCTGCTTTAACAGGTTGGAAAGAGCTGACAAGAAGTGATGTGGGAAGTGGTCACACTGATATGAAAAGGGGGATCTGCTTCACTTTGTACAGTAATGAACCAAAAGAATGAGAGCCGGACACCATCTTTGGAGCACAAAGTGGACAAATGCATAGGACATCCCACTCAGCAATCACAAACCAGAACACCTTATATATCAGGACATAGGCATTCTGGAGATGTAGATGCTAGGGTGTCAGGAAAATGATGAGAGCTACCTGCTGAACCAAGAACACAAATAGGGTTTGTCATCATGGTGAGATATTTCTACTAATATATTTCAGCATAAATAGTATCGATGTTGTTGGGAATGATAGCACAAAGACGAATTAGGTAGATCCTTGGGTTAGAGATGCGTTCCTAGGAAGCCAAGAGTGCAAAATCCCATTTCAGCAGGCTTGCATGGGATAATGTAGAAGAAAGTACTGTGGAAATGCACTTAGGTGAAGGAAAACTTAATGCATATAATCGTCTGCTCTTCCAAAGCCTTAGCCAGAAATTTGTCACTGGTTTTCACTGTGTAATCTGGTAGGCCAGAGAGAGTTTTACAGTAATGTTTTTTAATTTTTTTTAATACCTTTTCCCAATAATAGTAAAATTAGAGTTTTCAACCTGTGGTCTCTGAATCCACATGGGTCCAAGGACTAATTTCCCAATGTCCATGTTTTTCTATTTTTCTGAGAAAAGCAACCCTAATGTCAATACACTTACAGCAGAATCTGCATCTACAAGGGAATATAGGAAGGGTTCAGCAAAAAGAAAAAGAGTGAAAACCACTGGTACAAAAAGAACATTTTTTAACTCAACACAAGAGAAAAGGGATCAAGATTCCCATGGCCACCTTTTTTTAAATGGAAACACTTTGCACAAGTGTAGGACCACCTACACTTGTATCAAGAAAAATTGAAAAGCAACAATTATTGATGCTGTCAATGACAATGACACTGTCATTGCACAAAGAAAGTAGCACAGAAAGTGCTGAACTGAAGTCAGACTTGCTAAATTGATCACTGGGAATTGGAGATTTAGACTGTGGCCTAAATCTGCAACCTGGTGCGAGAGTCATGGCCCTTTGCTCTGAGAAATGGGAGACCTGAAATCTTATAATCACCCTTGATGACAGGGAAAGAAGCTGGAGGCCAGCAAGATGCAGTTAGGGAGGGGAAAGCGCTGATTGCCATTTTTATTGCAACAATATAAATGTAGCCTTTGCCTCTGCAAGTTGCTAGCCAGCTGTTTTTAGATGATCATGGCACCTATTTTAGAACAATGTAAATTTGGGGGGTATTTTATTATACAACAGGATGACTGCTTTATAGTAGAGTTCTGCTGGATTTGTCACAGCAATCAGCCAGACACAACATTGCGAGCCAAGTGTTAAAAATATGAGCACATAAAAGGTATTGAGAATTCCGATTGATCCAGTGCTTTATGCAGATGAGCCTGCGAAGTGCATTTTCTTTTACCTGACTTGAGTTTACTCAGTGGAATAACAGTCTGTGAGCTAAAAATAGCCCATCAGCAGTGAACAACAGCCAGCTTTCTCCTCAGCATTGTCTGTATTCCTCACTTGCTGCATGTTGAGCTGCTGTTCATTTCTGTGGCAGGTCTGTGCAAGGAATTTATGTTGAGTATCCAATGGAGAATTAGCAGGTGGATTGGAGATCAAAGGTTGCCTGTTCTGCTTAATATCTGCGGCATTTCTCAACTCTCAGAACTGAACCAAACCAAACCAAAACCAAAAAAAATCATCCAGGAAGAAGAATGTTAATTGGCCAGATAAAACCCGTGATCTGTGGGAACAATTAGGCCAAATCCACATCTTTGAGTAAATCATGGAGGGGGGGCATTGAAATCGCAGATCTCAGATGTATGATACAAGCTACGGATACAATGTTATGAAATTACAGTCTTTGATGTCATCTTAATAATCTTTAGCTGCTTGTTCATCTGTATTTGTGGAAAACATAGGCTTAACTCTTTCAATTCATTATGCTCTTCTCTTTTTAAAAAGATCACTAACATCCTTAATATTCTCCTAGGGCTGTTTTGCTTGAATATGACATATTTAGTTGTCAAAGACAGATGTCCAGTATTATGAAATGTCTAGCTTAATATCACACTTTTTTTTTAAGACAACATGACATTAGAACTGAATAATTTTTAGACATGAGTTCTGTACCTCTAGTCATCCATTGACAGTTCAGATTTATTTTAAAGATATGTATTAACCCTGGACTGGAGCAGTTTAAGAACAATTTGGACCCAGTAATATATGAGTCATACGGAGAGTTGTTTCCTTGTTCTGTAAGTATTTTTTGACTGATTTAAACAGTAAATACACAGCCTGATGAGACATAAACAAAGGTTTGCCTATGCAAACAGCCCCCTTAGTCTATTTAGCTACATCTATGACCACAAGAAAGTTAGGGCTGGTGGATTTGTGAATTCAAATGCTGCAAAAGGTTAACTTGGTCTGCTTCCCTGATGTTTACGGTGCTGTAACTCAAAAATTATTCAGTGAAAATCAGTGTAGATCCTTCAATTTCATGCTGGAGAGACATTTTCAGCTGTAAAGATATTAGAAAAAATGGGCATTCCTAAACACAGCAGGAATATGCTAACACTAAATTCCAATTTTTGTCATACAGTCCTAGAGAAGGAAAAACAAATCACAAAAACCACCAGTGCAAAAGCATCATTCTGGAAGGTCAGTACTGGGGACCAATACTAGCAGGGCAGGGCTGTGTGCAGTCCCAGTGCAGGTCCAGTGGCTACCTGTATTGTAACTAGTCCTCTGCCACCTTAACAGATGCTGATGGAAGGATGTGCATTGGGGGAATTATAGAACCTTGATACAAGGACAGGACATAAAGTGGTGAAAAGAGGAAAAATTTCCCCAAATCCCTGAACCCCAAAGCATAAATACAACCCAGGCTATAAGGACTGAATGATGCAGATGGTGCATCCGTTTCAGGTTCAGCGGGGGAATGTACTTGTAATTGTTGCTATTACCCGGTTATGCTGCTTGAAGTCAGAAGGACAATCTTGAACTAATAAGCAGGACAATTTGAATATGTAAAGGAATGAACCATATTAACCCAAATCATACCAGGGAAGCAATTCTATTTCTGACTGCAGTGAAGACCCGTCTAACAGTTGATGGATGTTATAATGGCCTTGTTCTGATCCTGTTAACAGTCTTGTCTTTGGGGCCTTAAAGTCAGCTGACTTGGTTAGAGAGGAGAAAATCAAGTGGGTGGGGAAATCTTTGCAAGATTACAGTACACAGGAAGCTTTGACAGCCTCAGGAAAGATTTCCCCTAGCTCTAATTGAGCCAACCTCAGAATGAGAGACACTGCAAAGTGCAGCAGGGGAGGAGGAATAAAAGGTAGCTTTAAGGAGGAGAAAGGGGTACACGAGGGAAGACATGAGAATCCACCCCTGGGGGTTATAAGACTCAGATTCATGCTGTTTTATGCAGAAGGGGCAAAATCTACCCTTTTATCAGAGAGCTTCAAATGCATGACAGCTTTTAACAGAGAAGACAGCAAAGGCTAAAGAAAGAAAAGAACTCAACCCACCAGTCACTGAATTTAAAGTAAACTAAACTGGTGAACCCTTTCAGGGAATCTGTGTTCAAAAGAGAAATGAGGGGACCCAAGGTCTCAGAAACTCTTGACTTGAGGAGGAAGAGCAGGTATTTATGATACTGCAAACGCCTCTATGTGAAAACCTTGAGTCTAGCAAAAGTCACTTTCTGACAGCATCTCTTGGAAGGAAGTGTATTTGCTTTTATTTGTGCAGTGTAACCTCCTCCACACTCAAACCACAAAAGCTCTGAGCCTAATTCAGCTTTATGAACAGGAAGCAGTGTTTTAGTTTAAGAATGTTAAGTTTTTGGCTTAGGAAATTGTTGGTTCAGTCCTTATTATAACCCAGATAAAAGTTATCACAAATGCATGGTATGTTAACTGAGAAGAATTTGTATATTTGAGTACTTTAATATTGGACCAGAGTGCTGACACTATGAGATTGCTGGAATAACGTAGTATTTTCAGATAAGGCTGAAATGCAAGTCTTTCAAATCAACAAGATCAAGATGAACAGTGAGTCTAGGCTTGAATGCTTGCCAGGTTTTCTAATAATATTTTTTTTCATTACTTTAGTGCAGTTTTAATTTGGCATCCCTGAAGATTATGAATAGCTAATTCACAGATCTACTGACTTTAAAGGCATAGGGGCTATAATGACCTTCCAGCCTGATCTCTCATATAAAGGCAAGCAAAAGGACTTCCCTGGATTAATTCCCACTTCAGGTCTAAGAGCTTAGCACAAGGAACTTAAGAAACTTTGGACTGGGTTAAAGCAAAGGCCTCTGTAGCCCATGTCTGTCAATATTCAATCTCTGACAGAGGTCATCAGTGTACACTTCGGGAAGTATAGGTGTAACAATGCATATATAGTGATTTTTTTGGTAATGTCTTTTGATGACAAATTTTTTGCATCTCTAAAAGTTTCAGATGGCAAAAAATCCCCATCATCATAAGTAAGTTGTTGTTTTGTATTGTGGTAAAAAAGTTAAATCTCAGTGGAAAGGCAAATTCTGAATTCTGGGAGAGAAAATTCCCTTTGCAAGTTAAACTTACGTCCCAATAAACTCTTGACTTGAGGAGGAAGACCAGGTATTTATGATACTGTATCTTAGGGTATCTTAGGGTCTCAGACACATTTTGCCTTCCTCCTACTGAGGATCTTGTGTTGCAGAGAGATTTCCTTTTTGGGAGAGATGCAGAGCAGACTCAGATCACAGAATCACAGAATGTTTGGGGTTGGAAGGGACCTCTGGAGATCATCTAGTCCAATCCCCTGCTCAAGCAGGTTCACCTAGAGCAGGTTGCACAGGATCGTATCTACGTGGGTTTTGAACATCCCCAGAGAAGGAGACTCTACAGCCTCTCTGGGCAGCCTGTTCCAGTGCTCTGTCACCCTCAAAGTAAAGAAGTTTTTCCTCATATTCAGATGGAACTTCCTGTGTTTCAGTTTGTGCCCATTGCCCCTCATCCTGTTGCTGGGCACCACTGAAGAGACTCTGGCCCCATCCTCCTGACACCCACCTTTAAGATATTTGTAAGCATTGATAAGATCCCCTCTCAGTCTCCTCTTCTCCAGGCTGAACGGACCCAGCTCTCTCAGCCTTTCCTCATGAGGGATGCTGCAGTCCCCTAATCATCTTTGTAGCCCTCCGCTGGACTCTCTCCAGTGGTTTCTTGTCTTTCTGGAACTGGGGAACCCAGAACTGGACACAGTACACCATATGTAGCCTCACCAGGACAGAGTAGAGGGGGAGGATAACCACCCTTGACCTGCTGGCCACACTCTTCCTAGTGTACCCCAGGATACCATTGGCCTTCTTGGCCGCAGGGCTACATTGCTGGCCCATGGTTAACTTGTTGTCCGCCAGGACTCCCAGGCCCTTCCCCGCAGAGCTGCTTTCTAGCAGGTCAACCCCTAACCTGTACTGGTACATGGGGTTATTCCTCCCTAAGTGCAGGACCCTCACACTTGCCTTCGTTGAACTTCATTAGGTTCCTCTCCACCCAACTCTCTAGCATCTCTAGCCTCTTAGCAAAAAAAATGAGGGAGGGCAATCCGGCAAAGAACAGAGAAAAAGTAGCAGCACCAGGAATTCTTCTCTCACTGACATGGCATTTTGTTCAAGGTCAGTCACAGAGCAGGCTCTGACTAAAATGATGAGTAAAATTTCAATCATGCAAGAAACACAGATAAAACTGAGCCTGGTCTGCTGGAGTCCTACCCTAGACATTTAGGTGAGATTCTTTTAATCAAACAGCCAGATTCTATGTTCCTACATGTGACCTGGTTGGTCAAAGGTCCCTTTATAGTCAGTTTACAGAAAAAACAAAACATTTTTTTGGACATGATTCCTCTCTTCCTATAGTAGATGACTAAAATATGTCAGCTGAATCACTCCTTAAAAATGTTGTTTTTCTTTTTATCATGAAACACAATCTTCTAAAGATGTAGACCTTCACACTGTGGCTGTTTCTGTCTTCACACTATGTCTTCTGAAATAAATCCCACTCTCAGATGCTTCTTTTCCTTGATTTGAACAAAGAATGAGGTTGTGGAGTGAAATGACCAAAAGAAGTCCTGATTCCTGGCTAGTCACAGAAGTGGTGAAAAGTGCAACAGATTGCTACAGATGCTTCCTTTTTATTCCCCACAAAGTCCACAAGCTCTTTCTGACCTGATGAAAGGGAGATTATCTCTCAGAGAGGGATGTGGAGAGACACTGCTTGTTCTTCTAGACGTCTGAGTGGGAGTCAAGGTACTTTGGGTCTTTATGAGGGATGTGAGGCAAATTAAATATTACCTTTGCTGTTGGTAGTAATCACAAGCAGAAGGATTCAATGTAATACATGTATTTGATTTGAAGTGGAAAGAATTACTTGCTTTCCTAGAAAATTTTTTAATGTGATGTAAGTCTGAAGTGTTTGAGATGAAATGCAACTATTTGGAAATGCAACTATTTGCAAGGAGTTCACAGGAAGACTAAATGATATGAAGTTCAGACCTAACAGCAAGACAATTAACACAGTTGTGCAATCAACTGAGCCTTTATAGTTGCTCTCCACACACTGGTCAGGCTGGAGTCACACATGACCCCAGGGGCTCAGGGCACAGGATTCCCAGCACTACAGGCAGTAGGAGGCTTGTGGGCAAGAGCGAGGACACAACTGCCTACATGCCAGGCACAGATCCAGATCATATTTTACTCTCTACAGGCCCAAACATGCTCTAGCACATTGTGGTTTTACTCCAGAGGAATGTGTCTGAGCTGAGAAAACAAGCCCGTTTTGTAATTTCAGGTATTCTTCTCTGCTGTCACTCTGAAAAAGTCAGCATGGGTGTTAGAAGCTAGAGAGGACCTGCTCCTGAAGATGCAGGAGACAGAAAGGAACATGGTAGACAATCTGTCCATAGTCTGGAGGCTCTTAGAAAATGTCGGGGAGGGAAGTGGCTTGCAAGCATCTGAAGGATGTCATTAAGCTGTGTGCTTGGGTTCTGCAGTGAAATAGGAAAATTAGACAAACAGAGGAAGAGCTTCAGGCCCTAGAGCATGGCTGACAGTCAGCAAAGAGGACAACAGGCATGGAAAAGTCTTCACATATCTCTGGCCACCAGATAGTGCAAAGGTCCTTCCCTCCCTCTCAGCACAGGGGAAATGAAGTGGCCCTGGCACCAAGTGGAGGCTGAGCACAGGGCAGGAAAAGACCGCAGTGACCTCCTCTGTCAAGAAATACCCACCAGCCAGAGGTTTGGCCAAGGCTGCTGCCTCCAAGTAACTTTGCTAGAGAAGACCAGCCCTAGTGAAGAACAATGAACAAGGAGGATGAAGGTTTACCAGTAACTGTTTACTCAGGAAAGGTTTTGAACCGATTTGTTTCCTTTTCAATACAACTCAGGAAGCACAGTGACTTTTAAACCATCTGTGTCAGTCAGGGAGGTTTTATTGATCATAGCATAACAGTCCATTGATAGAGAAAATTTTTTCAAAAAAAAATAGACATTTCTGCCATTTTCTATACCTTTTTCATCAACTCCCTTTCACCAGCAATAGAACTTTCTTTTACTTACACTCTATTTTCTTTTCAAATCAATATTATTTCCTTCACCAGACACTGTGTCCTTTAATAGAATCTAAATATTTACTTTAATGAGCATAAGAGATGATAATGAATCATGTTAACCATTAGTTGGAACCATCATGCAAGAAGAACTCGGTGCCTTTTGAAAAGCACTTAATGCACAGGCTGAAGTTTGTCATCTCACTAAGGAGCATAAGATTATTTGGTGCTACAACTTAGAAAGGAAACATTATCCCACTGATGAGGTTGTGCCAAAAAAGAGAAAGAAATGCTTTCCTTTGGAACACAGCACACTAATTGCACAAACAGTCTAAAACATGTCTTTGTTTCTATTTCTTATGATAAAAACCATAATAGAATGTCCCTGTAATAGGTGACAATGAAAGAAACCCCAATCTTAGGACGCTAGTTATTCCACAAGCATTACTTTCAGTCTTTCCAGTGGCAATAGATGTTTCATGGCTTGTTGGCCAGTTCACCAGACTGGAAGCTGTCTCAGACTGAGAAGTGGGCCACTTTCAGAAGACTAGAGAAATCATAGACAGACTGGCTTGAGACTCACAGTTTTCCAGATCACATCTGCAGTGTCAGGTTCATCACAGATGTGACCAGACCAGATTGGAAGCAAAGCTGCAGCAAGTTCAGGAGGTAAAAAATTAATTAGGATGAAAGAAGAACTTTGGCTGCAGTCATTAACTAAAGCAGAAATGAACTCAACTGCAAAAATAAATGTTTAGACTAGATACTAGGGAAAATGTTATGATCATAAAGGTAATGTGGCAGCTGTGGAGTCTCCACTATGGGAAGTTTTGAAGAAAAAAATTAATCAAACTTTTGTCAGAAGTGACACAATAATCCTGACTCTGCTTTGGGGCAGGAGATAGACCAAATAACCTTCTGTTGTGTCTTCCAGACTTACATGTGTTGCACAACCCCCATATTTCCCATATTTACAAGCTGTCTCTGTCCTTGGACCTTGTAACAGTGCAGTTACAATGATTTACTCTGGTTGGGGGACTGGGATAACATGTTCATGACTCATGTTCTCATGCCATCAACTCCTTGGCAGCTTCCCACTGGTGACAACCAACCTCAGAGTCAGAGTACAGTATCCAATCTCAATCAGACAGGCTAGTGAGCATGCCTGAAAGTAATACTTTATTGTAAAGCAAAGATTTTGCTGCAGTCCTCTCTACTTGAGTAAGCATATGGGATGCAAGCAGGCTGGCATCTGAAAACCTGAAACCACAGATCTTATTGATTTCTTGAAGCTATTAAATGATTGAAGTGCAGTATACCTGACAAATTGAACAGCATTGCCAGTTGGTGTAACATGGAGCAGCTCTGTTGACTTTCTTGCTAATTTATCACAGTCTAGGATTTGACCCACTGAATCCTGAATTAAATTTTTATATATTCATGAACTATTTATACTGTTTGACAAATCAATATCTTTTTATTGTTCACCTGATGGATAAAAGGAATATTTCAGTATTCTTCAGGGTCAATGCAGAGGGGCCTTGAATGATGAAAGGTACAGTAGTTTTCAAATGGAAGAAAAATTTCAAGGAAGAAAGGAAAGAGTGTAATTTAGGCTAAATATCTTTTCTATCAATGACATGAATAATACATTTTTTCACAAACTCACGAAAAAACATAATGTCCTTTTAGAAGTTGGCATATAATTCTTATCTCTTTTTAAGAAAGAATTATTAATTTTAAAAAATCTTTTTCCTGAATTTCTTTGCATTTTGTATGAGCCATAAAACCTCCAAGGAGTTATATGAATTTCAATACTGTCTCACATTTTTATTAAAATATACTCTAACCCTGCTTCAGTAATAAATATGAAGATAGGGCCCTTACTTCTAACAACTGAAATCTCTCAGTTATTTCAGATTTTCTTTAAGTATACTTTTGATTAAATAGTTACTGGGTAAAAGTATTAACAGTTTGTCTATTATAGGGAACATACCACAAATTTCTTACTTATGTTTCTGCAGTTTATGCTTTTGCCAATGTATTTTATGAGTATTTATTAAAGATGATGCCTTGAGTTAATAACATAAAATACCTACTAGTTTCATAATCATCACTGCAGTGCAGAAAGCATTAGAGTTACAGTAGTTCTGCATTGACGACATCAATAGATTTACTGCATTCATTTCCTTATGCAAATATTCAAAAAACATACATTACTTTAGAATCTTATATAACGTGTTGCCTACACATGAGGGTATGAACATGCAGAGTAAACTTTAAAGTTGACAGTGCAAGTCATGTTGTTCCTTCCTTTCTTTTTTAGACCTAATATTAGACCTCATCTAGCTTTGGATTTTGTAGACAGATACAGTTCTGCACAGTCCCTACAGTAAGAAGTGGGGCTGCTAATGGTCTTTACAGGGCAGACCACGTTGCCGTCTATACTGAAGATGATGCAGCATGCTGCTGCTCCTACAGTAGAGCCAGGACCGAATAGACACCCATAATGAGTCTGTGTGTGAATTAAGCAGAAACTTATCATGTATTCTTTCCCTGCATACATGCATGATCTGCCTCTGCATGGCAGAGCTTACTTCTGTCTTGCAGGAAAACCTTGTTTGCTCCTGAAATTTGTCCATTTTTTCTCCTCTTTCCCAAGAGTAACATGTTGCTCTCTGCTCTTGCTGCCTCTGCTTCACCTCACAAAAGGAGCAGTAGAAGCTCTGCTTTGCTGGCAGATGTCTAGCTTGCCTCCTAGGGAGGTAGATGTTTGCAATATGGAGTGCTATGTTCTAAGATCCTGGGCTAGGAACCTGGAATGATGTTCAGGTCACCTAGAGAAGGAAAGGGTTTGAAGGGACCCTGAACGATATTCTTGATCTTCCTTTGCTATTACCCAAATCAGGATCAACTTTACTTATGTCTTATCTAACTCATGTCTTGGCTAGCTTGTTTTTAAACACTTTTGGTTATAGGAACTTCTTAGACTTCCCAGCAGTTTATTCTGTTGCTTCCCTCTCCTGACCATTAAAAGCTTTTCCTGAGGTCTGGTCTTCTGTGTGACAATTTAAGCCTGTTACTTACCTGTGATAAATCCATTCACACCTCTAATTTTTCTTTTTGCTATTCTCTGAAATCTGTCCCAGAGATTTATATTTCTTCTTAAAACATAATATTCAAAACTGGGCACCATACTCCAAATGTGTCCCTACTAGTGCTGAGTAAAGAATAATGTTTACATTCCATATCTTGCAGACAATACTCCTATCTATTAATCCCAGTAGGAAATTTCCCTTTTTCACAACCATATGATACCATGGTGTTGAGTCATGCTCTGCTTCTAACCTTCCGTAGCCTTAGGTCCATTTCTGTTGAACTGCTACCTGGCCTGTTGCTTATCTTCCTATATTTGTGGAAATATATATGTGAATAATTTTATGGTGAGTCTACTTTCCTCCAAGGGTTATTCTGGGTGCCAGAATCTGGCAATACTAAAGTGTAGCTGCTTAAAAAAGATATTGCTTTATGGAACTTGGAAGACATGATAATCAAGTTTGCTATCAATAACACTCTGTCCTCTACTTATGTGGCAAACAGATAGTCAGTTACACATCAAAATAATGTAAAAATTAATACATAATAGTAGTCAGCAGTCAGCAATCAATTTTAGAACAATTCTTTTGGGTCACGTACAATCAGGACCACTTTCAGAGGACATTACATAGAACTATGCATAATTTTGCAGAATAATATGTCTCAATTAAACATGGAGAGTACCTGGAATCAATACAGATGGAGAATGCATTCACATTAATCTTATTGAAAGAGTTTAAGTTTTGTTTTAGGAAAACAGCAGTACAGAATGTCCCAGTCACATCTTGAATTCCTTCTGCTACTGCTGTCATGGAAGTTTGCTTGAGAAAGGACTATAGGATTCAAGACCTGCATTTCAAGTGAATTTTTTTTATTAATAAATAAACATAGGTGAATTAATACATGCAAAAGAATTTGGCAGGGATAATAATGGAAACAAATAGAAAAAATATTAAATGGATTAGCACACTTAATCGGTCTTAGGTTGCTTAATGAACAATTAGCCTCATGTTTAATCCTCGATCCATTCATTTTTGCAGCTCTTACTCTCTAAAGATAAACACAGATGATTCCAAATGTGCTTTTGTTTTTGAAACTACTCATATCAGTATTACGTTGTAACCATTGGCATGGAAACTGTTATAAACAGGAATAGACAAAAATGGGACACGCGAGAGCACCTATTACTTGGGGCTTTAAATAAAGTGTTGCGAAGGACTTGCAGCACTCTAAAATATGACTGAGATGACTCCCATTGATTAAATATAGGTGACTTTTTACATGGAAGCTGTTTTTTAAGGCCATGGGAACACACTGTTGACCATCCAATAAGCGGCATTACAACACTAGGCTCTGCGGACCATCATCAGACACTATATCTTAGGTACTTAGCATGATCTAGGTTCAAGACACAACATATCAGATGAGTATTTGGGATTGCTAAACACTGAATCCATGTATTACCAGTGGAGGGAAGAAGCATCAAGCTGCATCCCACTGGTTTCCTGAATGTGACCCCCTGTGTTTTTGTATCCCAGACTGTAAAAAAGTTCTCTCTCATATGAAGATCAACCTTCCCTTTCACTTAGTGCATCCAAGTATTGTTTATTTAGTTGTCCCAGTGTCACCAAGTTAGACAGAGGGTGGAGGAAAGGGACTACTCTCATGCGTAACTGTGGCTTGTACTCTGGTAAAGTCAGGCCCGTTCAATCTTCAGAGCAGCTGCTTACCTGTTCAGTGGAAATCCAAGGCTTGGAAGTTAATGATCAGGAACTAATGAGATGGACTGGATGTGCTTTAATTCACTGACATATATTAAAACATCATGTTGATTAGTTTGAAGGCTAGAGGGGACATTTTTTGTTGCAATGTTAAGGTGCTCCATGAATTGCTGCAGATTCTTGAGTGAATGCTTCTTATTTTTTTTTCTTCCTTTCTGAGGCTTTCTATTTTTTGGTAGCAATGCATCAACCTAACAGCTGTGAAAGGGTTCTCTAAGAAGCCTTTGGGGCAAGTACCTGTGGCAGTTCCATCAGGACCCCTCTGATGTCCTAACCAGCCTGGGATACATTCTAGGCTGGCCAGGGAAAAGTTTGAATCTTAATAAAAGTAGAGAAATTAAACAAGAGAGGCAGAAAGTGTGTCTAGGGGGCATGAAGTTCTGGATTCTTGCCTAATGCCACATTCATCAGGCTTAATGTAGATGAACTCTGTGTGGGTTTGCCAGCAGCAAAGTCAAACTTGTCATCTGAGGCTTACTGACGCATTGCTCCATAGTTATGATCCTGAAAGCATGAGCAGATTCTGCCTTTTCATGGGCCTATAGCTAGAATACCCAGATGAATACCAATCCCATATTTGTATCCATCACTCAGGTCTGCAATATTCACTGGTATATTTTTTGCTTGGTGTTGGCCTTGAGGCTTCCCTTCTACAAACGCTCCCAGGGAGATTTTCTCTCACTTGTGGACAATCAGGCTGCTAGCTGAAGTTAGTGATCATGAAGGGCACTTCATGCTAAACGTGCTAAACATGTTTCATACTAAACCTGATTCATGCTAGACAATGCAGCCATTAAGCATCCCTCTGTTTAGTAATGATTGAACCAACAGAAGCCATTATCCATATAGCTCCCTCTGCAAAGACAAAGCAACAGGTTCAAACTACCTAAGAAATTTTCTTCTGAAATGTGAATGTGGATGTGAGGGCTGACAATTGTTTGGTTGGAGTTGTATGTGTCTGCAAACTAAAAATGACCAGAAGCAGTCAAGAAAAAATGTAGCAACTTGGCATGTGGCAGGACAAGGACACCACTACTGTCCTCTGAGGCTCCTGAGGGCTCTTTGGGCAAAATGCTGGCTGGAGTGAGGCTTGGAGCATAGAATAAAGAAACAGCACAAAGGACTTCTTTGAGGAATGTTGTATTCCAGACAACTGAAGTCAAGCCATTCATCACCTGTACTCATCTTTTGGGTACGGGTCCAAATGGGCAACTGGAGAAGGTCCAAAGCAAAACAGCAAGAATAACAGGATTCTAAAAAAAGCGCATGGCTAAAAGAAAATCAGTTATTTCATTGAGTCAAGAGGAGATGACTGAGGGGAACATTACATAAATGAACGTTAAAAAGCCAAAATCTAATCCCTCTGCTATATAAAAGGCTGGAATGGAAAAGAAAGCACTAAATTGCTTCTAATTTCCATAACAGAGAGGACAAGAGTGATAAGCTTGGTTGCAAACCATGGGATTTAGTTAAACTTTTGGAGGCTTTCTGTCCATAAGATCAGTGAAACACAGGCATGTGCTGTTGCAGGAGGCTGTGAAATCTCTGTTGTTGCAGATTTTAAGGGAATCATTCACAAGTATTAGTTAATAAAGATTTAGAGATGGTTTATACCATCTTTGGAGGGGGAGATGGATCTGATGAGGTCCTTACTGGTGTCATCTGTGTCACTATAAATGCTGCATTCAGGAAAATGGAATGTTGTGTACAGTCTTTGAAAATGAAGAAGCTTACATAAAAAAGTCCTCTCTCTATCCATTTCTACCCTAATGGATACTGCACCCTTTCAGGATAAGTTCTAATTGGGACCTTGTGCCCTTGCCAGGAAATCACAGGGACTAAGAAACACTATTATTCTCTGCAGCTGCTCCCTGGACATTGATTTAAGGTATCTAGGTCTAAATGAAGCTATTTGTCTGCTTCCTTCCTTAAAACTGGTGAATGTGGAATAGACAGGCAGATTGAAAGGAGTATGTGGAGACTTGACTCCACCTTCTTACCTACTGGCCAAAATACCTAGATCAGTGACATTTTAGGGAGCAGGAACATCTCCCACAGATAAGCAGACAACAGGGCATTGCTAGGTCACACCACTCCCTGCAGCAACTGCGTGCTTCAATTTACATTTCACCCTTTGCCCAAGAAACCTGGGCTTCAAGTCATCTCCCATCTCCCAGGAGCTGGAGTTGCTTCCAGACTAGACTCTTCCTTTCTTCGTACTGAATAATGGTACTAGGAATATGTTTATCTGAGCTTGATACTCAAGGTATTAGCATTAATATCTAAGATTTGTCCTGGGTATCTGCTTCTGGGAAAAATCTTCATCAGATTGATTGATATTATTGAGAAATTCATAGTCCTTAAAAATCTCAGAAATGTCAATGAAACAATGTTAATTTATCAGAGGGCTCTAATGCTGTTGAAGTGCCTGGTATTTCCAATAGTCTTTCAAATTGTCTCTGAAACTGTTAAAATAAAGACACCTTTCCCACATTTTCCTTCTCTGCCTTTCACAAATGATGGTCCTTTTAACCTCCTTCTCCCCTCTTTGTTTGCTTAGAGGATCAAAGCTTTTTTATTTATTTCTTTTTCCTCCCAAACAGTTTCTGGAGTGTTAAAAAGCACCACCAGTATACTGAGTTTACATTACAAACAAGTTAAAATTCCCAGTCTGTCAGAGCTTTTCTCCTAGGATACCAAGGAAAGCGAAGTTCAGCTGAACTGCACAATTAATTGGAGATCACTTCTGAGCGAAGAAGAAAAGGTGGTTTTAAGCAGAGCTGTTCTCTTCTTTGAGATTTAAAGTCCACTTCAGAAAGGAAAATTATTATTCTCTGAAAGTTATCTCACTTTATTTGTATTCCTGGAGCTACCCCATTAGGTCATCTTCCCTTTTCACTTATAAAATCATCTTAATAAATCGACTGTGAGATTAGCCATATGTAAATACATCCTTATTGACAGCCACATTGACAAGTGAATGGATGAAAAAGGGCATGGACTGCATGTTGCTTTTGCTATAACAGCAGTCAGTTTTGTTCTGGTTTCAAGACCCTGAGGCAGACAGCTTATTTCTTGGTTATGAAGAAAATGCTCTTTTTCAAGATAAATATATCCTATAATAATGGTAAGATAAAGAAGCATGTGCTGGAAGGTTTAAGAGTATTCGGCTGAAACAGACTTCAGTGTTGATCTACCATTCTTGCACAGACAATTGCTACCCTTTTCTCAACATTTGAGAGCAAAGACTAGCCTGATAACTCAACCTAGTGCATCAGTCCCATGTAGGATGGGACTTGCAGGGTTTGCACCTTTTTAAGTACATTGTCTGTTGATCTCATTGTCTGTTACTGTCAGGGCTCTTCTAAAGCCCTGATAGTTGCAAGGAAGAAAGTGAGCAAACACAATTAAGAGACCCCAAGGGAATACACTGAAAAGAGTTGCAAGGTAGATTTGACGAGTGTACTTTAGTGTGTTCCTGTAGTGTTTGGAAAAAAATACTAAGAAGATTCCTATAAAATTCATAAATTTTCTAGTAAAATGTCATTCTGTGGTAGCATTTTGTGGATAAGTATTTCATAATGAGGAAAAGCAGACCCTTATTACTGTCTATGCAAATAATGTGCTGCACAGACCAGCATTGTAAGGTATCCTTTTCACATAATTTTGCTAAAGTTTAATCCAATATTACTACATTGATGTCCCATGTGGGTGGGTTTTTTTCCCCTGCTTTTTACAAGGAAAAGAGTTAAATACTGGAAAAATACACCTGCTATAAGGTAAAATCAAGATCTTTCATCTGTTGTATACTGAAACATCTGGAATCTTTTACAATGGAACCAAATTAGGTGTCAGTTGACATACAGTGACGATGTCTTTCTGACTGACTTAACATTAGTAAAAATGCCATTAAAAATCGATGATAAAAAGCCTGAAAATCTCTGTCCATAGTCCTATCTGGTGACATGCAACACTCAAATAAATACATAATCTCACCAAAAATTACAATGAGGCTTTTTGAAAACTCCCTCGTCATGGCAAAACCAATTAGATTTTCACATAAGAGAACAATTTTTGAATGTTCTTGCAAGTAAAGATAATTTTTGTCATTTCTTAGCTATGTGAGCTGATCCAAGCAATCAGTCTATTTTAACACTTCAGAACTGAACCCTACGTGTCTTACTGCACAATATCTTTTCCTTTCTCTTTGCCTCCATTCTTTTGTCTGTTTATCTGTCTTCTCTTCTCATGAAAATACATATAAGTGAGGGGGAAAAAAAAAAAAAAAAAAGAGAGAGAGAGATATCTCTGAGTTCTGGAAACATCCCCAAAAGGTACTTCTTGATTTTTATCAGTTCTCTGTGCCTATGTGATTCTAAGAGCGGGGCAGTGAATTTCTTCTAAGCATCACAAATGTAATGCAATATTTTCAAACCCTAGCAGAACAACGTCTTCTCATGCTTTCCTAATAATTTCTTTACTGGATGATGTAACCACTGTGAATGAAATTAATAATAACAACATAAATATATAATAATTATAAAATAATACAGAAATTGCTAGGTGGTAAGTACTGGATCAAAAAACAGCTCAGTCAAAGAGCTGCTATAAAACATACATGTAGAAATGTTCACTCAAGCACAGCTGCAAGTCTCCCATCAGGAAGGCATGGCACATACAAGCTGGAGCTAGTGTGGAATCTAAGAAGCCTTAATCACAGCTACATTATATAAAAAACAAAACCATCCTGATGCTGTGAGCTGCACATTAAAGGAGTCAAGAACTGCAATGCATGCCCTACATAAGATAGCCAAGGTGAACAAGGTCAAGAATGGTCTAGGAGCTTCTCAGAGAACACACTAACTTTCTATAGGGCTTCATTCCTCACCAAGGAGGAGGAATGTATCTAGCCCACAGGATCCCTTTATTCCCATAGCAGAGGACTGGTGTTGCCTGACAGCTCCTTCACTATCTCAGCCCTGCTGTTACATGTCTGTGGAGCAGGGAGCCACACCACTGATGAAACAATATTTAGGGATTTTTAGGGATGAAAAATTTTAGGAATACATTTAGGGATAAATTTTAGGAATTTAGGGATCAAACAATATTTTGTAAGATTTTCAAACCCTTTTCAAATGGTGTGCCATCCTATACTTCATAGATTGGTGTAACAGTCGTTAGTTTGACCACACAGTATTCATGACTGTTGCAAACCACTAATGTTGCCAAGTGCTAGATTTGGCATCTGACACACTAGTGTTGCTGGAAGAGGTTTATGGAGTCACACCATAAAATCAAGCAGCCCCTTGTTGGCCACTTATCTCAACCAGCCTCTTTGCAGGGCTAATTCCAAGGAAGAGTCCCAGCTCTGACAGATCTCAGACTCAGTAAATTGCCTGGAGCATCCTCCTTCACAGACTGCAGCATAATATCTCAGTCAGACTAATAACATGTGCTTTTGAGGAGCAGCCACCACAAACCAGAGAGGCTGAGGCTTTGCAGAGCCCTAGATTATGCAGTTTATGCAGCGGGATCAGCAGTTGGGACGTTAACATCTCTAGATACAACATTTAGGTAACACAAAAATTGCCCCTGATTTGAATGTGGACTTGTTAGTGGAGATTTCCATGGGAATGGAAACTAATGTACAAGTCTTAGCATATTTCTTAGATGAGGGTGCAGTCAGCCACTACATTCTGCACACTCGTTTTGCTCTGTTTTCCACCAGCACGTCATCTTCTGGGCAAAGGTTTTTCACAGCTTTCAAGTTCCCTTCAGCTCCTTCTGCCTGGCTAGCCCAGGCCCTGCCTCCTCCTCCGTACCAGTGGGATGTGACTTCCCTGTACCACCCACTCCCTCTGCTCCTCTTTTCTTTCTTTTCTTCGGCACTGCCTGCTTCCAGCCTTTGTCTGTGCTTTTCCTCTGATTTCATCTCAGTCCCAACCCTTTCATTTTCCTTCCCTATTTTATGCTTCCCCTGTCCTCTCCTCAAGCTCCCCTCATCTTCTCGAAAGCCATCCTGTTTCTTCTCACCTGCATACTCTACCTCCCCTTTCAGCACCCCTCCCCTCAGATGCCCTGTTCCTTAAGCGGTACTCTAAGCTAACATATTCATCCTTCTTCCCACTAATGCCTTCCTTTTAACACACTAATTCTCCTAATACAGTTCCGACCTATGAATTTGCTGACTTTGTGGTCACCCACTGAGCTTTTGACTTCATTCTCCCTTGCATGCGCACTTGCTTGATTTTCCTCTGGAACCTGACAGTCTCTCCATTGGCTTCCTGAGAAACCCCATCACTCTGCTTCTGCCTCCTTTGTTTTTACTGCACTGTCTCTGGATTTTACCTGAAGTCCATGCATGACTACAAGTTTCCCCTCCCTCCTTTTCTCAAGGATGTGCCTAATTTGTTGATGCATGCTGACTGTATGCTGATATCTGGTAACACTTCTTGGTCACTGTGGACTTTAAAATTCTCTTACATTCCACCTCTCCACCTAGCTTTTTTATCTTTCTTATTACTTCAAAGTACCATGGTAAAAATCAGTTCTGTGATATTTCCTCTACTAGCTCACCCTTTCCTACATCTCTGATGCTGTTTCCTTCCTTAGTCAGTATGCCTGAATGCAATCCTCTGCCTGGCTAAACTTTGCAGTTACCACTTCCGTAACATGAGCAATATTTTTGCACTGCTAGTTGGATCACAGGATAATTTCTAATCTCTTTAATGAGAGTGTCTTCTTCACCACCTTCACTTGCTTTACAGTCTCTTCATCCCACAACTGAATTACCATTCCATTTACTTTTCTTCCGGCTTGAATACTCATCTGAGTGTCTTTCCTGCTCTTCCTTTCCTATCAAGCTATTTTCTTCTCTTTATTTTTCCCATTTTGTCTCCTACAGATCTATTTTCCTCAAACCTTTTTTTTTGTCTTCACAACATCTTTCCTTCTCTATTGACTTTTCTAATGCAGAATTTCAAGGTCTCACAGCATCCACCAAAAGTCTGCTCTAAGTTCCCATTTCATCCGTGAAATGTTCATCAACTATTCCCTCTCTACACACCTTGCTTGATGCATATTTGCTATAGTTTATATACTTGATCATCATCCTGTATCCTTTTGGATGTACTGGGAAAGGGACTTTCAAGGTCAAGGTCATCAGTACTATCAAGGTCAAGCCACATGTTAGACTTTAAAGAGCTCTGAAGGAAGATGGCCTCAGTAACTGGGATTAAGACCATGCCTTTGCTTGCAGATAAGTTGGGTCTTAGAAGGTTTGAAAAAGCTGCTACATTGCTACTTAGGTTTTTGAGACAACCTATTGATTTACAAGAGGACCCCATATGTTCCTATACAAGCAGTACAATTGCTAACTACGTAAATGCTCCCATAATCTCAGCATAGCTATGAACAATAGCATGAAAATAGTTCCAACTACATCATTTTATATTTAAGAGGGCCAATGTGAGATAAAAGCAATATAGTTCTACAGCCCTTTTTTGGGTAATCTGCTATAGCTCTAGTAAATTCTCTTCTTCTTGGCTTTAATATGTTCATAGCGATTTACCGCCTATGAAAATTTGCTACATTGCTTTGGAAAGACAGCTAGAAACAAGACAGTATATTCCTTGCAGTATTTTTTAAAAACAGAACATCCCTGAAATAAAATGTCTGAAAACCTCATGACAATAGGTAAGCCAGCAAATTCATTTAGGTCACACACTGGATTCTGTGCTTACCTGAAAAAAAAAAAACCAATTGCACTAATCTGTAATAGTTAAAACACTTCTAACAGTGAATGGTGTTTTTGTCTCAGTGGAAATATCTGACAATTGCACTGAGGCTGTTCCCAGACATCATTGTGCCCAGGAGGAATTCCTATTTTTTTGTCATTTTACTCCTGTTACTAGAATAAACTCATGATTTTCAAGCCAATCTGTATTTTCATAAGATGAAATGTGTCCCAGATTTTTCTGCCAGTTTAGGGCTAAATTATCACAGTGAAAGTTGGCCTTATTAAGTTCATAACCAGGAACAATCACAGGCAGAGATTTAGGAAGATGGTACCAGCTGAAGACTACGCTCTTTCCCTGCCACCTTTGGAGCCCAGGTCTACTACAGCTGTGCTCTGGACATTCAGCACTGGGTGCAGGGACAGGGTGGCTAATCATCTATCTGGTCACGCCTCCTCGTTGGCTGTGGCTACCCCTCCATTGCAAATGGAACCCAACCAGGGATTAAAGCACAACCTTATTCTCCACACTAGTGCAGAGCAAGAAGACAATCTTCTCTTTGGCTCTCTGACCTGGACTAAGTTCTTGATTAAGGTTTAAACCAGCTGTCAGTTTTGTATCAACAAGCAGAAAAAAGCCAATCAATATTACATGATCTTCTTCACAAGAGCTTACGTAGCTTACTGTAGTTATACATATTCACACACAAACAGTCATGCTGTCTGATCCTGGAGCATATCTAACACCTTTCTGTTGTTCTGTGGCATCCTGAGAGTGATAGTACGCCTAGCATTTTATCAATCAGAAAAATTCATACTAACAGATCAATAACTATAGTACAACAAGTTGGAAGAAACAAGGTGCAGAAATCCTGATAAACATTTTATAGGTCTTTGGAAACAGCTTTCAAAAACTGAACAGAGAGTGAAGTCCCTTGTGCAGGACACTGTTGGCAAGTTCAACAGCCTCATAGACAGGATCTCTCACCGCATAAAAGCTTTGGGTTAGATTCTCAAATCGCACTGCTAAACCACTTCATGTGACCCTACTGAATACTTGTAAACCACTAAAGAATTTAGCCCACCAGGTTTAAAGGTAAAATTGCAATTTGACCCAGCACAACTAACATTAGAACGAGGTTATTCAGGTCTTATAGTAATCTATACAGGACTCTGCAAGCTTCAGAATAATTTATGTTCTGTAGGATACTTCCACAGGAGAGTTGTGTTTGCACAAAATATCCGAATAGCTCTTTCTTTAAATGCCAGTCCATCTCGTTACACTTTTTTCATTTCCAAATTCAGCTCCACTTACGTAATGCATACAACTGAACTGAAAGATACTACTATTTGTAATGTATTTATTCTCTTCTGGCTTTCCAGTGTGATTTAGCACTTTGCTTCATCATGATTTAATTAAGTATAAAAACATTAAGTGAATCTAGAAAGGTGCTTTACCCCTGCATCTTGCTTTAGATTCACTCTTTCAATGATAAAATTAGAATCTTATTCCTAGACAAGGTGTCAACATTTGCCTAAAAAACTTTATTTGTAGAAGCTTGTAAGTAGGTCATCAACACAAGTAACCCAGACAAAGATCAGCAGCGATTACAAAAGCATCTCAGCTCTTGGACAAAATTCTTGTTTTAATGTACTTGATAACAATGCCATTTTGCTTGTTTTTAAGTTGTAGAACAGTAAAGCAATTGGTGAATTTTCTATTTTGAAGTGAATTTTATGTTTTATATATAATGCAGGACTCCAGAAATATTGAGACTACCAGTGGACAGCATCATTCTTTAAAAAGAAAACAACAAGCAAGAGAGCCACAGAAATTAAAGTATCAATTCTTCTAGCAGAAGACAAATTAGCTTCCATTGTTCTTCAAATAATCAGTTTGTTAAGAAGGATTTGCATGGATTGTTACTGATTTCACTCAAAGAGTGAACATTACAAAAGTACAATTTTTCTATTACCCTAAATGTGAATGAAAGGAGCTTAACATGCAATCTTTCCCAATATAAAAAGGGAAGTTACATTTTCTTGTAATACTTGCATTTATCAACATAAACAACAGCAGAAGAAGTCATAAAGATTTAGGTGTGTTTGAAGAAAAAAGTAATTTTCCTAAAATATGTATTTGATCAGGTGGGTTGTGTGCTTTTCAAATTGTTTGCACGCATATTTAATCAACCTGAGACATATACTTATGCAAGCTGAAATAGGTACCAGTCTGTGTCCCAGGCTGTTCTGTTTCACAGTATTCTGATGGAGATTTTTTTTTAAGCTGAATGAATTATTTAAAAAATGAAATAACATCACCTTCAGCAGGTGGCATAAACTGCAAAAAAGACAAAGAACTCACAAACTACCAGCAAATCCTTAGCTCAGTTCAATGCATTATTGGTAAGATGTCTAGATTTTCAAGAACTGCTTGTTTTTTATCAAGATTGCTGAAATACAGAGATGTATGCTTAAAATGATCCATGGAGACACTATGATAACCTGGGGGGGAAAAGCCCCCAAAATCCAACACAGACCCCAAATCCTACCTACACACTGGTGTAGAAATACACTTTCTCACACCCACATGCATAGCTCAGCAGATATGTGTGCCTGACACACACAGAGAAAAAAGATACGTACCCACACACCTCTAGGTCTACACAGAGTTAGATAAACACTGTCTAGGAACAAAACCACATTCCTATGAATCTATACATATAATATACATCTATATGCATCCAACCAAACACAAGCATAGACCCACACACATACACACTCAGAGACATAGGAACATAGGCAAGGCACATATATAGGCACAAACGGCTCTAGAAGCACATACATATACCTATAGAGCTGGATGCATACTCACATGGACAGATAGATATACAGGCATATATGAGGGAGAGTTTACATTGGCTTTATCATCCTTGCTAATTTCTCCTTTCTTTGAAGCCTTCCAATTTTAGGAGCCTGGAGCGAGCCAGGTCCCTGCAGGGGAGATATCTCAGGAGGAGCAAAGCACTTCCAGTTTCTTTAACATTCCCCACCTCTCTCCCCCTCTCTGCCAGCAGCAGATCCAGGGAGATGAGCTGGGTACCCAGCACGGCTCTCCCAGATGCTGGCTTGGCACTTTCCACCCCAGTTTAAGGAAAGGTATAGGACAGCAAGCTTAAGATCTCCTCCCTTCACCCCCAAAGCCTGCCTCTGCGGGAGCAGGAACCTCTGGGCAACATCTGGACACAGCTGCTTTGCCCTGGGCGAGCCAGCCCCTTTCTGCCCGCCCCCTCCTCCCCCCCAGCTGCGGACTACAGGGGTCCCCCTGCACTCTACTTACCCTTTTGCAGGTGTGAAGCCCTCCCCCCGCCCGCCCCCACCCCGCCTTCTCCTGGCCCCTGTCTCCCATCAGCAAACCTCTTTGCAAACCACCACTCCAAACTTTTTTCCTGGCTGCACAACCCGCAATCCCCTGGGCAGCGGCTGCATCTCGTCAGGAGGGCAGGATGGGGGCTGCGGGTTGCAGGGACCCGGGGTGCAGGGACCAAGGCTGCAGGGTGCGGGATGCGAGGACTAGGATGAGAAGACTGAGATGAGAGGACCGGGATGCGGGATGCAGGGATGTGAGGACTGGGATGCGTGGATCCGAGACATAGGATGCAGAGACCGGGATGTGGGATGCAGGGACCAGGACGCGGGATAGCAGTGCCCAGCTTCTTACCGTGCAATGAAGGTAGGTCCCAGCGAGGGTCTCCAGCTGCTCCCGGGCATCGCGGGGCTCCCGATGTGCTCGTTAAACATCCACCGGGGAGTCTCACCCCCGAAACTTGTGTGAGCTGCTTCCTCTGGGAACAGTCACGCTTTCTCCCCCCCCACCTTGGATCGGATCCTGATGGAAACACATCAAGGCCTCCTAAGCGCTCAGGGGTAAGGCTGGGAGGAAGGAGGAGGAGAAAGGGGCAACGGGAGGGAGAGACTGCAGTCACCAAGCAATGAATCCTTTCCCTTCCCCTCTCCTCTGGAGCACCGGCTTCCCGTTCCTCTGAGCAACTTTGGCTCTTCTTGGCCAGGCAGCGCCTGGTACCAGCGCTGTTAATTGGGGTCCCTTTTCGTAGCCTGGCATCTTTCTAGATTTCCTCTCCTTTCCGGGCAAAGGGGGTTGGTGCAAAGCTTTAAATTAGGAGGCGGCCTGGAGTTGCAAAGACAAGGAGTGCGAGCCGGCTGGCATTCGCAGACTGGCTCTCCAGCACTCGGGGCGTGCGGCAGCTCTGCAGCCGGCGCTGCGCGGAGGGGCTGGCTGAGGCTTATTCCTATCATTTATTCATTTGCTGCCTTCCTAGTTCTAACTTTGAAGCTGGCTATTGCCCTCGGCACGGCCGGGAGCGGGGCTGTGGCAGGGAGCCCTCGGAGGGAGGCGAGCCGCCGGCCCCATGCTGCGGGGCTGCGCGGCGCGGAGCTGCCCGCGGCTGTTTAACTGCGCCGGCAGCGCGGGCAGGAGCGCAGCCCTGTCCCGGGGGGAGGACAGGCGGGGAGGGGGGGACGGGACACGGGGACGCTGCTGTCGCCTGGCAACCCCGCATCCCTGCCCCGAGCATCCCTCCCCCAGCGCCCTGATTGGACGGGGCCGGGGGGACACGACCCCCCCCCCCCCCCCCCCCCCCCCCGAGGATGCTGAGCGCTGGCACTGCGAATTGTCGCATCCTCAGAAAGCCGGGAGCGGGCAGGGGGAACGGAGGGCAGACGGCAGTTCAGGGTGTTGTATCACCGTCCTCCTGCCTCCTCTCTTCCAGCTGGTTTGATAAATTTGCTTCTGCTCTATATCTCCTAGAAAAAGAATGTATTTGTGTGTGTAAATATATATATAGATACAAAATGTTCAAATATATACCTTTATATGTAGATGTATATAAGGAAACATATGTATTCTGTACATGCTATCCATATTATCTATATCCTTTATGTTATCTCTCTATATTCTAACTCTCCCATATGGAAGACAGAAGAAAAATAGTTCCTGGGGAAAGACCACTCCAAAGATCACTCCAGAGTGCAGCAAAGCTGGATGCGAAAGGAAAAATGACAGCTATTTTTTGTGTTATACAAGTTTGAAAACCAAAGATTTACATCACCTGAAGTGTTAACAGGAGATTGTGGCCCTAAAAAGGGAATTAAACACCATGAGGTCAGTGTGCTCTAGCAGTCAGCGAGGGTGGATGTGTTGACTTCGGAGAGGGTGAGTTTACGCCATGCTGCACGGGGCACCCCTGGTATTACATGTGGCTTCATTGCTCATTCTCTGCCATGGCGGACAGAGAGCAGCTGCTTCCTGCTGGTTGAGTGTAGTATGGAGAGGGTGTCTAAAATCCAGTACCTCCCTTTCCACCACAGCTCTGGTTGGGACACTGTTAATTTCTCACCTCTAACTGTTCAGCAGGGAGAAAGCCATCCTCCACTTCTCCCTGAATTCTTCCCCCCACCTTCGGACTTGCCCACAGCCCAGCTCCCCAGTCGTGCACCATCAGTGCTTAGGTAAAGCAAGGAAAGAGGCACTGCAGTCAGGAGCTGCAATCCAACCACTCACATGAGGCCACTATTGTTTCAGCAGACATGGTTCCGGTAAGGAATTAAGCCAAAGTAAAAGGAAATAAACTAAAGAAACCTGTTTCTGCTTTTTAATATTTTATGTTATTTAACATCTGTTTACTTTTGTGATCTGCCCATTACATTTGAGCTACTTGGCTAATTTTATAAGAGTTTCTTTCTTGGAAGCCAAGGACATTTGTTAAGATGTGCATGTTAAACTGTTTCATTAAGGACTTCAAAGTTAAGCAGGGAGCAAAATGAAAGAGTTCAGTTCCTCTCAGGTTTACCCTACTGTAAACTGGATTAAAATGTACATGAGACATTGCAGTAACTTCAGGGTGAAACAGAATGAATAGGAAATCAGTCCCATGTCTTTTAAATCATAGCACAGTTTGACAAACAGGTCTGGAATACTTTTTTTTTTCACAGTCTTGCAGGCTGATTGCCAGGAAATACTAGTGGAAAGAAGGATTTGATTCTGCATTGTCTTGTACACAGCAGTAATGACTCAAAGTGAGTTTGAAAGTAACTTTTTGGTTGGGTAGGATATAAAACCCACTGTGTATGAAATCAGTCACCACAGCCACCAAGTGGAATTTCGCTGAGACGTATTGTGTGATTTGCAGCAGGCCACTTAAAGGTCAAAAGGTGACCTGGTCATTCATGCCTTTGCTTTAAGACGCATCCTTGGCACCGATGGTTCACCCTCTTTCCATGCCTGCTGCTGTACAATGTCTGATAATGGTACCTAACACTGCTACTACTTCCATTAACACCTGGTTTATGGCTGGTGAGAAGCAGGAAAACAAATCTAAACAGCCAACCAAGCTGCAGGTGAAGGCACAAGGGTTTCAGTCATAGAATCACAGAATGCTTTGGGTTGGAAAGGACCTTTAGAGGTCATCCAGCCCAACCCCCTGCAGTGAGCAGGGACAGCTTTAACCAGATCAGGCTGCTCAGAGCCCCGTCCAACCTGACCTTGAATGTTGCCAGGGATGGGGCCTCCACTACCTCTCTGGGCAACCTGTTCCGGTGCTTCATCAACCTCATTGTACAAAATTTCTTTCTTATGTCTAGTCTAAATCTATTCTTCTTTAGTTTAAATCCATTATTGCTTGCCCTGTTACAGCAGGCCTTGCTAAAAAGATTGCCCCATCCTTCCTGTAGGCCCTCTTTAAGTGCTGAAAGGCCACAATAAGGTCTCCCCGCAGCCTTCTCTTCTCTAGGCTGAACAACCCCAACTCTCTCAGCCTGGCCTCACAGGAGAGGTGCTCCAGCCCTCGGATCATTTTTGTGGCCCTCCTCTGGACCTGATCCAACAGGTCCATGCCCTTCTTGTGCTGAGCTCCAGAGCTGGACACAGTACTCCAGGTGAGGTCTCACCAGAGCAGAGTAGAGGGGCAGAATCACCTCCCTCGACCTGCTGGCCACGCTTCTTGTGATGCAGCCCAGGATACAGTTGGCCTTCTGGGCTGCAAGCACAAATTGTTGGCTCATGTCCAGCTTTTCATCCACCAGTACCCCCAAGTCCTTCTCCACAGGGCTGCTCTCAATCTCTTAATCCCCAGCCTGTACTGGTATCGCGTTGCCCCAACCCAGGACCTTTCACTTGGCCTTGTTGAACCTCATGAGGTTCACAGAGGCCCACCTCTCCAGCTTGTCCAGGTCCCTCTGGATGACATCTTATCCTCCTGGTGTGTCAACCGCACCACTCAGCTTGGTGTCGTCTGCAAACTTGCTGAGGGTGCGCTCAATCCCACTGTCTATGTCACTGATGAAGATATTAAACAGCACTGGTTCCAATACAGAGCCCTGAGGGACACCGTTTGTCACCAGTCTCCATCTGGACATTGAGCTGTTGACCACAACCCTCTGGATGTGACCATCCAGCCAATTCCTCATCCACCAAACCATCCACCCATCAAACCCATATCTCCCCAATTTAGAGAGAAGGATGTTGTAGGGGACCGTGTCGAAGGCTTTACAGAAGTCCAAATAGATGACATCCATTGCTTTTCCCTTGTCCACTGATGCAGTCACTCCTTCATAGAAAGCCACTAGGTTGGTCAGGCAGGACTTGCCCTTGGTGAATCCGTGCTGGATCCCACTTTCTGCCAGTGCTCTTCCTCAGCTGATTCTCCTAGCACAATGGGGTCTTATTTTAACCATGAGAGAACTTACCCAGTCAACCCAAAGCAGGATTCTGGATACCTTATTTCAGTGTATAACTCTGGCAGAATCTTCTTTATTTTTGTAGGGAAAACAACTGTGCCTCAATTCCCTTATCGGCTAGTGCGAGCTACATCCAGAGGTTGTTGTGAAGATGCAGTCTCATACTGGGCATTTGTTTTCAGACAGTCAGATGCTAAGACTTATGGGTACACACACTGTTACAATGCAGGGCAATCCAAAGATCTCCGTGAAGCTCTGTGCTAAGCTGTGTTTGGATGTTACTAGGCAAATTACCCACCTGAGGCTAAATTGTGCAGTTTGTGCTATGTTTGATGGTAGGTATACCCATGGTTAGACACAGCAATCAGGCAGTATACGTTCTACCATGGGACAGCTTTGAGAAAACAGTCAACAGCCCTCAGTGTCTTTGACCGAGATCCAAGAAGGAGTCTTACTATGAAATTTATATATTTATTTATTTTCTGTCTCTGACACAAAGATGCAAAAGCAGCATAAAAATTTTCTGAAACAGGAATATTTTGTCTTTGTGAATTATCTTAGTGAAAAAATAGTTATAGCTAGTTAAAGGATAGATTCTTTTCAAATTAAGTTCTCACATCACACCAAATTGAGTTCTTAGAAAACTTTGATGAGCAGAAGAATTTGTTTTTATAAAATTCATGAATGTGATTAATTAACAGGCTTACCACCACAAATAAACAGATGCGTATCTTTTTCTTACATGGAATTTTAGCATGAGCTTCAAGATTGTACACGTGGGAACTTTCCAATTTTACATTTGATGGCCAGATACTGTTCCAGCAAAACACTTTGTAGGGTTCCCTAACTTGCTATAAGCATCTGTTTTGAGACACAGTCAAGTTATTTGCAGATTAAAGCCTAAAGCAATGCTTTAGAAAAATTGCAAGTGTGCATATACAGCCAGTGAGTGATCTATGGATTGGGCCCAGCCTACCTGAATAATTCATGAGGCCTATGATCTTTCCTCCTTTCCTGGGGACCTTACAGAAATGGACAGGGAATAGGGCCATGGATCAATGAGCTTTTTCTAGCAAATTGCTCCCTGCCACCTGATTTCCAACAGCTCTGCAGCTGCTTCCTTGGAGTGTGACTGGGCATAATTCCTCTCTGTGGCCGTTGTCCTGAGCTAATAGTTCATCACCACACGACCAAGACTGGCATATCTCAGTGGTTTGGGGCACACATCAGCAGCACCTAGAGACGATACTGTGTTCTTCTGGGAGTCTGCAAATCTCAGGGTACAAAACACCTTTTTGATGGAACAGGAGGGCTACTCTCCCATTTTTGGGTAGCCACAGGGGTCTAGATGTGTCTTCACAACACTGTGGCCACAGCAGTGTCTGTCTTTAGAGATACAAAGGCAAAAAGTTCATAGTGGCTGATGCAGAGATCTACAAAGCCCCACACTGTCTGGCTCATATCTACCTGCCAATTGGAGGTGACACTGACATACTCCAAAGGAACAACCCAAAGGCACAGGGCTTTCAGAGGGACATGTGTCCCCATCTGGTAATTCCTAGGGGAGATCCACAGCTATAAAAAGTGTAAGGGGTTTCATTCTGTCATGCTCAAGGACCTCATAAATAGCTGTGGAAAATTATGCGCTGTACCAAGAAGTGGCAATCTAGTGAGTTTCTCCTGGGGCAAGTGTGCACTTCTCTCTTAACAACACTGATGGTTGATTAACTTCATCATGAAGCTCATCATCAAAATGGAATGTCTTCTTTTCTTATTGTTAAGTGGTTTTGAAGAGGTTTTAGGTCAATACACATAGTGCAAAAAGTCTTCATGTGCATTACTACTAACAATGCTTACCCTCTTATGGCTGATTCATGTGGCACCCATTGGGATGGACTTCAGTGACATTGTTATTTCCTGTCAGATGTCCAGTGATGACTTTTTCAGCTCACTGATATTGGCCTAGCACCAACATGGAGAATATGCCATGACATGCTCAGGCATTTCTTGGGCAGCCTGAGCATTTCTCAGCCACAAGGACAGTGGAAACTGACTATAAGGCTCAACACAACAGACCCCTGGCTTTCATGTGGTATGGTATGGCACATGGAAGGAAGACTGCATTCAACTCTGTGCACATGCAACAACACCCTCCCTTCTGCCTCCACCTCCCATGACCATCAGTGTCTCTACCTACCCCTTTGCCTCAGCTCCCCTTTCTCCAGCCAACTTTCCCATTTCTTTCAAAGTTTCTCTCTGCCTTTCTCACCTTCTTCCCTTTTATTCTTTAGTCAATTGGCTGCTTGCTCATGCCTGTTGGCCAAGTCTCCAGTTAACCCCAAGGTTTCCTTGCCCCTTCTCAGCAGAGACCTCTTTCCAATGGAAAAAACCCAGCAGCTGTTGTTCATCTTCATCAGCTATGAGAGGAGAAAAGGTCTGGCTTCACTGTGGGAACTAGCTGCCCTCTTTCCACCTCTGCTTCCTTCTCAGAAATCAGGTTTCCCAACTGCCTGCCAGGGACATGCATGACACCCATCTGTCGTCGATAAAAATACACAAACAGGCAAGGGTTCCTCCAGGTACCTGCCAGATATATAAGTATATACAGTCCACTTGCACCCTACAACCATTCCCTAGCCAAAATCCCACTACAGTTTGTGCAGGTGCAGGGACAAGTGTAACACAGGCTCTGCCTGATTTATGCCTGATATATGCAGCACATTTCAAACCACCTCCAGTTTCTATTGCTCATTACTCTGGAGCCAAGGTCCGCCATCAGTCTGCATCTTCTCACCCCATCCTCCCCTAAGCCTGTAATATAGGAAGTGATATTTGTCTTCTGAGAGCAGACTAGCCGTTTCCAGAAGGAGCAGGGGTTCTTCCTCATAAGGGGACAGGGCATGGCACGGTAGCACATTCCAGTCTCTGCTATATTCTTTAAATTAATACGTGCAGATGACCCCATTCTACAAAATCCTGACTGTTATCTCTTTTTCCTACCGTGTGAATAATTGGGTACCAGATAGTGGAATCACCTAACACATTTTGCTTTTGACTTAAGTCACCTTTGCATTTCTGTGCATTATTATTATATTTATTAGTATTTCAGCTGCTAGCAATCTGGCTTCTTAAAATTACTCCTTCCTCCGCCCCTGAAAATCCCCTAACAACATTTCTTCTCTTCTGAAACACTTTCCCTTCCCCCATCTCTCTCCCCTGTAGGAATTACTGCATTAACATATTTTGTTTAAGGTGCTTAGGAGTTATTGACAAGTTTGCTTTGCCCCTGGGGGGTTATGCGACACAGTCAAGCTGTGAGCCACTTAAAGCATTGACTAGCTGATAGAAGGGATTGCTTGTGACTCTGAATTAGGGCACGGGCCAAGAAATGTAGCACAGTGCTGTCAGGGGCTGTGGCACATAGATCCATTTCCTTTATAATCATATCTATGCCCTACCACATACAGAGCAAAGCAAAAGATCTACATTTTCCCATTAGCTCAAGATACAGGCTTCCTGTGAAACAAATTTACTCACAGCCCTTGTGCCACTGGTTTGTAAGTCTGAAAACCCTGTTTTTATTATGTCAGTGAGTGTATTTCAGACTCCCTTCACACTGAGAATCCATCAGGATATTCTACTGTCTAAATGTCCTGCTGAGATTCTGCTTTGCCACTAGTTAAAAATGAATGGCTAAATTTATAAACAGGAAGTTTATTGTGTTTGTCTGCTGAAAGATATTCTAGATTTTATCTTGGCTGGGGTTTTTGTTGTTGTTGGTTTGTTTTCTGTTTGGTTTTTTTTTTCCCTTTTCCCCAATAATTTATTTTTACTAGCACTCCTGAAAAGAACAGTGAACCCAGAGTTAGAAAGCTGAAATAAAACGAATGAAGTTCCTGGAAATGAGACTGGGGAGAAAAAAGAAGGAATAAAACCCCAGAAACCAGTAACAAGCTAAGGATCTTGACTATCCCTTAACAAAGACAAAACATTTTCCAACAAGGAAGGCATACCTGTGCTTGGAAAACTGTTACTAGCATAAAATATAATTAAGCACATGGTGATAAAAATAGCATTAGAATCATAGAATCATAGAATGCTTTGGGTTGGAAGGGACCTTTAGAGGTTATCTAGCCCAACCCCCTGCAGTGAGCAGGGACAGCTTTAACCAGATCAGGCTGCTCAGAGCCCCGTCCAACCTGACCTTGAATGTTGCCAGGGATGGGGCCTCCACTACCTCTCTGGGCAACCTGTTCCGGTGCTTCATCAACCTCATTGTACAAAATTTCTTTCTTATGTCTAGTCTAAATCTATTCTTCTTTAGTTTAAATCCATTATTGCTTGCCCTGTTACAGCAGGCCTTGCTAAAAAGATTGCCCCATCCTTCCTGTAGGCCCTCTTTAAGTGCTGAAAGGCCACAATAAGGTCTCCCCGCAGCCTTCTCTTCTCTAGGCTGAACAACCCCAACTCTCTCAGCCTGGCCTCACAGGAGAGGTGCTCCAGCCCTCGGATCATTTTTGTGGCCCTCCTCTGGACCTGATCCAACAGGTCCATGCCCTTCTTGTGCTGAGCTCCAGAGCTGGACACAGTACTCCAGGTGAGGTCTCACCAGAGCAGAGTAGAGGGGCAGAATCACCTCCCTCGACCTGCTGGCCACGCTTCTTGTGATGCAGCCCAGGATACAGTTGGCCTTCTGGGCTGCAAGCACAAATTGTTGGCTCATGTCCAGCTTTTCATCCACCAGTACCCCCAAGTCCTTCTCCACAGGGCTGCTCTCAATCTCTTAATCCCCAGCCTGTACTGGTATCGCGTTGCCCCAACCCAGGACCTTTCACTTGGCCTTGTTGAACCTCATGAGGTTCACAGAGGCCCACCTCTCCAGCTTGTCCAGGTCCCTTTGGATGACGTCTCGTCCTCCTGGTGTGTCAACCGCACCACTCAGCTTGGTGTCGTCTGCAAACTTGCTGAGGGTGCGCTCGATCCCACTGTCTATGTCACTGATGAAGATATTAAACAGCACTGGTTCCAATACAGAGCCCTGAGGGACACCGTTTGTCACCAGTCTCCATCTGGACATTGAGCTGTTGACCACAACCCTCTGGATGTGACCATCCAGCCAATTCCTCATCCACCAAACCATCCACCCATCAAACCCATATCTCCCCAATTTAGAGAGAAGGATGTTGTAGGGGACCGTGTCGAAGGCTTTACAGAAGTCCAAATAGATGACATCCATTGCTTTTCCCTTGTCCACTGATGCAGTCACTTCTTCATAGAAAGCCACTAGGTTGGTCAGGCAGGACTTGCCCTTGGTGAATCCGTGCTGGCTGTCTCAAATCACCTTGTGCTTGAGCATAGCTTCTAGGAAGATCTGCTCCATGATCTTCCCAGGCACAGAGGTGAGAATGACAGGTTGGTAGTTCTCAGGGTGAATGCCTCTTTGTTTTTCTTTTTTTTTTTTGTCAGAACACTGTTGTCCTTTCTAATTTAAGAAAAGAGAGGAAATACAGTCAAATTGAGAGACCTGTATCCTTTTTTTCAGCTTGTTCTATCTAAATTGCACACCAGTAAATTTTTTTAGGAGAATAACTTAAGGTTGCAAAGCAATCCAAACTTAGGAAATATGAGAATTAACATTGACAGTGGAATCTTAATTCAGGTCCCTTGTGCATGTACATGTTGATACACTCTCTAATTGGTTTAAAACTGTCTTTTTTCTCTTTCAGATAATCCTGACACGTTCATCACCCTAATGAAATAGGACTTTGTCAAAGGTTTGATTTCTCTACATTGCTCAATGACTCTGCCTTGTATACTGTGCACTATTCTTACCCTGCATTAGAGAGAGACTGGTCCATTTCTTCTCCAGCAAAACATTCAAGTGTTTTGCAAACTTATTTTTTTTTCTCCCATTTAGTTTTACTACATTTCTGAGGTGAGGGCTGGTGCTTTGGATTTCCATTTCACAGATGGGACACATTGGCATTACAACCTGAAACTGTTCATGTCTTCTGATTTTTCACTTTTAGGAGTTATACACTTTCTGAATAGTTCACATTATACCTTGAAATAATGGCTATTGCCCACTTTATTTTAAGTCTGTGCTCCCAGTTGCTGGGTGTTATTGGGTTCTAGTTTGGCTGGGAAAGCAATATAGTTTTCTTAGACTCGTCATTTTAAGTCAGTAAATCTTTTTTTATAAAATTATGCATAGAGACAATCAACATGGAAAAGTCCATCCTGACAATTAAATTTTGGCAAAATTGTAAGCCATTATAATCAGAGCTTCATGGTGGAAAAAGCTCAGTAGTTAGACTACTACCTGGTATTGTTCCTGGAGTTCTAACAGACTCCAATAACTTGGTATTAAATCATAAGAGAATTTGGTTTCAAATACTAATTGACATCAGCACAGTAATGATCATACATTATCCAAAGCTTATTGATACCTTCACTCTGCAAAGCCAATTTCATGAGTCCTGTGAGATGGCAGGGGGGCAGGTGGCTTGCTCTTTTATTGGCCTCTGTCTCTTACAAAGTCTCTGCCAGACATATGTTATTTTCAAACTTCATAAGGACATATCTCTTTGGGTCTTTCCTCCCTCTTCCCCAAATAAAGGAAGACTGAAATCACCTGCAGATAATTGCTAGAAATGGTGGACTTTGCTCAGGCTTCCTGTTAGAGGGGGCTGCCAGTGTTGGCTTTTATGTAGCCATAAGGCCCAAGCTGTGCATCAGTACCACATAGTCTGACTGCAGATACATGACAGAAATTCTGTTTACACATCCTAATTTTCCATGCAAAGGTTTAATGAAGAAAAAACCCCCTTAATTTTCCAAGTAATAAATGGCAACCAACATCAAACCCTCTCACTTTATTATGTCCTTATGTAACCTGGCTTAACTTTACAGCATGCTCTAAGAGGTCTGGACTTTGGAGTATTGTGGAAGAAGGGTTTCAGGAGGGAAAAGAAAAGAAGAGTGAGAAGATCCCCAAAGTAGGGGCCCTGGATGGATTATGCCCTGGTAGCTTTCTTATGGTGTGGAAGAAGTACTTCGTGTGGTGACAGTTATCAGAACCTGTCCTGGGAATAGAAATAGCTTTCTAAGAACAGTATTATGGGATCACACCAGATATCCATCCAGGACAGTATTTTCTGTCTTGTCATGGTCAGTAGCAAATGATTAGAAAAACATGGGGAGTTGGACAAGCAGAAAATTTTTCCTTTGATATACCTCTTATGGCTTCTGGTAACCTGTGCTTTAGGGACTTTAATCTTCTTTTGATCCCATTATTCTGTTTGCCTTTACAAAACCCTGCTGTGGGGAATTCCCTTACGAAAACAGGCAATGTGTGAAAAGCACTTCCATTTTTCACATTTTAAGCCTGCCTCAGTGAGTACCCCAATTTATTGTATTCTGAGAAACCACGAATACTTCTTGCTTCCTCATCCTCTTCACATTGTTTATGGCTTTAGACATTTGCCATATCCCTCCTCTACATGAAAGTTGAAAAATTCTATCCTGCTTAGTTTTCCTTGGCCACAGCTTGCTTCTGACCACATTTTTCCATTCTCTATTCTCTTTTTAGCTTCACAGTACCTTTTTCTGAGATCAGCAGACCACCATTTAAAGCCCTCAAGGTGTGGGAGAAATGCCTATTATTGCAGTGTCATAATGATGATATTGGTTTTCTTTATTTTTTATTTTTGTTGTTCCTTCCTAATAATTCCTAACATTTTCTGTCATTTTGACAGCTGGCTTTTTCAGAGATCTATCCTAAACAGTAATAGTTAATTTAGAGTCCATTGTATCATACACATAGCTCGAGTTATTTTTTGTCTCCTCTGCAGTGTTTCACATTCATCAACAGCGATTTTCATCTGCAATTTTATTGTTCATTCAGTCAATATTGTGAGATCCTTTTGTGCTTTGTAGCTGTTAGTTTTATTTTTTACTGTTCTGAATAACTCTCTATATGAGTAACAGTCTCATGCCTCATTAGTAAATAATTTTCCAGATCTTTCTGGACTATGTTAAGCAATATAGGTCCCAGAACAGACATTTGGGGAACTCACTTGGGGGGTGTCTTCCTTCATAATGCAAATTGAACACGAATCCCTACCCTTTGCTTCTTCATTTTCAGGCACCTTCTACCTCCTCTTGTCTTTGGTAAGTTTTCTTGAGAGTCTTCTATGAGGAGATTTGTCAGAAATGTTGCAAAGATCCAAATATAGGTCACCTGTATGTGTTTGCTTATGGGCTCCAAAGTGCTCTTGCAGCCATGTGCAGCACATTAGTTAATACCATTCCTTGCCAGTTTTCTTAGCAATTCTCTGTTATGACAGACAGATTTATTTGTCTGTATTTCTCCAGATCACCCCCAAAATGCTTTTAAACAACACCTGACATATTCTATTCCTTTGGTTCCAGGGCTGATTTAAGAAATATGTTACAGACCACAGGCAGTAGGTCAGCAGTTTCATATTTGAAAACCTTGATCATTTTTTTATATATCCCTGCTCTTGACAAGTAGATTTGAGACTGTTCCTCAGACTTGTCACCTGTAAAGAAAGGCTATGGTGAACACTGATGTAACGAAATCATTTGTGTTTTCTGTTATAGCCTTAACATCCTTCAGTGCTACTTCTATACTGGGTCTATTTACTGACCCCTTAGGTCTGGTAGCTTTCTTCTCATGTAGCAAAGAAAAAAAATTGCTACTTACCTTCATGGTTTTTTTTGCACCTTGCACCTCAAAACCTTTTCCAGTTAATACATGACACTGAAGATTTTATATATCATAAAGCAGTTGCCTAAATCCTATCTCTAAGATCAACAGGCAATCTACTGAAGAGAAGGGAAAAATGTAAATAAGCTATGCTGAAGGTGAGCTTCCCAACTATTTGTGAATGCAGGGATATTTGTGGTCATTTAGATGATATTTGAAGCAACTCGTACAAGTGTGCAGTATGTCGTGGTTTAGCCCCAGCCAGCAACTAAGCACCACGCGCTGCTCACTCACTCCCCCTACCCCGATGGGATGGGGGAGAGAATTGGAGGAGTAAGAGTGAGAAACACTCCTGGGTTGAGATAAGAACAGTTTAATAATTGAAATAAAGTAAAATAGTAATGCTAATAGTAACAGTATAATAATGATAATAACAATAATGATACACGAAGCAAGTGATGCACAATGCAATTGCTCACCACCCGCCGACCGATACCCAGACAGTTCCCGAGCAGCGATCCCTGCTCCCTGGCCACCCCCCCCCAGATTATATACTGAGCATGACGTCATATGGTATGGAATAGCCCTTTGGTCAGTTTGGATCAACTATTCTGGCTGTGCCCCCTCCCAGTTTCTTGTGCGCCTGGCAGAGCATGGGAAGCTGAAAAAGTCCTTGACTAGCATAAGCAGTACTCAGCAACAACTAAAAACATGAGTGTGTTATCAACACTCTTCTCCTACTAAATCCAAAACACAGCACTATGCCTGCTACTAGGAAGAAAATTAACTCTATCCCAGCCGAAACCAGGACAAGTAGATGCCAGGACTCCTAAGGTCAATTTAGTAGAATCTCAAAGTACAGTTCCAGTTGCCTCTTCCATCAGTCCAGCGACACAGGTTTACTTCATCAGTTCTTATCAGGCTGTCAAAGCTTACTGTAGAAAGCGTTGCAGAGAAATAAATGGGAAATACTTTGCTGACCCTGCTCAAAAGGATGCTCATTCTTTGGACAGGCTATTTAATTTCTGACTCCCTCACCTTTCTGGTCATACTTCTAAACATTACGAGCGTCAGAGATATTACACTGGCAGTAAAAAAGACCTTTTTTCTTCTGTCTCTGTTTCATATTTCCTGAATTGCTTTTATGAGAGCAGAAAAGGAGAATGGGAAGTGAAATGTCTAACTTATTACATCAGACTGATCAATATATGTCATTTTTACACTACAGTAGAAAGATGAAGTTGGCTTAGTTGGTTTCATAGCTTGCAACTAACTTTCTTTACTTCAGGCTAGGCAGACCAGAAGAAAACCTGTGCATGCTGATGAATAAAAAGGCTTGAGGATGTCTGCAGAGAAAAGGTGCTTCCCTGTGGTTCCAACATAATGGGTCTTGTTGACATAGCTCAAACAGAGGAGGAGGAAAAGTGGCACCAGGTACTTACAACAGGCCTGGCAGATTTATTGCAAACACCAAGTTACAACTACCTGTATAAAACATATAAACACATATTCCTAAGTACTTGAGACAGCCCTATGCTCAGAGGTGACTATGAGAATAACTTCAACTTTCCTAACTTTCTAGTCTCAGACAAAGAAATAAAAAGCTAGTCAACTATATAAACACATATGAACACAAGGAAACTGAGAAAAGGCATTTCTGAAGCACGTGCTGATGCTCCCACAAGGGACCAGAATATCTCCAGGTGGAAATGTATGTCAAAGAAGTGACATTGCCTTAGAAAAAATGCATGGGGAAGGACAAAGCTGGAGTCAGAGCTGCAGCTGATATAAGCATAAGGCTACGGTTTATAATAGTTCTCAAGCTCATGTTATTACAAGGATTGTTATAACTAACATTATGCATAATTAATATATATGCTATATATATGTTACAAATAATGCATAAACATGGTACATAGAAACCTTAGCTGAGATGTGGTGCCACCACAATAAATGCTTTATGTGTTACTGGGACTCGTCTTTTCTGCATTTATATTCAGTCAAAACACATGAATACAATTGCTTGTACGATGCAGTGGTGCTTGTATTTCAAGTTGGATGCCTCCAAAGAGGGATAGGCTGCAAAACATGTGAGTGCAGCTCCATAACTAGTATCGCAGCCTCTCAATATGTGCTGATGCCGGTTTGCACCCTGACAGTGAGTCACACTAATCCTCCACATCCTTTCCAAGGTTCCTTTCTGCTCTTCCTAAAAAGCGCATCGTCAACTTATGGCAATGGTGAGAACCACAGCTCTTGGCTTTAGAGGTGATTATTGCACACACAGAGAAGTACAATGTGAAAATGCAGGTATCAAATCACATGTGGAATCTCCCATCTGAGTGGGGCTAAGGCAAAGTGAATGGTTGAGGTGTAGCTGCCTCAGGCTGGCACTGCAGAGGCCACAGGTGCAGGAAACAATAAATGCCTGCCACTGATGAAGCAGATGAGACAGGAAAGATTTAATTTGCCATAGATTACAATCCAAGCAACTGAGACAGAATGAAAAAAGTCTGAAACCCAGCTGACACATCAACTATGAGTTAGACCTCAAGAGTGTGAAATACCCATGGCTTAAATGCATACAGTGGACTAGCCACTTTTGGGTCACTATATAGCCAATGGAGAGGAACAACACTTTTTTTTTTTATTTTTTTATTTAAGGTGTGTAATCAATCTTAACCATTTTAGACTTATCTTTTTAGATGTAGGGTGTTAGATGATTCACATCGTTAAACTGACTGTTTCCCTCTGCTAATTGTAAAATGAGTCTTGGGAGCTAACTCGAATAGAGTTGCACCCTAGACATTTGATCAGATGAACACCTCTGTAAATGCTGTAGTTGATGTCTGTGTCTGAACCCTAAAATAAGCCCTGACAGACGTGGGATGTACATGGTGAGGTACTCAGAGTGGTCTGCAGCCTCCCTCCAGCAATGCTCATCCTCCCTTCATGTCACACAGCAGCAACCCCATGGTGCCCAGCCCTGCGGCTCACATGGCCACAGCATGGCCACAAACCCATCCCCTTCCCCTGCGTGTTACTAACACTGTCACTTACTGAGACTGAGAGGATTAGAAAAAAATAAATAAAGAAAATCCCTACTGCTGTTTTGCCTTGGGGCAGCAGAGGACCATGGTAATGGACACGCCAGGATCACCTTGATTTATAGAGTGGCTTCCTAGTTGGTCTCATGTATTTAATCCTTTTGTGCCAGCAGGCAGTTGAAAAGTCTGGACTACAAAAAGTTTAATTACATATTGATAAGATTAATTACAAAAAGGAGTTGCAAAAAAAAAAAAAAGCCATCCTTTTTAGGGTTTGTAAAACCTTACCTATACTATACTTAAAATTAATTTCCATGTGACTGAAGACATTCTTTTAGCAAATGTGAGGAAATAACATTGAAAGGGAAAATAAAAACTACAGATTGTATGGTCTTTACTTTTCATTTACTGTTTGCCTTAGAGACAGAGCAGCAAATATTTTTGTAACAGGCATGTATACTGTTTTGCTCTGAATGACGCATTCATGTTCAAATTTTAATGTTGCCAACAGTTATTCTTTCAGTAAAAACACATTTTTGTGAACAAACTCTGCTTATCTTATGTTATTTCCTATGGTGCTAAAACTTCTGCATATATACCTATGTCAAATGCATACCTGTGATACAATACGAATGGGATATACTGCAAAACCATTTAGTGACTGCATATAAAATGAACTTTGCAGTCTTTCACTTGCGCTCTTTCCTAATCCATTTCTCTCAGACACTAGTACTGTAAGCCTCTTAGATGCTCCTAATAAAACCATAAGAAACACAGTAAAATAAAACTCAACTAATCTCAGAAGTGGCTTTCTTTTAAATGAGGATTCTTAACTTTTTTCTCTGTCCCCAGAATTACACTTATCTCAAATCTAGAAAAAGTGAGATCCAGCATGAGCCACGCTCTATCCTAGTTATGTTTTTTTACACAAGCTCCCCTACCCAAATCATTCTATTTTCATACTTAATGTCTCTTTTTAATGTGGAAGGGAAGTTTATACTGTGAGAAAGAATTATAGCTTTTTGATAAGACTTACCACTTCTTTTAGTTCAGGAGGTTTCTAAGTATTTAAGTTTTTAAGGCCTTGACTTATTCAAAGAAAATTATTTTTAGATGTTTTTGGGGTTTGGGGATGAGATTTACAAAAGGAAGTTAAGGGCTTGAAGGCATACTATGAAATTATCTAATGAAGATTTCCCTGGTGTTCATAAAACCTTGTCTCATTGCACCTAAAAATCCCTCATTTTGGATGCATCTGCAAGGAACTCTGGAACCTGCACTGCTGCAGCTGCTGCATGGTATGGAGCAAGCCAGCACCCACCTCTTGCTTAAGTCCCTTTGGCACCAATGAAATAATCTTTTGCTAAACATTCCCTGCCTTAACTGTGAAGCCTGATCCAAACCTGCTTTGCTTGTGACCTTTCACAAATCGGTTTCTCCAGAGCCTATCACACCCTATGCATGTTACAGGGAGCTTGTGGCATGCTTCCTCTGCATCTGCAAAGCTTGCAGACATTGAGACAGCAGCTCCTGCACCGTTGACAGGTGCAATGCCTGGTTTCCCATTGCATCTCTGGTTTGTGAGCTTCTGTTTGAAGACACTGACAGAATAGGTGGGATTCATTTGATTAAAGACAAATATTAATAATGTAGACATATTTCTATGAGATACTCATCCTGAACTTGCTTTCTGTATGTCTACCTTAGGATGAGGTGAAGTGGCTTCTGAAAGTGCCTTTTCCTCTCCACTGCCTCTGAAAGCAGCCTCAGGCAACCAGCTCAGGTGAAGATATCTATCCTGTAGAATTAGGAGAGATAGACCCCATCCCCAGTAACAATAGATTATTCCTCCAAACGCTTATGTACGGGACACACTGTGGGGCTGCTCATGTTTGCAGGGTTACTTATATGCATCAGTGCTTCCTGCGTGAGTGCAACCTGCAGAGGCAGGCAGTCAGGTCTGCCCCTATTTCTAGAAATGAGCTCACTCATGCTGTGTTGAGGGATGTGGTATTTCCACTTCCTGCTGGATAATAACTGTTACTTTCCTATTACAGGGTAGAGACCGTACATTAATTTGGGATAGGGCACACAAAAGACAGAAAAGCAGTATGTAGTTCTGGCCTTGTCACACTGGAAATGATAATTTGTCCTAGTGTCGTGGTTTAGCCCCAGCCAGCAACTCAGCACCACACAGCCGCTCGCTCACTTCCCCTACCCCGGTGGGATGGGGGAGAGAATTGGAGGAGTAAGAGTGAGAAACACTCCTGGGTTGAGATAAGAACAGTTTAATAATTGAAATAAAGTAAAATAGTAACAGTATAATAATGATAATAACAATAATGATACACGAAGCAAGTGATGCACAATGCAATTGCTCACCACCCGCCGACCGATACCCAGACAGTTCCCGAGCAGCGATCACTGCTCCCTGGCCACCCCCCCCCCCCCAGTTTATATACTGAGCATGACATCATATGGTATGGAATAGCCCTTTGGCCACTTTGGGTCAACTATTCTGGCTGTGCCCCCTCCCAGTTTCTTGTGCGCCTGGCAGAGCATGGGAAGCTGAGAAGTCCTTGACTAGTATAAGCAGTACTTAGCAACTACTAAAACATCAGTGTGTTATCAACACTCTTCTCCTACTAAATCCAAAACACAGCACTGTGCCTGCTACTAGGAAGAAAATGAACTCTATCCCAGCCGAAACCAGGACACCTAGACAGGTTATACAGAAACATTCATTTAGAGGAGTTGCCATATTTTTAGGCCTTTTCCCTTTCATCCATCCTTTTATCTCTGGGGTAGGACTTTTACAATCCCTCAGACTCTGCCAGGCTCCCTGTCCTTCCCAGTGATTGCCTTTTCAGGTTCATTGGCTGTCAATTCCATGAATCCTGCCTTCTTCTCCAAAATATTTCTTGAATTTATCTCTTGCTATGCATCAGTCACTTGCCATATTATTATTTTTTTTAATTTCAATTATTTGCCCTCATTTTGTCGGTTAACTGTATCTTGGTAGCCCTGAACTGCTTCAGCTGGGACCTATCCAAAATCAGGTCAAAATACATTTTCTGCCCCAAAGAACTGACAGAGAAGTAGATCTTTGAAACATCAACTTAGCAGAATGATGGATTGTCCCATAGCCTGGCTGTGAAACCTCTGACCTGGGTTGAACCCTGAATGGAGGCATTGCTGTGGGCTAGTCTTGGTCAGGCATCCAACCTGCAGAAAATTATTACCTAATCATTTAGATCATGTCTTGTGGTTTGCTTTTTTTTTTTTTTTTTGTTTATTTTGGTTGATTGGTTGGGTTTGGGGTATGGTTTTTCGTTTTTTTTTTTTATTGGATAGAGAATTCAGCATATTCATTCTCTGGATCACTTCTCAGAGTCACCTTCCTTGCTCTGAGCAACTGCATAGAAAGCTTAGCCACCCAGTGTGGTGGTTTGACCCTACTAGCTGGATGCCACTTGCCCACTAAAGCTGCTCTATCACTCCCTTCCTCAGCTGGACAGGGGAGAGAAAATATAACAAAAGGCTCATGGGTTGAGATAAGGACAGGGAGAGATTACTCAGCAATTACTTTCATGGGCAAACTGGACTCGACTTTGGGGGGAAAAAAAATTATTACCAATAAAATCAGAGTAGGATAACGATAAATAAAACCTAATCTTAAAAACGCCTTCCCCTCACCCCTCACTTCTTCCTGGGCTCAACTTTACTCCCCATTTTCTCTACCTCCTCCCCCTCAATGGTGCAGGGAGATGGAGAATGGAGGTTGTGGGTCAGCTGGTCACATGTTGTCTCTGCCACTCCTTCCTCCTCAAGGGGAGGACTCCTCACACTCTTCCTCTGCTCCAGCATGGGGTCCCTCCCATAGGAAACAGTCCTCCATGAACTTCTCCAATGTTAGTCCTCTCCACAGGCTACAGTTCTTCCTGAACATTTTTCTACCAGCAAGCCTCTTCCAGTGTGGGCTCTTCTCTCCACAGGTTCTCAGGTCCTGCCAGGAGCCTGCTCCAGCGCAGGCTTCCCACAGGGTCACAGCCTCCTTTGGGCTAATCTACCTGATCTGGTGTCAGGTCCTCCCCGGGCTGCGGGTGGATATTTGCTCCACCGTGGACCTCCATGGGCTGCAGGGGCACAGCCTGCCTCACCATGGGCTGCAGGGGAATCTCTGCTCCGGCACCTGGAGCACCTCCTCCCCATCCTTCTTCACTGACCTTGGTGTCTGCAGAGTTGTTTCTCTCACATATTCTCACTCCTCTCTTTGGCTGCAGTTGCACAGTTTTCTTTTTCCCCTTCTTAAATATGTTATCACAGAGGTGCTACCACCGTTGCTGGCTGGCTTGGCCTTGGCCAGTGACGGGTCCTTCTTGGAGCTGGCTGGCATTGGCTCTATCAGACATGGGGGAAGCTTCTATCAGCTTCTCACAGAAGTCACCCCTGTAGCCCCCCTGATCCCAAAACCTTGCCATACAAACCCAATACATCCAGTTAGAGTAGCTGTTGAATTTTCAGATGTCACTATACTTCAGTGCCTGAATAGATGTCTTGGATTTGCTGTCGTCCTTAGCAGTTCCAAGATAAGGAAACAACTACAAAAGAAATCAATATATCTTAATCATAAAATGTTTGAGCTTTGCCTCCTGATTTTGGAAAGCCTGGGGCTGGCAGTTTTGTTATAATAAACTTTTGTTTAACTTCTCTGTTCTCCATCAAGCCTTACCTCTTCATGCTTCTCCTCTTGCCCAGGTTCCTTTGTCTCATTTTCACAGAGACTATTCTATAGCAATTAATTCTGTCCAAGCATGTATTTAAATCAATGCTCTTCATCTGGGGTACATTTACTTGTAGATAAAAGGATGTAGAAGAACAGGACTTAGTAAAGGATCTCAGAAGCTTGTTTTGATGCTGGGAACAATCACTCTTTCTTATATTACTGTGGGAGAAAAGCTTTTTTCTTCTCAGCCTTTTTTCCATCCCATGCTTTTCTTTGGACGGTGAGATTAGCACCACAAATACTTAAAAAATAGGAGTGCTGTTGAGGTGACACCTTATTTCTGTTTGATTAATGAACCAGTGTAATCAATGAACTGTCAGATACCCAATGCTTTGCTTAACGGTATTTGAAAATTCTATATTACTTGTTTCTTTAGTGTTTTAGGGGGTAAGAAGACACCCTCCTGTTCCCCCTTCTGTTTTTTCCTCCACTGAATAGCAATATAAAGTCATACACATAAAACATAAAATTTACAAACTGATGTCTTTCCAAGAAATTATGTTTTCCCCAGAAAGATGTACAACCAGTGTATTTTCTCTGTTGTGCAAGTGCACACTGCTAATCAGCCAGATCATTGATAACAAGCATAGCAGGCAGAGAGAACAACTGTAATTTCTTATTATGTGCATTTTGATATGGTGTAGAGAAGTCACATTAAAATGACAACTCTAGCTGGGTGAGGTATTATAATATGACCACACAGAAAAACAAGTGCAGATAACAATTACTTTACAAAATTAACTGGGGTGAGTGTTCCTTTCTTGTCTGTCCCAAAGATGATCCAACTTGACCTAGAAGTTTGGCTTGTGTCTTCAAGCTCTAGTACTTCACACTTAAGCCTTGGATGTTTGTGGTTCAGTTCCCTGTGGATTGCCTGAGAACACAGATATCAGACTTCTATGTAAGGGAGACAAAAGGTGGAAGAACAATAAAGAAATGGCTCCTTTATATAAACTAGTGGATCAGGCACAGAGATGGACAGAACAAAGTACGTATAAGCCTAATTTCTATTTCTCTCAGAGTGAATGCAGGCATCTAAACACTTTCCTAGATTTGGCCCAGAGGCTAAGCAGAAGACTTTCAAAGTACATATAACATTTAAGAACCTACGTATTCTGTAAGTAAATAGTCTTTAGGTACTGTTGCACATAAGCAGCCTGACTTTTAGTTTTCACATGTAAGAAAAGTTCAACTCAGCCTTTTAGACACAACTGTATATGAAGGTAAGACAGACAAGAAGGCATCCCAAGGAGACTAAATTACCCAAATCTTTCTAGTATGAAAGTAAAGTGAGAGTACAACCACCAAACCATGCTGACAGTGGAGAGAAAAAGCTCCAAAGTGACCTCAGAAGTTCATTAGTTTGTGTTTTTGCCTGCAGTCAGGATCTACTGTGCTTAAATCAAACCAGGCAATTTAAAAATGGCATCTAATCAACAAACAACATTAGGAGGAGGTTACTGCATTCCTTCACCCTATTTTAGGACCTTTTTTTGATCCTAATGCTAGAATGGAGAGGCCACACCACCTCGACTCAGGCTGTGACCACAAACCATACTACTTCAAGTTACAAAATATTTCTACTTTGTCCTTTCTTCTGCTTCATTCATAGTTAATGGCTCTTAGTTGCAGCTGTTCCCCCATGCTGCCCAGCAGAAAAAGGGCTGTGTGCAAAAACCAGCACACCAATTTATCTGTAAAATTGTTTCTTGACACATTTGACTCTACATTTTTGTGTATGAATAATCCCCTATTCTGTTGAAGAGATTTCATACAAAATCTCTGACAGAGCCAAGACTCTCATTCCCTAGACTTTATGGATCATTTTGATTTGACCTTCTTTGACTAGAATGGGAGATTAGACAACTGTCCTGAATGTAGGCACCTGGGGTACGTCAGTCACCTAAACACAGGCTTGGATTTCAGATACCCTAGAATATCTGAGCAACCCACATGCCTGGAAGACACAGGAACTAATGGAAGCTCACGTCTTTTTAGAGCAGCAGCTAGAGGCCAGGGAATAATGGAGTTTTTGGTGACACACAACTTACCCAGTGAAGTCTCTGGGGTGAATTCCCCTCTAACTTCTACAGGTATGAAATCAAAAGTAACCCTTAAGACAACTAATGGAATTACACAAGCGAGTTACATTTATGTGGGAGTATACCCTAGGCAGAATTACTTCCTAAATCACACCTGGACAGTGTGAGTAATGAGGGCAAAAGAACTTTGTGATTTTAACAAGGGAGAAGCTGGCTTAATAATTAATCAATACAATGTGCATGATATGCATGATAGTGGATTCTTTACTGAATCAAAACACAAACAAGAATCCCTCACTTTGTTCTCAGGGAGGAAAACCATGACACTTAATCTATATTATTTTAAATCTACCATGTAAACATCTTTTTAAAAGCCTTTAAATTTGGAATGTAATTGCTACCAGCTCTTGATTACATACATAATCTATCACTGAATCAAGTAATCACTATTACTGTTGGGAAATAGGGAGTTATACAAAAGCCTAAAGGATAACACTGCATAGCAGGCAAGAAACAAACAAATCAGGGTTGGGTAATCAATCTCTGTACCATAAAATGCTAATGTTGTCCTAATAAATAAGAATTCTCTTCCATTGCTTGATACGCTCCCTACCAAGCATGTCACAGCCTGTGGTATGCTTTAGTTTAAAGTGGCACTACCATTACTGCTTTAGCAAAATAACAATAGTTCCCTTTAATTTTCATAAAAGTAATTAACCTTATCAGTTTTCTTGTTAATGCAACAAGCCAACCAATAAATGGGCAAAAAAAAGTTTAATTCGCGGTATTTTCAAATTAGCATCCTATGCACTAGGGATTATTCAGATAAGAGGTTCTGAATTAATGATTTTTATTTAAAAAAAAAAGAGGAAGTAAGAGTGACATTGGATGAAACCCATTCCTGTCAATTCCTGTGTTGACAAAATGGTATTAATTATAGGATAGCTACTAATACCTCACTGCAAGCTCACATTTTCTTCGGATAAAGCTAACCTGATGCCTCCAGAATGATACAGAAATTTAAATTGCACTTAAATAAACAAATACCTTACCATGGTGAGAAATGAATTGCATGTTAAGATGGACTTGGACTTTTCAAGGTACATTGAACCTAGAGGATGCACTGAATGAAAGGATGCGTTCTGCTCATGGAATGTAAATTAAAGAGCTTTGAAAGGAACTGCGCCATGAAATCTGCTCAGAGATATAGCAATGAGTTAAGAGAGGAAATAACACTCTTGTAGAATTTGTAATTTACATTGACCAAATTTCAATCCCCTCATGAATACAAACACTCAATATATTTTAAAACAAGTCCCAACATATTACTCAAGAGACAGGAGTAGAAGTCTGCATTTTATTTATGATTTCAGAGAAGGAAAAGGCAGAAAGATGGGCTGTCCCCAAGGTTATTTTGCCTAGGTGATACATTCCCCAGTCTGACTTGTAATGTTCCATATGATGAGATCCCCTATGCCTTTGAAGGTTGGTTATGCCAGAACAAAACTCCAGTAGGGACTTTCTGCTGATCTTCCAGCCATATGCTAGCATGCGAAGGGGGACATCTGCAAACTGAGGTGCCTCACTATAGAAGCAAGAGAGGAAAAATACAGAGATGTGTGTTAAACTCAATTGATTTCACCTCATCACATCATGGTGCCAGAAAGGGTTGGGGTTTGGATGTGTTATCCCTGCCCCTCAGCTGGCAGATAATGAACAGGGAGAAGGAAGCTGTTAGAAAGAAGCTTACCAAATGGGGTATTTCTGATCCCCAGGTGCTGAGAGCTAGGAAGGCTCATATGGATGTTGCCAAATTTTCCGAGTAGCTTCTTTTAGACTTTCTGACCCAATAAAGTAATCAGGGAGGATTTGCATTGTAATGAGAACTTTATTTTTCCCTTTTTTTCATGACACTTTCACAACCTACTTTAACAAAATATTGTGCCTTATAGTCATTACTTGATAGTCCTGTGGGTAAGGTGCTTGATGTGACACAGGAGACACATAGTCCTTGTTCTGTCACAAACCTGGTCTTGGACCAGATCTTCAAAGGTGTTCAGACCCCTAAATGTAAGTATATCTTCCAGCAAGATTTACAAGTCCACTAGCTTAAAGTGTTTTTGCCTTCTTGATTTCTCTGAGGTTTATGTACTTTAGGTACCTCTATATATGCACAACTGAATATCTCACAGTTTAGGTGCCTATATTTATCAGCCTGCTTTGCCCTTAATTTCTCAGTATAACAGCTGTCTTTAGCTGATCTTAATATTCAGAAAATTAACAGGGTAGAAACTATCTTTCTCTTTTCATATATATATATATATATATATATGCAGGCAACACAACATGAGCAGGCAACAGGGCTTCTGTTATAACAGTGAACAGTGTTTCTGCATTTTATTGGATGACCATAAGATTTGGGAGCAAGAAGATTGTCTCCAATCAACACAATTTCTAAACAAGTGTTTTCAGCTGTCCTTTCAGCCTTGGTGAATTGGAAATGAACAGAACCCTGTCATTTGGAGACTTGTAACCTTAGTGAATACTGGAACCAGAACACACCAGACCCTTAACTTCTGAAAACATTTATGGAGTAGGTCTTTGTTTTCATTCGCTGGCCACATCTGATAACAAACTTGCATTTTTATCAATTTATGTTCTTTAATATTATGGCCAGGAAGACGAATAACTGTCTCAGTATCTAAACACTTCACTGGGAATTAGATTAACAGATTTCAAACCCAGAAGTCTTCATCATGATCATCTGATTTGCTTTCCTATGTAAGAGAGCTCATGGCATTTCATCCAGTAAAAGATGTTGATTTTCAAGTTCAAAGTTTACAAATAACTCTTAAAGGAAACTGTTATCTTATTTTGGAGAGATATGGGGCACAGCCAGATTAAACTTTAGATTCTCCAAAGTTCCTTTAATTGCTCAATATACTAGAATACTGAGACCTGTGTGACTCATGTAAAGTAACACACAGAGCCAGGAATAAAATCTGGATTTTGGAGTCCTAGTACAGTGTTCTCTATGGCAGGAATCTTGACTTCTATTAAAATCAACATTTGGGTTTTCCCACAAGCTTCTGACACCTATCAGACCAGCAGAAGGGTGGTAACGACTGCCTATACACTAAACCAAAGCAATAGAGTGTGCTGTCAAAACAGCATATTTGTCAAAGAAACATTTGAACATTTTACAATATTTTAAGAGAGCAAACAAATCTGTTTTCCAACAGCTGAAGTGATTACTCGCCCCACCACAAGTTTTAATGGCTATTTAAGTGATAATCTCTGCTGCCTTGAAATACACAAAATAATGAACAGCTGCTCTGGCTGATCAAACACAGAAGCAAAGTTGAGGTACTAATCTCTTGTAAAAACTGTTTATTGCATCTGGAATAAAAAAGCAATAGGGGGTTATTGTTGATGCAGAACAAAGCATAATAGAGATAAGAACAAAAAAACCCATAGCTTCATCCTCTTCCTTTCTGAAATCTGACTGTGCTACCTCTGTAACATATTTTGATGTGCACATCAACAAGGTTCCTGGGAGGGATCATGTGTATTCACTTCCTTGTGCTGTGCCTGGATGCAGTGCCTTAACCTGTCTGCATCATTTAGACTAGTATCTAGTCACCTGTCAGTTATGTTTTTGAACTACAGGTGAACTACATCTGATTTTCTTTTTACTCCCATTAATTACCATTGTTCTATCCAAAGCTTCCTAACTTGGAAGAAGAGGAGTGTGCAAGGAACATACAAGGAAATTACTTGAAAAGGAAAGAAAAGTTTAGAAGCAGCAAAGGCCTATGAGCTTATCCCAATTGGGTTCCAGATGTAAGCAAGTGTAATAAACCTGGCCTTATTCTGACCTTATTCGCACCATTTTTGAGTTGGGAGTAACCCCATTTGAAATGGTGGAATGAGATCTGGGGACATATCTTTATCATTAAGGAACAGTAATATTTCATAGGACTTAAGATGCGACATTTGCCAAGGAGGGGGTAGTAAAAAGGGAGCCTTCTCCCCTCCTGAATATTGACTCTTCAAATATTGCATGTCTAGTCTGCACTTTTTCAGGGTCCTTGCCTAGGAGTAGTTCATCTTGGTCTAGGCTGATAGTTGGTCCTTCCCCACTTTTTTCTTTTTGGCTTCCTGGGCGAAGGAAGGAGAGGTTTATAAATCTGCCTGAACCTGGGGACTGCAATTCTCCCACATTCCTATGCAAAGAAAATAGTACTGTATATCCACATAAGACCCAGAGTCTAACCCATCCTCAGCTGGGGCTTGATCCTGCTGCCCTTGGTTTAAATGGACTGAAATCTCCTGTGGACCAGGGTACTGCCCAGAGAGGAGAGGTTAGGACAAACACAAGTTCTGAAATGAACGTACTGGATCATAAATCTTGTCAGACATTTCCTTGTTCAAATGCAGGAACAGATCTGGATTCTGCTTCTTGCTGACCTTCAAGGGATTCTCACATTATGGCCATCTTTCAGCTGGCATAGATATAACAGAGTTGCTTCCTGCCCTTACAATGTGATGGGAGAGGGGGAGGCAAGAGATGGGCACAATACCATACTTTTAGCCAGTTTAAAAGTCTGTTGGTATTTCTTAGTTCATGCTGGTTGAGACCAATCCATTCAGGCAGAAGGCTGTGACTAACCCTGTGGTGGCTTTTCCCCTTTGCTGCACTGAGCAGAAACTGGGTACAGAGAAGAATCTGTCTTCTGGGTAGCCAGCCAGGGCAGTGGAATTGAATTGCCAAAGGATGACTGCTTTATTTGAGAACTTGAATTATAAACCTTTCTGTGCTGTATTGTTTTTAAGAAGGTAGTTCACATATGAATCTTTAAAAAGTCATGGATGTCCAATAAATCATATGTGTACATGATGGGTTACATAAAGAAACAGATACTTTATGACTACAGTGAAAGTTACATTTAAGAAATCTCTATATGAATATTGTATACCCTTATCCCTAATGATTTCATTGAAAACAATTGAAACTGTGTAAGGAAGAGAACAAAGTAACACCATGGCTTCTTAGGATAGTCATCAAATATATAAGATCAAGGAAACACTCTCACACTAGAAATTTTATCCAGGGATTCAAACACATCAGGATATAATATTTACTTAAAGATGAATGGAAGGGTCAGATGAAACATACTGGTGGTTCAAACAGAAGCTGGGCCATTGCCAGAGGATGTTCTCAGGGCAGGTGTGTGGCACATCACTTCCTAGAATCAATCAAAAGTGAAGACCACGGGAAAACAAGCCCACATAGCATGATGCTAACTGGCTTAAATAGTTGGGCCAAAACCACGGGTGGTGCAAATTTGCAAAGCTCAGTGGAGATTTGCTGAGCTACAGACACAGGGGATCTGGCTATTGGAACATGAGATTTTTTAATATATGGATGCAAATAAGAGAAGTGTTAAAAGCAGAGTGCCTGATTGTCTTCTCGCTTATGTCAATGTTAATCAGAAGTAACTTCACTGAATTTACTTAACATACTTCTTTCTGCCCTCTGACTTCCTTGTAGTTAGTCCTAAGTAGAATTGTGTAAATAGTTGGCTATGTTGGTCATTGTCTAAAAAAGTAAGATAAAAAGGCAAAAAAAAAAAAAAAAAAGATCTTAGCTTGAATAAGGGAACCTAGATGCTATTTGTTGTGTCAAAGGGATTCTCTCTTGGCTTGAAATAGAGAACATGTTTATCTAAGAAGTAAAGACGCAAATTTCTTTGAGGCTTGAGTGATGTAAGCTGAGATCCAGAGAGGTCCTGTCCATACTCCAAGTCAGGTAAGAATCAGTTTGGATGTGGGCTTTCCACACACTGCAGGATATTCCAGTATCTGAGGTGTACACAAAAAATGGGAAACTGGGTTCCAGTTTTGTTATTAGTACCTGTTTTTCTAAATTTTGCCTCCCAGATAATAATATGCTATTGTGGAAATGTCAATTGAAAATATTTCGATGTTCTGAAGAGTTTTTTTTTCTTTCCAGACATGATGTAAAAGTGATGGTTTGGATCCCTGAAAACCTCTTTTGTGTAGGACAAATAAATGATTTGCTAGGGTTGTCTTTTTTTTCTTTTTTTTTTTTTTTTTTCCTCTGGGTAATACTAATTTGCATCTGTGTAAACCAGAAGAAAAGTCAGACCAATGGGATTATGCTGATAAGTGCCTGGTGCAAGCAAGAAGCGAATGGGAGCTGGCGTGTCTGATAGAAGCAGACTGCTCCTCTCAGCCTAAGTGAGTAAAGGTCCATTATTCCAGGGCTGCAGCATCAGCAAAGCAATTAAATAAGGAATTCCGCAGACTTCCCACATAGTTAAAATGAATGAAAACAGATTGAATTTAGAGCATTACACACCAGGGGAGCAGAATAAGGAGGGTGGGGTTTGAAAATGAAAATCCCAGAATGCAAAACAAAGAGAATTAAAATGCTCAGCCATAGGAAATGATTATTATGATAGTGAAGAAGAAACATATTATTACCTGCAGGATTTTGGTTCTATTTTATGAACCCTGTTTTGTATTTATGACCTTTTGGCATCTGTTAATATAACCGTGTTAAATTCTCCATGTGCCATGAAGAGTTTTATTAGGCCATTTGTGCTTATACAGATTGAATCTGATACTAGTTGTAAGAGTGGGGATACGGAAATATCTAGCTGTTCAGTAAATAAATACTGTAAGTGCTGTTTGTGAGGACTGACCAGTATCAGTTTTTCTCTTAGACCTGTGAAGCCACAAGAGTATACCTTGAAGTTGCATGGTTCCTTCTGGGACTTCTCAGAATCCAAGTAATCTCCTTGAGCAATGGATTCACTTGACGGTTCACAGTATTGCTGCCAAGAAGAGATTTGTCATATCTTTAGACTAAGAGAAGAAATTCTGCAGTACTAGCTAACTCCTCTCCACAGGGGAAATCAGCATATTCTTCTAGTTATACTGCAGTCCTATGATCAATATATTTGTTCAAATTTAATGCTACATGTGAAAACCAGCATTCTCATTTTGACAAACAGCTGCAAACAAATAGAGACCTATATATGGGATTTTTCTCCTTTCCAACTTCATTCCTAACAGAACACATCTGGAATTAATTGTAAATAGCTGGATTTGAAAGTGTCTTGATTTTTGCAGAGGAAAGTTGGCATTTAAATTTTATTCTGCCTGGCTATGTTCTTAGCTTCTGAAAATTGGACAGATTTATAGCTTCAGCAAACTCTTCCACACTGCCATTTTTAAACACACATCATATATTTCACAGGGCTCCTCAGCAAAATTTTTAGACATACCAACACAATTTAGAAGTCTAGAGTGTATTTAAATGTGATTGAAGTATTTAGGAAAACAAACCCCAGCGACTTTCAGTAAGATTTAGACCATCAACCAGAAGTTAATTTCCAAAATGGCACATGTGCCTAGATGTAAAATTATTAGATGCTTTGAAACCTGTGACCAAGCTATTAACCTTAAGATCCCATGTTCTTAAACCAGTGGATGATTGAAGTAATTGATAGCTCAGCTTCCCACTGGAAGAGTCTGTCATATATTTGCCCATATATTTGTGGCACTTGGCATATGAAAAACAAGTGGAACACTGACAGTGCTGGGAAGAACACTGAATTTCATGGCTAAGCACCACCTGGAGTAACAAGCAAAGCACCTACCTCTAACCTAGCCCAATGTGGCAGCAGTCCTTACATGCTCCCAATATACAGATGAGCAGCAAGAAAGGAATGTTTCTCATTTCCCAATAACTTGATTGTATTCAGATGAGGTGTGGAAAGGCTGTTTAGGCTCAAATGTCTCCACTGTCTGAGAGATGAACTTACAGCTGTCATGTGTAAGAAATATATACAACCACCAGGCTCCTGCTTTTGGAGGCAGAGGAGAGAGAATTATCAGGAAGGGGATCTCTGAACGGCTCTTTCTGAAGGTTTCTCACTGCACATGGGACCATTAAAGGATGACTGAGATGGAAATAAAATGTTGGGAGAAGTCTGTGACCCAGGCAGGTAAAGCTGTTCTTGACTGAAGTACTCTCCCTACTTGCCTCAGAAGTGATACTTAAAGCTTAATTTGGGAGTGGGGATCAATATCTATTCACAAAAAAATGGAAGTTGTGTTGAGGTGTCTCTCGTATCTCCATATATTGTTTCTAGACTACTGGGTAAAAGACCACCTCCATAGGGGTTTAATTCAGACCCTCAGTCACACTAAGGGATGCTGCAGCCAGTGAACTTCTGCTTCAGAAGAAGTAACCTTTTTCCTTCTTTCACTTTTTTTTTTCTTTCTTCTTATTTAGGACTTAGTCTGATGCAGAGTGGGACTCGGCCTACAGGGTGTCTGCCTGAAGTTTCTGTCAGTTCCACAGCAGTTTTAAGAGCTGCAAAATGATCAAGAGCATCAAATTTCATGCAGCCTCTGCAATGGCTGCTGAGGCTTACAGCTCTGGAGAAGGCGTTTGGGGACCTGGGGTGTTGACCCTGGAAACTCTGAAAATACTTGAATGGAGCTAGGTTTTTAGACGGAACTGCAGAAAGCGTCAGTTGCTACAAACCTACTGAAACCTGAAGTGTCTTTTTTGCTAACTGCTCCAGACTCTCAGATCCTGGGATCCTGTCTCATGGCTTTAAGCCATAAGTCAGCAGTACAGTCCACCTGCACATTTTAACAAAGCTGGCTACTCAGAAGTCACAAACCCTAGGAAGGCTGGCTTATTCAACCCTATAGGTTTCATGCTTACAGCAGGATGTTTTGGGCAAACTTCTGCAGCTCAGTGAATACTGAAAACCTATTCAAATACCGGGCCCGCAGTTTTATGGTAAAACTGGACTGCATGTTATTAAGTTGCAGTCATATTTAGAAATGTTACCTGATGTCTTTCAACATGTTTGCCCAGCGCTTAGCCTAATGGAAGTGAAAAGAGCAGAGTTTAAAGATGTACAGTGTGGGATGAAACTATTATAAACACTAAGCTAACATATCCCCCTTCAGTTACTTTTGTGATATATATTTAGTGCTAATTAGATCTAACTCTCTCAACATCTGTTTTCTTAAATGTGGGATTTTTTTGAATTGTCCTTTCCTGTAGATGTTTGGATTGGATGAGTGCTTGAATTACACAACATATAAGTCTCTGAATTGTTATGACTTAATAGGAAGGCATAGACAGAACTCATCACTGTTATGCTTTTGCTCAAAGTTCATTTGTACAGTTTTTAGCTTCCTGAGATCTTTGCTGAGTTTAGGTTTTAGGGTCACAGCTAATCCTGGAAAACATTTCCAGGCACAGTAAGGATGAGAAAATCATCAGGAGTAGGCAGCATGGCTTCACCAAATGGAAGTCATGCTTGACCAACTTGATAAACTTCTAAGATGAAATGACTGGCCTTGTAGATGAGGGGAGAGTAGTGGGTATTGTCCACCTGGACTTCAGTAAGGTCTTTGACAATTTGTCGCATAAGATCCTCACAGAGAAGCTGTTGATGTATAGGCAGAATGAGCAGACATGGATGTGAATTAAAAACTAGCTGAATGACCAGGTTGAGAGGGTGGTGATCAGTGGCACAAAGTCTAGGTGGACACCAGTGACTAGCAGTGTTCCCCAGTGATCAATACTGGGTCCAGTCCTGTTTAACATCTGCATGATGGAGCAGAGTGCACCCTTAGCAAGTTTGCTGATGACACCAAACTGGGAGGAGTGGTTGATATGCCAGAGGGTCACACTGCCATCCAGAGGGACCTCAATGGAGAAATGAGCCAACAGGAGTCTCATGCAGTTCAACAAGAAGAGCAGAATCTTGCACCTGGGGAGGAGCTACCCCATGCACCAGAGGTGATGGGAGGTGATCCTTCCCTTCTACTCAGCACTGGTGAGGCCACACCTGGAGTACTCTGTCCAGTTCTGGGCTCCCCAGTACAAGAGAGAGAGACATGGACATAGTAGAGAGAGTCCAAGGAAGGGCTATGAAGATAATTAGGGGACTGGAGCATCTCTGCTATGAGGAAAGGCTGAGAGACCTGGGACTGTTTAGCCTGGAGAAGGCTGAGGGGGAATCTTATTAACATATATAAATACCTGAAGGGAGGGTACAAAAAGAATGGAACAGCTCTTTTCTGTGGTGCTCAGTGTGTATTCAGTTTACATGGCAAGGTTTTGGCATCAGGGGGGCTGCAGGGGTGGCTTCTGTGAGAAGATGCCAGAAGCTGCCCCCATGTCTGACACAGCCAGTTCCAGCCAACTCCAAGACGGACCAGCTGCTGGCCAAGGCTGAGCCAGTCAGCAATGGTGGTAGCACCTCTGTGATAACATATTTAAGAAACGGTAAAAACTGCTACAGAACAGCAGCTGGGAGAGAGGAGTGAGACTATGTGAGAGAAACAACTCTGCAGATACCAAGGTCAGTGAAGAAGGATGGGGAGGAGGTGCTCCAGGTGCCGGAGCAGAGATTCCCCTGCAGCCCATGGTGAAGCCCATGGTGAGGCAGGCTGTTCCCCTGCAGCCCATGGAGGTTAACGGTGGAGCAGATATCCACTCTTCAGCCCATGGAGGACCCCATGCTGGAGCAGGTGGATGTGCCAAGCTGTAGCCCATGAGGAGCCTGTGCTGGAGCAGGCTTCTGGCAGGAACTGGGGCCCATGGAAAGGAGCCAACGCAGGAGCAGGGTTTCTGGCAGGGCCTATGACCCCATGGAGGATCCATGCTGAAACAGTCCATTCCTGAAGGACTGAACCCTATGCAAAGGACCCGTGCTGGAGCATTTCGTGAAGAACTGCAGCCTGTGGGAAGGACCCATGTTGGAGAAGTTTGTGAAGGACTGTATCCTGTGGGTGGGACCCCGCAGTGAAGCAGGGGAAGAACATAAGGAGGAAGGAGCAACAGAGACAATGCGTGATGAACTGACAGTAACCCCCATTCCCCATCCCCCTGACATGCTGGGGGGAGGAGGAAGAAGGGTCAGGAGTGAAGCTGAGCCTGGGAGGAAGGGAGGGCCGGGGGGAAGGTGTTTTTAGCTTTGTTTTTATTTGTCACTATCTGATTTATTGACAATAAATTTAATTTAGAATAGAACAATCATTAAGGTTGGAAAAGACCTCTAAGATCATCTAGTCCAATTGTCAACCCAGCACCAACATGCCTACTAAACCATGTCCCAGAGTGCGTTTGAACACCTCCGGGGATGGTGACTCCAACACCTCTCTCGGCAGCCTGTTCCAATGCTCGACTACTCTTTCTGTGAAGAAATTTTTCCTAATATCCAATCTAAACATCCCCTGGTGCAAATTGAGCCCATTTCCTCTTGTCCTATCACTTGTTACTTGGGAGAAGAGACCAACACCCACCTCACTACAACCTCCTTTCAGGTAGCTGTAGAGACCAATACGGTCTCCCCTCAGCCTCCTCTTCTCCAGGAAAAACAACCCAGTTCCCTCAGCCGCTCCTCATAAGACTTGTGCTCCAGACCCTTCACCAGCTTTGTTGCTCTTCTCTGGACATGCTCCAGCACCTCAATGTCTTTCTTGTAGTGAGGGGCCCAAAACTGGACACAGTATTCCAGGTGCGGCCTCACCAGTGTCGAGTACAGGGGCACAATCACCTCCGTGCTCCTGCTGGCCACACTATTCCTGATACAAGCCAGGATGCTGTTGGCCTTCTTGGCCACCTGGGCACACTGCTGGCTCATGTTCAGCTGGCTGTCGACCAACACCCCCAGGTCCTTTTTGGCCAGCCATCTTTCCAGCCACTCTTCCCCAAGCCTGTAGCGTTGCATGGGGTTGTTGTGACCCAAGTGCAGGACCGAGCACGTGGCCTTGTTGAACCTCATACAGTTGGCCTGGGCCCATTGATCCAACCTGTCCAGATCCCTCTGCAGAGCCTTCCTACTCCTGAGCAGGTTGACACTCCCACCCAATTTTGTGTCATCTGCAAACTTACTGAGGGTGCACTCAATCCCCTCATCCAGACCATTGATAAAGATATTAAACAAGACTGGCCCCAAAACAGAGCCCTGGGGAATGCCACTTGTGACCAATCACCAACTGGACTTAACTCCATTCACCACTACTCTTGGGGCTCAGCGATGCAGCCAGTTTTTTACCCAGTGAAGAGTACACCTGTCTAAGCCATAAACTGCCAGCTTCCCAAGGAGAATGCTATGGGAGACAGTGTCAAAGGCTTTACTGAAGTCCAGGTAGACGACTTCCACAGCCTTTTCTTCATCCACCAGGCGGGTCACCAGGTCATAGAAGGAGATCAGGGTGGTCAAGCAGGACCTTCCTTTCATGAACCCATGCTGGCTGGGCCTGATCCCCTGGTTGACCTGCACATGCCAGTTGAGCGCACTCAATATGAACCGCTCCATAATCTTTCCAAGCACCGAGGTCAGGCTGACAGGCCTGTAGTTCACCAGATCCTCCTTCTGGTCCTTCTTCTAGATGGGTGTTGCTTTGGCAAGCCTCCGGTTGTTCGGGACTGACAGGCAGCTAAACACCACACAATCATTCGCTCACTCTCCCCATCCCCAGTCAGATGGGGGAGAGAATTGGCAAAAAAAAAAGTAAAAGTCATGGGTTGAGATAAAGACAGTTTAAAAGGACAGAAAAGGAAGAGAAAAAAAAAAAGAAATATACAAAACAAGTGATGCACAATGCAATTGCTCACCACCCACTGACAAATACCCAGCCAGTTCCCAAGCAGCAATTGCTGCCCCCCCCGGCCCACTCCCCCAGTTTATATCCTGAGCATGATGCCATATGGTATGGAATACTCTTTTGGTCAGTGTGGGTCAGCTGTCCTGGCTGTGCCCCCTCCCAGTTTCTTGTGCACCTGGCAGAGCATGGGAAGCTGAAAAAGTCCTTGACTAGTGTGAGCACTACCTAGCAACAACTAAACCATCAGTGTGTTATCAACATTATTCTCATACTAAATCCAAACCACAGCACTATGCCAGCTACTAGGAAGAAAATTAACTCTATCCCAGCCGAAACCAGGACACCCTGTTAACCAGGACTGCTGATAAATGATGGAGAGTGGCTTGGCAAGCTCCTCCTCCAGCTCCTTCAGTACTCTCAGGTGGATCCCATCCAGCCCCATAGACTTGTGAATGTCCAGGTAATGTAGCAGGTTGTTAACTGCTACCTCCTGGGTTATAGGGGGTTTATTCTGCTCTCCATCCCTGTCTTCCAGCTTAGGGGGCTGAATACCCTTGGGGATAACTGGTCTGACTATTAAAGACTGAGGCAATTTCCCCAAGCTGAGTCTGGTTTGCCCCTGATGGTAAATGGTAAGTGATCTCCCTGTCCTTATCTCAGCCTATGAGCTTTTTGATTGTATTTTCTGCCCCTGTCCTGTTGAGGGAGGGGGAGTGGCAGAGCAGCTTGGTGGGCACCTGGTGGGCAGGAAAGGGTTAACCCAAGGCTAGGAGGAGAGGCAATGGGCACAAACTGGAACACATGAGGTTCCATCTGAACATCAGGAAATACTTTATTACTGTGAGGGTGGCTGATCAGTGGAATGGGTTGCCCAGGGAGGTTGTGGAGTTTCCATCCTTGGAGATATTAAAAGACTGTTTAGACATGGTCCTGGGCAACTGGCTCTGGGTGGCCCCACTTGAGCAAGGGCTTTGGACAAGATGACTTCCAGAGCTCCCTCCAACCTCAACCATTCTGTGATTCTGTGATCATATAACTGTAAATGTCAATGTCAGTTGAACTGGCTGATGACTGTTCTGTGAAGCTTCAGGATAACAAAACAAATATTAGTGTTTTTAACATCACTGGATTTTATTGAGAACAAATACTGCAAAAGAAGTGGGGTATTTCATAGTCAGAATCATTAATAACTCATTTTTACTTACCTTGACTGGATTCTGGTCTCATAGTCTCATCATACACTGGAACAAAGCCTGCAGTTAGTTTTGACTTACACTGATCCAAAGGAGAAGAGAAGTCATTCAACTGCAAGGAGAAGTATAGCCACAGAAAATGCTAATTTTCATTTAAGTGAATTAATTTCAGTCATAATTTCAATCTTTAAACAGAACGTTACTTCAAACTTCATTAAGTAGAGAGATTTAAATCAAATAGGTGTTCTCAGAGATTCAAGTTCTAAGTAGTTTAATATAATAAAGGATATCAGGTGAGTATCTTTTATTATCTAGCATTTCCCTGTTTTGAAACTCTGGTAATTCCCAAATTAGTTTATACAAAAGCAATGTTTCATTCAGCTGATGGAAAAGTTCGGATGTTAGTATAGGCTGGTGACATTAAGGCTGCATACAATAATACTTGGACAGCATTTTCTCTACCAAATACACTCTCAGAGTGATAATAAATTAAACTCTTAGTAGTACTCAAAGTGAATATCTACACGGATTCCATTTAGATATCTATTATATATCACACAATTTTCACAAGGTAGGTGCATACCTACATGACTGAGGGCCATTACTCAGTCTCCAAACTTAGTTAATACTGTACTTCCCCATGATTTTCATACCCAGCTCTTCTGAGTTTGCTGTTAATTACTCCTATGAGTTATCAGCAGAAAAAGCCGATTCTTAATAAGAAAATACTGATTGGAAAATACTTCATAGTATTCTGTGGGGCAGGATAATTTCACCTGGGAGTGTTCCCAGGAAACTTGTTTTTGGACAAGTTTCACTTTCCAGAGTGAAAAATTGCAGTGCAAATCTGTCTCATCATCTGAAATCTAAAGACCATTTACATAAGGATAATCAGGGAAAGGACAGAGTGATCAGGGTTGTAAATGACTGAAAATAAAGATAAGACCAGATCTGCTGGTATGAGCTTTCTATGTGGTGCATCTCAGATGATGGAAAGCAGCTGTAAACTGGTATAAGCAGCATTTGTGATTCTCTGCATCAGTGGAGCAATGCCAAAGAGCTCTGGTGTATCAACAAATCCAGGGCAAATGGCAGCTGCATCTTTCTAGACAGATAAAGCTTCTTCTACTGAAAGTAGTTTGAAGAAAACATTTGCATATATACAGTAGTGTATTTGTTTGTATGTGTGCATGCATGTGTGTTTACACGTACACAAGCACAACTCTTCAAGTATGTGGTGGGCCTGGTAACACCATCTGGTATTAAATTTACCCATCATCTCTGCTGACAAAAGCAGTTACTTATGGTCTTGCTAAATGCTAGTCAGAAAGTCTAAGTGTTCTATACTATCAATAACCCTTTTTGGACTCAAGCAGAATAAAGGAGAAAAATTAAAAAAAAAAAAACAAACTGAAAGTCAAATGAGCACATTGGGTCAAAAGATCTGGTGGCACTGGGCATGTGGTGGAGAGACTGGAACTGATTGACTGTAGGTGGATTGCTGGCACTGGTAGGGTACATAAAATGGACAAAGAGCTATGAAGGGATGGAGGTTCGGGTACTGAGAAAGTTTGGAAAACGTTGCAAGCCCATTTATTGGCGTACAACATGGGGGTAGCATGAGAATCTGGAATATGGAACGTATTTGGGCTGGATGGCTAAGGACTACAGATCAAAAGGAATAAGAGTTAGCATCAAAGTATAAATAAGGCAGACCTTAGGGAACTGCAAATAAGGAGAATGATGGCAGTTGTCCAGGAAAAAAGGCTGGCCCAAGGGACCAGGAAGGGGAAAGAAGTGCAGGGTAGGTCAGTAGTGGATGCATCTGTAGTCTGAGAATAAGGGGCTCAGAGATGTGAGAAAGTAAAAAAAGAGGAAAGTCTCAAAGAAGAGTGAAGAAAAAAGTGTCTGGCCAAAAAGCTGAGAACTGTCTGGGGCGTACCTTTTTGCTGCGTGGGAAATGATGGATGGGACACCCACGCACTGATGGGCCTTGCTGGGACTGAAGCCCGCTCAGGGGAGAGAGAGTACTATTGCTAATTTCAGTTGCTAGGCTCAGAATAATCTCTCTTAAGCATCCATGAACTCAGATTTTTTTTTTTTTTTCTGAAGGCTTGTAATTTGCTCATCCCTTTGTAGATTTTCTTATACACACTGAGTAGAATGGCCCAAATTTCAAATTCCTCCACAAAGCATCCTAGAGCCATCTAATCTTTCAGAAAAAAATATTCCCCATATTTTTTTCTAATTTTGAACAACAGTATTCTCAGGAAAGCCTTAGCTGTTTTGATTCAAAAAAACTATTTCTGAGTCTGCCTGCATAGCACCATGGAAAAATTCTTAATCAAAATGATTAGGAAAGTTATGAGCAACTAATAAAAGATCCTAAAACAGGAAGTATCAAGCAACACTAATTACAGGAAATGCTGGAATATTTATAGACACATACACACATATTTGTAGAACAACCTCTAGGCTTTTAACTTTCCTGGATTAATCTCATTGCGGGGACCCTTTCAAGGGATAACCTAAATATTTTTGTTCAGTATGTTTATAAGTAACCCATGGATTTCCTTGAAAAAAAGAATGGAGTCTGGCATATAGTTGGGGTTACTGCTGACTGTATGTCTTATTAGAGAGTGTATTTTGCTATAAATGTGTTCTTTATTTGTTTGGAAGAAGCTGTTTTTTGACTTTATGATTTTTTGAAAGATAAGGCTGAAGCAATCATTTACAGTAATGCTTTATTTTGTGGTAGCACTTCCACTGGTGCCTAACCCAATGATTGCTGAATGCATCTTTGGTTCAGAAACAATTTATTTTCTCCTGTTACCAATGATGTGACACTTTGGGGAGTTCTTTTGTAGCAGAACTCAGAGAAGCCCCACTAGAAGAAGATTGGGCTTGCTTCATATTTTTGAACATTAGAATTCTTCATGCTGACCTAACAATTATCAAGGATAATGTATATTGATGAAAAAAGTCAAAACACATTCAAAATGGCTGTAATTTCATATTCAGCCATAAAATTTGCACCTACAGTTTGGTGTATAGTATTAAATCACAAATCACTAGCTATGGAAAGCCAGTAGTATTGTGGTGATATTGGGTGGTTAATAGAAAAGACTGTTACAAGCAAAACTTATTCACAGAAATTACCCATATTTTTCCAATTATAATGGGGCTGGAAAACTGTTGTTTTAAACATTAAAGCTTATTATACAGTTCTGACACTGTAAGTTACAGAGCAAAGAGCCTGTTTTCCTTCTACGCTCCCCTTACCTTTTGGTATAAATGGAATGATATTACTCACAAACACTTAAATCTTGATTTTGATGCCCAGTCAGGAAACGCCTACTCACACACAGGCAGAAGGAAGGGTGCCATGTTGATTCATCTGGATATAGGCAAGGGCTGTATTCCCTGCTCCTGTGTTATGTTATAGGGCATTCTGTTTGTTACACATCAGACTCTGAACTCCAGGAACAAGCACTGCTGTGTAGGCATATCTTCAGGCAAACACTCAGGAGTATGACATTTACTGAGGTGTTACCAGGAAATGAACACTTAAGACACGAAACCGCCGGATAGGAATAAATGTCCAATAATAAAATGCCAGCTTCTTGAATGGTCTTAACCACTCCACTGAACTTTGTGAAAATGCTCCTTTACGCCAGCTGAAATCTTAGAATCATAGAATAGAATCATAGAATCATCTAGGTTGGAAAAGACCTTTAAGATCATCCAGTCCAACCATTAACCTACACTACCAAGCCCACTCTAGACTAATCAAGGGTAGACCAGACTAAACCATATCCCGAAGTGCCACATCTACCCGTTTTTTAAACGCCTCCAGGGATGGTGACTCCACCACCTCTCTGGGCAGCCTGTTCCAATGCCTGACCACCCTTTCCGTAAAGAAATTTTTCCTAATTTCCAGTCTAAACCTCCCCTGGCGCAGCTTAAGCCCATTTCCTCTTGTCCTATCGCTAACTACTTGGGAGAAGAGCCCAACACCCACCTCACTACAACCTCCTTTCAGGTAGTTGTAGAGAGCGATAAGGTCTCCCCTCAGCCTCCTCTTCTCCAGGAAAAACAACCCCAGTTCCCTCAGCCGCTCCTCATAAGACTTGTTCTCCAGACCCTTCACCAGCTTCGTTGCCTGCCTCTGAACACGCTCCAGCACCTCAATGTCTTTCTTGTAGTGAGGGGCCCAAAACTGGACACAGTATTCCAGGTGCGGCCTCACCAGCGCCGAGTACAGGGGAACAATCACCTCCCTGCTCCTGCTGGCCACAGCATTCCTGATACAAGCCAGGATGCTGTTGGCCTTCTTGGCCACCTGGGCACACTGCTGGCTCATGTTCAGCTGGCTATCTACTAACACCCCCAGGTCCTTTTTGGCCAGGCAGCTTTCCAGCCACTCCTCCCCAAGCCTGTAGCGTTGCATGGGGTTGTTGTGACCGAAGTGCAGGACCCGGCACTTGGCCTTGTTAAACCTCATACAGTTGGCCTCAGCCCATCGATCCAACCTGTCCAGGTCCCTCTGCAGAGCCTTCCTACTCCTGAGCAGGTTGACACTCCCACCCAACTTGGTGTCATCTGCAAACTTACTGAGGGTGCACTTGATCCCCTCATCCAGATCATTGATAAAGATATTAAACAAGACTGGCCCTAAAACAGAGCCCTGGGGAACACCGCTCGTGACCGGCCGCCAACTGGACTTAACACCATTTATCACTACTCTCTGGGCTCGGCCACCCAACCAGTTCTTTACCCAGCGAAGAGTATGCCTGTCTAAGCCGTGAGCTGCCATCTTCCTGAGGAGGATATTATGCGAGACGGTGTCAAAAGCTTTGCTAAAGTCGAGGTAGATGACATCCACAGCCTTTCCATCATCTACCAGGTGGGTCACCAGGTCATAGAAGGAGATCAGGGTGGTCAAGCAGGACCTGCCTTTTGTGAACCCATGCTGGCTGGGCCTGATCCCCTGGTTGACCTGTACTTGCCTGTGGAGTTCGCTCAAGATGAACCTCTCCATAATCTTCCCCGGCACCGAGGTCAGGCTGACAGGCCTGTAGTTCCCCGGGTCCTCCTTCCGGCCCTTCTTGTAGATGGGCGTCACATTGGCAAGCCTCCAGTCATCAGGGACCTCCCCTGTTAACCAGGACTGTTGATAGATGATGGAAAGTGGCTTGGCAAGCTCCTCTGCCAGCTCCCTCAGTACTCTTGGGTGGAGATCTCTTTGGAGTACTCTTTGGTGGAGATCTTGGACCACAATCTTTTAGAATAGATATCAGTTTCTCTAAATTGCTTGTCAAGAGGAAACACAACACTATATTCACTGTTACTCAGCTAGCAACTATGTATTTATCCTGCTACTCCACATAACTATGTCCTGCTGCTGTTAGGCATCATCTTAATGTTTCTTTTTACCTAAGAAAAATAAGATTGGTGTCATCTTTTAGATTCAGTTACAACTGCAGTTGATAGGTGGAAAAAATATACCTTCCAAGTAAGCGTCCCCCCACCAACGCTTCCAAATTGGAAACCTCAGCAGAAGTTCATTAGAAATGGTTACAAATAGTAGCAGTAAAAATACTAGATCTTGAAAATATTGCAAGTCCCTCACTAGTGTTTAAGTCAAACAAATCTAGGAAAAAAGCAGGCACTGGTGCTTCTTTTAGTGCTTTCATGAGCCATAAAATAAAATGTTTGGAAAATACCAATATTTAATGACAAATGCTGTAATTCAGAGCACAAATGATGTTTTATTTATCAGCAGTGAAGTAACATAACTCAACCCTTCCAATTTCTGTATCAATCTGCCATTTTGTTCCCTGATGATGGCTTTGGAGTAAATAGAAAAATAAAATATTTCCTTAAAAACACTCAAATGATTTGTTTCAGGGATCATAAACATCTTTTATGAACAGTAGTTTGATAATATCTAATGTTAAGTAACACCAGTGGTAGTGTAATTCTGCTAGACTATGGATACCAAAGAAACAATGTTTATAGTGTTTTTATTAGACTGATATAATCAAAAATTATATGTGCTTTGGGATGCAGAAACGTTGTGAAACTTGTCTATTTTTTTCCAAATTGATGTGATGTTACTGTTACACATGTTGCTTTGGAAGGCACACAGATGCTGAAGGCAAGCAAAAAGTCCTTGGATCTTTTGAGGACTGACTCTAAAAATCAAAGGAGTGACCACAGCAGGCTTGCCTTCCATTCCCAGGTGCTCTGGATATCCTGGCACCTTGGATATCCACAAAGTCATTTTATAATCCTTCTTAAAACTGGTCTCTGTCATGATGCACACACAGGTTGACTGTAGTTAAATTGTTTATGTGCTGTGATAACAACATAACATATTAATTAATAGGATCTCTTGCTACTCTGCATTCTCCTGTTCATCTACTGATTCCTGCCTTACATTTTATATTGTATGCTTGTAAATGTCTTTGCAACACTTATCACACTGAGACCATGGTCCATGACTGTTTGCTATCTCAATAACTTAAGAAAGAGACCTAGCATTAGTATCAAAGCTACTGCAGTGGTTTTGATGACTTACTGTGCTGGAAAGCCTGAAGGAGAGAAATAGTCATGTTAGCCAAAGTAGGTAGACTGTTTATACCGGGGATAGGATTCACCACATTGTAAGACAAGGATCTATAGTAGGAAAGATGAATCACTCTCAAAATGTGTTTTTTGATCTTTTTTTTCTCTTCTGAATATGAAAAATATCTAGATGTTTAAAATTAGGGGAGATGTATGTTACCTAGATGCCTCTGGTATCTGCTGTGTCTTGCTGTCACTTATAAAGAGATAGATCTGTCAGCTCCAGAAAACAAGCATAAATAAATAAATAAGTGTTCTCTGAAACATGCTGGAAAGTTTAAGTCAGGCACTTATATTAGTGGTTTGAATGTAAGTGCTATGCATTATAGTAACAGAAACTGTAAGTTTCTTGGCAATGTAAAGAGGAGGGGCAGCAAAACTGTTACCATGGACTTCTGGAGGGCAGACTTTGGCCTGTTCAGGAAAGTCGCTTGGGAGGCAGTCCTGAAAGGCAAAGGGGTCCAGGAAGGCTGGGCCTTCTTCAAGAAGGAAGTCTTAAAAGCACAGGAGCAAGCTGTCCCCATGTGCTGTAAGACCAAATGGCAGGGAAGACGACCGGCCTGGCTGAACAGGGAGCTTTTGTGGGGACTCAGGGAAAAAAGGAGAGTCTACCACCTCTGGAAGAAGGGGCGGGCAACTCAGGAAGAGTACGGGGATCTTGTTAGGTCATGCAGGGAGGAAATTAGAAAAGCAAAAGCCCAACAAGAACTCAATCTGGCCACTGTTGTAAAAGATAACAAAAAATGTTTTTATAAGTACATTAACAATAAAAGGAGAGCCAAGGAGGATCTCCATCCTTTGCTGGATGTGGGGGGAACATTGTCATTGAGGATGAGGAAAAGGCTGAGGTACTTAATGCTTTCTTTGTCTCTGTCTTTAATAGACAGACCAGTCATCTCCAGGGTACTCAGGCCCATGAGCTGCAAGACAGGGATGGGGAGCAGAATGGAGCCCTCATAGTCCAGGAGGAAGCAGTTAATGACCTGCTATGCCATCTGGATGCTCACAAGTCTATGGGGCTGGATGGGATCCACCCGAGAGTACTGAGGGAGCTGGCAGAGAAGTTTTCCAAGCCACTTTCCACCATCTATCAGCAGTCCTGGTTAACAGGGGAGGTCCCTGATGACTGGAGGCTTGCCAATGTGACGCCCATCTACAAGAAGGGCCGGAAGGAGGACCCGGGGAACTACAGGTCTGTCAGCCTGACCTCGGTGCTCGGAAAGATTATGGAACAGTTCATCCTGAGTACGCTCAACAGGCATGTGCAGGTCAACCAGGGGATCAGGCCCAGCCAGCATGGGTTCATGAAAGGAAGGTCCTGCTTGACCACCCTGATCTCCTTCTATGACCTGGTGACCCGCCTGGTGGATGAAGAAAAGGCTGTGGAAGTCATCTACCTGGACTTCAGTAAAGCCTTTGACACTGTCTCCCATAGCATTCTCCTTGGGAAGCTGGCAGTTTATGGCTTAGACAGGGGTACTCTTCACTGGGTAAAAAACTGGCTGCATCGCTGAGCCCCGAGAGTAGTGGTGAATGGAGTTAAGTCCAGTTGGTGATTGGTCACAAGTGGCATTCCCCAGGGCTCTGTTTTGGGGCCAGTCTTGTTTAATATCTTTATCAATGGTCTGGATGAGGGGATTGAGTGCACCCTCAGTAAGTTTGCAGATGACACCAAGCTGGGTGGGAGTGTTGATCTGCTGGAGGGTAGGAAGGCCCTGCAGAGGGACCTGGACAGGTTGGACCGATGGGCCCAGGCCAACTGTATGAGGTTTAACAAGGCCAAGTGCCGGGTCCTGCACTTGGGTCACAACAACCCCATGCAACGCTACAGGCTTGGGGAAGAGTGGCTGGAAAGCTGCCTGGCTGAAAAGGACCTGGGGGTGTTGGTCGACAGCTGGCTGAACATGAGCCAGCAGTGTGCCCAGGTGGCCAAGAAGGCCAACAGCATCCTGGCTTGTATCAGGAATAGTGTGGCCAGCAGGAGCACGGAGGTGATCGTTCCCCTGTACTCAGCACTGGTGAGGCCTCACCTGGAATACTGTGTCCTGTTTTGGGCCCCTCAATACAAGAAAGACATTGAGGTGCTGGAGCGTGTTCAGAGGCAGGCAACAAAGCTGGTGAAGGGTCTGGAGCACAAGTCTTATGAGGAGCGGCTGAGGGAACTGGGTTGTTTTTCCTGGAGAAGAGGAGGCTGAGGGGAGACCGTATTGGTCTCTACAACTACCTGAAAGGAGGTTGTAGTGAGGTGGGTGTTGGGCTCTTCTCCTAAGTAACTAGCGATAGGATGAGAGGAAATGGGCTCAAGGTGCATCAGGGGAGGTTTAGGTTGGATATTAGGAAAAATTTCTTCACAGAAAGAGTAGTCGAGCATTGGAACAGGCTGCCGAGAGAGGTGTTGGAGTCACTATCCCTGGAAGTGTTCAAAAAACTGGTAGACGTGGCACTTTGGGACATGGTTCAGTGGGTATCGTGGTGTTGGGTTGACGGTTGGTCTGATGATCTTAGAGGTCCTTTCCAACCTTAATGATTCCTAGTTTTTACTTTCATTATAAATAGTCCAGCCACCAAGCCAGGAAGCATGAAATTGCCTCTCTGCCCTTAATTGGTTTGGCAATGGACTTGGTAATGTTAGGTTAATGGTTGGACTGGATGATCTTCAAGGTGTTTTCCAACCTAAATGATTCTATGATTCTATGATAGCAACAACACTGGAAAACTTTATGAAGTTAAGTGAGGTTTTGGATTGGCTTCCAAAAGCTATGGCTTCCTTTCTCAGAAACCAGCAACTAGTTATCTGCAGCACCTTTGCTTGTCATTCCAGCAGAGTATTCATGGCCTGTATGACTGGTGGGATCTGCTTCCAAGGTATGATCAGTCCTCTAGGTTAAGACAATCTCACACAGCTGTGCATAGGTAGTGATTAGTCCTTTAATTGAAATACTCTGATTCGTAATAGGAGTTGTTAATGTGGGTTGACAGTATCTTGGCAGAGGGGAGACAAGCAGATCCCTTCTCCTCCCTCAGTAGTTCTTATATCTGCTGTTTTATTAAAACAGCTCATCGTATTTGTAAGCTTCAGTGCACGATTCTTCTTAACGTACTCCCACATAAGGATCCATTGAACAACTTGCATTGTCTCAGCTACTTTTGAGGATAAACATTTCTCCAGGAGTGCTCATGAAACCTACAATCACTAAAGTTTCAAAGATAATAAATGTCACCTTCTTCAGCCCATTACAGGAGGCAGTTTCTTTGCTACCTGGGAAGGTAAAAGTTAGGAGGAATAACATTGTCTTTAAAAAGAATGATAGAAAAGTAGGGTGGTATGCCAGGACCTTGGCTGAGGAGTATGGTAAAAACTGTGAGTTCATTCTTGGAAGGGAGAAGTTGGAGCTAAATCCATGTTAGATGAAAAAAAATTAGTTACTAATCGTAGTAGTAACCTTTAAAATGAAGGGATCCCCTTTCTCTGGGCTTCTTAGGGGTTATTTCTTTTCATACTCCTTAAACACAGGCAACCTTTATCTACATCAGACAAGATGATTGAAGAATTTTAGTGGATAATACTGGAGAACTTATGAAATCAAGTTTGTATAGAGACCGATTTCCTGAAGTGGCTTGTTCCCTTAAAATTTAAAATAGAATTCAGGGGTGACTTAGGCTTTTCAGAGGTGTGCATCTCTAATAATTTGTGGGACTAAGGCTCCTCCATCATCTGTTGCATTCCAGCTGCCTTAGGTAGCTCTAAAGTAATTTGCTTGGGTACAAAAGGAGGACCTGGGGAAACTACAGGTCTGTCAGCCTGACCTCGGTGCTCGGAAAGATTATGGAACAGTTCATCCTGAGTACGCTCAACAGGCATGTGCAGGTCAACCAGGGGATCAGGCCCAGCCAGCATGGGTTCATGAAAGGAAGGTCCTGCTTGACCAACCTGATCTCCTTCTATGACCTGGTGACCCACCTGGTAGATGAAGGAAAGACTGTGGATGTCATTTACCTGGACTTTAGCGAAGCCTTTGACACTGTCTCCCATAGCATTCTCCTTGGGAAGCTGGCAGCTTATGGCTTAGATGGGCGTGGTCTTTGCTGGGTAAAAAACTGGTTGGGCGGCTGAGCCCAGAGAGTAGTGGTGAATGGAGTTAAGTCCAGTTGGCGGCCGGTCACGAGCAGTGTTCCCCAGGGCTCTGTTTTAGGGCCAGTCTTGTTTAATATCTTTATCAATGATCTGGATGAGGGGATTGAGTGCACCCTCAGTAAGTTTGCAGATGACACCAAGTTGGGTGGGAGTGTCGATCTGCTGGAGGGTAGGATGGCCCTGCAGAGGGACCTGGACAGGTTGGATCGATGGGCTGAGGCCAACTGTATGAGGTTTAACAAGGCCAAGTGCCGGGTCCTGCACTTCGGTCACAACAACCTCATGCAACACTACAGGCGTGGGGAAGCGTGGCTGGAAAGCTGCCTGGCCAAAAAGGACCTGGGGGTGTTGGGCAACAGCTGGCTGAACATGAGCCAGCAGTGTGCCCAGGTGGCCAAGAAGGCCAACAGCATCCTGGCTTGTATCAGGAATAGTGTGGCCAGCAGGAGCACGGAGGTGATCGTTCCCCTGTACTCGACACTGGTGAGGCTGCATCTGGAATACTGTGTCCAGTTTTGGCCCCCTCAATACAAGAAGGACATTGAGGTGCTGGAGCGTGTTCAGAGAAGGACAACGAAGCTGGTGAAGGGTCTGGAGCACAGGCCTTATGAGGAGCGGCTGAGGGAACTGGGTTGTTTTTCCTGGAGAAGAGGAGGCTGAGGGGAGACCGTATTGGTCTCTACAACTACCTGAAAGGAGGTTGTAGTGAGGTGGGTGTTGGGCTCTTCTCCTAAGTAACTAGCGATAGGATGAGAGGAAATGGGCTCAAGGTGCATCAGGGGAGGTTTAGATCAGATATTCGGAGAAATTTTTTCACGGAAAGGGTAGTCAAGCATTGGAACAGGCTGCCTAGAGAGGTGCTGGAGTCACCATCCCTGGAAGTGTTCAAAAAACAGGTGGCTGTGGCACTTTGTGACATGGTTTAGTGTAGTCTACCCTTGATTGGTTTAGTGTGGACTTGGTAGTGTAGGTTAATGGTTCGACTAGATGATCATAAATGTCTTTTCCAACCTAAACGGTTCTATGATTCTAAAAAACAGTATAGTAGGTTTTCATGGCATTTTTCCTGGACTAATATAGGTAATTCTAGCTGTGTTAATTAGTCACAGCAGAGCTCCACAATTTTGTTCAGCACTTGCTCAGGTATCTTCATGCTGCACTGTTTTATGTCATATAGGTATAGTCTTGGGTGCTTCTAAAATCGTAATCTCTTGCCTAAGGGAAAATGAATGTAAAAATATCCATGCGGATACCATGTTTTGTACCTGCTTGTTGATTTCCAGATCAGATGCCTTTAATCTCGGCCAAACCTCCCCTGCAATACCTCACTCCATCAGCAGGGAAGTTTCAACAAGACTAGGTGTGAGTTGAAGCAGTTTTTAGCCTTTGCCATGCTCTTAAACTGTGAGCCATAAACTGTCTCTGCCCTACATAGCTCTGTTGACACTGCAGAACTAACTCAAATGAAGCATAATTTATAACTGCTTCGAAGCAAGGATGCCTTGAGTAAATGATTCCCAGTAGAATCCATAGGAAAAGGACTCACTAGGTCCCTTATATCTATGTAATAATTTGAGGAATATCTGTAGGCTTCCTTCAGGGCTCTATTCACCATGCAGTTTAGAAGCAGAGCTGCAAGTACAGTGGGAAACTGTAGAGACCAGACTATATCCAATTTTATTTTAGTTCAGCTCTGTTTGGGATGGGACTATTAAGAGTTCAGTTTCTCCTCCACTGGAGTTATGGTTAGATACAAACTCAGAGAAGCAATAAGTGACCTACACAGTTCTCTCCTTTTTGCAGCTTTCTAAAGCTTCTTCTGCTGTCTTTCCCCCACTCATTAGGCTAGGAATGATAACAGGGGAAATGCTTAAGTCAATATGTTAAGAAAGAGAGGGCATTTTGTATTTGGCCCCTTGTTGGTTTAGAATTATAATTCCATGTTTCTTTTCTCTGTGAATGTAACACTGGTGAAAGGTGCCAGAGTGACATGCCTGGAGAACGAATACCTTTTTTTATGCACAGTTGGAGTCTGAGCACATCAGGGATAATAAATCTCCCTAATCCCAAGAGGTGAATTCCTAAAAGATGCTGTTGGTAAATGTTAATTATTTTCCCTGAGATGGAACTTAAAGTCAGAGAGGAAGGAAATAAAGAAAACAAGAGATATGCCTGATAATTCTGAACATATCACCAAGAAAGGCCTCTCTGCCAGGGTCATAAAGGAAATGTCCTGCTCTCTTATCTTGTTTTGCATGTGCCTACTAATTTCATATCTGATATCAGAACCTTCAACCACTCTGCAGTTGACCCATGCAATGCAAATAAAAAGCTGCAAAACCAAAACTTTTAGCTTCTGGTGATGCATTTTCTTGAAGACAAAACTGTGACAGTTTTTCTTAAATTGTGAATTTTCTACTCATGAAAAGCAGCAGTTCAATTTCTAAAAATAACTGGCATCTTTGCACTCCAGAGCTGAGAGGCCTAAAGGAATGTGCCAATTAATTGACTATGGAACTTAAAAATGGTAAACCTGTCAGATGGATGTGTCTGGACTGTAGATGGTGGGGGAATGAACGATGGAGAGCAATGCGTGTGCTAGCATTTCTACCCAATCATGTATCTTGGAGTAGGCACTCTGAGCCAGGTGATACTAATGTGGAAGGAGCTATTGCTCCCCATCCTTTGCCAATCTTAACTGACTCATTGCTTTGGAAATTCTTGGCTAACATATTCATTCATTTCTCACAGAAACTAAGTGTTGCATCTAGAAATAAAACAGAAGACGGCTAGTAGCGACATCTCTATGAAGAATTCATAAGACATGACTTTGCATCTCAGAAACTTCAGAAAAGTTATAATTTATTCCTTTTCCTGCTCTCCAGTATGTCTAATGCCTTTAGTATAAAAACTGCATGACCCAACTTCTTATATTAACAGCAGTACTGAAAAGTGTTTCATGGTTATGAATTCTTCATTCCAGCATGCACAATACCCAGGATATTGAGCTACCAACCACACACCTGGTGGAGGAAGAATGGTCCACCCTTGTAACAGCAGGGAATATGAAGTCTGATTTTCTTTGTATCTGTGCCCTTTCCATTCCCTCTGTGCAGCTCACAGGGCTTCTAACTCCTTCCTGATTCTAGGAAAACTCTACAGGTTTTCTGGATGAATAGGATGCCCATGCAGTGGCTTTTCAAAATTATGAATGCTTGGACATGGGGGCAGTACCTGCACTGAGCAGCTCTGGCTTCCCTCTCTCATGGTGGGTAAAAAGCTGTCATTTAGTCACCTTTCACCATGGTGGTGGACATACTTTGAGTCTTACCTCTCTCTAACCAACAGTTTTCATCAAATGCTTACAAACTCTATCCCTGAGCCACCTGTCTTTCAGTAAAATTAAGCTGCTCTTGCATATTAGGTTTAGAAGTTATTTTAAGCAGGTAATAGAATGATTCATTTTTTTTCATGTTAAACGCTCAGAAAGCCTAAGACCATCTTTGGTGCTGATACATTATCTTTCTGGCCAGAAAGTCTCCAGCAAAACTGTTTTTCCTTGGAAAACTGGCTTTTTAACAGAAGCACTTTACAAATTATATCTGTTTCAGATGGATAATTTTGATATTGCCTCCAAAACAAGCTCCCTGTCAAACCAAAATATTTTGAATGTGAAAATCCTTTATGGCAGTTATGGTAGATGGTGTCTGAATGCAGGGTACCCTTCTTCTCTAGGTCTTCTCTGCTTCCAACTGACTGCATTGCTGACTGTCAGCTCCCATAATGCACAATCCCCAAGAGAACAGGTTTATGATGCCTTATGGGAGTCAGAGTTTGCTCTAAAGAGATTGTCTGCAGAGGAGAAATGGACCGTGAAGAATCAGGGAGTCACCTCCCACAAGGCACTGCAGAAACATTTCCAAAAAAACATTTTAATTTTGCGCTTTAAAAAAGTAATTTGATTTTTGGGGGCAGACCCATTTCTGATATCCAACCAGCATACTTTTGGAAGGTTTTCTAATGCATTATTCAGTTTTCCTGTGCATCTTCTTGCCAATAAAACTCTTAGGTTGGAGACAAATATCTGAACACTCTTGCAAGTACAGTCTGCAGTGACAGTGTAGAGAAGATGATGGAGTCAGCCAGCTCAACCAGCTGCCATAGTGCTGAGCTGTCCACAAACACAGGAGCATGCCAGAGATGGAGTTATGACTGCAAGAGTCTCACTGTCAGCATATTGATTTGTTTTTGAGGAGTAATGTATTCAATGTCATATGGTGGAGCTAATGTTGATTATCAGTGCTTCCCCATCCATTTGGTTCATAGCAGGATCTATCACACAAATAGGTACTGCTGCCACCTTCTGCAGAGCAAGACACTGGTGTGAATGGCCTAAGGAGGTCTCAGCAGGAGAGTGCCAGCCAAAGACTGAACGGAGACAAAGCAGCTCATCCTTTCTAAGTTACACCAAAACACCCAACATGTGATAGTTAAATAGCTCAAATCTGAGAGATATTTTAGTGGACCCAGCAAACTGTTTTCTTATTTCAGCTCCAGATTCCTACATTATAGTCAAAAGACTCTATCACCAAGGCTTGTCTATAATGAATTTATTGTCAAATCCCTATGTACTGATACATGGTGAGTCTAGTATAATTCCTTAACAATTACAGGTTTCCCATTCGTGCTTGTGTTTTTTCAAGCTTAACACCAATCCAGTGTTTATGCTATCTTACCTTCCTAATAACCTGCCTTTGCAGCAGGTAGTTATTTCACTGCCCAACTTGAGCATCCGTGTCTGCATGAATTCAATGCTCACCTCAGCCAACAGCAACAGGAGATTATTAGCCACTGACCACAGACATTGCCTGTGAAAGGTTCATGTCTTGAACTATTGATCAGCAAAGAAAATGCTAGACTGAGTGTGGAATAAAAAGACCTTCTCTGTTAGCCTTGACAAAACTTTGAACCCACTCAAAGGGGCCAAATACCTTTTTGATACAGTCTTGAGTTGGCAGCAGAGTTTCACCCTCTGTAACTTTGCTGGCACCTTTTTATTCTCAAGTATTTCAAGAGGACTAGGATTGCTTCCAGTGTGGGGTTTGCCTCTGACTCCAATGAGAGCAGGCACTTACTTTCTGCTGTTCAGTAGCTTCTAGAAAAAGTCAGGGTAACTGCTAGAAGAGGGATGCCAGCCATCAACTAGCCCATGTCTACTTTGTTCCAGCAGGAACTGGTGGATATGGCAGCCAATTCACTGCTTGAAGTCCTTGTTTCCAATGGATGAACTTGTATAACATCTTCCTTTTCACACACCACCCTGAGTCATGTTAGGAGGACTACAGGGTGCCAGCTTTCTAATGTCTGTGAGAAGTGGAGCAGTGTTCACACTTCCCAATGCATTAGTAATTCAAATCCACCCTCAGTCTTTCTTCTGTCGTACGTTTATTTGTGCATGAGCAGGTAAGCTCAGAATAAGTTAGAATCTCTTCTTGGAAAGAAGGAGCCATGTAAGGCATTTCTGCACAATTTTTGTATTAAAAATCCTGCAACCCCACTGGTGTGTGTTTCACTTCTATCTGTGGCCTCTGTAAATCTATCAAGGTTGTAAGATACCTGGAAGCAAAAGCTGTTTGCATGCTTGGGAAGTGCTTTTGAGAAGTCTCTTCCTCATTTTTCTACTATGAGAAAGTGGTTCTCCTAATATTAGCAAGAAAGAGGGATAAAGTTCAACCATTCAACCCCACCTTCTTCCTTCTAGCCTTCTTGACTTGCACTTCACTCCTGAAGCTTAGTTACATGCTGTGTAATCACTGCATACAACACCCCAGCTGGAAAAGGGAGCCTGAATAGCTGTTGCTATCTTGTGTTAGGAGAGGGTGAGGGTGGGGAATGAAAAAACAAGGAAAATGAAGTTGGATGAGGGAGACATTTAGTTTCTGCTCCTTACAAACTGTTATTCTTTCATGTCAAATGCCAGACAGTGAAAACATAGAGACAAGTTTAGCTCTGTGAGTGCTGTCTGAGAAAAAACAATGTCATCAAACCTGACTGCTTTTTGGTCAGTCTCCATCCTCTGCCTGTTTTATGTATACGTATATGTATATGTATATATATACGGCCTGAAGACAGTCAACACTTGTAAGAAATGTGCGAAGTCATCAAAGAATAAATCTCATTCTACATTGCTTGGAATTAGACTGTTAAAGAGCAAGGATCAAAATGTCTGCATAATCCTCAATCCTAGCACCAGCTTAAGCACAGGCAGTAATCTTTTCTCTGTCAGTACAGAAATGCACAGAAAATTAAACAACTGGGATCCGTACACTGCAGCAAGAGCAAGTGCTTTTCTGCTTAGTCTAGTGTTTGGAAGAAAACAAGTTCTAGGAAAAGGAGATTTATTTTCTCCAAAATTATCTGTTCTTCTCCCCCCCCACCAACAGTAGGTACTTTGCGAACAGTATACTCCAAACACAACAGTAAAATAAGCAACAGGAGAGCAACTCCCATCATTTGGAAGTAAGCAAGAAAAAGTGAAGAAGAAATTGGATCTTGAGTCTTCTCAAATTCCTCTCCAACTGTGAAAGGCCTAACAAGCAGACAACTCTTCAGCAGTTTCTCATAGACCAAGAGATTATGTTGTGCCCTTAACCACCTTCTTCTCACCTCCAGGAGCTGTACCATGCTGGCTGTGCCCTTTCTCATGCTGAGAGTGTTTTCCCTGGGACATCAGTCTCTGAATTTGACTGAATGAAAGTTTGCTCTCTTTTCCTCAGGCACATGCCCTGCTGCTGGGGAGTGTTTCATTAGCTGCGAGACATTTACTGGACAACTCCCAGCACTCATAGCCCTCCAGTTCATGCCAATTGCCAATATTTTTCCATCTCTTGATCAGCTGCACTTACAGCTCAAGCCTGCACATCAGCTGTCTCTCACGATAAGCGAACTACATTGCTTACCGAAGTACCCCAGTGATGAACAGTTTTTGCCTGCAGCTCCTTGTCTCAGTCTCCTGTAGATCTCAGACATGGCTTTGGGAAAGGTTCTGCTGACACCATGGCTTGAACTAGCAATGAAACACTGAGCTTTCTCCTTTTCTGGAACTGAACATGTGTCTGCATCAGTGTTTTAGTTTGAACTAGGAAGACACTTTTCGAAGATGGTCTCCTGCTTTTGCCCACTTATCGTGCTTCACTTCACATTGGTGGTCTCAGGCCACGTAAATCGTGCCCGTCTTATATGGAGCTAAACCAGAAAATGTGCCAGAGAAATACACTCGGTGTGCTTCAGCCACTAACAGGAGTTCAATCCACAGGAGAAAATGGAAACTAATCCCAAATGTGGCTCCCATAAATGAGTCTACAGTAATGGAAGGTCTGCAGCTTTAAATGTTTCACCTTTCAAATCTCTTCTACAGACTACACTATTTAGTAATGTAGACAGATCCTTCTTTCCTTCCTGCCCTTCTACCTTCCTGCCTTCATTTTCTTCCCACCTGCTTTAACAGGCAAATGAAATAAAACTTGTTTTATCACAAAAACAGATCCCTCATAACCCCAGTGCAGTTACAGAGAAAACCAGCACCTGACTATCCTGCTATTCAGAGGAAGCCATCTCCAAAACCACTGTCCCTTTCACGAGTTGGGTATCCCACTCACTCCAGAGCTGTAGACAGATGTGACCACCAAAGTAACTCTGAGTCACAAGGAGAGCCTGCTGGAGGTGGACACTATTCTAGTTGGAGCAACACGGATTCAGCCAGTGACCAAGCACGACAGAAATGTGTGACACAAATTAATTTTACTTATTTGTTTGTTCTACAAATGTAATGTTAAATTAACTGACAAGGCCAAAACAAAACCACATAAATAAATTGCAAAAAAATATCACAATGCTTTCTTTTTTCCAAGTTGCACAAAAGAAATGTTGCTGAAAGCTTTGCCAAAAATTAGGAACATCACTCCACCGCTGTCAATCTCAACTAAAAAAAGGATTTACAATTAGATCTCATTTTCTGTGATTAATCTTGTGTGCAGATATTCATTATAATTTAAGGAAATCTTAGGTTTATTTAGCTTTACAAAGCTTAATTCTTTTACTAAGAGTACCCTCAGACAGTTCATTCTTAAAAGCACCTCCCACTGAGGACTAAGGACAGTGAAGTTACTTCATAGTTGTCAAAGACAGTTTTTGTGGGTCAGGTGATATATAACTCATCACCTAAGCCATGTCTCCAAGCTTTTGATTACTTATCAGCTAATAAGGGTTTCCTCACAGAAGTGAGCTAAAGAGAATTGTGTTAAGAGAAAAAGCCTGAAATAATGAGCCATGTAAATAACCTACACTGATGTGCAGAGCTATAAATTTTGGGTTTAGAAACCATAAACAAAGGACAAAAATAGTTCTGGTTAAAATGTTTGTGAAAAACTCACTCCTACAAGCCCCACTGAAAGAAAACTTTCATCTCCATAGATAATGGAACTGCCTGTAGGAAAGCAAAAAACCTAGAGATTAAATGTGGGATTCACCTAACCTAACTTCAGATCCTAGAAATGTAAGTGTCTAAATTAAAGCGGTCCTCTTGGCTCCCTATATTGAGTACAGAGTGGGAGAAATATCTCTAGAGAGTAATTAATCTTCTGTATTTTAGTCATCTGTCTTCCACAGGTACAAGTTGCCTTCAAGAGGTATGTACATCTCTCTATGGATTGTTGAGCAAATCCAGATAGGCTTAGTAGAACAGTCTTGACCATGAAAGGTCAAGTATGCTCAATCCCATGGGTCAGAGAGTCGATTGGTTATGCCCAGGGAGAATGAAAGGCAGTGGTTTGTTTTGACTTTGAGAACAGCCTAGGGCAGGACCCAACATGTTTGATATGAAGGTATCAGATACAAAATACTAAGAAATTAGTATCTTTTTTTACTACTGTTGTAATATATGACATTTTTTCTATTTAAAAGCCAATGGTATGGTCTTGTAAAATAATTGTCCTATGAACATGCAAAGAGAGATTCTGAAGAATGCAAACACATAGACATTGGGATTTTTGTTTCCCCTTAACTCACTCACTTCATTATTTACTGCAAGTGGTAAAGCTAAATCCACTGTAGAAATATTCAATCCTACGACGTGTTATGGATTTCCAGTGGTGAACTATTAGGTGTTTTGCAATTAACACAGCATGAAAGAACCTTCACTTCTATGGATCTGTGAGTTCACACTTTGCTCTAATGAGGCCCAAGGTAAATTGTTCCTGTTTCAGTGTATTGGCTACCAAATTGACCCTGGTCCATAGCTCACTTCAGGCTTCTGTAATTCCAATAATCTCATAGTATGTGCAGATCCACCAACTGCAAATGTCTAAAAATCACTCATGCTACTCCAGAAGCTAAAGCCAGAAGGAAAAACACATATATTCCACTCAGTTTTATATTTTTTCCCTTTCTTCTTGTGCGATATAACACTTGCATCCATCTACACTGGTATTTTCCCCAGAGGGAAGGGAAAGAACTTGACATGATGTCTTAACTATAGTGTTGGAATTATCCTTATTAACAGATGACACTGTTTGTCCTTCTCTATGTGCAAAATGCAGAGTAAAAAAGGGTGAAAGGAGGGAGGCAGCTCTGTTTATGTCTACACCATGTTTAATAAACCTTGTCCATAGAGGAGTCTGACAGTGCACTTTCTATTCTGGGTCCATTTGTACATATTCTTCATAAGAGGTAGCACATGAATGAGGCTGCTGATTGCTGCTGTCAGCATCCAGGGTGGATGTTACAAAAAAATGGATGAGGATATTTCTCTGCATATCAGCACTTCCCAAAACTTACCTCAGTGACTGCATGCTGTGAAACATTATTGTTCATGCTGGGTATGTAGCATAACGTGTGAAATTCTGGAATCAGAAATCTTCCTTAATAGGCATGGCATGGGGCTCTGAGAAGTTTGGAGGAGGTGGGTCATGAATTTCACAGATCCCACAGGGCAGCTGAATATAGCTAGAACCTGAAATAGCAACTATGATTTAAAAAAGGAGGTAATCCTGCCTGAGTTTCTAGTTCTGATGAGGACATATGAACTGAGTGCCACCCGCTTGTCAAGAGATGTGAGCAGTGATTGACCTAGTGGTCTGCTTATGCTCTCCAAACTGTCCTAGGAGTTCTTCAGTGGGACATAACGTGATCCATAATACTGGTAAGGTGCTGGAGAGCTGCTGATAAGCACATGAGCACAATCCTGTGTTGTACTTTGAGTGACACAGCAGTGCTATACCAGTGTTTTTTGGTCACATCAGGAAAAATGTTGGCAAGATGCTGGAGGAAGGGAATGGTGGGTCAGTCCATCACTGGTCTTTAATATCTGATGCTCAATATGTCTCCTTTTAGAGCCACCTGTAAGAGTGCTGAGAGCACCCTTGTCCCTCTGGAAGGTCAAGCCTGGCTGCTGGGGCTCAGAGTGTCCCCCATGCCCCAAGGCTACAGGGAGAGGACCCCAACAGCCTGTAGGGAGGCTACAGCACGACCTACCCTGGTCCAGGACAGCTCTCACCACAGCTCCCACCTGAGCTACAACTCTTGCCACATCACAGTAAAATACTGGACTGTAAAAGCAGTGCAAATTAAGCAAACAATTAGTGAAGACCTGGCAGAAGAGATTCATAATATATGGACAGTATTTTAAAATTACATAGCTAGTAACTCTTTGTGTGTTTGTTTGTTTGGTTGGTTGGGGAGGGGCTTTGGGGATTTTTTTGTTTGGGGTGGGGTTTGGTTTTTTTTTTGTGGTAAAGTCAGATTCTTCATTATTTATGCAAGTCTGAAGGTTTTGAAAGGAACTGTTGTGGAGTGATTGCTGGAGCTGACTTAGACATCAGACTTAGATTTACGACTACAAGAAAGGCACAGCATTGAAGAAGCTCTCTGGATGGAATGCAGCTGGATGCAAGGAATCTATCCCACAGGAAGTTCCTAAGCCTGTAATCCTGGTTGTCGCAACCCAGGGGAGCCTGGTGTGCTGATTCTGAGAGGAGCTGCCCAGGGGGTGGAGTGGTGTGGAGGCATCATGGCCAAGCCCTCTGATAAGGGAACTTGGAGGGACATCATGGTCCTGATAAGCTGCATAAGTGATACCCTGCGTCAGCAAACTATCATGATGTTGACGAAAATGCTGTCCTTTAGTAAATTTTACTCATTATAATATCATTATAATACTAGAACACACTCCCATCTCAAAACCTACCCGCCTCCAAGGTAAGACCCCCCCTCACTGAGCCTGCGCTCTGAATTTTTCTGGGCCTGTACCTTTAAAACGAAGCGAGAAAGTTTTACACCAATTGTAACAAAAGTATGTATGACTAGAGTCCCTCAAGCTCCACCTAATGTGTAAAAATACTATAAAATTGGCCTAGGAGAGAGGGGAGGTTAGGGAAGATACCATCGTGTACTACTCTGACCTCTGGGATCAGTCGACGGGCTGAGCCTCTCTTCCCCCCCCCATCGGGACGCCTTTGGGTAAGAATCTAACACTTGGTTATACCAAGTGCCTCCCCGGGAAACTTAGAAACCTCTATAGAGTCACTTTTATGTCTTCTGATGCATCTGTGTTATTCTGAACTTTGGCACTCGTAGGTGCCTTGCAGTCAGTGAATTTATCACCGGTAATCCAAAGAACCTGTGTGTCTGTTGCTTTAATAAATTGCTTTGATTTATTGCTCTAGCGTGATAGTGGTCATTGAATGCGACCAGACACTTTAAGTGTGGCCGTGATAGTTCATGCAGCACAACTAGACGAAAGGTGCCTACGTTATTTGTGAATCCGTAATCGTGATAGTTCAGTGTACTGAACACGACCGGACTTATAACGATAAATTGGGTACCTTCCAAAGCCTCTCTTCACGCAACAACTGTATCCAAAGCAGGACTGCCTTAGGGACTGAAATTCGAAGATCTTTAATCAATGATAAACCTCTTGAAAAAAAACCCCAAGGTTTATGCCGTATATTGTCCTGTCTCTGTCTTGTAGTTTTAAGGTTATATTCTTTGGCTCTTGAGATGCTCATGTATTCTCTGCCTGGGCTGCACACATGGAGCAGAGAGGCTGGAGATAATAGTGTGATTTGGGATGCAGTGTCCCATCTTCCACTTCAGCCTGTTGGCTTCACTCAAGGAAGAAAAGATCATTGGAGCAGTAACCCAGTTCCTAGCCAATGCAGCAGAAATAATTTGCTTCTCTCCTCTCTGTGAATTGCAATGTATTCCAATATATTCCCACATATTCAGGTAGCACTGTCAGATGAAACAAGGTAGGATTCCTTTGCAGAAGGAACTTAATGGGCTAGGAACAATACTGCCTCAATATGTAGCTTCCTGCTGATTTACAGTGGTATTTGACTTCTGTCAGGCTGCTGGGTCTCTGGGAATTTGTAACATTTCTGTTCATGCTAATGTTAATTTCTACTTAATATTCTAACATGCCAAGCAGAACTTGGCATTTGTGTTTCTAGGAGCTAGCCGATAGGCCATTGTCCTTTGCATGATAGACCACCAACAGAAAGGAAGCCAAATCCAGGTGAACTGAAGTTTGAATATCATTTCTTGGATCACAAAAAGTAAGATTTTTGCAGAACTACAAGGGTTAAATGCTTGCTTAAAGAAAAAAAAAAAAAAGAGTGAAGTGTGATAGTTTTTCTTATATGCCTTTAAGAAAAGGGTTTTGTCGTGGTTTAGCCCCAGCCAGCAACTAAGCACCACGCAGCCGCTCGCTCACTCCCCCTACCCCGATGGGATGGGGGAGAGAATCGGAGGAGTAAGAGTGAGAAACACTCCTGGGTTGAGATAAGAACAGTTTAATAATTGAAATAAAGTAAAATAGTAATGCTAATAGTAACAGTATAATAATGATAATAATAATAATGATACACGAAGCAAGTGATGCACAATGCAATTGCTCACCACCCGCCGACCGATACCCAGACAGTTCCCGAGCAGCGATCGCTGCTCCCCGGCCAACCCCCCCAGTTTATATACTGAGCATGACGTCATATGGTATGGAATAGCCCTTTGGTCAGTTTGGATCAACTATTCTGGCTGTGCCCCCTCCCAGTTTCCTGTGCGCCTGGCAGAGCATGGGAAGCTGAAAAAGTCCTTGACTAGCATAAGCAGTACTCAGCAACAACTAAAAACATCAGCATGTTATCAACATTCTTCTCCTACTAAATCCAAAACACAGCACTATGCCTGCTGCTAGGAAGAAAATTAACTCTATCCCAGCCGAAACCAGGACAGGTTTATATATTACATCCCATGATCTCACGTATCATAAATCTTCAAAAAGTAAAGCTGGGAAGGTTCTTAATTGGCCTCCTAATCCCATATCCTGCCCTGAAAAAAACAGGTATCATGTAGTGATGCCACCTCTAACAGATGTTTGCTTTAAAATCTCCGAGAAAGGCAATTCTGCAACCCATCTCTGTAACCTGTTTTAGTGCTTCCTTACACTTTTAGTTAGAAAGTTTTTCCTAGTATCTAACCTAAATCTTTGTTGCTGCAAATTAAGCCAATTATTTCTTGTTTGACCCCTACTGAACTCTCTGAACAATTGATCACTCTTCTTTACATCCTTTGTTATTACTGTTAAAACAACTACTGGAAGATTGTTATCATGTCTTCATTTAATCTTTTATAGATTAAATAAATCCAATTATTTTAGCCTTTTATTTTAGGATGTGCTTCCTAAAACTCTTAATGCTTTTCAGTATCCTTTGGACTTTCTCTAGTTTGTCTCAATTTTTCTTATAGTCTCATGCATAAGATCTTTACAGATAAAAAACCATGTTTGCCTTATATGCAAGTCTTCTAATAATACATTTCACATTGCAATATGCCTTTTTAAAAATTCTGTTAAATTTTGTTTCTTCTTAATCTGTTTGTGAGTTGCTCTGTTCCTTCAGATTTGATACTGCTTTGTGGCAGCATAGTCATATTTTTATCTCCATGCTGGATTTCCTTCTTTCAAATGTATCATCTTTTATTTTTTTATTAAATTTCATTTGCTGATTTCAAACCACATCTCTGGTTTACCAAGATCAGTCTGTATTTTGACATCTGAAAGTACTATTTCACAGATGAAATGCCTTCACATACCTCTGTGAAGCACCACTGACCTGAATAAGGCTTCATTTCAAGGATCTTTTTTATTGAGATTCTGGATCAGGCCCAGGTATGAAGTCATTATACAGTCGATTATACTCCAGTCTGCCACAACAGTGCTTCAAGCACATGTACTGGCAATTTCTGTGTGTGGGAAACAGGATGAAGAGGAAGAACTTAAAAATACCTAGAATGACATTTCTGCTTTTCCATAATACTCTAGAAGAGTTTCTATATTTCTGTTTTTGCTGATATATATAAATGAACTTGTGCACCCGATATTTGTTTGCCCACACAGTGTCTGTTTAGGTTTTTGCACATTTCTGACATACAACAATCCTTCTCCACTAATTGTTCAGGGTTTTTTTTGTCTGCTCCAGTGGTCTCTTACACATAACTAATATTTTTGCACATGGTCTTTTTTCCTCTCCCTGCAATTATCTGCTTAGACTAATGGGTACTTGAAAGTGAATTATATTTGAAACAAATGGAGCTCAATAGGGGTGACTCAGTATTATGCTAATTTAGCTCTTGGGTCCTCTTATATGTTTTCCAGGTCCATTCAGGTTTAAGAGTGAAGAACAGAAGCTTTTTTGTTGCAATGTTTACATGAGTTTTCCCTTTTATTGAAGTATAATTGTTGATATTTATGTATAATGAAGGTTTAACTGGAGGTGATACCTGATGTTGGGTCCATAAAGCTTGAAAGCTATCCTAGAGGCAAATAAAGACTAGCATCCTCACTAAGGGAGAAGCTAAGTAAAATAAGAGTGATGAATGAAGAAAAAAAAGGGAGAAAATATCTTTCACACATCACAGAGATTTCTCCAGATTTATGATAAAACTGAAAAGCACTTTGAAGATGGGAAATTGCAAATGCAGAAACTGTGTCTTCGTATCTCCAATATGTGTCTCCACATGCTTCAAATGAATGTGACTGATAGAAGTGTTACCAGAAAACTGTGGCCAAGAATCAAAAAGGGGCTACTGAGTTTTTAAATGTGTGATTCCTTTTGAAGTCATTGAGGCAAGAAATGTATTTTCTTTTTCCTCTTCTCTCTCTCTCTCTGGCTTTTGAAACTTTCCCATAGATGTAGTACTCTGGAGGCAAGCTTAACCTTTGGTATGTTTTATCGTTATCAAGCATCTGACTAGGAGAGGAGAGTGATGTGTCTTCTCTCTTTAAATGTCAAAAAGTCATGAGTCGTCATCTCCATGTATCATCTCAGTTTCTGAAGACACAGGGGAGGTTTCCTTCTGAATGTTTTTCTAGAAAATCTGGGCAAAAATGATTGATTTCAAAGCAATAAGATATATTTACTCTGATCATGGAAGAAAAACAGTTTTGAGAACTTTGACAGTTATAACTTTGGAGGACAGTTTTGACTTCTAAAAGATCCTGATTTTCAGAAAATTCTATATCAAAATAAATAAATCCACTTCCAGACAGCTCAAATTAAACAAGCAAAATTGAAGCACTGAAAGTCTGAAGCTGCATTCAAAATCCTTCCCTTAGATACCAGATTTCAGTCATATCCCATCTGCTGCCAAGGTCTTAAGGCCCATGGTATCTCTGATCAAAATCACTGTTCATTGGAGATGTTTCCTTTGATGTCATCACTGGTTTCTTATCAGCTGAACCATTTTCCCAAGAAATTAATCAACAGGATGACATTCAGCATAAGCTTCTTAGCAGCCTGAAATGAGGTAAATAAGTGTCAAATGGGAACAACATCCAGATTTGTATTTAATTTAATTTAGATTAATACAACTATATAAATTATTTTGATGAATATAATTTTGATTATTTATTATTTTGGGTATATATTTTTATATTTGATCAATATTATCATTATTTATTATTTGAATTATACTTTTACTTATTTATAATTGTTTGATGCTAGTGACAGAGCCCAAGTTTGTGTCAAAGTGTGTATCAAATAATAAGCAATCCTACAGTGAAAACACAAATCATTGTTGATTGACTAATCTATTTCCTTCCTGTGTCAGGAATAGTGTGGCCAGCAGGAGCACGGAGGTGATTGTCCCCCTGTACTCAGCGCTGGTGAGGCCGCACCTGGAATACTGTGTCCAGTTTTGGGCCCCTCACTACAAGAAAGACATTGAGGTGCTGGAGCATGTCCAGAGAAGGGCAACGAAGCTGGTGAAGGGTCTGGAGCACAGGGCTTAGGAGGAGCGGCTGAGGCAACTGGGGTTGTTTAGCCTGGAGAAGAGGAGGCTGAGGGGAGACCTTATCGCTCTCTGCAACTACCTGAAAGGAGGTTGTAGTGAGGTGGGTGTTGGGCTCTTCTCCCATGTAGTTAGCAATAGGACGAGAGGAAATGGGCTCAAGCTGTGCCAGGGGAGGTTTAGGTTGGATATTAGGAGAAATTTCTTCACAGAAAGAGTAGTCAAGCATTGGAACAGGCTGCCCAGAGAGGTGGTGGAGTCACCATCCCTGGAAGTGTTCAAAAAACGGGTAGATGTGGCACTTTGGGACATGGTTTAGTCTAGTCTACCCTTGACTGGTTTAGTGTGGACTTGGTAGTGCAGGTTAATGGTTGGACTGGATGATCTTCAAGCTCTTTTCCAACCTAAATGATTCTATGATTCTATGAAGTAGAAGATATTACATTCATCTTTCCTGGACTAAATGAAGGTAGACTTTGTTATTGTGAGCAACCTGAGCAATCAAAGAATCAAATGCAAAAGTTATGAGTAGGAAGCTGCAGACACTAGTCAGCAATGCAAAGTAGAATGTCACATGTAAATTAAAGTGCATATGGTATTTTTCAAACTCTAAATGAAATTTGTTGAGATAAAAATGGTGAGAAAAAAACCCAGACTGGCTCAAATCCCGTCTTCTGAATTGATTTGAGAATCACAAGGCTTGAATCTCATTTTAGATCATTGAAACTTAAGCAACTGAAGGGCAAAATCCAAATCTCATCACCTGTGCATCCTAAAACGTAGAAATGGGGAATCTGGGCTCACCTGTGATGTTTCAGGTGAGCTTTACTGCTCCCAAGTCCACTTCCATGTTACTGTAGAGCGTCTATACCTTTGATGAGGGTCGCAAAGTTGTCATATGAGTTAGAGTCAGATTTTGTTGGTCTATCCAGTGTTGATTTTGGTGAAAGAATAGTAATTAACTATGGTAAAACATATTAGAATTGACTTTCTGATGGGTTAGACACAGTTTCTAGTTCTAGTTTCCAGTATTTTTTTTTTGTCTTGGTCACTAATGAGATCAAAAGTTGCTTAGCCAAAGAACTACTGTGATTTTTAAAAGATGTTTTAAAGACGACAATTGTAGACATATCTATTTACCCTGAAGTCTCTTTAGTCTGGCCTTAGCATAGAGGCTATCAATGACATTTATTTTAAATCACTTTCATAATATCAATGAGGTTTCAAATGATTATTAGCTCTGATGTTTCCCCTGTGCAAGAAAAACATAGCAAATTTAATTTACTTTCTCAAATGTTTTTATGATGCTCATTTAGAATTATTTTGATATAACAGTCCTGGAGGCAGTCCTACTCATAATTGCATGCAAGGGACTTTGTTGCCTCTTCTACTGTGAAGCAGACTGGATTCTAGTGATATTATGATTTTTTTTGAATCACTGATGTAGATAAAGCCTGTGTTATTTTGCTACCCATTAAATGAAGAGAAGATCCTCCCATTTCTATATGGTGCAGCAACAGCTTTAGAACTCACAGGCTTGGAGTATGCATGCTACTTATCTTTACAATGGATATTTGCTGAATTTCCATGATCATTAAATCCCTTCTTTGAACCTCCAGAATCCTGAACAAGATTTTCCATTGAGCATGAGAATGGGTTTCTGCCTGTTGGATTTATTTTAAGAGCACAGCAATTGAGGGAATGACATAAAGTGAAGAAGCAAAGACAAGCAAGGAACAAATAACAGCTGGTTGGAGGAGTTTGCAGTGAGAAAGTTTAAACCACAAAGTGGCAGCACTAATGCATCAAGAGGGGAACGGAACCTACGACAAATACCTTGGATGGGTGGGAGGTGTCTGGAAGCTCTTGTGAATGATGGTAGACAGCATATTGCATGTGGGTGTATACTGGATCTGCTTCCCCCCAGCAACACACGAGCCATACCTAGTCTCAAAGTCGTATTTGCTCATAGTTATAGTTCTTCTACATGCTCTTTATTTTTATGCTGCAAGCCCTCCTGAAATGTTACATTTGAAATGGTTTATAGTTTGTTCTGAACAGTTTATTGCTAGAACAATATAAACAAACTAGAGGGAATTTCAAGAGGAATGAGAAAGAAAAGCTGTGAACTGATCTGCAGTCAAGGAAAATATGCATAATAGGTAACAACTGTGATAACGGCAATAGCTGCCCATTGCCCATCAGGAACATCAACACATGTCCTTAGAAAATACCGTAATCATAGTTCTTTTTTAGGAGACATTCTGATCTGCGTAATAGTATGTTTGGGTACATACGAAGATATAGAAAGGGGACAGAACAATGGCTTTAGACTCTTATTGCTAGAGCTTAGAAAGGGGAGAGGGGAGGAGATAAACTGTTTGTTTTAAATGCAAATGTTCAAAATTCCTCAAAAAGAAAGAAAATTTAAGAAAAAACCCTCAATTTTGAATGTGGAAATGGTGTACGAAAAATTACTCCCAGATTAATGAAGAAGGTCAGCTGTATAAAATAAACCTTGAAATCCAACTCTGTAGCAGAAGAATTTTCAGGTTTTGCTCTCTCACTCTCATATATCATTTAGGCCAATGAATCTGATGGACATTTATCCTGGTGTCACTGAGATCACATTTTGAGGACAATGGTAGAATTGAAGAGGAGATTAAATCACAGTTTGGCTAACTGAACCTCTGTTATCACTGAGGTTGTGTCAGAGAGAAAGGCTCATTGTCAGAAACCAAAGTGATTCTGGGTGAGTGGCTGTCAGGGGAAACTTGTTTTCCATTTGTATGATGACAAAATCAGTCCTGGAAGTGAGTGAAACATGCTGAGTAGAGTACAGCAAATAGAAAACCTCCATTTTTGTAGATTTACTATTGAGAGTAGGTACTAAAATCTAGCACCTAATAATTATAATTGCTCAAATTTTTATTGCTTAGACATTTAGGTCCATGCACTTAGAAGTTGTCAGTGAAATCATATGCTTCAGTTTCAGAGTATTCAAATAGAAACCAAGGAACCTTCATAAACTAAGGAGTACCTAATCTCAGAACATTAAATCACAGTGAGATATTTTGATTTGGGCATTCAGATCTTGAAGCAATCATAAAGCTCTCAACTGATTTGATAATATGGGTTTTATTCTTACCCTAACAGTAGGTTTACACAGTTATCTTTGTGCCATTTGTACTTACAGGGCTATAATTACACTGCTCCTCAAAATATAGACGAAGGTGCTCTGTATTGTAAAACATAAATTACTAACAAACATTTAGGAAAAAAAAAATCATTTTGATGGATTAATTGTTACTTCAGGTGATATAACTAACATCAACATATAGCAAGAAACTGGCTCTGTTCTTCTGAATTCATACCTGAAAGTGCCACTAGTTTGCTGACGGTACTTAAGTTGTACTTGTAACCACAGAAGATAGTAGACAGTAGGCTTGCTCTACTGATTCTTCCAAACTGTGCTTTCACTGCCAGTCAGTTTCTAAGCCTTTCTTTTAGTATTTCTTCAAATCTTGAGTTCAAGTTCTGTTGGTGCCTATCAAATCAAGAATGAAATTTCTGGGCAAAACTTATTAAAGCAGTCATTTAGCACTGTCATCATACATTAGAGAATGAATTTTAATTTGTCAGGTAACAAACCTGCTTAGAAAGATAATAACTCAATGGGTATGGAAAACAATTTATGTTAAATGATGTACCTAAACTCATGACTATACCTTGTGTTAGCATTGCGTCCCTTGTTCCTTTATAGAGTTTTAAATCCTCAGTAGATGCAGCCTGTGGCTTTGCAGGTTATGCATATCAATGTGTAGGACACTTAGATGTCAAAAACAATTAGCTATGACAATCAGCCAGTCAGCAATCTTGAACACCTTCCAGCTTTGCTCCATTTATGGTCATCAGTAAATAAGGCAGTGTTCTTAAAGCTGTGTTTTCATTTATTTTTTCTGCCAGCTAGTGCCAGGCAACTTAATGGAGCCTCCCAACATTGCTCCCCTATGGAAATTATTTGAATCAACATTGTATTTTTTTTTCCTCCAGCATAAAATGTTCCTTCTCTGTTTCATAATCCTTTTGCTTCATGAGCAAAACAGCTTCATAGTAAACAAGGAGAGGGCCCTTGTGATCATTACTAAAATTTACTTGGATTTGTTTATGCTTCTTTTTAAATAAATACTTTTATTAAAGAGGGAAAGAGGGAGAAAGTCTGGTTCTGCAGCTGCTCATCCTCAGTTCATCCTCAGAAGAAAACTAATGGTCTCCAGATACATATTACCACCATTGAACTTTTGAAGTGAAACGTGTTTCGGTCTGGTGCTTATAACTTGAACTGAGATTTGAGCACAGTCATTTTTCTAATAGCAAATGAATGTTATTTTTCTGCGTCACTTTTCTTCTTGTTTTACAGCTAGACTCAGAAAATGCAGAAGATGACTTCCCCCCTCCTTCTCTTCTCTTCTTTCAAGTTCTTTCAGGAAAAATTACATTTTCCATCCATAAACATGAATGTTTTTCAAAGAATCTTGACAGCTGTAACAAAAAAATATCAGTAACAAAACCAGCAACAACAAAAAAGAACAAAAAACCCCAAATGACCTTATGGAAAAAGTGCTGGACTGTGGGACAGAAATCCTATAGCTCATGTCCTGCCTTTCACATGTGCTTTCGCATATGATTTCAGACAAATGACTTAATCTCTCCAGTTCTGCATCTGTATGGGCTCAGCAAATATCTTTTACTATATGGACACACAGCAACTAATATCCTTATCACTGCTGCTCTATTCTGTTACAGTTTAGATAAAACTATCATTATAAGGATTTAACAGTGTTTAATACAAAATCGATTTTATATACAAACTACATTTATTCCACAAAAACAAATGAAATGACAAAATATCTATGAATTTTCAGCTTATCTGGACAAAGACTTTCATTAGCTGTTTCTCTGGTAACTTTTTTGCAAGAAACCTTTAAAGATAATCTTGCATTTGGGAGTAGAGAATCTTGAAATAAGACAAAGGCTATTGAGAAGTCTTAATACAAAGGCACAATGTATCCCAAGAAAGCATTCATGATGAAGCTTTTATGTCTGAATCTCTGAGGAAAAAAATATTCTGCAAAGAAAGGCAAAACATGACAGCAAAGATGGTCAGATGAATTAACGCACAAAGACAGCAACATCAAAGCACCTAGGCCCTGTTTTGTTTTTGGTTTGGTTGGGGTTTTTGTTTGTTTGGTGTTTTTTTTTTTTCCTGAGACACTGCACTAAGCTCAGTAGCACTTCTCCAGCTGGGAGGAGCTGGGGCAAGAGGGAACGTTTTGACTTCCTTCACAGGAGCCTTTCTTAAGTAGATTAGATGTGTCATGAGAGATGATAAAAGGTAATTTGTAGAAGGAAATGATGCAATTAACAACCATGTATAGAAAACAGAAGCAATCAATAAATATTTCTGTTCCATAATTGGAAACAGGCAAGAATAAGGTACTTGTACAACATAAATGTGATGAAGTACCTTTCAGTTCACATATCATCTATCAAGGATAAACAATGAGGAATTTCAGTGGCCTAGATGACTTAGACATCACAGTCCAGACTGTTGACGAATATTTTGGTGAATCCTGAGGAAAACCCAGGAGAAGCTCAGAAGAATGACAACAACCTGTAAAACCTGTAAGTATTTAAAAGGGTTATTCTGTTAACAGTATGTCTGTTTTTCCAGGCCAAATGGAAAATAATGGAATTTGATTAACAAAGATTAAAGGCTTGTAATTTAAGTAATGTCAGTGTACTTTATGGTTGTAAAAAAAAAAAAAAAAAATTCTGAATTATTCAAGTTATTATTAATTGTTACATTACTTAAACTTTTGTAAGGATTTAGAACCTTGTGCCATTCTAATTAAAAATATAGCACTGTGCATTACCAAGAAGGAGTTGATGAATGGTATAACTGACAAATGTTAAGGAGTTGTTATTCATGGAGAATTTTCATTATAGCTTTTTCTAGTGGGAAAATTCAGCCATGGAAAATGTACTCCATAGTGCTCAAGATTTTTATCCATGATTTGGTAGCAAATATATCATCACTGTCAATAAAATCTGTGGTTGGCACAAAAACTAGAGGAACAGCGAAAAATGATGGCGTAGTCAGATACAATGACCAAGACTGCCTGGTGAACTGGTTTATTCCATCAAGACACTTTTTCAGTTCAGATGAATGCAAAATTTTTATCTATGTCAGTATAAGGAATGCAGGTCATTCCTACAACAGAGCAATAGGACTCCAGAAGATGATGCTATTTAAAAGGTTTAGGAATCATAGTCATCAAGAATATGACAAAATTGGAAAAGAAATCTATTATATTTTTTCAAGATCTGGGGGGGGTTGGGCTTGATGATCTCTCAAGGTCCCTTCCAACCCAAAGCATTCTATGATTCTATGATTCTATGAATATGAATTGTGGTGAATCATACTGGGTTTTTTAGCCTTTTTTGGTACGGCAGGGAAAGGCCCACTGAGAAATCTGGACACTAAAGGTCATTCACATGGGAAAGACAGTATTTTAATACAGTAATTAACTGTGAATGAACTTGAGAAATTAATAAAATTTTGCTGCATTCTTCTCTCCTGTTTTCTTCATACCAGAGGTCTTCCTAGAGGATACATTTTGGTCACAGACAAGCTGTTAACTCCACGAAGGAATAATGTGATGAATCATCAATATCCAAGCTACGAAAAAGTTCAGACTAGAGGATGATATAATGGTGCCTGCTATGGCAAGTGATGGTTACCTGAGGGAGAAGTCTGGCACTCCTGAAAAAAAGCCAGCATTTTTTGGATCAGATCTTGGCTGTGTCAGCTTTCATCTCAGTTTGAATAGCTTTAGGCTTGTGGCACGATTTAAATCTGAGTAGCACAGTAACAATTCCCAGTGGCCTATCATTGGCATTAACAAGTGATTTCCATGTCAATATGAATAATATCATAGATATAATAGAAGTTACATTTGCAGAAATTGTATATTACAAGTCCCTCCCTCTCTACTCATTCCATCAGGATGAGAGCTGTCGGTAGCAGAGCTTTATAGCTATGCCAAGTGATTATTTTCTCTGTAGAGGTACTGGGTTAAATCCCATCACCCAGCAGAGCAGCTATCACAACAGCAGCTCCTATGTTGGTAACCAGACAATTTTCTTTACAGCACTCGTGAGTATATATTTTATGTACTACTGCTAAAAATATCAGCTCAATTCCTTCTTTAGTAACCTCTTCCAGAGATCATGCATCAAATTACACATCATATTTCATAAATAATTATCTTACAAGGAAATTTATCTTGGTGTAAAAATAAAATGGCAATCCAATTTTTCTTCGGTTGAAATGTCCTTATGCCGAGATAAAATGAAACCTTCACCGTATGGCTGTAAATGAAACAGAAAATACGGGATCCAGTGGTGCTATGTTAGCAAACTATTCTAACTGATTTATTTTTCTTAGCAATTAAATTGCTAGAACTTATCTATGCTTAAACTGCCAACAGGTCTGCCTAACATGTCCTATTTTAAACACTAGGCAATGAATGTGAAGAATTTGTCATATTGTCACAGCTGATGAATTAGGGATTTATATTTCTAATACTGCCTGAAAATGATTAAGTTTTTAAAAATCTATCTGAATTCTAAAATAAATGTAAAAATTTGTTTGAGACTGGTTATTAACTCAAAAGACTGATGTGATAAAGAGCAAAGGAAAAGCACTTCCTTTTGTTTTTTTTCTTTTCCTGAATTTCTAAGCATATACAAAGAAGTTTGATACTGCAGATATTCATGCTATTCTTGTTTCAAAGCTGTTTGGATATTTTTTTGCTGACATGTTCCACCACAAGGGATTGAAAAGCAGAATATACTGGCAAAAATGAGAACAGAAGAAAAGGAGAAAAAAGAGGGAGAGTGCAGTGAAGTCACTAAGCAGAAGTTTTTGCTTTCAAAGCACTGAGGCAAAATTTATGATATAGGTGGCCTCCAGCATTTGTACTACAGCTTGTCTTTTTCACCTGTTCATTAGGAAAGCAGACAGGAAAATCTGTATGTTTTCACGTGAAAATCCATTGTTTGTAAAATCACTGAGATTGCTCTTTAAAATAACAAATGAATTATTAACAAGTTCTGTTGGAGCAAACACTAATTCAGAATATAATAGATGGTGCAGTTTTATGCTATCCCAGGAGTTAAGCTTAAAATAATTGGGAAGTTGGATGTTATTCTGCACGTGGTACTTCTGTGTTTGTGGAGGAGACAGTGTGGCATGTCACTACCTCATCACCTTATCCAAATACTACTGTATGCTGTAAAAGTGTCTTTATAATCATGGTCTACAGAGCATAGTTACCCACTGAGCTGGAAGGGTAAGTAGTAAGTAATGGAAACACTCAGACAGTGCCCCAGCTTCATCATAAAACAGCTCTCAGGAAATGTGTTGCAAATGTGGATTATGGCAAAAATTAGCTCTTTGCTGAATACAGCCATGATCCAATGCCTATTCAGGTTAGTAAGAGTCTCCATGGGCTTTGATCAAGCACTTAAGCCCCTGTCAATTTTTGCTACAGCTGGATTATGTTGCCCTTATTTCCGATTGTGAGCTTTGCTTGTTTGAAGGTTAGAAAACTCTTCATGGACTCCTGCTGGGAAGGTTAAGCCATATATTCATATGTAGTTTTTATTGATTTTGTTCTATGTGGTGAAAACTGATGGAGAATCACCTGTTGGACAATGTTGTCTAATTCTAATGGTTGGAAAATCTACAGCACCGTGAAGAACTGATCTCCTTCCCATAAATTCCCTTTGTGATATCCAGACAGCTGTGTAACATGAAAACAGACTCCCACTTATCAGCCAAGGTGTATAATTCATTATTCAAAGCAACCTGTTTTAGACATCTGGGAAAACTGTTGCTGTAGACAAAGCAACAGCAGGAAAATGATATTTTGAAGAACACATTGAAGTTAGCCATGAAAATGAGTATAGTAAGATTCAAACAAGAAGAGCAGGGCTTAATGGTTAGCCAGCTACTGGTTGTGAATGTACAATATTTAGCATCCTAGAAGCATTCAAGTTAGGAAGGGCCTCTGGAGGACTGTAGTCCCATGTCCTGCTCAAGGCAGGGCTAATTGCAAAGTTAGATCAGGTTGTTCAGTCTTACCCAGCTGAGTTGGCACTGTGTCCCACTATCAACCCCTGAGAAATATCACTCATATCGAGCTGGTTAGCTAGACTTGGAATTGTTGAGCACCATTTTTGGAGCCCAGCAGTCCAGTTTGCTTTCCGTATACTTCATGGTCCACCTATCCAGCCATTTGCTCAGTTTGGTTGCTAGGAGTTTATTGGATACTGTCTTTAAAACCCTGCTTAATTTGAGGTGAACAATATCTACTAATCTCCCTTCATTCACAGAGTCAGACATTTCATTAGAGAAGGCACTCAGGTTGATTAAACCTGACTGATCTTAGTAAATCCATGGTAGCATTCACAGTCACCTTCTTGTCTTTTAGGAACCTTTCATGAATCATTTTTCTTTCAACGCACTGATACTGGGCCCTTTTTGATTCTCTTCTCTCTCTTTCCTAAATTTTTATTCTAGTCCAAAATTTGACAAAATCATCACGAGAAGAATAACATATTCCACATTATTTCTTCAGACCCTGTAAATAATTTTCTGAGTGATTGCTCTTTACATATAAGTGTTTTAACACATTCATGTAGGACAGAATATAGCTATATATTAAACAGAATGACCTATTAGTTGCTGCAACTCATTAATTTGGAGTTTGAATTGATTAAGCCATAAAGAAATACTTGATAATTAGGATTCTAGCTTTAAATGTGTTTTAAGTATGTTTAAATCCTCTATAAATTTTTTGCCTCTTGAGCATGAAACATTTAAGTCATCCTTTCTTTTTCCATTTTTCATAGAACCATAGAATCATTTAGGTTGTAAAAGGCCTTTAATATCATCCAGTCCAACCATTAACCTAACACTACCAAGTCCACCACTAAAACAATTAAGGGTAGAGTAATAATTTAATGTTTCCTGGCTTGGTGGCTGCATTATTTTTTAATGAAAGTAAAAACTAGGAATCATTAAGGTTGGAAAGGATCTCTAAGATCATCAGACCAACTGTCAACACAACACCACCATGCCTGCTAAACCATGTCCCCAAGTGCCACATCTACGTGCTTTTTGAACACTTCCAGGGATGGTGACTCCAACACCTCTCTCAGCAGCCTGTTCCAATGCTTGACTACTCTTTCTGTGAAGAAATTTTTCCTAATATCCAACCTAAACCTCCCCTGATGCAAATTGAGCCCATTTCCTCTCATCCTATCTCTAGTCACTTGGGAGAAGAGCCCAACACCCACCTCACTACAACCTCCTTTCAGGTAGTTGTAGAGAGCGATAAGGTCTCCCCTCAGCCTCCTCTTCTCCAGGAAAAACAACCCAGTTCCCTCAGCTGCTCCTCATAAGGCCTGTGCTCCAGACCCTTCACCAGCTTCGTTGCCATTCTCTGGACACGCTCCAGCACCTCAATGTCTTTCTTGTAGTGAGGGGCCCAAAACTGGACACAGTATTCCAGGTGCGGCCTCACCAGCGCCGAGTACAGGGGGACAATCACCTCCCTGCTCCTGCTGGCCACACTATTCCTGATACAAGCTAGGATACTGTTGGCCTTTAACAAAAGTTGCCAAGATAACACAAGCAATTCAGATTTTTAATCCACATTTTTCATACTGGGATATCAAAATTTAGCAGCTTGATCTGATGTTCAGAAAGCAATCTGATTTTCAGACGTTCAGCAGTTCACTTCCAAATATGTTGTCTTTAATTTGTCTGTCTCTCAGTCAGTTAATTCCCCCCGATTCAGTAGAAAGCAGACTGAAACTAACAGTAGTTTTCGTACAGCCTACTGAACAGCCAGCAGACAGTAGTTACATCTTTGCACCACTAACAACCGAGGCCAGACATTTTATGTGTAACTTAGCAGTGAAACACTCCATCTTTCATTAGTAATCTTCAGCTCCATTCAGTGTTCCCTGTGCCTTTAGCAAAATGCAAGAAATTACAAGGATGACATGCAGTGCAGGAGAGAGGAACACTATAAAAGGCAATATTTAGAAAGTGAGAAGTGGCAGTGCTCACTTGCTAAGTATTTGTATAAAAACTCTCGAAGATGAGAGGAATAGAAGCATTCATTATTTTTTTCAAATGCATTGGTGTGTTGCACTTTCTAATTGAAACTTGTGGAGCGGAAAGCTGATCTTGCACTAAGGTTTGTGGATACAATTATGGAAATCCTTTAAGCATGATTAAATTATACAGTGTCTGGATATGGAAGTCATTTTGATACTTATGTCTGCAGTAGAGTCTGGCAATGCGTGAAGTGGCACCTTCCTGATTAATCTGTTTAGGAAGGATGGAATGTGTAGAAGTTTGCCAATTAGCAAGTTTTTCCAGTGGTAAATACTAGCCATAAAAGAGTCACTTCTGCATGGTCTATCAGGCAAATTTGAACACATATGATGTGAGGCCACCCTTGAAAGATTGCTCAGAAGCAATGATCAATATAAAATGGGTCATGCAACAGAAGAAATGGCATGTTTTCATATTAATTGGAATTTGAAGAGTTTTTAGTCAATCATTCATTGCTAGTTCTAGGTCTTTTAGTGCCTTTTATATATATATATATATATATATATATATGATCTTGCTATGGTTATTTGTTTGAGATACTGTAATTTATTCACCACAACAAATATGTAGGTTGATTTTGTTCTTGTTCTTGTTCATCTCAAAGAGGTTGTTGATTTCTTTTGGTAGGTAAAGAGTATTTTAATTTATTATCTGCTGTGAGCACCTGGGCAAGTGTCCAAAGGTCTAAAAATTGTTGTTAATAAACAAGACTTGAGAATAGAGGAAGAATGGTTTTTGCACAGAAAAAATGAAAGTTGTAACTAACATAAAGATATATTTTTTAAATAGTGTTTCCTGTGAAGAAATCTGATTTTTTCAGAGTGTTAAAATTTAAATGCTTAAAGGATTCTGTTTTTACGAAAAACCATATAACTCCAGCACAATGTAGGTTTTTCTATAATACTCAAGCTCCTAAAATTCAGTGAAAATCTTCAGACTAAATTCTGGCTTCCCATAGCACAAATACATTCTAGCTGCTTCCTCACTAGTAGAGACATGATTTTTTTAAGGTTATTATCTATTTGACCATCTCCATAACTCAGGGCTAGATTTTACCGAGAAAGTGCTGCAATCACCCCGACAACTTTCAGTTCATTGCAAACTCATTTGCTTCTCATTTTGAAAGAGAATCACCTCTGAATGAAGGCGTATATTCTATACTTATTAGTAAACAGTTCAAATGGTTAAGTATGCTTCTGCTAAAAAATTGCATCTCATTTCCAGTTTGAAGTTTTGGCTCTTGGCCACTGGGTCTTGTTATTATAGATGAAAGAGCCCTCTGATACCAGGCACAGCTCTCTGCGTAGGTGGAATGTTCCCCATGTTGTCCATATTAATCTGATTCATTGCTGCTACTGCATTATCTTTCATCATTTTTCCTAACTGTCAATTTTCAAAACACGTGTTAGCTTCAATATGCTGGCTGGTTTTGTAGCTGAGATGCCATGAAGTAGCTGGAGAGGACTTGAAAGAACTTGAAATTCATCTGGATGAATTATTACTGATGGAAAAAATATATATCTACATCTTTGAAGGATGTCTTATACTTTCTTTGGACTATAATTTTCTGGCAACTTTCACCACAAAGGACTCATGTTTGCTCTAATAAATGAGTGAGGTACCTAGAAATTTATTCCGCTGCCTGGCTCCTAAAACAGAAACTGAAACTCTTGAGGTAGGCACCTTGGCTCAGGTTTTTCTGGCCTAATTTACAACAATATCCGCATTCCTACTAGCTACATGCCCTGGCAGTGTGAAACCAGCCAAGAGGAAACCCAAGGCAGGGGGATTTACATGGAATTTGGGAAATTTCCCAGTGCTTGCAAAGTGTTGGCCACTTCAGAGTACTCCATACAGTATAGCAGATAGCCCTGAGAACTGACTGTAAAACTGCTTAATATAGGAGCGTGTCTGAAATTCCTCCCCTCCTTTGCAGCTTAGACATATTGCTCAGAGCTGATGGAAAAAGGAAAGATGGATTCAATATCCAGCATCCAGAACCTTCTACTGTGAAGAAGTCTACAGAAACTCTTTCCAAGAACTCAGAAGAGATTGCAAGTAAGACACTATTTCCTCTTTATTCTAAAATGTCCCAGTGGTTTCATGCATTTGCCTAGCAAGTGAGAAAAGACAAGGCTATTCTCATTGAATTCACATGTGTCACCTCCAGAAGGCTCTGTAAGCACCAGGAGGAAAGCACACTGATGAGGTCCTTTTTGTCAAAGTTATGCAACGGCATCCAAGAATATCCCTCACAGATCTCTCAGGTTCCAATTCATCCCTTTTTCTAAAAATTCAGCAAATTTTTATGCACCTGATAATTGCACAGTCACATTTACTTCCCTTTGCTTTGCTTTTTTTTTTTTTTTAATGTGACTATCCAAGCCATGGCAAGTATTTCTTTTTTCAAAATGTAAGAAGACTTTGTTGGCTTATTTAGAAGGAAAGTTTCCTAACAACTGAAAAATCAAAATAAAAGACAATGTTGCTGTCATGCTAGTGTTCAAACTGATCAAATGCACGCTATATTCTTATTTTTGTGGTACACCTTTCTGCTTTGGGAAAGCTGGTTTTAGAGAATAATGGAGAAAAGAGTGAAAAGAGTGGTGTGTCAGAAACTGTGTTTCCAAAATGTCTGGAAAGGGGAGAAAGATTTGGCTGGTTGGTTATCCTGAAATTTTTCAAGGAGCTTTTTGCTCAGATGAAACAGCAAATAAAAGCTCAATTTGAATGCACTGCTGCTTGGTTGAACTTAAATTGCCTATTGCAAAATACAGAGGCCTCCCTAGAGGCTGCAGTGTGGTTTCATTCCTTATGTTGGAATATAGGAAAATTGGTATTTATACTTGAAAGATGATACTGAAGAATCAGATAGTGTCTTATTAGCTCCACCCAGTTCAACTTTTTCCCGGATTCTATCCTTACCCTTATCCCTGTCACTGACAATCCTGAATATCCTTCTAACTGACAGAAGATTAAGATGGGGAATGTGGCTCAGATAACACATCTGTACCTCATCTAGAGTTGGTGGATGATGCAACTCTTCAGAGAAGACTAAAGTCTGGGTTTGCACCTCCATAGTGACTTCAGGGAAATGCAGGGAGGAAAAAAAACCCAAACTCACAAGATCTGAATGCTTTCCAATATTTGATGATTTGATGATTTTATACACATCTCTGTTTACAGACTTTGAAGGTACTCACTGAGGCAGTGAGAAACAGAAAACTTTACAAGCTAAATAATTGAAAGAGTTAAGAGTGAAAGAAGAGACCCTCTTTGACTGGCAGGATGCTAGGGCCCATAAAAAATTTGAACACGGTCCTCTAAGTAATGTTGAAAACATGTGAGAATGACCAGAGAACTTAGTTCTTCTTTAGGGATCAAAATAAGTAGCAACAGTATCAGGATAATACAACATTCAGAGTCTGGCCTCAGATAGCACCATGTGAACTGACAGCCTTTCTGAGGATTTTTGAGAACTTGGCTCTACTTGCAGTTGCTTCACACTTCCAAATTTGTCTCAAAACACCAATAAGAGGCATTTAGCAGAACCAAATATTGGATCTAATTTTCTGAATGAATATCCATAGGAGCATCCTTCTTCCCAGACTGAGAAGTTTTACTAATAAAGGACACACTGAAGACATCTTTGGACACATAGGTTCAGAGCCTGCATCCATTATCTTGTTGTCACAAAGAAGGGAAGAAAAATATTGGAGCAAAATGAAAGAAAAATATCAAACCTGCTTGCTAAAATAAACAGCTGGAAAAGGCAAATTATTAGTGAACACTTGTTTTCCAGCAAAAGGATTGGGGGAAATAGAAGGAATATGAACAAGTAAATATGCATAGCATTCCTGAAAGAGAAATGAATAGAGATCCTATTATATTATTGCTTATGCACAGCTTGGAAACTTCACTATAAAAACTGCGGGGAATAGAAATACACTGAATGCATGCAGAATGTACTTGGACTGTTTATGACACTACATGCATGAAATACCCTGAGGTTCCTATAAAGTCCTTATTATTTACCAGATCAAGCTGTTTGACTTAGCTGTGATTTCTGCAGTATTTCCTTCCATTAGAAGAAGTGTTATATTTTTGGTGTAGGCTGGAGTGCTAGAGCAGCATATCCTAATCTTTTTCAGATTGCTAATATGTTTGCAAGCTACTGTTATGGTTCCCATGTACCTGGAAATTTTGGCCATCAGAACTTTTCCTGTAACAGCTTGGATTAGACAAGGGTCCATAACCACTAGTTTTGAAACCTTTATCTAGATGGTGGAAAACTATTAACGTTCTGTGCAAACAAGAGACAGTGCAGCCAAGAACTGCTTTATAAGCTCCCTATCTAGGAAACTTGATACATTTGAATTTTAAATGTTATGCTTAGATACTTGCATCTCCCCCTTGTTCCAGCTAGTAATTCTAAGAAAGATAAAAGCCAAATAATATGTAAGTCAAATACCAAAGCACATTCATGTTATGACATGATATAATTCAAAGGCCATATGTCTATGATCCAACAAAGAGTTTAACACATTTTTGGTGCCATCCTGAAGGTGCACCCCATATTGACAATCAAAACAGGAAGCAATCAAAATTCAATCACCCTTTCTGAGAAGGTTGAGCTTAGTTGTACAGGGAGCATGATGCATACAGTCAGTAGACCTTCTTATTCAACCTTTAAAAATATTCTTTTCATGTGAAGTAAAATGACAATTCTTATTAAAAAAATCATATAACAGGATGTGTTTATGTCTTCCCTTAAGTACTTCTTTCTAGATCCCAATTCAAATACAGGAAATAAAAGAGTACCTCTGGGTGATGCAGTAGCTCTATTTAAACCTGAAACATCAAAAAATTTGAAAGCTAGTGTCTTATCCTTAGACAATCCTTCTTCTAAACTGCAGGTGATTCTGCCTGACATGTAGATCAATTCTTTAGGTAGAGCAGGGAATATATACCAAAATTTCAACATCATTTGCTACTCTACTTCCATGGCTGTGTATCTCGTCACACATTTAAAATGCATTCGTTTACCTGGTCTCTGACATGACAGAAGTTTAGGGGGATCTCTGGTAATTGCAGGGCAGAATATAACACTGAGTAAACTCACAGACTTTCACTAAGCAAAAAGCAAGGCTTTTCTTGGTTTTGTTTTTGTTCCTGTTTTAAAGAATTTTCAACCTTAACTACTTCAATCAGAGAAAATTGTTTTAAAACACCAAGTAGGAAAGGCAAAACAATGACAAAATTTGAACTCTTTGGCAGAAGACAGGGAAGTTTTTGATTACAGGATAGACAGTTTGAGAATAATTTCTTTTCCTGAGGCTACATCTACAATCGAAGGAGGATACTAACTCTTGCAAAACCCTGAGTATAGAAAACAAAGGTGCTCTTGGTGAGTGGACTAGGAGGGAAGAAATTCCTCCGGGCATACCAATAAAAGCTTGAAGGACATGAAGTCTGCAGCAAGCAGGGCATCCAGAGAAGCTCAGTCCCAAGGATAAATCATGCCAGCGTAGGAGCTGGAAGGGAGTACTGGAGAGACCGACTGCAGTGTGTGCCCTTGCCTCTTTGGTTAAACCATGCTTTACTGCACTGCTTTGGCAAGTAATATTTTCTTTTGCAGGACTGACTTCTCTGACATAATTACTCCACATGGAGCAGTCTTTGGCACACACAGAGCCCACTGAACCTTCTACAAGTCTCAGTGGCCATGAAGCAGCCTGAAGGCTCAGTCACAGAAGGGTTGGGTTGGAGGGTCTCACCTTTGAGTGGCCAGGCCATGAGCTTTTTACCTTTAAGGAAGTGTTCAAGAGATTCAATAGCTTAAATGCCCGTGGGAGCAGAGCTTGTGGGGAGTTTTACTCTCTTTTTCTTGGGATATTATATATGCTCTCAGGGTAAACAATATATTTGATGAATTTCCACTAACCAGTACTTAGCTCTGGGAAAGGACAGGCTCATTTTGCCGAAATTGCTTCTGGATTAGGATATTGCATACCCCATTGCTAGGACATGGCCTACTGCAGAAAGCATTAAAATTTAATGATATTGATGGCTGCAATATTATTTGTGAAATAAAATTGCCTTATTAGGATATTTAGCCTTCTTGGATCTGTAGAGAATCATTAAACAAAATAATTCCCTATTACCTCAGTGAAAAGGAATTAATGAAATAGCAAACTTATCAGAAAGGTCTAAAAGAAAATGATTATGAGTTAATAATATTTCAGGAATTAAAAAGTACAACCCTGCTAACAATCAAAAGAAATAGCTATGCAGGATCAAACTATCATGCAGAGCCTCCTACAATGATTTATTCATTAAAGATGAGGAAAATTATTTTCCATTACTCCAAAGACTAACCTCAGTGTGAAAAATAAATTGGCATTTATAGTACTTCATCTCTAGCAAGGAACAGGAAAGATATCTGTGACTTGCAAACAGAAGATTTATTTTTATTAAAAATAAAAAAAAAAGAAGAGTAGTTCAATTTACTTTCCTGAATGCCCTTTTCTAACATTTTCATACAATTATCCAGCTGTGTGATAGCAAAATGATCATCTAATCATTTAGAATAATCTAAAATGCTCTAATAGAAAACTTTGTAATTATTTCAGTGTTTTGAATGGTCATTCTCAGCTGCATGCAAATTTTCCTTTCCTATTTGACTGAAAGGTCCTAGTAGATAAATTTGTGTTTAAACCTTCATTTTTGGCAGAGCCTGGTAGTCTCAGATAACTGATACAGGTGAAGGTAAAGGTATGTCCATTTTTCCTCCAGAAGCTCTTGGAAATTCTTGGAAGAATCACTGCACAGTCTGATGTCTGAGGTCCCTTCACACCTCAATTATCCCATGATCTCGTGATCCTTGTATACTGTAGAACACCTCAAACAACACTAACCACTAACCTTCTGGCAACTATATAGAGCTCTTGAACTTCTCTGACTGTAGCTGGAGCTTATACGCCAAAGTCACATGTAGGCATTTATACACTGACAGCTGAATTTGGGTCCTAATCAGGAGATGATGAATCCCACTTCTCACATGACAGTTATGCACATGTAAAGAAAGTCAGGATTCGTCACACAATATGTAGTTTTTCTGCCTGATTCACAGTGTGTTTATGCATGTGAACTTGTGTGAGTGTGAGAAGGAGTATGCAGAGGTACTAGAAAATACTATGCCTGGTTTTCTCTGTCTTTTGGAAAAAATGTTCTTTAATTGTTTTCTGTGCAATCAGTTTTCTGCTATTTGAGTCTCGGAGTAGATCAGAGCATGGTAGTTGTTTTACTTAAAAATCAGAGGGTGAGTAATCTGCTTTGTTAAAACAACATCAAGGGGTGATTTGTAGTCAGGATTTAAGGCTCTGAAGTTCTGAATCTCATTGAAGAAAAGATGTAAAAATGCTGAACATTATTATTCCAATGAAGTTTACTCTAATTATTAAGGATAGGGGGAAATGTCTAAAAAGATTTCCTTCAGAAAATCTGTGATTGTTCTTCATATCAAGTTTTTAATTTAGAAAATCAGGAACAGAGGTGATTTTAGAAGCTTTCATTTTTAATCAGTTCTCTAGTATGTACAGAAAAGAATCAGAGTGTTTTTCAAGCAGTTTGTCTGACTCATAAACTCAAGAGCTCTGAATGTAGGTGCTGATGTTGAACTCCCAATACTAGTGCCCTTCCAGAGCTGAACTGCAACTTAAGGCAAATTTGGAAATTACATGGTCTGTGCAGCTAAATCTTTCTTTTCCTTTGGTTGATCAACTCCATGACTGGGTTACTGAGTTGCAACTAATAAATAGTAAAAATTTCTGTGGGTAAAATTCTGCCAACTCTGAGGGATATAAAGGAAGCATGAGAAGAGATATATACTTTAGAAGCTGTCTTCACAACATTCCTGTAAGGCAGCCAAAAATTTTCCTTTTTGTACAGATAAAAAACAAAGCTGCACAGGTTCTCTATCAACATCTGAGCTAGACTTCACTCAGATGCCTAAATGCAGGCGTGTAGTATCATTTGACATACCCTCATGTATCCCTTTTGTTTCAAGCTGCCACTCCAGAAAAGCAAAACATTCCTGCAGTTTCTGTGTCGTATGTCAGTCCTACACAAGTGTTTTGGATCCTCCAGTGTACCTGCCATGTCACTAGACACACCTGTATAGGCAACCTAATCAAACATTTAATCTCCACTTACAGTCAAAAGAAAATAGTAAATAACTCCACGGTGCAGTTTATGACCTTGTGAGGACATCTAAACTGTTCCGATACATTACAGAGGTACAAGTTGCTCTCATCATTATAATGGGAGTTTTCATTTCCAGTGTTCAAACTTCCCATGTTCCTATATGCACTAAGTTTTTCCATCCCCCATGTCCTGACTGCTGTTACAACTGCATTTTGACTCCATTTTGGGATGAGAGCTGGGCACGTACCATGTCTTCTCTTTAAGGATCTTGAGGCACCCACACCAGATGAAAGCATCTGTGTTTTCTGACATTGCTGACCATAGGGAGAACACTGAAAGCCTGAAATTGAATGAACCTGCTATAAAGCACAGACATTTGCCCATAATTTTGTACATCTGTGGTAGCTGCAGGACTTAAACCCAAATCTTTTCAATTCTGTGCCTTTATCACATATTCACATAAATAATGTTTGTTTTCAATTTTGACCTTATCAAGGTCAAAATCTCTCCTTTATTACCAGCTGTGTCTAAATTAACTCAATGTTCCTTTGGAATGAAATACATGAAATAGTTTTATTGATTATTTTCTTGATAGGGAATGTTTCAATGGTAGTATATCACATCAAATATTCCTAACACTGAGTAGGAAGTGAAAAAAAAAGTTACTAATGGAGAACATGCTCTTTATTATCAACAGAATGGAGTATCATGTTAAGTAGATTAATTTTTATCTTTAAATTCTGTGAACTGTAAGACAGCTAATTTAGAATTTGATATGGATGAAAATATGAGAAGTTTTGAAAGAAACAACCAATAATTTTAATTTTAATGTTCACTGGTGAAACTAAAGATGACACACAGTAATTTACTTTTATCAAAAACAAATATTATTTTGATCCATGAGTTACATTTACAGACTTTTAAAAAAAGAGGAAGGAATGAATGTTTATAAATATCCTTTTGAATTAAAAATACCATTTTGAAAATATCAGAATTATTTAGACATCTGCTTCTTTTTTTTCTGTCTCTTTTCAATATAAACAATTCAAAACAGTGGGAAATTCAAAAATTTAGTGTCATTAAATCAGCACTTTCCAAACACTGACACACAAACCTTCTGAGAGAAAGGATCACTGAGTTTAACTTTGATCACCTGTAGCTCTCAGAAAAACCAACAGACTGTGATCTCAGTTTCTTGAGTTTATCACTCACTTTTATAGTTGCTCACTTTCTAGAAGATCTTCATTTCAGTAGTCCAGATCATGTCTTTATGGAAAAGTCTGTGTAAGTGAAAAGGCTGAATACTTCTGCAACACAGTTTTGTATGGATCCCTTATGTTTGTCTGGCATCACTGGTTTAGAACCAGCAGTGTCCACATCCCAGTCGGATATGGGTTTTACTGCTTACTGCATGATGTTGTTTTTACAGCAGAGTTGTCACTTCTACCTACATAAAAGCTTCTCAGGCACATTAATAGTGTTTTTCCTCTGAGGGTAACTGGTTTTAATAGGTGTGTAAACTGTCATATAACCACATAGATTTATGCACTGCAGATGAAAAATCACTCTTACTAACACATATCGCTCTCCCCTTTTATGCTCTGGACAAGAGTGTGGCTGTACAATTCACTGATCAAGAATCACAGTGTTGCTTAATGTACAGCAGTGCAAAGGACTGGGGGATAGTTCCCCTTGAAGCTCTGCAGGAACATGCACTAGCTGGAGCTTCAGGACTGGTGCTGCAATAACAAAATGAAGCCTTAGCAATGCAGCTGATCAGTCAGCACAGATGTTCAGATGTGATTCACTGTAATTAATTCTTCACCAGAGGCTTACTCTAAGGTGGTGTCATCCCAGAGTTCACTTGAGAGCTGTTGGGAGTTTATGCCTTGCATCCAGTTTAAGAATGTTGTGGAAGATAGTTGCTTGGGAAGAAAATTAATGGAAACATCAATATTAAAATTCAAATCCATTTCATAGAATCATAGAATGCTTTGGGTTGGAAGGGACCTTGAGAGATCATCGAGACCCAACCTCCCTCCAGTAAGCAGGGATTGAACCTGTGAACTTGGTGTTATTAGCACCATGCTCTAACCAACTGAACTAACCTGGCTGGTCTATTTTTATATATATGTATACCAACAGGAGAACACCAAATCACCTTGGTATTAACATTAAAGATAATCCAGCAGGAAAAATGATGGTGGAAAGGATATGATATATGCAAAGCAGCATGTCTACAGCTGGTAGGATAGACAGCTATAATGACTGGATACTGAGCAGTCGGTCCCTTACACAGTTTCATATGTTCTGAGAATTATTGTCCACCAGGATATTTAGATTGAGGAAATCTTCAGTTAAATCTTGATGAGCTTCAATATCCACCAAATGCTATTCCAAGATCTGCATATTGAATATAAGACACATGCCCACAAAACCCCACCACAATTAACATCTGGTGTTAATTGCTGCTTTTGATAAATACATAAAAATTTTCCTTTTTGCCAAGCACAGAGGAGATGGCAACCTTTCCAAGCCACTGCCCAACAAACCAAGTAAGGAACTGGCAGCAAAAAGCATAGCTCTGTAGGTACCCTTAGAAGAACTGTGATGCTTCTAGAGTATGATTTTTTATGAGGATGATTGTCATTATAGAAAAACATGTTTTGCATACTTATGCATATCTTTTTATTTTGCTACTGTGCATAGTAAATACTACAGTCAGTAGTTACCTACCATAATAATAGTAATTACTACGTAGCTTTGATACCGTGGCCAAGAATATTTGTCAACATCAAGGCTGTCCTGCTCTTCTCTCCGTAAACATAGCAGTGTGTTCCTGTCCAAACATCGCAGAAAGAGACAACCTTTGTCCAGCTGTGCTCCCATGGGATTCAGTGATTTAAGTGAGATCCCAAACAAACATGGTTAACAAAAATGAGAGAATGCTAATGAATCCTAAAGCCTTTACAGACCTGGAGTTACAATGAGATATCAGTCCAAAAGCTAGAGATGAAGAAGTTAAATTGTATTATTTAGTTAGTATTAAAATGCATTTTAGTGCAATATATATAAGCCTGTGGGAATACACATATACATACGTATAAATATGAATCCACATGTGTGTGCACCCACACACACAGACAAGCAAAAATGCATGCATATATAGACACAGATAAAACATCTTGCTTTGCAGACATTTTGAATTTTCCATTTAAGAATATTAAACCTGAATGAAAAATGGCAGAATAAATTTTTGTTTCTGAGTGTACTGCAGTAACTGTATCTTTTCACTGTAGGCCTCCCCTCTGAAATTGTTTTGTCACAAATAGGATTACTGCAAACTTGGTCAAGAAAGAAAACTACTCTTTTATTCCTACCCCAAGTGCTACTATCTTCTTATATGAAACAACAGTGCTAATTCTGTAGATAAATATGAGTTTGCTGGCTACACCGTAGCTTCAAAAGATTAGCATCCTGACAGAAGAGCCAGTAAAGCCTTGATGCTACTCTTTATTTCTGTAGACAGTTACTAAGTACAAACATACTCTACTAGCTATGCAGCTCTAATCTAAAGCTCTTTATTGCCACACCAAAATAAGAAGCAGACTAAAAAGAGTTTGAAAGCAAAACTAAACTTCACAGGATAGGTCAATGACTGGTGACATTTTGTTGGTCAGTTGTTATTTGTATGAATAGATAGCACATATCTCCCACAACACTCTCCTAGGGAAGCTGGCGGCTCATGGCTTGGGCAGGTGTACTGTTCACTGGGAAAAAACTGGTTGGGTGGCCGAGCCCAGAGAGTAATGGTGAATGGAGTTAAGTCCAGTTGGCAGCCGGTCATGAGCGGTGTTCCCCAGGGCTCAGTTTTGGGACCAGCCTTGTTTAATATCTTTATCAATGGTCTGGATGAGGGGATTGAGTGCACCCTCAGTAAGTTTGCAGATGACACCAAGTTGGGTGGGAGTGTCGATCTGCTGGAGGGTAGGATGGCCCTGCAGAGGGATCTGGACAGGCTGGATCGATGGGCTGAGGCCAACTGTATGAGGTTTAACAAGGCCAAGTGCCGGGTCCTGCACTTGGGTCACAACAACCCCATGCAATGCTACAGGCTTGGGGAAGAGTGGCTGGAAATCTACCTGGCTGAAAAGGACCTGGGGCTGCTGGTTGACAGCTGGTTGAATATGAGCCAGCAGTGTGCCCAGGTGGCCAAGAAGGCCAACAGCATCCTGGCTTGGATCAGGAATAGTGTGGCCAGCAGGAGCAGGGAGGTGATTGTGCCCCTGTACTCGGCGCTGGTGAAGCCGCACCTGGAATACTGTGTCCAGTTTTGGGCCCCTCACTACAAGAAAGACATTGGGGTGCTGGAGCGTGTCCAGAGAAGGGCAACGAAGCTGGTGAAGGGTCTGGAGCACAGGCCTTCTGAGGAGCGGCTGAGGGAACTGGGGTTGTTTTTCCTGGAGAAGAGGAGGCTGAGGGGAGACCTTATTGCTCTCTACAGCTACCTGAAAGGAGGTTGTAGTGAGGTGGGTGTTGGTCTCTTCTCCCATGTAGTTAGCAATAGGACGAGAGGAAATGGGTTCAATTTGCACCAGGGGATGTTTAGATTGGATATTAGGAAGAATTTCTTCACAGAAAGAGTAGTCAAGCATTGGAACAGGCTGCCCAGAGAGGTGTTGGAGTCACCATCCCTGGAAGTGTTCAAAAAGCAGGTAGATGTGGCACTTTGTGACATGGTTTAGTCTAGTCTACCCTTGATTGGTTTAGTGTGGACTTGGTAGTGTAGGTTAATGGTTGGACTGGATGATCTTAAAGGTCTTGTCCAACCTAAATGATTCTATGTTTCTGTGATTCTATGACATCATCGCAGTCTACACCTTCCTCATGGGGGGCAGCAGAGGGCGAGGTGCTGATCTCCTCTCTCTAGTGACCAGCGACGGGACATGAGGAAATGGAATGAAGCTGCATCAGAGGAAGTTCAGACTGGACATTAGGGAAAGGTTCTTCACTGAGAGGGTAGTCAGTCACTGGAACACGCTCCTCAGGGAAGTGGTCACGGCGCCAAGCCTGTCAGAGTTCAAGGAGAATCTGGACAATGCACTTAGTCATCTGGTTTAATTTTAAGTAGTCCTACAAGGAACAGGGAGTTGGACTTAATGATCCTTATGGGTCCCTTCCAACCTGAGATATTCTATGATCCTATGATTCTAAATCAGATGCTACAGTCACTACTTTCTTGTTGGGGGGCTTCACTACTACTCTGCTGAGGTTTGTTCCTGTTTATGCAACCAGCATGGTTGTGTTCAGCACCTGCTGGGGAGGAAGGCAAAGTTTCTTTCAACCGCAGTGGTAAAAGGTCTTTGCTTTGGGGCACTGAGACAGATCCTGCTTCAGAAGTGATTGGGCTATTTCGATACTTGGTTCCCTAAATATTCACAAGATAAACGTGTGCATGCATGCTAAATTCCCCATAGAACATGATCTTGGTCTCAGAGAACATGTTTCACATTTTCTTCCTTACTATTTATGTTCTGCTCTGAAAGTAAATGAACACTAAATTGAATCAGCAATTCAGGCTTGCTACATTTCATTGATCTATGACAGATCAGAGCTTGATGCTGAGCTAATGTGGCCCCAGGCATCAACCTTTACCACTAATATGGTTTTAAAATTCTCTACTCAAGTCTATTTATTATGAATGTAATCTGTTTTAGGAAAGCACCTAAATCTCTGCTAATGATTCATTCAGATGCATGCAATGTCCTCATTTAAAATGTCCAGGTCAACCCAGCTTTCTCTGATTATTTTAATAGTGCACATTGTTCTATCTTAACTGGTTTGCTTCCAGTCTCACTCTGTTTCAGGTATTTTTTGCCTGATTCCCACTGATGATAGACTAGGCTGATTTATTTTCTTATGCAACACTTTTTGTATTCTATAGTTATTTTTTGCCACAGTAACATTTTATTATCTTCCTCTCCCAGCAACTCACTCGTTCATCCACAAGTAAAAATTAGGGAAGTTTTCTGAAATTTCTTATGATCTAGCTAGTCAAAATTTTATCTGGGATTCTAGATCTCAGATGACACACCTTTCTTAACTCAAAAAGGATTATCTCTGGTCCTTGGTGTTCCTCCTATGATTGTCATCCATCAATACTAATAGGGAAGAGAGTGGATTCAGCCTCCTGATGTCAGCAGATAGAGTTCAAAAACATTTACATTTGTCATCCGGCTTGTCACCTTTGATGAGTCCCTTTCTTCACTCCCTCTACTTTGCTTATTTGATCTACTGCATCCCTTTCAATTTTTCCTTGCCTTCCTTGCATGTGCTTATTCGTCCCAAGCACAAAGCAGGGGAATGGATATTTCTGGTTATTTATTAAACTGAAAAAGAAAACTCTGTATTCAACTGGAATAATAACATTTTGGTTCTTCATCTTAAAGCGCTAACAAAATCCCCAAGATAGTTTTGGTTTCATCACTACTTGTCAATCAATTGCACATGAATTGCACATGATATCTCTTGACTTGGGGTTATCTTTTATTTTTAATTGGTTTTTCCCTAAAAAGTAGGTAATTTTTCAAATCAAACCCCAGAACTTTGGAACCTAAAGGAACATTTCCTTTAAAAATTACTATATAATATTTGTCAATATTTTGTAATGGAACTCTGTGTTGAATCATATTGGTCATACTTGGGCTGAAACTGCTTCTCAGTATAACTTGAATTCATGGAAGTGTGAAATTTTCAGTGAATTTGCTGTCCACAGAAAATTTGTGGCCAACTATACACACAAAGAATAAGCAACTATATACTGTTACTCCTATTATTGTTGTATGCTTTGGCTTAGATTTCATACATTCTTATTAAAATAATTTCAAAATATATTCTGATTTCTGTAAATGTCCATAGTGCTTCTGATGAACAGTACATTCTACGCAATCAGCTGAGAAATTTGAGGGCTTTGGGTTTAATAGGGACATCCAAATTAATTCCATGTTAATCTACATATGTCATGGAAATATCTTCAGTCTCTTGAAATTTCTTATCCAAAGGTTATAAAATAAAGAAGTAGATAATCTTGCAAACTTTCTGCCATCTTGAATAGTAGAAAACCTTCAGCCTGCTTGCTGTCTCGAGGGTTTGTTTCATGACAGATTTCAGACTCGGTTCAAATTTGTCCTTGAACATAAAATCTATTCACCATTTGGCTGTACACCTAGGTTTTATTTATCTGAGGCACAGTTCTGGTAGGGCACTTAATTGTTTCAGAGGAGTTAAAAAAGCACCTGAAAAGTCATGTGCATCACAGCTGTGCATTTCTTCTGGTTGTCAAGGAAACCACCCTAGGATTCTTGGCAACAGACTTCATCCTGATCAGTAATGGAAACACCACAGGTATTATCCAGTCAGTCACCTCCCACTGGGTGCTATTTTCAGAACAAGTCAATAGATCAGATTCTCCTCTTCAAGCAGCTCTAAAGCAATGTGAGGGGGGTTTGTCATATGCCTTTGTCTCCGTGGGGCTCAGCTCTCCAGGCTGCACATATGGGCAGTTTCTCCAGGCAGTGAGCCATATTATAGGTGAGGCTGGTAAGAGTGCTTGCTGTTAAACACTCCTCTTGAGGTAAAGAAAAGCCTTCAAAGCACCATATTAAAGTTGTCTCTAACTTCCCTAAAGTCTGGAGTGAGCACTAAAAATTATCAGGGGGAAGAGGGTAGCCTTTATTTCAGACAGATGTCATTTCTCTTCATGTACAAATGCTGTATAAATGTGTTTACATTTACAGCTTTAAAGAAAATAATCATGATTTGCATATTTGTAGTGGGTACTTATATTTAGTCATTAAATTTCCTGGAGATGTTGACTGAGATCTCCAGTCCTGGGAAGGGCAGAACACTATGGTTGCAGTTCTGGGCTCTTCTGTGAGTGCTACATGCAGGCACCCAGACTGAGAGCTAGGGACTGCCCCTGTTACCAGCCTGTTTCCAAACAGTTTGTCCAGGGAGCATCCAGAAGAGTGAAATGTTTTATTTTCATGAAGAGGAAAGTAATGCTATATGTGTGATTGGGGGTGTTCATAGGAAATTGGACCTGATGATATTAAGGGTCTTTTCCAACATAAATGATTCTATGATTCTATGAAATGATAGAGCAAGTTGGAAGAAGGTTACTTGATTGGTAAGGGCAGAAAATAGGACAAGATGAGGGGAAAGACTGATAGGAAGAAGAGAAGGAAAACTGTGTTGCGTGCCTGAAACAGGTAGGTAAAATGGGGATTGGAATCCTGTGGGGTGGGGATGAAAGAAAGATAAGAGATGTAACATTTGGGAGAAATGGTTGTGGAAGGATGAAAAATCAAGGACAGCAAATTTACAGTAAAGAATGGGTGGACCAGGACTGAAGTAAGGGCAGGGACTCGAGGGAGGGGGAATTGGAATAAAAAGAGAAAGGGAAACATGTCTGGGATGGCAATATTAAAGTTGACAGTCCAGTGGTGTGATATTAAGACTAACTGGATGTTGTAGTTTAACCCTGGCTGGCAACTAAGCACTATACAGATGCTCACTCATTCCCCGCCCCGTGGGATGGGGGAGACAATCAGAAGAGTAAAAGTGAGAAAACTTGTGGGTTGAGATAAAGACAGTTTAATAAGTAAAGCAAAAGCTGCACATGCAAGCAAAGCAAAACAAGGAATTCATTCGCTACTTCCCATTGGCAGGCAGGTGTTAGGCCATCTCCAGGAAAGCAGGGCTCCATCATGTGCAATGGTTACTTCGGAAGACAAAATGTCATCACTCCAAATGTCCCCCCCTTCTTTCTTCTTCCCCCAGCTTTATATGCTGAGCATGATGTCATATGGTGTGGGATATCCCTTTGGTCAGTTGGGGTCAGCTGTCCCAGCTGTGTCCCCTCCCAGCTCCTTGTGCACCTCCAGCCTGCTCGCTGCTGGGGTGGGGTGAGAGGCAGAAAAGGCCTTGACTCTGTGTAAGCACTGCTCAGCAGTAATGAAAATGTCTCTGTATTATCAACAGTTTCCAGCACAAATCACAAACATAGCCCCATACTAGCTACTATGAAGAAAATTAACTCTTCTCCAGCCAAAACCAGGACACTGGACAAAGAATTTGCAAATGGAATGAAAAAATCTGAACAGTGGTGATCCATGAAAAGAAAACTTTCAAATAATGATCCAGATAATGGTGTGGAGATTGAGAGTGGATCCTTTAGGAGGAAAACCAGGACTTCTTGTGAGGAACAAAGAGACAGAAGGAAGGTGAAATAGTCAGGGAAAACTGAGATAAGGTGTGAGAATCAGGACATGATAGGAATGAAGGATGATGAATGGATAACAAGACTAGAGAAAATGCATACAAATACCTGAGTCATCTGAATAAATGATACAAATGGGGATGAAATTAATGTTTTCCTGGCTAACTTTAACTTGTAGGTGTCTATATCTGAACTAGTTGCTTAGTCTACCCTTAGAACAATGGAAAGTTAGTCAGTAAGTCATTCTCTTGACCAGCCCCAGGTACCCATGGTAGGGCGAGATTATTGACCTCCTGACTCCAGTGACTGTGCCAATTACTATTAACATTGTCTATTAAGGGGTCCTAGGAGATTTGTGTAGAGGTAGGCACAGGAGTCCTATCACAAGAACCTTTGGTTCATAGTCCAGGACCAAATGTTTTCCTTGTAGGAAACTATGGGAGAGTGTCCTGGGTCTCTATTCATACCACCAAAGCCCACTGGAAAGGATATTTAGAGGTTAGCAGATCTCCTCTGAGAAGAACTGAGAGCAGAACTGAGTTTTGTTGTAAAGTTGTTGGAGACAATTTAAACATCTTGGGTTTTTTTTCCTCTTACTGACAAGTGGTTTCTCTTGCAGATAATTATTCAGCGAAAATCTCTCACAGTCTATGGAAGAACATGTTCATGGTAGACTAGAAAATCTTATGGTATGGATTTGATTTGTACACCTACTTGTGCAGTAGCTGACATGATTAATCTAATCACAAGCCAAAACAGTGAGATTTTGAAAAGCCAGTATAGCCTCATGCTGATTTCAATGGGAATATAGCTTAGTGCCTATGTGCATTGACTTTGGACTTAGATGTTTACACAAGACTAATCAATGTGGAGCCATGCAGAAAAGGGAAGAACGTAAATGATAGAATAAAGCTGGGACATCTGGTGAACTGCTGTAATCAAGTGACAAGAGACTGAGGAAAGAAAATAGAAACTCTGACATGGCTAACCGCAATACCAAAGAAAAGCAGGTTAGCAACTGGGAAAGTAGAAATAACTATGATATTGCTATTGTGAGCTTTTTCCTGTGGGATGAAGAGTTGACAGTGCACCACTTCGGTATCAATTTGCAATTTAAAATACTCAGGTGCTATGCAAGGAAGGACCTATCTATATATTAGGTCACTTGAATGCCTTAGTTTTCTAATTCACTCCCCAAAAACCTTTCTCTAGTGAGAAGGGGTTCAAACAAAGATCTTAGGCTGTAGTGCTGGTCAGCTTTCCTCCTCCCTGGGGACTATGCTAGAGAGGAGGGACCCAGTTTGAGAGTTGGGAGAATCATGTCTCAGCTTCTTCCAATGCTGCCTTCCTGGGAAAGCCTGTGCAGCAGCCAAATGCTCCCAAGCCTGGGTGCCTGGAAGATCTGAGGGAGGCTACTGCACATCCCAAGGTTTCTTTGTGGCTCCAAAGGAATCCATTCATAAACAAACCGTCTTCCCTCCCCCTAGGAGGACCTAGGAGAAACTCTCTGTAGACATATCTAACATAGCATCCAGTGATACTTACATCATGCATTCTTTGGACCTTCTACAGTACATTTTGCTTTGCATGCTGGAAAAGCAGAAAAATATGGTAGTGGTGAAGTACTTAGATCAAAGGTGACTATAGAAGGAAATAGAGTTAATGTGGGAAGTGTGATTAATTGTGCTACTATTTGCAAATTGCTGCAAGCAGCTCCACAACCTGGTCAGTTCACTGTTTGGAGGAAATAATTTCCTGGTAGGAAAAGTGAGAGAAATAATCATGTTCACCTGCAAGACAATCATCAAAAGATTAACAACCATAAATTGAATAAGAATAAATAATACCAAATCAAACCTAAGTTACTTGATTAAGGAGTAAGAGGACATGTGCAAAATGTCCTACATCCCATACTTCAATTTCAAGAGTAAGCACCTTGAGAGTCTTCCACAGTAATTCATAAAAATAGAGGAAGAAAAAATGGAAGAGAGCAATTTAGTGCACAGTAGATGGAAACCTGTTTGGAAAATGGTATGTTTTAATGGTTCAATGTTGAAACTGAAGGATGAATTTAACGGTGTTCCTGAAGGACTAGTATTGAGTCTGTTGCTATTCAGTATAGTCATTAATGAGCTGTTATGAGCTTTGTAATTTTGTAGGTGGCATTGAGTGGAGAGAGCCTGAAGAACTGGAGGGCGGGAATCCAAATGATCCTGTGAAACTGGGAGTGAGAATTGAAGAAAATGCTGAATTCTACATGACTGGGATACAGATACTGTTCTTATGCAAAACCAGTGAGCTGTCCTAATACAGGATAGTGAAGAAATGGTTGGGTTGCAGGTCTACAGAAAAAGACTAAGAAGTCTTTGTTGCTCACAAGTGACCATGAAACACAATGACTGGTTGTGTCAGAAAAAACAAATTCCAGCCAAATCAGTATAAGCAGGAGTGAGCCACTTAACACAATCCATCTTTCCATTCAGAACTGGGGAGACCTCAGCTTGAGAGCTGGGTCCAGTTTTCTTGAGCAGCCAGGAATATACTGAAACAACAACCAAACTGAAACAAGGAAAATGTGTTTCGTGTTCAAAGTTAAGGTACCACAAGCATTTCGGACAGGGTGAAAAGGATGAAAGGGAAGAGAAAAAACTGAATTGTGCAAAGAGCAATACAGCATGGGCCAGAAGAACTGGGCATTTTTACTTGTGGAAATTTGATAGAATCATCACACAAAAACCTAGTGGGCATTTTTGACTGAAAAGTTAAAATTAGGTGGGAGTTTCTATTTAATAAGGATAGAATTGTCGTTAGAAGAGAGAAAGATGCTTCTTTCTATTAAAACCAGTATTCATTGCTTTGGAGTTCTTAGAAATTCAGTACTTGAATGACCTTGAATGCTGGTAGATCTATTTTCTAACTAAGAAAACCCAGGAGGAGACATGTTTCAAAGACACTAAGCCAAATTGTTCTGTAAGAAAGTGACTGCAGGAAACTTCAGTTTGGGAGACACACAGATGATCCTTCATAGATACCTCTGGAGAAAAAATTATATTGAAGCTTTTTAATTTTCTATCACAAAATAGGCAGTACTCACACAGAGCAAAAATCTGTTCTATTGAATACAGATGAATTGGCTCTCTGATTGACACTTGGTAGTTACATGTGAAGCAGTGAGCATGACGTGGTTGTGTATGTTATGTTAACTTTAATGTTTAACCTTGATGTTTCGAAAGGCTAATTAAAAAAACCCTTGAAAACACTGTTTGAAGTAATAATTGATACTGACAAGAAGGAAAAAAATACAGTTAACATAGTGAAAGAAAGCAAGAGAATTTTAGAAAGCTTAGTAAAAGAATGAAAGCAATTTTCAGTGCTCAAGTAAGAGTCCCTTCTGGTCAAAAAAGGAAGAGAACAACAATTGAGCAGCTACTGTTATTAATGGCATTAAGGAAAAGTACTAGAAAATCATGAATAGAGAAACCAGTCCTGTCTTAATGCAACTGAAGACAAACTTTCCTGTAATCACTGTCTATTCACCTGTAATTTCAAGAATTTCATATGTATAATCTTCTTGTACAAACCAAAGAGTTGAATTCATGTTCTTTTTTATTTGCCTCTCCATCAACTGGTTATTGGCATTTGAAAACCTGAACAATCTCACAGTTTGCTTATTTTCCCCTGTGTGTTCAGACCCTTCTTTTATAGCCCCCTCATTATTATTCCCTCCATCCATATCTTCCTACATGTCTCTTTTGAGAGGAGGAAGTTATAGGAATTTTTCCCAAACAGTGGGTTTCACACTAAGAGATAGAGATTTGTTCTTTAAAAGCTAAACAGAATTTCATGGTTATTAACATGCTGCTTTTCTCAATGCAGCTTCCCTGTGTACTTATTCTAGGCAAGTCTGCAGGCATCAGATTTTATTAAGCTTATTCAAAACTTTTCATTGTAGGACCAGTTTGCTTATAGATTTGAGAAAGCTTTGATTATTTCAACCCAAATTTGTCATGTGCAGTTTGAAGCTGTGATTTTATTTTATTTTGTTAGATTTGAAACACTGTGTCAAATATTACACAGACATAAGAAGAAATATGGGCAAAAGAATAGTAGACAGAAAACAAGTTTCATGTGTATGACCTTCAGCTGTGTGGTCCAAGAGGGGAAAAAAGTGTGGTTGAATTTCTTGTAGAGTAAGGGAATCTTTTTGAATCACTTAAAAAAAACCCAGGAAAATGGGTTGCCACTCTCACTCAAGGCAGGGAAGAATGGCACAGGGGTCCTAAGTGTCTTGAGGCTTGGTCTTTGAGAAGCTGGAGGAGAGCAGTCGGGTTTCTCTCACTCAAGAGAGGTTAGGGTTCTTGAGACACCTCCAGGAGTCCCTCTCAGCTATACCACTGGAGACATTTGATAGGCTCTGAAGACTAACTTCACATGTGTTCCTCTGACACAGAGCTTCAAGATCCCAGGCAAAACATTTAAATTGAATTTCCCATAATTCACTAGTAAGAGAATTGAAGAGAAGAAGAAAGAACAGGGAACAAAAAGGATATAGAGGGGAAAGAAGACATATGTTTTATGTTGCATGTTATAAATATTAATCCAATGTTGTTCAGAAGTTTATAGATATTTGTGTCTTTAGCTATATCTGAACACTGATTAATAGAAAAGCTGAAAACTCATTAAATACTTGGCAATCTAAAACTAAACTCATTGAAAAAGAAGAGGCTAGATGCAGCCAAAATGATCACAAGGATAAAACAAAGCACAGCCAGAGTATATTCACCCAGGTTAATGTAAGTTAACCACTGCAATAATGCCAAATGAGCTGGATGGCGTAAAGACATGTAAGAACTTCCATATTAAGTTAGAGAAGTCTAAACTAATCTGATGTGCCCAGCATGGACAGAATCAGTGATATGAAGGTTTTCATATGTTATACAATTTGTCTGATAAAAGGATGAAGTTTTTAATATTCACAGAAACACCTGATCTTTTTTAAATCCTTCTGTAAGACTTAGCTCCATTACACCTTGTGACAATGACTTGCACAGATTAATTACTTGACTAATAAACCACTTTCTTCTTCTCACTATAAAACTTGCCTTAAGACTGTATGACACATCCCACATTCCCCTCTTCACTATCCATCATGATATCTTTTATTTGCCTTCTATTGAAATGTGAATAGCCATAAATTACTCTGCTTTGTACAGATCATATTTCTATTACTCTAATAATCATAGCTGCCATTTTCTTATTTTCTTCTTTTTGTTTGTTTTATTCTTCCATTTCTGCCATATCCTAGGGGCACTTGTGTTTACTTTTATCAAAGAGAAAAAATGGAAACAAACAAGATCCTTAAAAACTCCAGTGAAACTTAGTAAATCATTGCATCTATAAAGGTCTTCCTCAAACCACAGTCTTTTCTACAGATTGTGCAGTTTGAGCAGCTAAAATGCTGCCTATAGTTTTACTTTTTGTCTCTCATGAGTACTTAAAGTTGGCTTGCCTTTGCTTGCAGTTTGTACACTAATGTAACAACAGCTTTATTTTCAGATTTGACTTTTTAAAGTTTTCAGTGAAGGTGTTGGTTTTTTATCTCCTCCTCTTCCAAGAGGCTGAATAATTAAAACCTGTGTCACATCTCAACAAGAATAGTCAAAGTTCATGGCCAAACTCTGTTCTCAATTCTTTAAATAACTGACAGAGATAGTGATGGACATTTGTGTGTAGTACAAAAGTAGTGATCAAAAATCTGCCCTCCCAAAAAAAGCTATAATATCATCAGCTGGTATAAAACTGTTTTACAGCTGGTGTGTCCCAGTGCCAGCTGAACAGAATGTATAGTAAATAAGTACTTCAGAGAAATTATCTTGCATTTTCCCTAGAGAGAAATAAGGGAGCAAGAGCAGAAACTTCCATTAATAATTAAAAACTGATTCTATGTCCAGTAGTCCAATCTTACCTCTCATACATATATCACATGCCAAAACAATTTGTGGAGTAATTTGGTAGGGTACAGTAGATCATTCAGACTTATTTGAATAAACTATCTATATATTTTAACCCAGCAATGGTATTGTATTTGACTAGACCAAGATAAAAAATGTTTAGTCTCTATTCTCATCTGATCGAGGAAATAAAGTGCAGAGCAGTAGGAAAAATTTCCTTGAAGGTCTGATAGAAAAAATACAAAGATTTCTAATATATATAAAAATCTTTTCTAAATCCTGAGTATTAAGCAGCATCACTCAGAACTTTATCAAATATTAAGGTAAAAAAGTAAGAAACTTTGCTGAGCAAAGCAACACCCCTCAAGTTTTCTAATTCTCCTTCACAGTTTACTGTCATGAAGATAAAGTCATTATTTTAATACCGCTTTTCCAATTAGTCTTATTGTCCATGAAAAGTCTCATAAAGACACAGCACTTCATTAGTTTCAAGATGCATTGCTATACAGAATATAAGGGGAAGAAAACTGCCCCAAACTATTATGGTCTCCACATGAGTCAGATAGTCCTACAATTTCATTATGTTTTATATTAATGCCTTAACTAGTGAACTAGTTAAACATGCATCCTCTTTCTAACCTTCAGTGTTTTCTGGATTAATAAATTCATTAAATTCATCACCAGCTTTCCTTGCTGTCTCCTCAGTGATTAACTGATATTGAACAAAGTTTTTAAGTGTTTTTCCCCTTCAATGTGCGGAAGACACCACATGATTGACACAAACCCTCAAGTACTGTCTGCATTAGGTAAGTTTAGTCAGGAATGGGAGCAATGCACCATAGTAAGGCTATGTAGTAAGTCAGATGTATAATAGCAGGACATAATTTCATCCCATTTCTGAGATGCTATACAAATGAACTATAGTAGCTGCATGTTACAGATGGAGCAACAGAGGCCCCAAACCAGAAAGTAGGATTTATCTCACTTAACTTTTGGTATTGAAGAGCTAAATACCTAAGTATGAGTGAGTTATGCTTTAGAGTCAGTGGCAAGTAGTAGGCAGTTCGAATGAGCAACTAATCTGAATCATCTTAGATGCTTATTTTGAAGCAATATGAATTGCATTGGGTGCCTGTGTTATTAAGAGACTAGGTAAATTGCTTAAATGTATGCACCCAATGGCACCTCCACTAATGTATTGGAAACATATGCAAAGAGCCAGCAGATACAGCAGAGGAGCTGTGGTAGGTATGTATGTATAGTAGACATCTAAATTTAGGTATCTTCATCCATGAGCTGAATCTCACCCCTAAGGTAGACGAAGCAGTCACAAAGTGACAACCTAATGTCAGTAGCACAGTTCTGTTTTATCTAATACCTACCTAAAAGTTACATATTTAATCCAAAGTCAGTGGAAGAAGAGGGTACCACAGAGAGAGGTTTATCTCCTTTTCTAAAATAGGTAGCCAGGACAAGTGAGAGGACCCATAACTGAGTGGGTGATTCTCTCTGTTACTTACAGCTGGAGCTCGGGTTACATAGTGTTTGCAAGTACTTAGCTGCAAAAAGACAAATGAGAGGAATCTGGGCTAAGACTGAAACAGCAGGAGCTTGGCAGAAGACACAATCCACACCAGTCCCACTTAACCCTCACTCGCAACAGCCTTTACATAAAACTGTTTTTGCTTAGTCAGACAGGAGCAGGTTAACAGCTAACACAATCCCTCAAATTTGTGTTACAACACACGTAGTTTTCTAATGGCAAACCCATGTTGTTTTATTTGCTCTGTTCTCTAGAAAGGGATCTGAGTTTTGCAGACTATGAATACATCATAGAATCATAGAATCATAGAATTATAGAATCGTCTAGGTTGGAAAAGACCTTTAAGATCATCCAGTCCAACCATTAACCTACACTACCAAGTCCACACTAAACCAATCAAGGGTAGACTAGACTAAACCATGTCCCAAAGTGCCACATCTACACGCTTTTTGAACACTTCCAGGGATGGTGACTCCAGCACCTCGCTGGGCAGCCTGTTCCAATGCTTGACCACCCTTTCAGTGAAGAAATTTTTCCTAATATCCAACCTAAACCTCCCCTGGCGCAGCTTGAGCCCATTTCCTCTCATCCTATCGCTAACTAATCATGTACTATTGAACACCAAAATCAGTCAAACTATAGTAGCATCAGTAAAGCCTGTCAAATGATGGGGAGCCAATATTCAAAAGTCATGTAAATGTAAATGGTCAGACATGATTTTTTTTCCCATTTAGCTTAATAGCTAATGAGGCACTTCCATTAGAAACCTAAAGAAGGTAGGATAATTCCAGCCCTAGTGAAAGTTTCTTCAGATCTTGGAGGGGCTGATTTACTCTGTAGGGGTGCTTAGCTTTTCACCTAGACTACTACATTGAGGTTTCTAGTTTAAATTAGGTGGGATGGATCTAGGAGCATCTGTTAAGATGGTCCATGATGTTTTAGGACAAAAATTAAAAAAAGCACAGCTATCACAAATAGAGGCAACATTACTAGATTTTCCTGTTTACTAAGAAGAGTGTAGGGCATTTCGCTGACATGTTGCGGGTACTTCTCCAGATTAATTCAAGAGAAAATGAACTGTTCCAGCCACCGGCTACAGAAGCTTGGCACTTTATCTTAAGCTATAGCATTTTGCATTTCCTATTTAATATAGACAGCCATAAACTTAATATTATTAAGTTTTTTTCACAAGGGGAAGAAGAAAGTAGAGCTCAGTACAGTGTCCCATGTTTCTTTAATTTCACAGCTGAATTACCAGAGACTTACTTAAAGAGGGAAGGCTACAAGAAAATTCAGAGCTACTAGAAACATGTATATGTACATATAAATATGTTCAAGCCTTTGGGTGTTATTAAAGTGGAAGTAACATCTAGCATATGCTAAAGCTCCATGTAATGAAGAAAAGGGGTCATGCATTTTTTAATAGGAAATGACAGAGGGTATTTCATCACTGCAGAACCATGTAGTTTTACCTAAGCTAGCTTTAAAATAGCTAACTTAGCTGGTGGCAGCGGAGAGCTCAGATCATGCTGAGAAAACTCTGAGCATTTACCTTTATTCTTAAAGTGCAGTGGGAGGTGTTGCAGCCCACAATGAACTCCCTGTGACTGACATCTGAGCCAGCTAAAGCTGCTAGATCTACTTATGACAGAAAAGGCAATACAGACATCTTGAGAATTTGCAGGCCAAGCAAAACTTTAGATGTTTGAAGGCTTAAAACATTTGATCCTTTGACCACTAGTCTGAAGAAGTGATTACTTGCATTTTTTTTGACAGACAGATAGTGTCTTAACAAGTGGGACTGGAAATCTTAAGTATGTGAAAGCAAGTCCTGGACAATGTTTGGGTGCCAGACAGCTCATCCAATAAATCTGAAGACACAGTAATGATAAAGACAGCATTTAGCTTGTTCAAAGTTCTGGAAACTATAGACAGGATTGATTGTAATGAAAGAAATTCTCTTAAAGCATTAGAGAATAGGTTGATTCCTATCTGTGCTGTTTTCAAATTCACCACTAATCTGAGATAATTATCTTCTATCAGCTTCAAAGAATGTATTTGCCATGGTTTCTAGGGCTGAGCATTTTTTCTGAGGTAATTTGTCCATAAATGCAATGCAGACTTGCGATGAGAGTCACCATTCAATTAGCACACATGTGGGCTTATTTCAGTGTAACAGGCAGGATAACATCCATACCTATGACATGGTGACAAGACAGGCAACAGGGGATCTGCCAAGGGCATTACACCTGCTATTGCAGCTAGGCAACATGCAGGGCCCTACCAACATCCCAAAGACACTTGCCACTCTCTCCTTGTATGTTCATCATTCCCGGGTTGCAGGTGGGCATTTTTTTTGGCAAGTGGATCATGTATTGTAATCATACAGCTATGGTAGTGTGAGAGGCTTTACTGGGAAAAAAATCAGTAATTGTTTCTCAAGGTTGACTTCTAGTGTGCTATATGCTTCTTACAACATTTGTGATTGCACTGCAATGAGTTGTGATCCAAGAGTGTACTAGTAAGGGCCAGACTCCACCATGGTTCCTGCAGAAGAAGAAAAACATATGTCTTCATGAGAGATTTTTGTCAGGTCCTGAATCACTCATTTGATGCTCCTGAGCTGTCAAACATGGTCCGAAAGTTGCCTGACAGCATCACTGTGGCTCTGAGCCGAAGCCAGTACATCAGGATTGCTTGTGGTGCTCGCTGCACCCATAGGGCTTCTGTTGGTCTGGCCATGCTGCTTTTCTGTCTGCCTGTGGTAATACTGTGTGACCTACACTTCTTTTCCTGTTTAATGTGTTCATATATCATTAGGTCCTGGTTCTGCCCCTCCTGCTTGCTCTTCAAGTTTCGTTACTCCTTAATGAAATCTAGATGACTAGAGTTAAAGGGTCTCATCCTCCCAATAATGATTTTATTTTATTCAGGGAGTAGCTTTCTATCTATATCTGGGTCAGTATTAAGCTTAGCTTCCAGTGTTAATTTTCATGCTAAATACTCTTAATTTGTTCCTCCTTTATAAGCAGCTCCTTGATCCAGTAAATCTTCTTGTCCCTCCTACAGTGTCTCTAGTTCTGAATTGTCATGATTCAGTGAATCTGCAGAGAAACTATTTTAATTATCCTCCCTTTCTTTCCTTCTGTCTTTCACCAGGATGTCCAAGCCTCCTGTGGAGGGAACATTCCTATCCTCCTTCAGCTCCCCTGAGGCAATCAGAAATTTTTCATGACAGGTTATCTTTTCTTCTCCCACATCACACTGGATCAGCACTTCTCAGTGCTGCAAGGTTGATTTCTGTGGGGAGACTCCTGCTGCAGGGGAAGGAAGACACAAGCTCAGGGGAAACTGCCAGAGAAAAGGGATATGTAGCCTCATTTATGTAAGACTTGGCAAAGTCAGAGAGAGGTGTGATCTGCTTCATCTCTCTCTGGACTTCAAGCACCACAGATTTTAGCTTGATCCAGTGCAGGAAGAAAAATCATGTTTGCAAAATTTGTAGCTGGTAGCTGTGTTTTCTGACCCTGAGGATTCTGACCCTCACCACACTTTTGGGGTGAGTGGTGGGCATAAGGAGAGGGATGGAGAATCTCCAGATGCCAGACATGTATTGAATTCAGGCCAAAAAGCACATCTGTCTTTATTCAATTTCCAATAGCCCTAAAAACAGGTTTCTGGGCATCCTGAGACCTGAGAAGAAAATATTATGAACTTTGCAAACAATTAGGACTTTGCTTCATGCTCTTACTAACAAGGCAATAACAAGGCAGCCTGAGTATTAGTGCAGTTAGTTGAAAAAAATTACAAAAGCCTGGATAAAGTGCTTCCCTTTCAGGCTCAGCACTGTCAGTCATCCATTCAGGCTTCAGAAGTTCCCCGGTGCTCTTTGTTCAGCAAGAGGCTTACTGGAACCACCACATACTGTGTCAAACTACCAGGAAATCCTTTATCAGTGCATCCTTTTGAAACTGTCATTGAACTGTATGGACCTAAAGAATGATAAGCATTAATAATACCATGTTCTTTTTATCCATGTGTCTCTCAGTTTAGTCTCTGTTGGCTTTATCTTGAACTCAGGATTTTCAGTTTGAGTAGTCTGATGCAATCCCCCCCCGCCCTTGCCTTTTAAAAAGTGGTGCTTAACCCATCACATATGGATATGTATGGCAGAAAAATATTAAACTAGTTCGTATCTAAGTCAGAAGTCTATGCTTTTTGTTCATAACTTGGACTTTTTTTGGCCAGTGCATGAGCAGCCTGTGTACCATGGTCTACTTGCGTAGGCCCCACAGGCAGCATAGCTAGTCAGAGTGCTCAGTTTTCTCTGATTTGGTGTTGGGTTTTTTTTTTATTTTTTTGGCGGGAATGTTTTTTAGCTTTAGATTCACAAAACAAAGGTGGAAGCAAGGATCTGATCTGTTTCTATATTCATGGGCAATTCTGACCTTAGCATTACCTGCCCTTAAGAACATGGGTACAGCCACACCCAGCCACCCAAGCAGAACAGGATCCAGAAGGATCTGCTGAACACCTTTGTATGAAACCCACTGCTCACAGTTCAATCCAGTTTCACTTTGCAGTGGGTTTATCTTCTCTTTTTGACAGAAGCCCAAGGAATTGAACCAGTATCCAAACATGCGCATGTGGAAACCATTTTGTAAAAAGAATTGAATCTGCAGACCAAAGGCTTGTCTTTACATGGTGCAAACAATTTAGGTGTGTTTCAGCTATACATTCCCTGCCATCCATTGGGGATGGCTTTGGGGCAGCTGCCAAGTGATTACACAGAAAGGTAGATGTAGTTCCCAGTCCTGGAGCTAATAATAGATGATGTATGGGCTAATCTGAAATATGACTGTAGACTTAGCCAGGATACGCTACTCAAGTGAAATCACTCTGCCAAAGATCTTACAATTTTCAGCAAGGCAGCTTGGTTAAATCAGCAAAAGAACATAAAGGTGAAAGTGTAACATTAGGCAACTAAATCCCAAATCTTCAGAACTTCTTCTCATGTGTCTTCTATATACAGAAATAACTGAAATCTATAGAGCCTAACAATGCCCTGAAAATCTGTAGATACCTTGACAGCCTGGAGCAGCTAAGCATCCAGTTCACAATAAATCCTGCTGGGTGTTGGGCTATCACTAACTGTCCTTCCACTTACCAAATGTCTTTCTCCAAATATACATGATAGAGGCTCCTGCAGAAAACACAGGGCTGCAAAAAAAGTAAATTAATGCTATTGGCATGACCCTGACTGGAATGGAATGGAATGGAATGGAATGGAATGGAATGGAATAGAATAGAATAGAATAGAATAGAATAGAATAGAATAGAATAGAATAGAATAGAATAGAATAGAATAGAATAATGATTCCAGTTGGAAAAGACTTAAAACAACCATTTAGCCCAACTGGTTGACCACTTCAGGGCTGACCAAAACTTAAAGCATGTTATTAAGAACATTGTCCAAATGCCTCTTACAGACTGACAAGCATGGTACATTGACCACCTCTCTAGGAAGCCTGTTCCAGAGTTTGACCACCCTCTCTGTAAGGAAATGTTTCCTAATGTCAAGTCTGAGCTTCCCCTGACCCAGCTTTGAATCATTCCCACACGTCCTATCACTGGATAACAGGGAGAAGAGATCAGCACCTCCCTCTCTACTTCCCCTCCTCAGGAAACTGTAGAAAGCAATGAGGTTGCCTTTTCTCCAAACTAGTGATTTCACCACTTCAGTGCTTTGAATACTCAGCTAGCACAGCCAATGTACACTCATCTCGATCTGCCCACATCTGTCTCATAGGACTCAAAGCCACATCTTCAAAAAGAATGAGCTGACTCTGAGACTAGTGTGAATGGAAGATAGTGTTCTCAATCCCTTGTGCTAGAACACTGGCATCATATAATCATTTAGGTTGGAAAAGACCTTTAAGATCATCCAGTCCAACCATTAACCTAACACTACCAAGACCATTACAGTAATCATTTAGAGACTGAGAGAAAAAGCAGGTAAACTGAGTCTAAAGCCTATGGTTTCCAGCACTTGCAGGAGGAGACGTGGCATCCAGTTCCTTGTCCATTAAACATACCCCATGGATTACAATAAAGAAATAAAGAGTGGCTTGGAATGAGTGAAAAATTTAAAAAAAAAAAAAAATTTATTTTTTTACAAGCTGTTGGCATAACTGAGGGCATTGGGAACTCTGCAGTGATTTCACTGCTTGATTTTTCCTTTTAGGGATGGATTTTCCAGGAGGTGGAATTTAAGAACAGAATGAACACCCCAGGGGTCAGCTGAGGGTGAAATATCTGACAGCACAGTCACAGAGCATCCCCCAGCATGTGCTGACATACTTACAGAGGCTGGCATGCCTAAAGGCTTCATAGAAATTATTCCATCTTTCCTACAGTCCCTGAAGCACAAATAATCAGAAAGCTATGAGGCCTTGCTATGCTCCAGCTCTTTCGCTCCCCCATACTATATTCCCTAGGGTAAACATAGGAGCAAAGCACAACTCCTATAGCTCACAGTAGCATAGGAAATTATTTATATAGGGCTTATTATTGGAGACCCTTGTGTGTCCTCTTTAAGGATCCTGGATACTAATCAACAAAATATATTTCTGTGCAATAATGCTGGAATAGTTCATCAGGTTCAATGAACTAGTTGTATAGATTTTCTCTCCCTGAACAACAAAGAAAAATATTTAAAGAACAATTCTCTTTTTATACTGTAAAAATTTGTAAAGATATTATCTCTCTGGCAAGATTTTATATGTTTAATAAAAGTTGCTAATAAAATACTTGCTTTAGCCATGACCCAGTTTTGGAAAAAGTGAGCCTTCCTTTTTAGCTACAGTAAAGGTGCAGTCCTGGAACAGCACAAATATGCATGGCAATCTTTCAAACAGAGGTCAAGAATTAATCAAATTGGAGGGCTTGTCTTTAACCTACGGTTATGATAATATTGAATCTATGAAAAAGGGCATTAAAAGATGCCACCAGGGTTTTAAAAGAGAGTCTTAATTCTGAAAAGCCCTAATTTCTGGGTCTTGATTTTGAAACAGAAATAATATCCCTGTAGTATTTATCATAGAATCATAGAATGCTTTGGGTTGGAAGGGTTGCAGTGAGCAGGGACAGCTTTAACCAAACCAGGTTGCTCAGAGCCCCGTCCAACCTGGCCTTGAATGTTGCCAGGGATGGGGCCTCCACCACCTCTCTGGGCAACCTGCTCCAGTGCTTCAACACCTGTCCTGTTCGCTGCGCTCCTGCTTGCTCGCACTCCCTGAGAGCTGGTTTTGTACGTGAGGGGGTTTGGCCGCCATCACTCCTGTCCCCGCCCATGCTGAGTCAGAGCTGCCACTCCTCATCAGCTCGCTCTTTGCCACTCTTTCCCTCTCTGGGGGCGGCTGGGGTGCCCTCTCCCTCCCTGCGCTTTTGCCACCTTAGGAAGGGTCCCTCGGCATGATCTTCCACTCTGGAGACCTTCACCTCGGTGTCTTCGCTGAAATGGCAGCTACACCACCATGTTTATGTCTGTGTGTAAAGATTTACTTACACTAACACTAGACAAACCAACAGTTACTCCACAGTTTGGTATAACATTGATTTGCCCCAAGTCTGTCACAAAAGGAACACCTTTGTCTCTTCCATTTGGAAAGATGATTGATAGCAATAGCGCATTATCTTCTCCCACACTACTTAGCATCAGAAGAAGCCAAGTGGCACCGAGGAATGGACAGGTCTTCCTTGGTCACGAACTCTATTTGTGCCCTCAGAGTGAACCACTCTCTCTCCCCAGCCATTCTGCCCTTGCTGACACCACTGAGAGTCTCATCTAAGTCAGATATCTCTTCAGTCAGATGCTGGTCCATTTTTCTTGATGGATTTTCTGCCAAAGTCCCGCCCTACCTATCTCACTGTCTGCTCACACTGTCTTTACCCCGCCCCTCTCTCTTCATCCCACACAATCTTCTCCTGCCATCTACTGCGTCCAAGCTCTTTCACATTTCCCCTTGGTACTTATTCCCAGTCTCTGTCCTTCATCTAGGGTTCCCCCTTCTAGATCTTTAGTCCTGTTTTTGACAGGGAGGTCCCAGTTAATAAGATTAATTTCTCATTACCCACCTGCTCCTGTTTTCATGCTTACACAGATTGTTCTGATCTTGCCACGTCATTGATTCCCAGTCCAGCTCATCCCTATGTCATCCCCCGATACTATTTCCCAGTCAGCTCCAGACTATAACTCTCTTCCACCAACTCTTTGTCAGTTATTTTGCCTCACACAGCTGCTGTTACTGCACATCTCTCTGCATTATCCTTGCTTGATGTTATCCTCCTCTTCAGCTCTCCTCCTTCTTTGCATTCACATCACTGATCCTGACATATGCAGGGAATCGTATTGGTGGGTTGAGAGAGACAGGCTTCATGCTCTCAAAAAGTGCATGGAAAAACAGCTTCTTCCTTCCAGCTCTTCCTCTGAATAGACAGAATAAAGAGGAGCTGGATGTGAACTATCAACAAGGATTTGCTGACTAATATTATTCTTTAGCAAGGTGATCATGAGGACAGTAAAAGGGCTGATATAATAGCCTACTTCCTTGCCAAGTCTCTAATTCCTGCTCCACGGTGTAAAGATGCTGGATCTTCTCAAAGGTTAGGGGAATTTTAATATAGATAAACCCTTTTTTTTTTTCCTAGTTTCATTCTTGGAAACAGCTGAATAAAGTTGGTTAAAATTACAAAAAGCAGCCAGAAGCAGATACCAGCATAGAAAATGTCATCTTGAACAGTCAAATTTAAAAACATTTCTATTAGTAACTGAAAACATGGGAAATGTTCTTACAAGAGGAGGTGTCATCCAAACCTAATTATAGATTATGTTTCCACTCCTGATGCAATATAATTTAAATTCATTATCCATCTGTAGTGAGAGAAGGGATGTATTTTAATTCATATGTCATACCTAGCATTGCTGAGTCCAAAAGCTGTGATAGATAGCAATGGATTAGAGGTCAGCGTTGCACCACAAGGAGGAGTTACTGATTATCAACTTGGTGAAAAAAAAACTCCTTCAAAATCTTCAAAGAACTCTCTTTTGTAGGAAAATCTTCAAATAATGTAATTAATTCTTAATGTAGAACTTAATTTGCTAAATGCTCTTTCACTTCCTCAAGTTTTGCAAATTGGTAGAGTTGTGTGTGGTTGCAGTATGATTATCTAAAGAAATAATGTAAATAGATCTTTAAATTCCTGCAGGGTGATGGTCAGATATATTTTTTACGTGTAAGAAAGGTGACTCTGTTAGCCAAATTATGTGGTTTACATAACTTGGATGATCAGTGCAAGCATCAAGCCTTTGCTGAGGTATATAAATAGTGTTACATTATTTCTTGCTCTCACATACACATTCTTTTGAGCTCAATAATTTAGTCCAGCTGTTGAAGCCCATTACACTTTCCATTACAAATTATTTTAGAGAGCATAACATTTAGGTACTTTTAAAACTGGATGAATGCACTAAAAGAGACACTACATTTGCATAAGCTCAAACTATGGTTTTGTCAGGTTTTTTAGCTATTTCAGCTAAGAAGCCTTTGTTCTTTCTTTTCTTGTCTCCCTAGCCCTTTTCTTAGCTCTCCCTCAGTATCAGTTTCATGAGCTGATTCAAGCATTAACATGAAAACCAGACTGGACTATAGCAATGCGCAGACACCCCTTGGAGATTTTGTGACTTTTGTAATGAATTTGAGTGTCAGAATGTGCTGTATATAGTCCTGCATTACAAATGTCACTATTTTTTTCTTTGCAAAGGTCTTTTTTATACAGGTGCACAATATTATGCAGTGAAAACACATGCATGAGCACAAACACACACATACACACAGAGTTTAATTGCTTTCACACAACACTACTAATGATCATGAAAATCTGTAGGACAGACAGGACATATGTATTGACATAAATTCTGTTGTAGATACACTTACAGTAGTACAATGATGATTTGCACAAATTAGGCATCTGACTCAATACTCCAAAGAAATGGGAATAGCCATCTGGAAAAACCACAACAAAAAAAGACCCAGTGGCTGGTAGCATCCTTCTTAATATCACGACAGCATCTTAAAACAGGTATTTATCTATTTCTGCAAAATAATGTCTTTGGATCTGAGCCTTCATGACCTATTGCAAATAAAAAACTCAGAAATAGTAGCTGTCCAGTAAGGATCTAGATAAAACCATACAATTAGTTTGACGTAAGTTTCTATCAGAAACAAGTGTAAGGCCTAAATGGTACTGGACAAGTAAGGACTTGATAAATAAAGGGGGAATGCAACCAGCCCTTGTCAATTTAATCAAGTACAAGATGAGGTGAAAGACGCAATATGAGCTAGCTGCTGCTCAATTACTGTTGAAGTTTTGTTGAATGTGTTGACTGCTATCTTATTTACATAGGAAAATCTCCACTCATGCTTCAATGAGCCTCAGCCAGGCCTTAATTGAGAATTTATGGTTGAGTTCTCAGTGAAGGCGAAGAACTTGAACATTAATTCCAAGTGTAGTGGTTGGCCTGAATTCAATCGTATTCATGACACTGATGAGCAGTGTCCATTCGTGCGAATTTCCTGCAACAAGCAAAGACTTGAACCGAAATTAGACAAAGAGATGCCAAAAGTTTGAAGTCAGGCTTGAATGCACCTATATTTCCTTGTATGTATGTACGTATAAAACAAAATTATATTTTCCCTGGCTTTTCTCTGGCTCAGGTGTGGATGCTTGTAATGTACAGAAAGTTTCTTCAAATTAAGTCAATCCTTCATTCTGGAAATGGTCGTCAGCTACACTTGCCAAAGAAAGAGGAGGTTGTTTCCTACTCTCTGAAGGGCCACACAGTTTGCCCTTCTCTATTTCTGTGTTTCGTATATATGTAGGGTTTGTTTTTGTTCAAGGAATGGTAGAAAGAGGACTATTTATCTCACAGCGGACCATGATATGCTCAGAAAGTTCTGTAATCATGTTGATAGCTGAAGCATGGGTCATTTGGGTTCAGTTCTCTGCCATGACAGTCTTTCCTAAGTGTTCTTTGGTAAAATAGTTAAGACCCAGCACCTGACTTCCCTCCCCAAAGTAGATAACTTTGAGGACAGGTGCCTAAATGGAAACAAAATCATTAGGTTTTAAATATGTGTAAAAATCTGTTCCCTAAGCAACTTATTGCAGGAATTCAGGCTGAAGTTAAGACATCTAAATTTAGTCCTCTACATGTAAGTATCTATCAGTGGGCCAAGTCGTTATGAGCCCAGCAGCCATTATGCTCAAAGGTGACCAGACTGATTTTCAGCTTGTCTGAAGTAGGTGCCTAGCAGCTGAACTGCATTCTCTGGGCTCTGCTGGTGAGGGGCTGGATTCAGTTGCCTAAACACACGCTGAAAGGTCGCTGACTTTTTTGACTGTATGCGTTTTTCTATCATGAGTTTTCAGTGGCTAAGGGCCGCAAAACAGCAACCACATATGTGATACCGGGGTCCCAGGCAAAACACAGAACAGGGTCATGATGTAGAAGAAACACTTGGAAGCTCTGGTTAGCACTCATTGCATTTTATTCTGTGACAGGGTACCCAACACTCACTAGGAAGCCAAGGTGAAGAATGCATCTGTAAAAATGACACAGAGGCCTTTTTTGGAACTGGAGTTAATGAGTTCAAATGGCAGAGCAGAGAATGTAACAGGGAGGAGAACAGATTCTTTCTAGTTAGGGTTAAGCTATTGGACTTCCCGAATATTCAAATTTTTTTCCCTAAGAGATACCATTTTCTTAGCAAACCTGCCATATATAGTTATAGATTTTAGTGTTCCTTACCAGCTGAGACTAACACTGAATCCTCAGACTTTTCCTAGTAATCCTGGTGGGTTGTTCACTAAAATTTGATTCTTTGATCAGCAGCTTGTTACAGCCCTAAGAAAAACACATCTTACTCCATCCACCCTCCATATCATCTCACCCCATGCAGCAGTCCATATTTCTGTGTCAATTAATGGGGCAATCTGTTCTGAATCTACTGGTAGAGATGCTATAGCCCCTTAAAGGCTTAGGTGCCACACGGAAGCTCCAGGTACCTACTGAGCACAGGTGTTCTCTACGACAACTATTTGCTCGTAACAACCAAAGGGAACAGACAGAGGAAGAAACTGTATGAAACCTGCCTTGCCTGATCTCAGAAAGTCAAGACTACCTTCTACAGTGAATAGAATCATAGAATTGATTAGGTTGTAAAACAGACCTTTAAGATCATCAAGTTCAACTGTTAACCTAACACTGCCAAGACCACCAAGAAACCATGTCCCTAAGCACCACATCTGCACATCTTTTAAATACCTCCAGGGATGGACATTCAACTGCTTCCCTGGGTAGCCTGTTCCAATGTTTAACACCCCTTTCAGTAAAGAAATTTTTCCTAGTATCCAATCTAAACCTCCCCTGGCGCAAATCGAGGCCATTTCCTCTTGTCCTATTGCTTGTTAATTGGGCGAAGACACTGACACTCAGGATGATCTGCTCCATAACCTTCCCTGGCACCGACGCCAGGCTGACAGGCCTGTAGTTCCCTGGATCCTCCTTCTGGCCCTTCTTGTAGATGGGTGTCACTTTTGCTAACTTTGAGTCAACTGGGACCTCCCTGGTTACCCAGGACTGCTGACAAAGGATTGAAAGTGGCTTGGTGAACACTTCCACCAGCTCCCTCAGTACTCTTGGGTGGATGCCATCTGGCCCAATAGGCTTGTGTGTGTCTAAGTGGTGTAGCAGGTCACTAACCATTTCTCCTTGGATTATGGGAGCTTCATTCTGCTCCGCTTCCCTGTCTTCCAGCTCAGGGAGCTGAGTACCCCAAGGACAACTGGTCTGACTATTAAAGACCAAGGCAAAGAAGGCATTAAGTACCTCAGACTTTTTGCCATCCTCTGTCACTATGTTTCCCCTCCCCCCCCCCCCCGGCATCCAACAAAGGATGGAGATTCTCCTTAGCTCGCCTTTTGTTACTAATGTATTTATAGAAACATTTTTTATTGTCTTTCATGGCAGTAGCCAGATTAAGTTCTAGTTGGTCTTTGTCCCTTTTAATTTTCTCCCTGCGTAACTTCACAACATCCTTGTTGTCCTCCTGAGTTGTCTGTCCCTTCTTCCAAAGGTCATAAACCCTCCTTTTTTTTCTGAGTTCCAGCCAAAGCTCTCTGTTCAGCCAGGCCACTTCTTCCCCACCGGCTCATCTTTTGGCACATGGTGATTGCCTGCTCATGTACTTTTAAGGTTTACTTCCTGAAGAATGCCTAGTGTTCCTGGACTCCTTTGCCCTTCAGGACTACCTCTCAAGGGATGCTGTCAACCAGTCTCCTAAAGGAGACCAAAGTCTGCCCTCCAGAAATCCAAGGTAGCAGTTCTGCTGACCCCGCTCCTTACCTCTCCAAGAATCAAAACCTCTGTCATTTCATGATCGCTATGCCCAAGGCAGCCTCCAGCCATCGCATCACCCACAAGTCCTTCTCTGTTTGCAAACATGTCCAGCGGGATACCTTCCCTAGTTGGCTCACTCACCAGCTGTGTCAGGATCTTCCACAGACTCCAGGAACCTCCTAGACTGTTTCTTCTCCACCGTATTGTATTTCCAGCAGACATCTGGTAAGTTGAAGCCCCCCACGAGAGCAAGGGCCAGCAATTGTGAGACTTCTCCCAGCTGCTTACAGAATATAAGAATAGTTGACAGGTATCTGGAATAATAACATCACATGTAGAGAGACAATTAAGTATTGGATTTTTAGAATTATTTAATTAAGATTTTGTATTTGCATAGGGCTGATTATGTGCTATATAATGGGCAGAGAAGAAACACAGAAACAAACAAATAAGTACCTCCCTCCCCCCAGAAAACTTCTATGGAAGAAATACTCAGGTTAGGCCTTAATGGTTTCCCCATCCATGGGGATACCTCAGCCCTGGCATACTTAGTTGGGTACCTCCATTACTCACTGGAGCACTTCTCTCAGCTGAGGAAGCTGCCACCCCAAAGGGCTGTGCTCCACCTGGGCATTGCAAGTTCCAGGTCAGAAAATCTTCCATATTAATTTGAAAATCCCTCATGTAGTGGGAAGTACCTGGGGTTGTGCCTTAATTTTTTCTCACATATCCTTGCTGAGCCTTCCATGCCTAGCTATCAGTTATTTCCAGAGTTTAATTACTGCTAGAAAAATCCCTACACTCATACAGGGACAGACAGGCTTTCCTTATTAAATGTCTTGGTCTTGGCTATTGAGAAAGGCAATGTCAGAGTTGAGGTTTTGACACTCGGAACACCTAGTCCAGCATCCCCTTGGCACAGGTCATGCCACCCACACTGGCACTGCTGTGAATCTCACGGTAGCACTGCATTAAAAGCACAGAACAGGAATCCCAATACTGTCACAGACTCTGTGGTGAGCTTCACTGAATCACAGTGATACCTCAGCTTGCATCCAGAAATGGTACTTCTGCTTTTGTGGGACATTGGATCCACATGATTAAGATTATTTGCTCAGGTTTTGTAAATAGCTTAGCCACCTCTGCACCCATGATGTAGACTTTTCTTCCAGCAGCTGAATTTCATACAGAGTTTTCAGAGCCGGTTGCTGTAGGTCTAAATGCAGCTGGTCCCTTCAGGAACACAAAGAATTATGCTGAACATCAAGGGGGTACCAAACTCAAACCAGTCAGACAACTACTGTGTGCCAGAGCATGACAACCTCCTCTAGAGCTCTCTTTCTTCAGAGTGTCATCAACATCTACTGATGGAAGCAGAAATTTCACATTTCCGCTATAAGGATATAAAAGGCAAGCTACACCTGGGAATTGTTTTACAGGATGTGGTATGTCAGGAGAAGGATACATACCCCAGAAAATCCCTACCCGTGTGCCTTTCTTTGAATTCAAAGATCTGTACTCCAGTAAGACTTAGTCCTGCAATATAAGCTCGGCACTCACCTAGGTATAGCCTATGAATCTAACACCTTAGAACTAACACCCCCCATCTTCAATCTTCAAAGGGGTGAAAAATGCAAATACTTTATACCACATTATTTAGGGGCTTCCTAGAATTCAATATATATTAACACAGTTCACTCTATTCAGCAGTGAATATATTTCCTCTTTAAGAAGGTTATATTCAGCTGTGTGGGAGACGAAGTGAGAAATAATCCCAGTCCTGTCAGGCAATTAAAGCAGTATTATTCCTTGCAATTTTAGGTTTTAATTTAATGTATGAATACCTACACTGTTAAGTCAAATATTTTTATGGAAAAAATCAGTGAGGCACCACACAATAATGTTAAAACTTTCCACCTCCTACATCTTTTTCAGTATGAGAGCATGATGGTCTGGCACGCAAACAATATACTTCAATATCTAAAATGAAATTTAGGAAATGAGATGTATTGTTCTTAAAGTTATAGATTAATTAATCATTTAATGAGGGTTATTTTAATGATTGAATTTATAAAAGGTACTGTTAAGGTTAAAATTTGAATTTTTTTTCTCAGTTTCTCTGCTTTCTATGCCTTTATTTCCAGTCAGTCATTTGTAACATTTCAAAAATTGAATTGTGAGCTGGAATTTTCCAGTCTTATTTACAGCTCAGCAGCAATTCTGGGGAGGAGTGAAGATCTGAGTAAAATTGGTTTAGATGCTTATGACTTCAGACCAAAAATGAACTACATTCTTCAGCCTGGGTACTGATCAGAAATCTTTCATGGGAATAATTTAAAAACAACTGAATATGTTTTGTTCTAACTTGGCTTATGATTTCTTGAGTAGGTTCCTTTAATGGCTTGGTAGTTTTATGGTTATAAGCATGAAAACATTTTTTCATAGAGGCACAGTATAATTTTCTACAAGGATTATTTTTAGAAATTGATTTTAAACTCTGCTTCAACAATGTGCAGAAGTAAATGTAACTGGTATTTTCTCATTACATGGTCATACATCAAAAATACACATTTGTCAAACCAAAGTTTTCAGTGAGAACATATCAATTACGACAAATTTTATTCTGTCAGAGAAGCTTCTTCTCATGCTGGTGAGAGTTTCCTGTTTAGGGGAGACAGAAAGGCTGTAATTAACCTCATTAAGCAATATTTTTCCCCAGTGTCTATATCTGAATGTGTGAGCCGCAGCTTTCTCTAGCCAGTACAGAGAAATGTTACTCCTAAGACATGAGTCAGATAATCCAAAAAGAGATATGTAAAACCACCAATTTCTCATCATCAGTCAAAAAAGGGGGTCAAGTGCTACTAGCTGAGTTGGAGGTGTTTAAATGATATGTGTCTGTGTTGGGTCGGATACATCTTCCAAAGATATTTTCTGTCACTGTCTGAAAATATATTTGAAAAACAGAGCAGCAAGGGTTCAAGTCCCTGTTTCAATAAACATTTTACATACAAAGAGGAAAAGACTGACTAACCCCAAAACAGCTGGATATGAATAATTCTTATGTGGGCTAGGGAAGGATGAGGTTTAAACAGAACATGCATGCGGAGCAGTCTTCAGTGCTTTGAAGGATGGTGAACATCTCTGCTTGTCTTTGTCACAAAGCACATTGGGTTTGAGTGAGAGGTGGTGAAAATCCCCCCTGATGCTTGAAAGAGAGAAGAGGGAAGAATGGGATTAATATAATATAAATAAACTCAGGTAAGGTGATATGAACATGATTTCTGACTGCTAGTGATGCAGCAAGACAATGGAAAATGAGGCAGAGATGGCTTTTCAAATGCTGGCTTCTCTTTGTGACATTTATGGTGAAATTCTGCATAACAGTGTAGTCTCCTGCTGTGCTTAGCTGTTTTGAAAATGTGGCTACTTCTCTGGTAGGCTAAATAAAGCGTGAATTTACTGGAAACATGGTACCTACTCTCACACATAAAGGAGGAAAACCTACAAAATTGATATGCCTGTCATTTTAACTTTGATAGCTGGGAAGGTACAAGAACAGATTGCTAAATAATCAGTAGATAAGAAACTAGAGCAAAATGCAATACTTAAAAATGTCCAACGTGGATCTACCAAAAGAAAATCATGTCAAACCTATCTAACTTCCTTCTCTGATGAATGATCTTGCTTTGCAGATGGAGGAGAAGCAGAAAATGTGAAGTATTCTGACTTTATTAAGCTTTTTGACATTCTATACCAGCAAAGTAAGGAATCACAGTCACAGTGTGTGGATATGTAACTGGCTGAAAAATGGTACTTAGGGAGTGATTTTCAATCCTTTCTCTATTAAACAAGGAGGGTATTTTGGGTAGGGCAACCCCAAGATCTGCCTTGGTCCCGGTTCTGGTTGATCTTTCTATTTGTGGCTTGGATGAAGGAACGAAGCACATGTACAAAAGTTCTTGGGTAACAGGCTGAGAAGGGTTGTGTGTACTTTGGAGGAACAGATCAGAATTCATAACCATCCTGCTAAAATGTAGCAAGTGTTTGAACTATGAGGATGAAATTCAATAAAGACAACTGCCATGAATAGTAATGTCTGTGGAGGAAACCTGAAGTGCACAAATACAAATGGGAGAATAACTGGAGGAACAGCAGTACAGTAGGAGAGGTCCAAGGTCATCATGGCTCACAAACTGCATATGAGTCGACAAGATAATGAGGTTGCACAAAAGGCAAATCTCATTCTGGACTATATTAACAGCACGACAAGGGAAGTAATTATTTTGCTGTACTAAGCAGTGGTGAGACCTCAGCTGCTGTACTGTCCCTAGTCTGAAAACAAGCATTAAGATAGATGTAAATAAATTGGACAATCTCTACAGGAGAGAAAAAAGACAAGACATAGAAAGCACAGTTTATGTCAAAAGGCTGGGAGAATTCTATTTATCCAGTAAAAAGAAGATCAAGTAGAAACATAATGATATATAAAATGGAATTAATTAAAGAGGGTGAAGATGACTTTTTCTCCACATCCTGTGTGTTGTAAGAGATGATGACTTAATTCAAAACAACATATTTCAGGCAGACTTTTCAATACAAAGTTGTAGTATAGAGATTAGGAAAAATGTCTACTTATCAGATTAGTAAGGCCCTGGAACAGATGCTTGGGTAAACTACTGGATCTCCTGTGCTGAAAGTATATAATAAATATTGGACAACAACTCTCAAATATAGTCTAGATTTATATTTTTGTGTTTCGTAGAGAAAAGACAAGTAAGTGATCACTCAACATCCTGTCATTCTTATGTGTCTATGAAAATATTACTTAAAATTATTACAATATGTTATTTAATAAGACTGTATGTTTCAGTTTTCCATCTGAAAGAGAGCATGGAGGATTTGTCATAGCACAAAGAAGTTTATTTAAAAATGCTGTAAAATTTTTAATTTGGGATATCAGAATAGGATTATGTTTTAGAAAATGTCAGTGAAAACAAAAACCAAACAAAACCTCTAAAGAATAAATTGTCTTTTCAAGTAGAAATGTCACATTTCCCAAACAAAATTTTAAATTTAATTTCTTTTAACAAAAAGTGAAGACTTTTGTAACACCAGAAACCTGATTCAGTGGAGCTGAAACCACATTTTTGAAGAGAGTTTCATTTGAAACAGTTTTGAACAGTTCTATTAGTAGTCTTGAAGCCATTGGTATTTGCAACCATGATCCTGTGGGGCTATGATTTTGTCCTGTTTCCAACCTTAGAATCATAGAATGGTTTGGGTTGGGAGGGACCTTGAGAGATCATCGAGCCCAACCCCCCTGCTGTGAGCAAGGATTGAACCCGTGACCCTGGCGTTATACCTTGTTGCCTTTGAATTAACAGGGCTTTTTTGTTCTTTTCTCTGTTCTTGTCTCAAACTCTTAGATTGTTTTGGCTTTTGCCTTGTACTACCCCAAATAATTCTCCCTCTAAATGGCAAAGGGAAATTAAAGAAGAGAAGTTCAGACAAGCAGATAACAAGAAATCAGGGAACAGTTTCATAACAGTGTCTTTGTGAAAGCACTCAGAAATCTGTCCTTCACTTCACAAAACAATCTATCATTGTTGGCAGAAATGATAGCATGGAGGCAGGTAGCCTTGCAGTGTAACGTATTGTTCAGAGGCTGTAATACTCGCTCGCTACTACAGCTGCTATCGTTATCTCTGTGTTGGCATTTCCATTATAGTCCTCCTCACACATGAGTTAGAAACTATTTTATACTGAACTTGAATCTTGTTTGCAATGCATGTTCTTTCTGGGTTGAATTTAGCAAGGATGTTTGCAAACTGAGTCTGAGTACAGATTGTACTGATTTGCTCATTCACATTCAGATTCAGGCTATTTGTCTGAAAGCCAGAGGTTCTGGGGCCCTTCACTAGCACACCTGCACCGCACTGACAGCATCTGAAACCCTCTGAACACCGTCCCTCCTCCTCCTAATCACTCCTACCCCCTCTGCTGAGACTGTGACATTCTCTCAGGAGTTAGGTTAATACATTAAGGATTAAAATCACAGAAAATCAATGAAAGTAGGCTTAGGAAATGTGGTTGCTAACCAAAGAAACTCAACTCTTTCTATGTTTGAGAGTAATTCAGAAACAACAGAATGGTTAAGGGTGGCAAAAATACCCCAAAACCAAAAGGCCAGGGAAAGGACCAGAGATGCTATACCTTGAGTCACAGAGTAATGGAGCCAGAAGACACGAGTTATAGTCTTACTTATAGTGTTAGGATAATTAGCTAGCTTTTACATCTTTTACAATCTCACTGCTGTCTTTATAATCTCAGATGAATTGCTTTCCTCTTCCACAGTACTTCCACAGCAAATTATTTGTGGTAGAGACCATTTTTCCAATATTTTATCACAGTCCCTGCTATAATGGCTCCAGGCTCATTAAGAGATCTTTTGGTGCTCCTGTAATATGAATAAATATCTTTGAATATATGAATATATTTTAATGCTCATATAAATATATGAATAAACCTTTATCCCATCAGAGTTACACTGGCTTAAGTGGAGTAATGCATGAATGATTCAAGTAGACACTTATTGTTAGTGTCTCTTAATAGCCTCTATTTTGTGCCAGCCCTATGAGAGGCAGTATTATTGTTCCTGTTTTTCCTGTGTCTCTTGTTACACTTGGAAAACCAAGGGATAGATAGTTACTAAGGGAAATCTCTAGGCTGACCAAAGTTATTCAAGGCAGAAAAAGCACTATGCTCTTAATGCTGTTAGTGTTTACCCAATGAACCCTCTTCTTCTCTCGCATTAAATCTTCAATGGGAGGACAACATTAGATGTGATCAGGGAAGTGTTCCCCAAACAGGAAATAAGCAAAAATATGCTAGTTCAACTCTTCATCTGGACTCGTACTTTGACACTGTAGGGATTGAGTTTCTTGTGTGTGATTAACCACTAGAACATTATAAATATTAATCAAAAGTAAATAATAATAGTGTGATAGAGAAAGGCCTCCTGCAGCCATCAGCAGCTTTCAACTATGTTTCAGCTATTGTCCAACTAGAAAAAAATCATAAAGTTATCCCAGATGCTGGCAATATTTATTTGTGTAATTATATTCCTCTCTCACCGCCTCACAAAAATGCGTGAGGATATGTCCCAGTGGCTCAGCACCTTGAAAGGATTAATTCAGCTTTGAGAGTCTACCCTAAAGGACAATCAAATGTTTATGCACAGCTCCTATTTAGGTTGCTGTGCAATTTAGGTTCATATCCAGATATGAAAGCTATCCAGAAAAGTACTCACTTAAGTCCATTATTATTCAGGTAACCTTTTAAAACTTGTTCTTCACTTTAAATAGGTGCTTAAGTCTCATTGGTCTCAAAGGAATTTATACAGATAATCAAATGAAACATGGTGCAAAAGATGCTTTCTTGAATGAAGGGAGCTATTTAGTAAAATGGGCTTGGTTCAATTGCTATGCTGAGCCTCTAAAGGCAGATTTTGGCAACAGGTAAATAACGCTGATGTTTCAGCCGAAAGGTCTTGTTCAAGTTTAATTACCTCTCAGCAGATTAAGGTACTATGAGAGTTGTTTCCTGATTTTTGGAAAGGTAATTCACCATTTGTTTTCATGGCAATGCTGTCCTGCCAATCTGCATATATTTTTTTTCTACCACATTTGCACTTCCACATATCTGATATAGGTGAAAGTATTCATCCTATTGGTTATGTGATTAGGAATTTTAAAGCATAGACATTTTCCATGAAAAATCATTCATTTTGAGAGACAACAATTCAGTTTTTAAGCCATGGCTGCTGCTAGCTGAGAGCATAGATTCTTGTTATTACTGATTTTAATACATTCATGAAAACTGCAGCTACTCAACAATATTGCAAAAAATGATTCAAAATTTAAATCTACTGAAAAACAAAGAGTTTTAGCTAGCTGCAAAAGAGCCATCTGATGGCATTCATTCTGTTTAAATAGCAGTTATTAAGCTTTTAACAGTTTTATGCTTTAAAGAATGACAAAATCCTAATAAATTAGTTCTCCTAGACCAGTTTTAATATCAGCTAATCATGTATGATTAAGATGATAGATAGCATTTATCACCATAGTAGCTGGTGACAGTAGCTCTTACTGTATTCTGCATTTCCAGTATCTATCAAAAACTTAGAAAATATGATGAGATAAATAATGTATCATTACATATATTAGAATTTTAGAAAGGTGCTTAACAATGTTATATTTCTCGTGTCTCCAACACATGTGACTTATGCACATGACTCACATTTGATATTTTTTGAAAGCCTGAGTTTTTAGAGACTTGGACTCTAAGACACTGTAATTTTTTTTTTATGCCAGAAAGGAAACAAACAGAAGTGTAAAGAAAACCTTAGAAACATGAACTTCATGACAAAAAACCAAAAGTAATTAAAAATTTTTATTATGAATGAAATCTAATAAAATATATAATTTTCCTACAAAGTAATGTTTTTGTGTCTTTACTAAAGACATTAATAATCTTGATTTTTGCAATAACATGCAAAAAATAACAAAATAAATGATACTTATTATTCATGTCTAGCATCCCATGTAGTTTACAGGTAAGCACAGGTTAGCCAGTGTGTCTATGCTGTAAGGTGGCTGAAAACACACTGTTCTGCTAGGTGCGTATCTTTTGTCTATTCAATTTTGGCCAGGTCTTGGGTAAGTGCTGCATTGCAGTATACTACCAGGGCTCAAAATCTATAGAATGAAAGGATTGCTTTTAGTATTTCAATCTGTGCTGCTATTTTGGAAGGGGGAAAGATGACAAAATACTTTAGAGACAGAGAACAGTGTTTGAGGTGATTGATTTTTCTGCTGATATTAAAAACGAAAAGTAACTTTTAGCAATGGGTATCAAAGCTGTTAACAGCCACTGTTAATTTTCAGTCTCAAATCCACTGGACTTTTCCTTCAGAGTTTAATTGCAGTTATCCACTTGATTAAGGAAACCCCAGTACATGTCTCATGACACTCAGCAGAATCCTTGCATCTTTGTGATTGATGAGAAAGGTCTAGACAATGGCCATTTATTGTCATATATTTCTACTCAGGGCACTGAAATTAATTCTTCCAGAGCTGGGTTGGGTTGGGTTGGTACAAGCATATTTCTCAACCGGTCTCTGGGGCAGACACACTAATGTAGATAACTCCATGCCAGTTTTAATCTAACTAGCTCTTTAGAAAATTAGCATGATAACCACAACAGCACAGGCATCAATGCAGCCAGCAAAAATGCATCACAAGGAGTAATGAACATATTCATGAGGCTATTCTGTATGCACCTCCACATCGACACAGCTGGCTTACCAAAGACTTGAGTTTGGAGGTTTTTGCCATGTGTGCCTCTTGCAGTATGGATATATAAAAACTGAGGCACACAATCTGGGTTATCCTACCCCTAGTGTCTGAATGGGAAATCTGACAAGCATCCCAGATGCATTGTTATAGTTTAAAGTTTAAAACAACAACAACAAAACCCATGCCAGGTCCTACCTAAGGATTCAGAAGAAGGTGATCCAGTTGAAGGTTATTTCTCAGCTAACCTATGGCCTAGGCTGACCAATCTTGTCCTTTATTCAAAGGTGAGTAAAATTGCCAGCATCAACTGATAAGTCAACAAGCATGCTTCTCCGCAAATAGTACGGTTGTGCTAATGAATCTACATAAACAAGTTGCCATGGTCCAAATACCGCTGTATCCCTGTCGTCTTCATTGCATAATGCAGAGGATGGTGTAGGGACACCCAAGCCAGAGAAGAGCGTGTTAGATCCATGAGCAGGAGCAGAACAAGCAGGTAGTCACAAAACTATGACCATACTAATGAGCTCTAATGAGCATCGAGGCTTAGGTTCAGGATCATACTTGCATGACGTACTGTTTTCAACTCTAGGTTGGCTTCTGCTCATGTGGAGGCACTAGCTGAGGTTGATCATAAAATCATAGAATCATAGAATCGTTTAGGTTGGAAAAGACCTTTAAGATCATCCAGTCCAACCATTAACCTACACTACCAAGTCTACTCTAAGCCAATCAAGGGTAGACTAGACTAAACCATGTCCCAAAGTGCCACATCTACCCGTTTTTTGAACACTTCCAGGGATGGTGACTCCACCACTTCTCTGGGCAGCCTGTTCCAATTCTTGACCACCCTTTCGCTGGGTTTGGGAGCTCTGCAGTGTGTTCTGCAGCTTGGATTCATGCTTTCGGAGCACAATCCATCAAGCTTGAAGTTTTGCTCCTTCTATGTCTCTGGGAGGGGAATATCATGATTCTCCCTATCCTGAACTGGAATCAAGGCTTGGTTTCCAGTTTGAGTTAGATATGGATACATGGGACTGCAGTGCTCTGAAAAAAATAAATCAACAGCTTTCATTGATAAGTACATGTAACAGCGTGTTCACTGAGATTTAAAACTTGTAAGAACCACTGAAATCCTTCTTGGTTAAACAAGCTGCAGATTCAGTTCACCAGTAAGCTCTGGATTCCCAGTCTCAGTTTCCCTTTATCTATTTTCCATCAGCGTAAGAGGTTACCTTTGAGTTGCCTCCCCTGCATTTCCAAGAAACAAAATTCCTTTCTTCTTCCTGAAATATTTTATAGGAACAGAAGATACCTTTTCATCCTGCACCCACGGTTCAGGGCACTCAAAAAAGCACATCAAACACTACGCTAAGTCTTGTGGTAGACAGCTCACTACTTGGATATGACACAACCTCTTCTGATATACACATTTTAACAAGTCTATACAGAAATATTTCAACATGCACATTCAATCACTACATTTACAATTCTCAGTACAAGCACACAGAACATGCAACTTTAACAAGTTGTTGCATATGTCCAAGGATATTAAAGTACTTTTATTGCTTTTGAGTCTTATGATTCAGTCTAGAATTTAATCCTGTGCAACAAGAGAGCAAACAGCAAAGTTTATTAAGGTGGAAGAAGTAAGCTGCTGTTTTAGGGTAAGTCACTATGTCAAAGTACTGCTGCTCAGAGCAGGATAATGGCAGAGCCTGTCTGTCTGCCAAGCAGCCCTGGCTGCTAATAGCAGCATATGCTCATGGTGACTGTGCTAACGCTGTGAACATATGGGGGTCCTGGGCAGAGGCCATTAACATCCTGCCCACTCCCTTCCACAGATCAAGGACAAAAGATACATGAATCTAATGGCTGTTGTATCTACTGGCTGGTTTCAGCCTCCTTGAAAGACAGTTTCACCTGCCGTCCCTGTTCAGACACATAACATGGGCTGTGTCTCCCTTACAACTAAGTTATCTTAATGTTACTATAAGTGGCAATCAGGCTTTTCATTACAGTAGTCATATGAACTTAATTGCTTCCTTTTCCATTATTCCTTAGGGCAGTGATCCTTTACCTTTACCAGACCATGGAAACAAAACAGCTTCTGTTCTTTGTTTCACTATATAGCACGAGCAAGTTTTTACAAGTACAAATAAGCTGGTGAAACTAGAAACATTGAGTGGTTTATTACCTAGGTTTTCAAGAAAATCAGTATTTTATAACTTGTCCAGCTGTTACATGAGAATGTGCAAGTATCAACTTTTTAAAACAGAGGTAGTCTTAGCTCTAATGAAGGTTACAGCAAAATTTCAGTGTTATCAGGATTCAGTACCAGTTTCCCGATTGTGTTTTCAAAATTTGTGTTTTATTTATTCAAATAAAAACAAGAGATAATTTTCCTTTTATGACAGCCTCTTTTGTTGTCATAATCCTGCCACGTCTTCAGTTGTCCATATAACATCAAAGATTGACTTCACAATTTCTGGTGTGAAAAACATCCTGAAGGAAACAATAACACCCCCCCCCCCCCCCACATACATCCAAGAAAATATTTCAAGTGACCAATGCTCTTTTCAAATAACAGACTAGGCAAAAACCTGTTTTATTTCCCATTGGGCATTACCTTTGAAATAAAACCTCAGTGTTTTTGGAGAGACTGGGAAAACTTTTCCTTAGTGCCTGTTCTAGTCTTACAATTCACTCCAGGTTTCTCAAATGCATTACCAACACATATGCACCTTGTAATGGATAAGATTTCACTACATTTGGTATTAGATTAGGGGTTGTCCAAAGTACCATAAAGATAACTCACAGAGCACAAATATACTGCAGTAACTGCTCTGAAGGTAGCTGGCGTAACTACTGTATTCAAAACCAGTCAGTGGGGGTATAGAGAGCTGTCCAGACAAGGCAGCTGGCAACTGAGTGGTAGCTGTAAAAGTGGAATAAAAACTCATATGGCTAAGTTGTATCCTCCTGCCATGACAATTTGAGGTTTTTCCATTTAAAGCCAGATCAGCCATGCTACACGAGCTGCAGTCAAAGAAACACAGAAACTCAGACCAGTGTTATTGCTGCTTATGTCCTTTGTGGTCTCTGGGAGATTGGGCTTTACCATAGAGGTTGTCTTCTGCACAAATGGGATTCAGAACAAAACATCGCAGACCAGCTGGGCAAAGCATTGGTGGTGTTAACTAGCAATGAGTCACATGTCAAAGGACAGCATACTGACTCCCTTGGGAGAAAGAGGCAATGCTCTACAGGAATGTCAGATGAAAGTCAAACATGCTGCCTTTCTGGTCTACCAGAGAAGCAAAATGCTTACCTTTATGCAGCACAGTAGATATCAGAGTCAGGTGGTGAAAAGGAGTGGAGGAGTGGGTGTGGATCTCCTCTTTAACAGAACTGAATGTGGTTTATAAATAGGTAGGAAAAACTTATGGAAAAATCTGTCCTGATCTGACCTCTTCCCTCTCTGTTTCTCCTCCTCTTTCTCTGGCAGTTGTGTACTGTAGGCCAGCTGGGATGGGAAAATGGACTGCAAAGGTTTCTTTGGGGGGAGAAGAGATGGGTAGGCAGGACTAACTGCCTTGAGTGGCGGATAAACAGGGGCTGGGGTAGGCATTCTGGAGAAGCCAAAAAGTGAGTGGAGAGAGGACTGGAAAACAGGTGGGGCTAGGATGGCTAATGGTACAGGCACCAACTACTAGAGAAAAGAAGGGTCTCCAAATCGAAAATGTTTCAGATTACTTAAAGACAGTATATTTATTTTGCCTTTCTTTCTGTCTTGCACAGTTGTGGCATACACATTAAGCCAGGCTTTCTGAAAGAATAGGGCTTATTTGATCACTCTTGCTTTGTTTGTGTGTCTGTCCACACTGACGTTTTTTGAACATCTTGGCTAATTTCCGTTTTAGTTGAGAGAAAGGAAGAAGTCCCAAAAATAACCATTGTGAAGGTGTATGAGAGGTGATTTTCAGGAGAGACAGAAATCTTCATAGTGTCCTGGAGAGCTCCAGGCTGACTTCACACACTATAAGTCCTCAGAGAAATTACACTGGATGCAACTCAACAAGCAAAGCTTGAGCCAATGCTTGTAATCAGCCTCATCCAGCTTATTCAGTTCTGTTGTTTTTGGTATTATTTGTTTCCTAGTGGGATAGATTTCCCAACCTAATTTGTGTTATCAGAATTTGGTTTTCCACCTATTACCTTCCCGTTCTTTCCCTCCACACAGTAGGTCCCTTTTGTTTGACAACAAGTGATTCTAATTAATCATTTTGTGCTGCTTTTGAATTGTACAGCTCTGATTAATTTGGGGCACTGAAAGACTGGCTATATGGTTGAGCTGAAGTGATAGTCAGCTGTGAACACAGGCTCTGTTGTCTGCAACAGCACAAAATGCTTGTGAATAGTGGTTTGAAAATGTATTTCTTTTGTCTGCAATATACTATGCTTGCTTAAAACTTTTAAAACAATGTTCCTATTATGTGCAATGAGAGGTTACCCAAAAGTTAAGATGATGATTATTCAGGCATTTTAGCACATAAGTCAGAGGCTATTCTATCAGTAACTTTAGTGTTGTTGAAGATTGGCATTATTACAGTCATTAGTACTTATAAATAAAAGAAATTTAAGAATTGTATCATATTCAGGGACTAAGTATGATTTCATAGCTATAATGCTGGATCCCTGACTTCCTAGAAAGTTCCTGCTGTTCCAGTGGAGCAAAAATTGTTTTCCCTTTATATAGACCCATCAGGATAACATGATAACATATGAACTGATACGAGTCATCTAACTTGTCTACTGCTAAAACCTGACCATCGAAATAAGAGATGTGAGTACTAGCAGGAGTAAGAATTATCAGTATGTAAGTTTTTCACACCTTGATTCAAGTATGCTTAATTAATTCTGCCTATGTATCCAAGTGTGCATACACATATATACAACTATGTAAGTACACATGTAGAGAAATAACTACAAATATAAGACTGTTTCTCAAAAGGGTTATGAGCCTGAATGTTGAATGCTACATCTGTGTGACTGCTACTGTGGAAGCTGGCAATGGATAAATCCTCTCTCCTGATGTTCCACTGCTCCCAGCTGTACAGGTGAGGATAAAAGGGAAAGTTTTCCCTGTAAACCTCCATGTCTTCAGGCTCTGATTTCTGTGGGGAAGGAGCCTTCTTAAGTTTTTGCTTAGAAACATCTGTGTTTGCGCAGTTTATTCTGGTGCATAACTGAAACTTCCAGGTATTAGTGAAGCACAAATACTAATGAATAATGAACGATGAAAAACAAACAAGATCACTTCAAAGATTCAGGAAATCTGTCCAAGTTCCACTGAAGGAGTCTTGCACACCTATGGCAGTATGGAAAGTCTCCTTTACTCTTCAGAATACATGTAAAGTTTAGCGTTAGCTGCTATTATGAACATTAATTTTATTTATTTTCAATTAAAACATAAAAATTAACAATTGACATAATTTTCTCCTGGTAAAATTTTGTTCACTCAGGTGAACAGCCCAGGTGAAGGCAAAGGTGTCAGGCTGACCAGAGAGCTAAGGGAACTGTGGCATGGCTATGAGTCTGATAACAACATAAAAACTTCTGGGATTTTGCTATCTTGTCAGTTTCTGGTACTTTCCTGACAGAAAGTCAGCAGGCTGGGAGTTTGTTTGGAGACCATGGGGCAGAACTGCTGAATAGCAAAAGGCATCTCTGAAGTCTCCCTTTCTTATACCTTTTTCAAAATTATAATGCAGTCTGCAAAGAAAGAACTTTAAAAAAAAAACAAACAACAACAACAAACAAAAACCAAATAGAGAGATAGCAAGGGACCAGAAATACAAATCCTTGTTTCTTCTTTAAATCCATTAAGTACAAAATCACAGAATGAGAGACATTTTCTGACTATCTAAAACATCATTTATTTGCTATAAATAAACTGCTGAACACTGTTAGTGTAAACACAGTTGACTACATTAGGAAATATCTGGAGTGATTTTGTCGGCTTCAAGTTTATTATAGGGCTTTACTGCTGGATCAAGAATAGGGTGCTGAGGAATTTGCAGGGTTGCTATTGCACCATGTTAATATAATATTATTAATCTAATAAATATATAAACAAATTAAGTACTTTACAAAGAAGAAAGAGTAACAACCAAAAGCAATGGTGTACAGGAAATAATAGGATAATGTAGGATGGAAGGAACCTCTGGAGGTCATCTGGTCCAAGCCTCAGCTCAAAACAAGATTACTTTCAATCACATTAGAATTGGAACATAAGTGAAACATGTTTAGAGTTGCAAAGCATGTCTGTAGTGATGATACAGGAAAAGTCAGTGTTGAGATGATGGTGCCATTGCTGTGTGTGGCACTAAGCTCCTTTCCTAAGTATGGTCTTGAAGCCATCCTGCACAATTGGCCTATATGCTTCCAGGCAAATCAGACCCTTGGCAGATGTAAGAACCATAACTGACTGGGTATTTTTCAATTAAATATTTTTGCTCTTTAAAATTCAATTTTTTAAGCTGTTTCAGGACCAGGGTAGAATTTCTAGAGGAAGTCTGGTTGAATCATCTAGTCCTCTTCAACAGCACTAGGGGATAAGAGGAACAAAGAACAAATATCACTCCTTGTGTCACTTAAGTAACTGAAATGAGTAGACACAGCAAATGTGCAAGGAACAACATCTGTTGAGTAATAATATTCTGACCTCTTGTAAGTCAAAGGAAATTTTGCCATTGAATTCTCTAGGACTTTGTTTCTCTCTCCATTTTGTTTGAATAAATACTCATTTCATCCTTAATAAGACTTTAAATTAAATAGTGAATTTGGCAAGAATGCATAAGGTGCAAAATATAGACTCATCTGTTCTGTATTGATATTATTTGCTTGCTCAAGCAGCAGAGCTATTTTAAAACTACATTTTTTTCCATCTGTGAAGATATTATTAGGGATCTCTAAAAATATGCAAGGACTGTTCATATTTGCTGGTTCCGTGGTGTTAGTTCAGTCCTAGTTTCACTGAATGTTTGATCAGGATTCATCTAAAGATAATTTTATTGGTGTCTTATGTTTAATGTGCATATAAGATGACAATTTCCAGGCTATTTAAAAGATTTGAATGTCTAAGTCTTGTTAAAATAGATATAAAGCATGCCTCCAAACTCATTTGGGTGATTTTGACTATTTTTTTTTACAAAGCACGTATAATTATGACTAAGGTAGAATGAAGCAATATGGCTTATAGTGTCAGCCTCTATTATCCAACAGAGCAGGCTGGGAGCCTGTTCAGTCACTTCCTGGGTAGCCCTGTGCAAGACCCCTCTCTGCTCAACGTTCTCTGCAAGTTGGTGGTATTGTTCTGCATGGTGTTCTCGGGCTTCTTTTTTGCAGACAGACACAGACCTTTAAATTCAAAGCACTAGAGCTCAGAGTTTCTCTTTGGAAATGTGTCCCTCTCTCCTCTCCTTGGACTATAGCAGTAATTTAGCATGATTATACTGCTAATTCAGGAACTTCACTTAGCTGTCTAAAGGAAAGTGAACCTTTGCGACTACCCAATGAATGGCTCCAGAAGATGATAGCGATTTTTCTTTCCTTTACAGAGATGACAAAGTAGTAAAGACAGTTCACCTGAAGTGGAATTGTATAATCTCTGCAATTAACGAAAATATGGCTTTTTTTTGAAAGGTCAAAGAACTGAAATGTTGTTGTTAAAGAGTCATTATGTTGCTTGCTATATAACACTGTGAGAACAGCAGACTTTAACAGGGAAAGCAGCATGTAGACTTTTGATAAACGCTGTCAAACAGCTTAAGTCTAAACAGTACAAACTAATAAAGATAAAGAAACATACTGATTTCTGGTGTCAAAAAAAAAAAAAAAAAACCCAGAGATTATTTGAAATATTTCCCTAAACTGCACTCGAACAAAATATAGCACTGAAGTGTTGTAAAAAGAAAACCTTAGAAAGGTCAGCTCATATGGAGTAAACAATTTAATTACTGCAGATGAGAGCTTGGGCTTGCTGCTCCCCGGTTTGACTTCCCAAACAAGCATAAACTTCTTTCCATGAAGAAAAGAAAACCAACCAAACAAAAATGAGACCTTCTGTTGTGAGGCAGGACCTAGGTACCTTTAAATAATGGATATTCCTTGTCAGAACATGAGATCAGGCAGTCAGAAGGGAAGGGAGAAAGGTGAAAGCAATAGGTACATTATTGACCAGTTAGTTATGTTTATGATAAGCAGCAGAGAATAATTTATATGGGATTTAAGGGTAGGAATACAGGTTTAGCAAATGAGCTTGGAGAGACCGGATGAAGATCAGATGAGACATATGGGCCAGTAAAAAAGAATAGGGATATAGGATCTCAATATAAGAAGTGGACAATTAAGATTTGATCCTTCTACACCTAGATCTGAGAATTTATATAATTTTTGGGACAATTCCAATTTGTTCTATGAAGAAGGGAAATGATTTTAGAAATAGGGTGTTTCCATGCTGCATATTTAGATATTCAGAGTGATTTTCCCATTCCCCAGGTTGTCTGAGGTTTCTGGTTTCTGTCTTGCCTCTGACATATAAATGCTCCAAAGCAGATGATCCAGAGCTCAGCTCTGCCATTTACAATCAATCCACAGGGAGATTATCTTTGGCTCACACGGTTTAGCTGTTGCTGAAGCACTGGCAAGCTAACCAGTGCTTTAGGCAGTAACTCCTCATCTTTCATTGCAAAAGGGGACATCTGATTGTTCCTTGTCTGCTGCATCAGTTGCCTGCAATTGATGTCTGCCTTTAACATTGTCTGAAATAAAAATAACTAAATGGATTCTGGTCTGTGATAGCAAATACCTATGTTAATTAAAGGTAATAAGATAAATTGCAAATGACCAAACCATATGCCAGTTTGATGTAAGGGTGATCTAAATTTCACATTTAGTGCAGCTGATTTATATCACTTTTGATGGAGGCAGCTGCCCTTTTTCCCCTGGGTCTCAGCCATGCATTTTATCACCCACTTTCCCAATACCAGCATATGTGTTTGGTCAGTCAGGCCAGGAAGTTGGAAGTGTGGCTGAAAAAAAATCAACTTTCGTAAGTGTGGGTTTCAATTGGATGGCCTTATGGGAAGCCTTGGAAACATATAGCTAAGAATGTGAGGAAAGGCAGAACCATCCATCCCTTTTTCCAAGAGCCCATCCATAGACTGGGTTAAACTGGTCATGAAACTGCATCCCAAAAGTGAAAAATGTATTATAAAGATTAGCTAGTGAGCTACTGATAACTTTATATTTAAAGAAGTCAAATTCTTAAACCTTAATGAACTCCTGTGCATTTTGATAAGAATTTAATCAAACTATGCATCTTGAATCTCTTACTCAAATTTATTATACCATTTATCTTGCCTACAAGGCCTGTTCAGATAGATATATTTTATTAAGGAAAACTGGCTTTAATATATCAGTAAGACAGATTAAAAAATGCAGTGATTAAGTTATTTACAGCTCATATAAATAAATCTAAAACAGACACTAGGACATTTCTAACCTGTGGGGCATGGGGTGCACACTTGATGTAACAACGTTACTTCTCCTTGTGGATTTTCAAGCAGCTACTATAAAAATATCATGTAGTTGAAGGTAACCTTAAATTTGTCAGACTGCTCTCTGCAATAGCTGCAATATAAAGGAGCAGGCAAATAGAAATAAGCCAGCATTTCTGTGTGGGTACCTTTGCTTTGGACTGGCACTTTGCAGCACCTTTAGCACAGAAATAACATACAATCTGATGGTATTTCACTTCTTATACCTTCATTCCTGAATGTTGGAATACCATTCAAAAATCAAGACATAAATTAGTCTATTCATTCTTCACCTTACATACCGAAGAGCCATTAAAAAGTAAAGCTGATAACACAGAAGTACAATTGCAAGAACTCTCTTTTGGCTTAAGTGTAGATTCAGGACACATATGTGACATAATTTGAAAATAATTGAAACTGACAAAATACTCCAAGTAGTTCATGGATGTGTGAGTAAGATGTGAGCGGAGAGCTGTTATTAGTTATACTCCTCCAGGTTTGGTCTTGGAAACAGACCTGCTGACTATACTTAGCAGAGCATATTCTTACATCTTGGTATAAGAATTAGGTATGAAATCAGTGCATGATTATAAGTAGGAAGCTATTGGCAAAGGACAAGATCATCATACAAAGAAAGATTTTTTTCACCAGAAAAATACAAAGTATGTACAGCGCAAAGTCCTTGATTTAGATATAAATATAATATAACTTGTTCTGTAGTGGTTGGGTGGCAACAAAAGAGATTAGATACCCTTAGGATCCCTGTTGCTCTTGAGACAACTATGAACTATTAAGGCAGTGAAGCCATGAAAATGGATAATGGAACCATTGGATGTATCAAATTTGGTGGTTTGTTTCCACTACAACAAGTAAGATTCTAAGACCACTGCATAAACCTTAAGAATCATAGAATCATAGAATGTTTTGGGTTGGAAGGGACCTTGAGAGGTCATCTAGCCCAACCCCCCTGCAGTGAGCAGGGACAGCTTTAACCAGATCAGGCTGCTCAGAGCCCCATCCAACCTGACCTTGAATGTTGCCAGGGATGGGGCCTCTACCACCTCTCTGGGCAACCTGTGCCAGTGCTTCACCACCCTCATTGTAAAAAATGTCTTCCTTATATCCACTCTAAATCTGTTCTTCTTTAGTTTAAATCCATTATTCCTTGTCCTGTCACAACAGGCCTTGTTAAAAAGATTGTTCCCACCTTTCCTGTAGGCCCCCTTCAAGTACTGGAAGGCTCAGCCTGTCCTTGTAGGAGAGGTGCTGATGTGGAACCATGTGGGTAGATCAGACATCAAACAGAGAGTAAAAAAGTCTCTTTGGATGACTGAGGAAATAGTAAACACACCTTAAGAGACTGATCAGCAGAACTTGGCTTGTTTAATCTGGTGAGAGGGAACTGAATTACTTCATATAAGTAGAGTTTGGCATAAGGAGAAAACATTTAACAGTAGAAATAGGGTAGAAATATTTATGTTAGAAGATAATTCTGGCAAAAAATTATATAGGCAAACTCATCATGGATATGTTTACACTGAAAATTGATTGACATTGCAAGTGTTGAAATAGCTTTCCAAATAAGACAGATAAGGCAAAAATATTGCATTGTTCCAACATGAAGCTTAATAAGCTAATGGGGAAAAATGACAGGAGAGGGATGAACCTAGGATAAAAAATTTAAGTCTGTGAGAGGAAGTTGTGAATTTTTAATCTATTGATATACCCAAAAATGGAAGCAGGAGGATATGAAAGAACGTATAACTACTATCTATTGTGATATATTTAAACACAATAAATCAAAATTACTGTTATTTGCCTCCCTGGGCCAGGAATATCTTTTTTGTCTTCTAAATAACTTGACTGCCATTGTTTTTTCCTTTCCTCCTCTAAAAAGAAGACAAGTGGCATAGCTGAAGAGAAGACATTGAGTGGAGTCTTACTGCTTCTAGTGCTAATGAGAAGTGTCTCATGACCATGGTCAGTGAGACTTTCTCACAGTAACCCAGTCACTCAGTGAATTTTCCCACAATCAGATTGTCTTGAGGTTTTTTGCATTTATTTCAATGTGGCTCTAGGTTCACCCTACAAAATCATCTGCTGTTGCAGGAGTCTAAAATATTGGCGGTAACAACATAAGAGGTAAACCAAAAGGCTCTCAATAATTTGCCTCTTATAGCACCAATTAATGCTTAGAAGACAAGGCAGGAAATGTTTCCCTAGCTATGTTTCAGAGTTTTCTGAGGAAAGTTTTTTATTCTGCAGTAGCTTTAAATGGTTACATCCTCCATGCCTTTAAATCAGGAATGCCCTAGATTTCTAAGGCTATTTTCCAGTGTCAGGATACAGGGGGTTTTGTATCATTTAATCTTTTGTATAAAGGTCTGGTGGCTTTGAAAGTAAGATTAGTGAGAAGGACTTGGAGTAAGTGTCTGAGAGGCCCATTGGACTAAAGATTGCAAGCATGAGGGCTAGCACTGATGATCTATGAGTCATACTAATCTTTTTGTTCCTGCATCATTTACATCAGTCAGTGTTCAGGCCACTCACATCTCTTTGCTTAATATGGGTTAGAAGTCAACAATTAACTTAAAGGAGATCAGTTAAAGAAAAACAGTGACAGAAATTACCCCCATATACATGTGGCTTAGGTCTAAATCTTGCCCTGTAATTTTTTTTCTGACCAAAGACATGCTGTATACAAGAGGTATGATTACAAAACCATTAAGTCAGTAGCTGATGCTGTACATAATAAGTGATGAAGTGTGACGGCAGCGTATCTTGTACATTATCATAATAATTTCTAGACACCCTGGCTAGACAAATGTGTTGAGTTATAAGGCTGCCATCTCTGAGTGAAGAAAAGAGCTATAAGAATGTTTAAGGGTGATTAGGGCATTTGGAAATTAGTGCTTTTGCACAGGCTGCACAATGTGCTCTTCAACAGCATGGTAGTGGATCTACACCGGTATAAGCAAACTAGCGGCTGTCATAACTATTAATTTTTCTTCTTTCTTTCTTGCTGAACAGAAATAACTGTGATTGAATATGTACTTAAAGATTAGTCTTTGCTTAAGATGTTGTACTGCAGTTTACATGGTAAAAATTTAGAACACAGCAAAGTAAAAAATTATTTAATTGTCTTAAAACCACAGTTCTTTATTTCACCTGCCTATCACCTTTTGCCCCATGAACGTCAAAGTACTGAGGAAAGGTAGGAATGTAAATTAGCCAACAATTCACTGTAAAAATGTTTCACTCTTTATTATCGCATGTTGAATATCTGTGACTGAAACAAGTCTAATGGAAGTGAATCCTTGGTCACTTGTCATTCCAAACACAAGCCAGGTATGGAAAAGTCAGCAAGCAGTAAGGATGGCATATTACTCAGCTCTGACCTTGGCTTACAGCTGTTTTTTTTCTTTCTCATTTAGTCTTACGTTTTGAAAAATGGCTGAAGTATATATATATATACTGTAGTCTCTTCATTGTGAATGAACCATTTTTAAGCAGTGTTGCCCCAAGTTTTTTCTCTATTATGGCTCTGCAACACAATGCAATAAAGTGTTACCAAGAGAAAATTCAACCAGTAAAAGTTTAACAAACAGATTCTGATCTCATTTGTACCCAGGGAGGTCCATGTTGCACATCAGTACTTAGCTCATTTGACATCAGCTCCAGGAGGAGCTTTTACACCATTGATGTCAGTGAAGTTAGTCTGTGTTTACACTCATGCCAATAAGATCAGAATTTGTTCTTAGTATTCCAGAAGTGAAAATCCCCAGTCATCCTAAATATCATTTGTATACAAGTCCCAGGTACCTCAGAATGCTTCATCTCAATGAAACACAAGATGAATTTCAAGAAATGACAGGTTATCATGTATTATAAGTCTCTAAATAAACAGTTTAGGCCACAGCAGTGCTTGTCTTCTCAGTGGGAGTTTCTTTACTAAATTCAAGTATGTAGGTTTACCATAAGTCCTGTTAACTGACTTAGCAACAATATAGGGAACAGATAAGAAATCAATGAGCCTTAGTTCTCCCTCTGATCTCTCCCTTTAGGAGGCTACTTGTGCAGCTGGACAATACCATAAGAAATTAGCAGAGACCTTGAACTGGTTCATATGAGTTGAAGAGTTGTCGTTAAAAATATTCACCCAGAATGCCTATCAACTGGCATACATGCATGAATGAGACAGAGGATTGCAGGCAGACAGAGCAGAAGTTCACAGAGAGGAAATTCTGTCTTTGCTAGTGCGACAAGGTTACTGTATAATACAAGTCATATTTTAGATCACCTCATCCAACTTGATTTAAAGTCAAGCGTCTTGCCTAAACTGGTTATCTGGGTTTCTCTATAGGCAGCAGAGAAAAGTAGTATCTCTCGTGATAAATTATCTTACCTAGAAGAGGCATCCAAGATATAATGAATCGTGTATGAGAGGTGCCTTTGTCCACTGTGTACTGTCATAAGGTTACTCAGCTTGCTTAGACTGAACTCTTAACTTTAAGATGGATGAATTAAAGGAAGCGTATCTCAACCTTAATCACATCTTTTTACATCTTTGCACATGTTTCTCACTTCACTTGTTCAGCTAGAGACTAGAGATATTTTTTATTCTTTTGTGGAAGAGATGAGCATTTACAGCTCACAGTAGTTGGTGCTATAACTGAAGCTCACGAGGACTGTGCTTTGACCATTTAAACTTGCATGAAAAGCTGGTTCTGTAGGGAAAAAAAAAAAGTATTTCTAGGTCCTTGGCATCTTGAAATTAGAATGCCCTCAAGTTTGGAGACCTTTTTTATTTTAATGTCGTCAATTCTGCTTCTGTTAATGAATAACATAGTTTTCTGTATTGGAGGCTGAGCTGAGCCTACCAGGAGACAAGTGGCAGAAGCACCCTATTGTGACCAGCTGGGTGGGTCCATGTATCATTTGTTCTTCATATAAAGTAAATTTTCTCTGATGCTTCCAGGACCCAAAGAGCACTGGTAGGCCTTTGGTATAGCCACCATGGATGCAAAGAAGATTAAACAGTTGTCTGCCTTGCCTGACCTCTTGGAGGATCCTTCTGTTGTGGAGTTGTTGCATGTCAAAGTACAGCAATTGCTGATTGGCATGATGATGGTGCACCAGCAGTGGTATGGCATCAACCAGGACTTCCTGGTCAGAGCATTCATTATCTGACTCCTGTAATAGCAGACCAGAAGTCCCTTAGATCTCTCTCTGAGCTTAATGTCACGCTCTAACCTCCCAAGATGTTCTGTGCAAGTATAAATTAATGTTTTTAAAGCATTCTGACATGATTGTGATGAATAGTTATTTTACAAAAAAGGGAAGGAAGGAAGGAAGGAAGCAAGCAAGCAAGCATGGGAGGGAGGGAGGGAGAGAGGGAGAGAGATACAGAGAAAATTGACTTTATTTGAATGGTATAACTGAAATTTCACTCCAGAAAAAACAAGAGGCTTGTGGTTTTGACCTCTGTAGAGCTGAGGCTTCAGTAGTTATGCCTGAGCATTCAGTTGTAGTAAATACTTTGACCAAATGCCTTAATCATAAGACTGTTCAGAGACCTTATTCCAGTCTTAAAATCCTCTTCTTTCCAAAGCAGCTGATCAGATTGTTTCTGACCAATTCACATTTGGTAAAAAAAGAAAAATAAATGTCAAAGGTTTTTACATCTCCTTTTCTTTATGTTTAGTGTGTATTTGCTTTGTGTCTTTCCCACGTGCATAGTGATACCATCTAGAGGAGGTATTTACATGTTGCTGTCAATTGCAACCACAGACTATGTGTTCATGATTATATGTGCCCCATGTGTGCATGGTATAGAGTAGTTTATTACCATTAGTTAAAGATGACAGACTGAGACACAGAAAGGGTAAATGTTTTCTTCAGAGGAATTCTGAACTCTATGAAGAAAAAACCTCATGTCTTCCAAGCACTTCAATCAGTGCATCGTCTTCCTCTTCTGATTGCATCCTATCTTTTTACAAGCTGGTTATAGCCATGTTGGGCTGGTTTAGGGATTCATCCTGCCTCAGTTTTGATCTAAGTTTGCAGGCACAAGTGCCAGAAGGTGATAGATGTTGGATATTTCATATTAAGGGCTGACAAACTAGGCGCTTGGGGCACAGGTATTTTAAAAGACGTGTTTGAGAGTCATAAAGTTTCCACATTCAGACCGAAAATCTCCCAGTATTCTTGAACACTGATTTTGGGAAAATAAAGTACGTTGTCATACTGCCCAAACAAAATTGCCAACCTTTTTGCTTCTTAAGGTGTCTTTCAGCCATATGTTTCTATGAATCTGCAGGCAGGTCTGCACTGCTATGTTGGATCTGTCCTGGAGTTCCTCTGCCCATGCTCTGAGATGACTGATATTTAGCTCACTCTTGTCTGCAAACCATTTAACTACATTATCATATCCATTTCATATGGAAAACTGCCAGTAAGAATGAAATAACTGTGCCTGCAAAGGAAACCAAGGATGCAAATTGCTCTTATGCAGGGAATTATACCTCTGAATTTCCTCAGTTTTTGTGTTTACATTCTCAGTGAATATTCTCTGCCTTTCGCTTTAGGTTTCTTTTTTTTTCTTTTCTTCCTAGTAGTCTGAATTAAAGATAGCCTGTTTCGAAGATTTGGTGGGTTTCCACTTGCTTTTTTTTGTTAACATATGTTGCCTGTGGCATCACCCGTTGCAGGCACAGATGAAGCCTAATACATCGTTATCAGCATATTGAATGAAGAGGCCGTCTTGTGGAATTGTCTAAGTGATACACCCGCTTATTTGCATTGTAATAAGGTCTGATGACAAAAAACCCTCCAGGTCACTTTGTCTGAGTCTTTGCAGAATGTTAATATGGCTGTAATGAATTGCAACTTGTACATGGTACAAATGCACTTGGATACAAACCATTCAATTACTTCAGCAACCTGTAGAAGCCAAACCCCATCTGTGTCCTTTCAGAGGCTTTCAGTGGCTCCACTGAGCTTTGAATCAGACAGAAATATACAATCAGATAACTCAGTGCTGGAATTTTAAGACTATGTTCATTCAACAAATTAGAATTAATACCAATAAAATCCCTAATGCTGGAAATAACATGACATGGAAAAATGCAGTGTTGGGATTAATCTCTCTTAATTTTAGATACATAGGTTGCCCATAGACACACCTGAGAGGGTTGTCTGGACTCCCTTTTTTGTCAACTAAAGGAGCATCACTCTTCTCATCTTCTCTTGACAGCTAAAATAGGTCCAACAAATTACACTTCAGAAGTGTCTATTTGTGTCCACTGATTGTAAAGGGGTCCAGAAAAACAGCTCTGATTTAGACATATGCTTTGAAAACATTTGGAGTGAGGTGGGATGAATGCCATTTCACCAGCTTTTGAAAACCACGATGAGACTTGCACCTAAATTTTTGCACTTATGTTGTATATTGCCCAGTCCATTCACTCTGCTCATTTCACCTAACTTTAGACAAGCCTCGTATAGACATCTATGTATAAGCGGATCAACCTAGGCTCCAATTATCATCTGTGGATACAATTAGACACTTGCACTGCAGACATTTGTATGCTGTCAGATGAACCGCACCCGTTTGCCTGTTCTGTCTACTGAGGTTAGGCATCCTGGAGAACAGAAAGCTCATGGATATCTAACTGCAGTTTTCCACAACTTAAACAAGGTTCACAGAGAAGATGGAGCCAGGCACTTAGGTGCATGATGAAAGGATTGAGAAGCAGTTGTCAAAAGTGGCAGCAAGCAGAATCCTGGTTATAAGGGAATACAAAACTTTACTGGTGACATTTATTCTAGTCTGCAAGGTTCACAGAAAATGCTTTGTCACTGGTGGTCAAATGCTGAAGCAGGGTGCCCAGAGAGTCTGAGAAGCCTGTCAAAGCACTGTTTTGGCTAGGAAGTGGGCCTACCAACCCAACTGATACTGTGACTTTGAGGTACAAACCACTATGAAAAGGGAGTGAAGGGGGGAAGAGTGGGCAGACAGATGCTTTGGTACCTGAGACATCTCCCCATGGAGTACTCCATTAGAAACCTCAAGCTTTTGAGGACAGCTTCCACACAGGGTTCTTTTGCCCACTTTTTGTCACTGAGATGAGGTGGGATATGTCTGATTAACTGGGGAAAAGAAAGTTAAAATCCTCTCTTTGCAGTCAGTGAATACAGTAATTACTTCACAGCAAGGACTCTCTTTTCCTAAAGCAGACATCTAAAACAGGTTAGATGGATGCACCTTGGAGGCACTCAGTCTTCCTAAGATAACTAAAGCTGATCACAGAGTCTGAATTCTCCCTGGAAAAATGCAGAGGCTCCAGGAGAAGCAATTGTGTTCTTCCTCAGTGAGTTACTGTGGTATCAATGATGCTCTATATTGCTGCTGCTTTAATTGGCCTATGGTTGACAGTATGAAAATGAGGTGCTCTAAAGTGCATTTATTTCCAGTTCATCCAGTACTTCTTAGATATATTTTCTATTTGCACTCTGCAGCTGAAACTGGAGCTGTTTGCTGCTGGCTGCTGCCTTGGGCAGCCCCTCTGGGTATGAAGGCTTACACAAAATGTGATCTGGGGCATAAGGTTGCCCTTTGCTTTAAGGGCCACATGAACCTCCAACCACTGAGGTTCAAAGCAGCACAAAGTACTTACAGCGCAGAGTTGCCAGCAAGGCAAGGGTTCAGTTGTGTGCAACACAAGGCTTTATTTTTATGAGTTCCGGAGTCTGTTATTCATCAGTGGCCTAGCAGGTATCAACCTCTCCTTTATGTTCTGTTCCTGGACATTGCAGAGGAAGCAAAAATGGGGATTGGATTTACCTTGTGCAGAATATCTGATTTGTTTATCAGGAGATATGAGAAATGGGGACTGCACTTTGTACTCTTCATCTAAACACACTGGTGTGCAAAGGAGTTAACTAACAAGTTTTCAGACTGCATTTTCAATCTCTTCTTACTAAATATGTATAAATTTCTAAATTCAGATGATTTCTTTTTAAGGGTTATATCTATAATCACCTGACAGATTATGATATCCCCAAATCACAAAGAATGGAATGGGACCTGTTCTTGGAGCAAATACTGTTCAATGGGGCTATATCGGAGAGTAAAAGCAGAACGGACTGAGAGGCTGAGATGCAGACACAGAAAAGAATCTGGCATTTCTTTTAAATATCAAAATAGCGTTTTATTCATGGAGAGCTGATGACATTTTGATGGAGAGTGACAGCTTGTTAGCCTCCCTGGCAACACTTTCCTGTCCACCTCTGACCCACCAGGGGGGAGAAGTCAAGGCTTTTGTTCCCCTGACTGATTTGTCTGAAACTCTAGAGCCTGAGGGAGGACGTCTTTTGCCCTGCTCAGCCCTACATGAAATCCTTATAGGAAACAGCGAGCAACCTATTGTTTTTCACAGATGCCTCCCTCCTACATAAACCCCTCAATAATTAACCAGAAGCATCTTCAAAGCAGTAATGTGCAAGATAAATAAGAAAGAGCAGGAATGACACAGTGATAATACCCGTGTGATTTGATGCAGAAATGACATGGAAGTAGTCTCAGAACAGTTCATCATCCTTTATGATCTTGCTGGCATTTATGCCAGTCTTCCAGCTTCACAGAAGATACGTTGTCACACATGCATCCTGTTCACTACACCTTGCTGTTCCCACCACCAGCTTCTCCTCTCCCACTGCCAAAATTCATCTGAGGGCACACAGAGAGGAGAAGACCCTGTTTTCATTTTCCTGGCACCCCAATGGGAGACAAACAAAATTCTCTTCATGCCTAGCTTGTCTTCCAGCTTCCTCACTGAGATAGGAATGTGCCCAAGGAAACTGGTGCTCAGAACACATTCTTCATCCAAATCTTTTTGCACATACAAGTTTTTAAAGTTTTACAGAACAGAAGAAGGTAATATCCAGGTATTTGTGCTCACTGCACAAAACCTGCTGCTTCTGAAGCTGTATTTTATGCCAGACAACTTTGTCAAAATGTTTATAAGAAGATGGACCATATACAGATTCTCTCAGTGATGCAGGGGAAAAAAAATACATTCATTCTGTAAAATAAAGCTGCTGAAAATTACTGTTTTTTCTGTGTCTGTTGCTTTTTACTTATATAAAATCATAGAATCATTTAGGTTAGAAAAGACCTTTAAGATCATCCAGTCCGACCATTAACCTGCACTACCAAGTCCACACTAAACCAGTCAAGGGTAGACTAGACTAAACCATGTCCCAAAGTGCCATGTCTACCCGTTTTTTGAACACTTCCAGGGATGGTGACTCCACCACTTCTCTGGGCAGCCTGTTCCAATGCTTGATCACCCTTTCTGTAAAGGAATTTTTCCTAATTTCCAACCTAAACCTCCTCTGATGCAGCTTGAGCCCATTTCCTCTCGTCCTATTGCTAACTACATGGGAGAAGAGACCAACACCCACCTCACTACAACCTCCTTTCAGGTAGCTGTAGAGAGCGATAAGGTCTCCCCTCAGCCTCCTCTTCTCCAGACTAAACAACCCCAGTTGCCTCAGCCACTCCTCAGAAGGCCTGTGCTCCAGACCCTTCATCAGCTTTGTTTCCCCTCTCTGAACACGCTCCAGCACCTCAAGGTCTTTCTTGTACTGAGGGGCCCAAAACTGGACACAGTATTCCAGGTGCGGCCTCACCAGTGCTGAGTACAGGGGCACAATCACCTCCGTGCTCCTGCTGGCCACACTATTCCTGATACAAGCCAGGATGCTGCTGGTCTTCTTGGCCACCTGGGCACACTGCTGGCTCATATTCAACCAGCTGTCGACCAACACCCCCAGGTCCTTTTCAGCCAGGCAGCTTTCCAGCCACTCTTCCCCAAGCCTGTAGCATTGCATGGGGTTGTTGTGACCCAAGTGCAGGACCTGGCACTTGGCCTTGTTGAACCTCATACAGTTGGCCTCAGCCCATCGGTCCAGCCTGTCCAGGTCCCTCTGCAGGGCCATCCTACCCTCCAGCAGATCGACACTCTCACCCAACTTGGTGTCATCTGCAAACTTACTGAGGGTGCACTCAATCCCCTCATCCAGATCATCGATAAAGATATTAAACAAGGCTGGCCCCAAAACAGAGCCCTGGGGAACACCGCTCATGACCGGCCGCCAACTGGACTTAACTCCATTTACCACAACTCTCTGGGCTCGGCCACCCAACCAGTTTTTTACCCAGCGAAGACTACGCCCGTCCAAGCCATGAGCTGCAAGCCAAGGAGAATATTATGGGAGACGGTGTCAAAAGCTTTGCTAAAGTCCAGGTAAATGACATCCACAGCTTTTCCCTCATCTACCAGGCGGGTCACTAGGTCATAGAAGGAGATCAGGTTGGTCAAGCAGGATCTGCCTTTCATGAACCCATGCTGGCTGGGCCTGATCCCCTGGTTGACCTGCACTTGCTTGTTGAGTTCACTCAAGATGAACCTCTCCATAATCTTTCCCAGCACTGAGGTCAGGCTGACAGGCCTGTAGTTTCCCGGGTCCTCCTTCCAGCCCTTCTTGTAGATGGGCATCACATTGGCAATCAATGGTCTCTGAAGAGACCATACAGACATATCGAGGCCCATATAACCGATATTTATGAACTGTATACATACTCAACAAAAGCAGTTGCTGTGACCAGTTTCTGATAGCTTCTATATCACAAAATGCAGTCTCCCTGAGTTTTTAGGGGTATCTTATCTTGTTTTAATATGTAAAAATGTTCATAGGTTTTATCTTCCAAACATCGCATTTTCCTGAACTCCCTGAAAAACTGAAAATCACTGAAATTGCTGAAATTGCTGAAAAATGTTGAATATTTATACTCTCAGATCATTACAATATCTTTCTATATCTTACTGAGTTTACATATTTGGTTATAGTTGTCCTCTCCAGCTCTCAACTGGATGGTTGGAGGTAAAATCCATTCTTTACCCATTTAGGGGAGAGGGCAGTCACATCAATAGTTATCTGTGATAGCTTCTTGGCAGAAAAAAACAGAGACATATCACAAAATTATTGGTTCTATTAACTCATGTTCCAGTCCAAACTGGCAATAGGTCAGGTCAGTCACATTTCCTTTATTTTACTGAAAACAAATTTAGAACAAATTGCAAGGACTAAGGACACATCTCACGACACCTCAAGAACTTAAAAATCAAGACTTGTGTTCCCCCAAATCACAAGACCGCTTTAAAAAGATTGTGATATTTAGGATTTAGATAAAAGGCATTTTGTGTGTGTGTGTGTGTGACCCCTCTGTTTTGAAACCTTCAGGTTTTGCATATGTCACCTGTAGAAGCTTTTTACCGAAACAAATAGAACTAGGAAATATTAACGGCAGGTCTAAACCCACACATCAAGTCCACACCGGAGTTTGTATATGACTTTTTCTTCTCTCCAGGAAAGTCTGATTCCTTACACTCTCTTCTGGCTCTTGGAAAATGTTTTCTCCCACATATGTGTGCATTTGCCTTGTCCTGTTTATGCCCTCCTACTTTCAAAGATAAGGTAAAAAAATGTTCTCATAAAGAAATGCAGTGTGTTGCCTTTTGCCATCACCACTTGCCAGCTTTCATTATTGCTGTGCCTATTCTTTGCCTGCAGCAAAACAATTTTAATGTTCTGTTAAAAAAACCCTGGATGTCCTCTAGGAAACTAAAGACTCTGAAGCACAACAAAATGCATGTGTGCGTGAGCATGCGGAACTTTCTTGGCAGCTTCTCTGCCTGTCACTTTATCCCTAATCATATCAACATTATTTTCCCTTCAAGCAAACAAAATGCTTTAAAGTGATGTGTCCCTTAACACCACAAGCAATTGAAAACCTGTCAAGAGCAGACAATAGAGAAAAAGGGATGCATGTCGTGTTGGAGGGAGCTGGGACAGTGATGTGCCACAACTTTGACTATCAAGTGAAACTCACAGGGACCATCACATGTATGTGTGGGAAAGACATGGGTATAATATTAGTGGGAAGTATTGAACTGTCATTGGCTATACAAGAAGATACTCAGTTTATACATGGAGAAATTGAATGGGTAGCCATGCAACGCCTCATGTTACCATGGTATATTACTCATGCTTTCTATCTGGTGTATGCAAAGATTAAGTTGACATACAGAGAAAGCATGGATGAAGACAAGACCTAATGGCCTTCTATGATGGAATGACTACATCACTCGACAACAGAAGAGCTACAGATGTCATCTATCTGGATTTCTGTAAGGCCTTTGACACGGTCCCCCACAACATCCTTCTCTCCAAACTGGAGAGATATGGATTTGATAGGTGGACTCTTTGGTGGATGAGGAATTGGTTGGATGGTTGTATCCAGAAGGTAGTGGTCAACAGCTCAATGTCCAGATGGAGATCAGTGACAGGTCGTGTCCCTCAGGGGTCCATAATGGGACCAGTACCATTTAATATCTTCATCAGTGACATAGACAGTGGGATCGAGTGCACCCTCAGCAAGTTTGCAGATGACACCAAGCTGAGTGGTGCGGTTGACACATGTGAAGGATGGGACACCATCCAGAGAGGCCTGGACAAGCTTGAGAAGTGAGCCCATGTGAGCCTCAGGAGGTTCAATAAGGCCAAATGCAGGGTCCTGCACCCGGGTCGGGGTAACTCCCAGTGTCAATACAGGCTGTGGGATGGAGGGATTAAGAGCAGTCCTGCCGAGAAGGACTTGGGGGTACTGGTAGATGAAAAGCTGGACATGAGCCAACAGTTTGCGCTTGCAGCCCAGAAAGCCAACCGTATCCTGGGCTGCATCAAAAGCAGCGTGGCCAGCAGGTGGAGGGAGGGGATTCTGCCCCTCTACTCTGCTCTGGTGAGACCTCACCTGGAGCACTGCGTCCAGCTCTGGGGCCCTCAGCACATGAAAGACATGGACCTGTTGGAGCAGGTCCAGAGGAGGGCCACAAAAAGATCCAGAGGGGTGGAACACCTCCTGTATGAAGAAAGGCTGAGAGAGTAGGGGTTGTTCAGCCTGGAGAAGAGAAGGCTGCAGGGACACCTTATGGCAGCCTTTCGATACGTAAAGGGGGCTTATAAGAAAGATGGGGCCCAATATTTCAGTAGGGCCTGTTGCAATAGGACAAGGGGTAATGGTAAAAAAACTAAACTAGAAGAGGGTAGATTTAGACTAGATATAAGGAAGAAATTTTTTACGATGAAGGTGGTGAAACAGTGGAACAGAGAGGTGGTGGAGGCCCCATCCCTGGAAACATTCAAGGCCAGGTTGGACGGGGCTCTGAGCAACTTGATCTAGTTGAAGATGTCCTTGCTTATTGCAGGTGGGTTGGACTAAATGACCTTTAAAATTTCCTTCCAACACAAACTATTCTATGATTCTATGATTCTAAGAACAGGCTGCTCCAGCCACAGGACAGGGAAGCTGAGACATAGAGGACACAAGAAGTCTGAATAGCCTCGCTTGCTGCTCCTGGTCAAAGTCATTGGAACTGTAGTGCATATTGATGGAAATGATCATAAGAAACAACCAATCCACTGACCTTGTCCTTTCTTTTGGAGAAGTTCAGCTATCCAGAGGTTTGGATAGCTACTGGGGCCATGGCTAATTTACCAACTTCATTAGTCTGCCTTCCTTGGAAACTGTTTACTTTCCTATGCCAAGAGCCAGCCTTGGCCTTGAAGGTGAAGTGGGAAGGATCATCTAAATCTCACAATAATGTCCTGTAGTAGAAAGTAAGAACAAAATGTATCACTACCAACAAAGATGTTGTAGGTTTTTTCCAGGGAGGCTGTCAGAAGGAGCCCCACTCATGCTGGTGGTGTTGCCTTTTCCCTGGAAACAGAAACAAATGTGAAGAGCCTCTGGATCCTGGCAGATGACCACTAGCCATACTAACCACAGTGGTTAAAAAGATTATGATTTTCTCTGCCAGAGGTTACTTCCCCTGTGCTGCAGTACCCAGTCTGTCGTAGAAGTTTAAACAACAGATAAAGATGTTAACATGGCTGTGTTGAGACACAGACACATCCCAGTCTGTAGCTTCTGCCTTAAGAAAAGTAATCACCAGTAAGATGACAGGCAGATAATGAGTGATAGTAAGGTCCTAAGCCCCTGCAGGTGTTTGCTTCAGAGTAAATGAGTCAGAGCTCTTACTGTACATCACTTACTGAGCAGCCATTACATGACCGGTTTTTGCAGTGTGTCATAGCTTGCCTGAAAGTGTTTTTCTTTCTTTATGGAGGGTCTATTATACACTATTCTTATTCCCCCAGTTTTCTTTTGTAACATTGCAATGAACAAACTTATCCAGAAGTATTAACATTAAAATGTATCCATGCTGGATTTCTCTGAGTAAAACAAGAGATGAAAGACTATTGTATTGCAGTCCCTTGTGTTATGCAGTCTTCTTAGTAAATAATTTTTGAGAAACATTAGTGGAATGAAAGCTTCCTAACAATGTTGCAAAAATCCTTGATTATGACTGGAAAAGATTATATGTTGTATATCATAATCTGCAGTGCATATGGAGGTGTAGCTTAAAATATGTGAAAGGATAGGAATGAAGCTTCATGGGACTGATGATTCTGGGTAGGAGTGATGAATGTTTGGCTACTCCATTTTTAACCCCTGTTCCAGACTGCTGGGAAAATACGTACCATGAACTAATGGTAAAACAACTGCTTTCCAGGAAACAGCTAGGAGCTGTCAGACAGAACATGCTGAACAACAGAAACACACTGTTTTTTTCATCCTTTGTCTGGAGCTCAGATACAAGAACTTTCAGCACTTGTGTCAGATTGATGTTGTCTCCCGCCCCATTCAAACTTCATTTTGGTGTCCAAGAAGTGTGCTTCTGCAGATTTTTCCCCCCCAATACCAGACTTTCACAGATGTTTCAGCCTCTGTAGCCTAAAAGGTAGATGTTGGCCTTAGAGTTGAAATTCACAGTCAGTACTTTAATTCCCATGAATAGGGAATTGAGCACAGAAGGTTCAGATATGGAAAAAGCTAGGCAGCAGAGAAATGACAAAGAGAAGGGAAGATAGGGAGAGTAATGATTTTCTCTTAAAACTTATCTGGTGGAGAAGCTGGTGATTCTTACCTCTTTCATAGATATGTCATGATTGGCAAACTTCCTCATAAAGTGGAAAACCTGGATTTTGGGCCAATGATGACACTGGAGGAAATCACAAACAAAAAGAATTTATCCCTTTATAATTTATCTTGAATAGAGATTACTGAATTTTCACTGCCTCATCCGAAATATTACGCAACTGTCTTTAACAGTGGCTTCTGCTCCTCTCAGAAAAGGACGTTTGAAACCACCCAGCCATGCCATAGAAGACAGCTCCTCATATCAAGCAATGGGGCAAAGGGCTACCATACCCCTCTGTTTCTCCTCTAGCAGCTGAGTTACTGCTCAGGTTACTGCACAGAAATTAATGATTCCCAGAGCAAAAAAGAGAGCAAGAAGGAGAGACCTTTACTCTGCAGTCCCATGTGTTTTATGACTGTGAAAAAACCCCTGACCAAACATCAGATTTCATAGAATCGTTGAATCGGTTAGGTTGGAAAAGACCTTTAAGATCATCCAGTCCAACCATTAACCTAACACTACCAAGTCCACCACTAAACCAATTAAGGGTAGAGTAATAATTTAATGTTTTCTGGCTTGGTGGCTGGATTATTTTTTAATGAAAGCAAAAACTAGGAATCATTAAGGTTGGAAAGGATCTCTAAGATCATCAGTCCAGCCATCAACCCAACACTGCCATGCCTACTAAACCAAATGTTTTTTGAACACTCTGAATAACCCCTAGCACCACCATCGTCTCTTTCCCTGGGCCCAGGGAGGTAAATAGGCAGAGCAGAGACTAACCCTGCTGGCCTCCAGGCACTAAGCAGCTTGGAAATGTCACAGCTTTGAGGATTATTACATACCCAGCAGCAGAAATGTAGACACCCAAGACATTTCTGCATAGTCACAGAGGTCCCTTTGGGTTTGGCACTGGTGATTTTGAAGTTCTAAATTTTGTACTTTCACAGCCAACGTGACAGGTAAGCATCGAAGCCTCCTCTGTGGTATTTGTGTCTGTGCACCCCAGTTACCTGACTGCAGCCTTTTCTTCATCTATTTACAGGAGATGATAGGATCTTTGTGCCAGGGAAGGTCCAGCTCATGTTATGTGTCTAACTCTTCACACAGAGAGGCATGTAAGTTCAGTTGCTACAATAAAAATAGTAGAATTCATTATTTAGGTAAATTTAAATTACTTATGTATAGAAAGTTGATTTCCTCCTAACAAGACAAATCCAATTAAAAAATCCTGTCACCTCTCTTTTTTCCAGGAGATATCCATAAATGAGTCTTTGCTGTTATCAGATGTGTGAAGCAACATTACTGTATATTTTCACACCTAGTTGATTACTTAACCATCTGTTCTCTCTGCCAACACAGGATACAAGGTGGGAGGAAGGGAGGGGAAGAGAAATAAATAGAAACATTGTTGTGATTGTTTTCTAACCCATCTCTTAATTTTTCATTTGAACAATAAATCCCAGGGCAATTTTCATTACAGTGGTATCTATGCTGAAACAAGGCCTGTATATAAAACAAACCTCTTACAACTCTTCTACCTTTTTTTTCTTCTCAGAATAATGGAAATATATCGCAACATTCTTCATATACTCTCTGGATGACTATAAAATAGAGGTGGAAGGAGGAGAATTTTGTAGGTAGAACATTATGTGCATTAGATAAAAATCAGTTACTTAGTAGCTCATATTTAAAAATATTCACACGATTTAACTCTCTTCATTCTCTGTGAGGGTTGTGGGTATGTTAATCTTTTGGGCTGATAAAATCATTCATCTGGATGGGCAGGTTGGAAACTGACTTCAAATTTTCAGTTAGCTTTGTTCTAATGTGTCGTCTTTGGCTTAAATTTATTATTCAGACATCATTTAAAAATAGAGGCCCAGATAGATTCAATTAAAATATATAGGCTCCAGTTATACATTTTAAATTATAGATTTTGCAATTACTAAAAACCCAAACCCAATAACCTCACAATATTTTCCCTTGACATTTTCACTTAAACATAAAACCAAACCTCCATCATTTTGATAGGTATGCCAAGGACAAGTATTTTGCTATCCCCTGCTATTTTATTTGTCCATTATAATTATTGACTCAGATGACATATAGAATTTTGAAAAAAAAATAAAGATAAGAAATCTAGCAAATGCACAAATGACTCTGTAAACACAGAGTCTCTCAGATCACACTCAATACACAAGTGTTACAGCATCCTTTGAAACAGGCATTGCGTATCGATATGGCCACTGCCAACTTCATGAATAGCCATTAGTGACCATCCAAACCAAAAGCAGAAGTTTGCCTCTCTCTTCTTTGGCCATCTGAGGTAACAAATTTGTGTGCAAGTGGGGATTAGTAAAGAAAACATGGAAGTAACATGCTAGTCAAATAGAGGCATTTTATTCCCTTACAGGAAAAAAACTTGTCAAATGTTAAAAGAGTGACATAAAGATAGGGATTGCTGAGGTTGAGGCAACCCTAATTTACCCTTTTGTGGACTACAGTGGTCATAGAATCACAGAATAGTTTGGGTTGGAAGGGACCTTTAAAGGTCTTTTAGTCCAACCCCCTTGCAATGAGCAATGAGCAGGGACATCTTCAAATAGATCAGGTTGCTCAGAGCCCCATCCAACCTGACCTTGAATGTTTCGAGAGATGGGACATCTATGACTTCTCTGGGCAACCTGTTCCACCATTTCACCACCATCATCATAAAAAATTTCTTCCTTATATCTAGTTTGAGTCTACCCCCTTTTAGTTTAAACCCATTACCCCTTGCCCTAGTGCAACAGGCCCTACTAGGTCCTTACCTAGCTGATCAGATGCCTAACTCCTGCAAATCTGGTGCAGTAAATCACCGCCAGCCAAAGACAGGCAGCAGCAAGTGTACGTAATGCAGATGGTGCCTCTGACTTGAGTGATTGAGCACGTCGTAACAGAAAAATATGCCCTGTGAGCTGCATGTGGCTTTGGGATGTTCAAAGCTGTGTGGGTACAGTGAAGGTTAATGTGACAGAAAGTGTTTACTTTGGTACTTTTTTGTTCACAGTTGTTTTCTGTCTGTGTAAGAAGATCACTTGGGTGGGAGGTTTCTCTTTACCTGACAGCACTGGGCAAATGAGGGGAGGAAATCCAGGGAGACTTGGGGTGTGACTGCAGGGAGAGGATGAATGGGAATCAGAGTGGGGAGTTGAGAAACACAGGAGCTTCCTGAAAACAAGAAATGGTCATGGAGAGTTACTTACACTCCAGAAAGTCATTGCATTAACTGAAAACAATCATGAAGTCAAAGATATGTCTTGAGGGACACAAGTGGGTGTGAGAGAGTTGTGTATAAACCCTGTTAGTTTCTCATCTTTCTACTTTGGGTACTTTGAGATTTCCCTGCTTAAAAAGTGAAATATTCTACTTCTTATGGAGTAAACCCTGGGTTTTCAGGTTTCTTTAAAGGCTCACTGCAGGAGATGGTCTAGGCAAAACCATCTCAAAGTTTTGGTAAACGTGGGGTCTTTCCATAAACCTTTGGTGGGATGAACAAATATAAGAATCATAGAATCATAGAATCATAGAATCCTTTAGGTTGGAAAAGACCTTTAAGAACATCCAGTCCAACCATTAACCTAGCATTGCCAAGTCCACCACTAAACCAATTAAGGGTAGAGTAGCAACCCCATGCCTCCTGGCTTGGTGGATGGATCATTTATAATGAAGTAAAAAACTAGGAATCATTAAGATTGGAAAGGACCTCTAAGATCATCATTCCAATCATCGACCCAAAACCCCCATGCCCACTAAACCATGTCACAAAGTGCCGTGTCTACCCATTTTTTGAACTCTTCCAGGGATGGTGACTCCAATAAGGCTGACTGTTGGTGGGTCTGAGTAGACAAATATGTACTGGAGGAAGGAAGCAGCTGTGGCAGCAACATTGTGGAACTAAGTCTTTGTGTCAAGGAGTGTATGATGGGGCTCTCTGTCCACCACTCCACAGAAAGGTTGAGTAGTATACTGGAAATGAATGCACTTTCCTTCAGCTCAAGCTATCCACCTATGTTTTCTACATCTTTTGAACTGAAAGCCCAATTTTAGTTGCAGCTTTGTGTTTTAGGAGAGGAATAAGGTTAGTGAGCTTACCTATCATCCATGTGTGAAAATGCCTGAGCTTGCCTTACTTTCTTCAGGTATCATGTCTTCTTTAAAAATAGTGCTTCCAGGAGTAATGGCTGGGTTACGCCTTCCAGAAAAGCCCTGCCACAAGTCTGTGGCTTAAAGCTATAAGTTAGGTTTGCAGTCCATCATATTTCAAATTGATACACTACAGAGAGCTGGCATAGATCCTGCACAAAGACAGATTGCACTTTCAAGGGAATTTTATGCCATTTAAAAATGGAATTAACCAAGATGGAAATGCTAAAAATACATGAAAAATAAAGTTTAAGTCACTAATGGAAATCTCTGTGTGTCATTCTGCTTATTAAAAGACAACAAACTGCCACAAAATAAATGCTCCCTGCAATGAGCTAATATTTAATCAGCGCAGTGCTCTCCTGGAAAAAAAAAAAATCTTTTGTTGATCATTTTTTGTTGGTGGTCCTGTAAAAAGGTGGATTGAAAAATCAAACACTCTGTATTTAAATTACTCTTTTTTTCTATGCAGTGAAGCAGGAGTGTGCTGTAGTTTTTGCCATCATTTTCTTTATGACCCCAAGCCCTCAATCTCAAAGAATTGGAAAGAAAATGGAGGTCACACTGCTTCTTGTACATGTCATCATGCATATATGTGCTCTTCATACAGAAGAGCTTTCAAATGGGGTGTTTAGTTCTAAACCTCAAAGTAACATACTTTTTAAATAACAATTTGTATTGGCTTTTTTTGAACTCCACAAATGGGACTGCTGCTGCTTGTCTGGTTCTGCTAGTGCTCATTGGATATGGAAGGAATCAATCTGCTGGATCCCATGAGATGTTAGCATGCAGAGTAACCTATTTTGTGCCTTAGGGCCCAGACTCCACCAGTAGACTTCTGCAGGAGGCAGCTTGGCAACGGAAGATGGAGAACAAAACACACATTGATGAGAAGAATAGAATCATAGAATCATAGAATCATCTAGGTTGGAAAAGACCTTTAAGATCATCCAGTCCAACCATTAACCTACACTACCAAGCCCACTCTAGACTAATCAAGGGTAGACCAGACTAAACCATATCCCGAAGTGCCACATCTACCCGTTTTTTAAACGCCTCCAGGGATGGTGACTCCACCACCTCTCTGGGCAGCCTGTTCCAATGCCTGACCACCCTTTCCGTAAAGAAATTTTTCCTAATTTCCAGTCTAAACCTCCCCTGGCGCAGCTTAAGCCCATTTCCTCTTGTCCTATCGCTAGCTACTTGGGAGAAGAGACCAACACCCACCTCACTACAACCTCCTTTCAGGTAGTTGTAGAAAGGAGAAAGAAGATTCTGCCAAAGAACTGGATAAAGAGTAATAAAAACTGGGGTGGTAGTAGGCTGGATTTTTGATAAATCACCTTCCTCTTCTACACCTAGGCTTTTCCCACCTTTTCAGGTTTAAAATCAATATATCTTTCCAATGAACTTCTCAATAGCCAGAAGAGGTCTAATTGCTTATTTCCAGCTGTGACTGGTGTATGAAATGATATTTCAAACTGTGCAAAGAATCACCACCTGGATAAAATTTACCTGACACCCTACCTCTGCAGTACATTTTTTTTCCAGCAGGCCAAAAATTTAATGCTGCTTTCCTCACTCTCAATGGCTTTTGCAACTCCCATAGTATTTGATCAAGCATGTAAGGGCTCTGGTTTGTTATTTAATCTTTTAATAATATGCTAGAGACTAAATTGGAAATATTTTTTCCCCACTGACTTCTACAGCACTGCTGTCATTTGCTGCATAGACTCAGACATATAGTGGTCTGCACAAAAAATTATAGATCCTCCACACGTATTCTTGCCTCAGTAGATTCAGTCTTGGTTTTGGTGTTTTCAGCTAGAGACTGAAATTCCTTTAAGGAGTAAAAGGCCCAAGGACAACCTCCTGGACAAGGAGCACCAGTCCTGTTTTGGGGGAGATATTGAGATTGTTTATGACAGAAGAGGTGCAAGGACTGAAAGCAGTGATAGCCATTTGAGGTGCCCTAAAAGAACCTTCCTGGCCTCCAACTATTGCTCTAGAAGACTGTGGGCCTCCTAGAGGTCTGTTACATCTGCTGGTTCTAACTGAATATCTTACATACATCCATGAGTCTAAAGTTGCAGTAGATGGATGCTTCTGCTTGCATAACTGAAGCCTGTCTTACGTGTCTCCTTTCCTGACCTGAAATGTTCCCTGGGCCCCAGTTAGATTACATTAACTGGATTTCCATCAACTATAATGGAGCTTAGATACTTAGCTCATATACTGACAGCTACATATAGACCCTTAAATTATGTGTCTAATCTTGTGCCAAATCCAACCCTAAATTAGCAATCACTAGCAGCAAAACCAAGAACCCAGCTACGGTCAGGGAAGGGTTGTGCAAAAACTCTTTCCGTCTTTTCTGTTTGATCTAACTGTTGCACATTTTTTTTTAATTTGGTAAGTTAATTATCCTAGCTTTTACTCTAACAGAACCTAGCTTTTTTAAAATTTAAAAACCTTTCAATATTTTTTGAGGAGCTCCCTATGGAAAACTGTCTAGACCATTCACCTCAAAAGCTCAGGACAGTCCTGTCACAGGACATGAGATCCAAAGTACTGTATATGTGCAATGGGCCTATTATTCTTTTGTTGTCAGCTTCCCAGGAGTCCAACTTCCATGCGCACATCAGGGCAGATGCCATTTCAAAGTGAACAGGCTGGGATTGAGGCACTTAATGTATACAGACCACATCTTGGGAGCAGTGGAGTCTTTGGCCCTTCTACTTGACATTGTATGAAGCTTTTGGATGCTCCCTGTCTTATCCCACTAGCCATAATTACAGCTATTTAGACTGATCCCAGTTCTTCCTACAGCTGCTAGCCCCTGCAGGAGTGTGGCTGAGTGAGAGCATAGATTTTCTGGAAACAAGTCCTCACACTGGTCACCTGATATTAGCTACAGAAAAATATTCTTCCGGCCTTTAGACTTTCATATAGAACTGGATGTTTTATGGTTTTTCTTCCCTTCTGTCTACTGACTGAAATTTGCTGTGTAATCTTGATTGTAATTTTGCTAGTTTATTTTTCAAGTCTGTTTTGTCTGTTTTTGGGTTTTTTTTTTAATTCATAAGAGGTTGCCTGGTCTTGAGCTCTCTACCCCATTGACAGATGATTATAATCTTCAATATGTCACAGTGATTCATAAGCTGTGTTACCTCTCAAATGAGTAAGTCAGTTCAGCAAGACTCCTTGCTAAGCAGGGTACCACTCAGTGCAAGTAGCTGAGTTAGAATGGGAATCCTCAAATGTAATTACCACAAAGATAAAAAACAGGGTGTCAGATAAGATTAAGGATCACTTGGAACAGAAATGGCTAACCTGCCTAAACGAAATGTACTCACTTTAGCTTCTAAAAAAGCATAGTTAAATTTCCCCTACTCAGATGCTGTTATTGTCCGTGCCTGTATTACCCTATGTTGTGATGAAGACAAGCAAAGAGAGCAGACACAGGTTGTCATGGTCAACACATCACCTAGAGATGGACTCAAGAGTAGGGACCTACTGAATTTCACCCTGTACAAGTAAGGAAGAGTAAAAACAAGAAGATAGGATTCCTCACAGCTTCCAGTGCCCCATAAAGGTACTCACAGCCACAGGCATGCTCAAGTCAGAATTCAGAGGATTAATCTCAGCACTTGTGTTGGTGTCAGAGACCAGTAACTCCTGGACATTTATTTGTGATCTCTTTACTGAAAAGCTCTGTGGCTCAGCCTGTGTCATTCTGATTTCTGTTCTTTTGTCCCTGTGAACTTCAGTTCAGAACCGCAGATTGATATGTTCTAGAGAGGTGACGTACCTTGAGAGTTCAGGACATTCAGACACTGATTCTGAGCACTAGTGTCTGGTTGTTTTTTCCTTTAAAATTTGCTTATTGTGTTAGATCCATGGGGAACTGATCTACATCACTGGTAAGCTAGAAAAATATGTGGGCATGTGTACAAAAAACATTACATGTGTATGCAATGTTTTGCAGCCAAATAAATTCCCTGACACAGCTGAAGAGGTGACAGGCATGCCCCAAGACAAATAATCATTGCTATGGTGGAAGGAAAAAGAAACTTCTTTAAACAGTGCTGCTGCTGCACCTTTTGTGTAGTAAACACCTGGTTGCAGAAATTCTTTATTCAGGCACAGTGGTAAATATGACAGAGATCTAAAGATGACTTTTTGTAAGTACAATATACATTCAAAGGGACTGCATTACCTGTTTGCTAACTGGCTAGAAATTATATTTTTGGATTTGACACACCCATATGCTAGCCCATATGTGTACTGTTTGTATGGAATTCTTGCCATGTTTGGATCTATTCTGACTTACAAATTACTTTCTGAACTAGGTGTTGTAGAGTTTCTGTCCTTAAGTTCAAGTTGGGGCAGCTTGTTCTTCTTAATTTGATGGTGGTTTTGTTATACAGATTTATGTAGCGTTACTCATTTAAAGACAAATCTCCTGGAGTAACTGATGAGTCCCCTGTTAGTTATTACATATAGTTTTTATGTTTGCATATTATTTGTAGCTGTGCCCTGTGTGCTGAAGAAAAAAGGCAAGCAATAGTTGCTGAATATGGTATGTGCCCTAAAACCATCTAGAAAAAAATTACTGGATACTATCCAAATGTATTTGGCATAACAGAGGAGGTTGCTGACAGAAGCTGTAGCAATCCTATTCAACATTTATATAGGATTTGTGCTTTGCAGAAGCTGCATGATAAGCTCTTGACTCTGCAAAGTGCTGCACATGAACAGCTCCCTGGGCTCAAGGGATACTCTGTTATCACCATTAGATGATTTTCAGCTACTTTAATTAAGATGTCTGCAAAGGAATGCTTAAAAAAAAACATGTTGATGAAGAGGATGGCTATTTATAAGATACTTACCAAATAGAGCACGCACATTTCTTTTGAATGTCAGTGCAAAGTGGACTTCTGCAAAGCATATCTCACTTCTGTGAGCCAAGGTTGTTTACTCATTTATCCAAAAGCAAATGCAAAATCCAGTCTGGGTGAAACAGGCAGAACTGTCTTTCCATTGATTACAGTGGAGCTTGCTTTTCATCTCAGGTGGGTGTCCAGCTACAAGGTTCAGATAGGGAATTGTTGAGGTATTATAGCAGTACCCACTGGATAACAAGTTTGTTGCTCTGGTAACTCATTATTTAATGTTTGAATGGTGATATAAATAGGAACACAGCACATGTTAGTTGTCATGCATTAGCATGATAAGAGAGGTAAGAGTTGTCACCCGCTTCAGGTTTGAGATTTCTACAAAGGCCAATACTTTTATATTTGTGTGCGTGTGAGAAAAGGCTCAAAGTCTTATATTTTTTATAATATAATTACCTTGTAAAGGCTGAATAGAAATCTGATTCAACTCAGCGAACACTTTGAAATGTTATCAGAAGAAATATCTTTTGTACAATTCCATGATAAAATTAAAAAAAAAAAAGAAAAAAACAACCTACTTTCCTAAAGTGATTGAAGGTGTTCTTTCAAAAGTCACACAAACACTGCTCTCCAAGACAACCTGGCTTTCCAGGAAAACAAGAAGTCTAAAAGTTTCATTTAAAAACTAAACCACAAAGAGTAAAATGGATAAGCAGTACAAATGAGAACCTGAGTTTAGTTTGGTGCAGAACTGGGTACAAAAGCAAGGAAGAGAAAGGGCAACTATACTCATCAAAAAATTTTGTGCTCACCTCACAAGACGAGTACATGCCACAGTAAGTGGTTTCAATAGGATATCTACAGACCTTTTTGTTTTCCTCAGTAAATCTGTTCTTTCCAAACAAATCATTGACCACTGAACTGAACTTCCTAAACTTCTCTGAGTTTGTGATGACAGTCCAAATAACTTGCTCTGATCACATGCATGGAGTGTTCAGTCAAGTACTGGAGTTATTAGAGGTTAGCATCACAAAATCTGTAGTCAGTTAACATGAAGGCAGAAAAAAGCATACAAAGGTAAAGGAGAACTGGCTGGACTAAAATACCCTAAATACTTCCTTTGTCTAAGTGGTTTAAAAATAATATTGCCACTTAGTGGGGAGTTACCACAGTTAGTGGGTATCTTTACTCTGTGCAGTCCATCCATGGAATTGTGTTGAGAGGTAGTAATAGAAGAAGATGGTAGATAATTGAAGACATAGATATTTCACAGTCCACCTCTTTGTATAACTGCTCCTCTTTGGCGACCAAGGTGGCTGATGTACCTGAGGTAGCTTTTCCTAACTCAGATATTGAGATCAGCCTGGAATCCAATGAAGGCCAGCTGGTCTTGAAATTACCCAACTTACCAACTGTGTTTTGTAAGTTGTGCTGAGTTTTTTTGGTACCATAATTAGACTCACACTGTTCTCCAAATCAGTTAATTTTAAATTACATTGTTTTAGCTACACAAAGTCTTCTCACATAAATAACGGCAGTGTAACCTTTTCTGCAGTGATGCTTTTCAAGTAATTTCTGTGACCAAAACTACTTGTGACTATGTTATTGTTTTTCCAGTTCATTTGCATCCACAGATTTAAAGTGTCTAGCTTCTCTGTGTCTGCTTTGGGGGGGAAAAATAGTTCTGAGAGGTAAAAATACTTAAGTTCACTCATTTTTTTTGTGAGGATGAAAAGCAAACACAAATTTAGATACATCACTTTATTCTTTCAGCTGCAAGGGAAGAAATTCTTCAGTTTTGCAAATCTACTCCTTCCCACTGGCTTTTGTGCCTCAAAGTGTTCAAATTAGTAAAAATAAAGAGGATTTAATAGGTGCAGTGTTTCTTGTTGACTTTTTGTATGTGGCAAATCTTTCCTATGAGTTCTTTTGTGTGAATGTGGTGTGAAGGAAAGACAGCACAAAGGTAATTAATTTAATTAGAGCTGCTTTATTTCCTCTTCTAGCTAGTGACAACCTAGAAAATCAGCATCATGTTTCCAGCTATCAGGAAGCAAAGGCAAAGTTTGTCAGCCAATTGCAGTTCTATATTTGCTTTCCCTCACTCAAGTGTAGGGAAATCAAAAGGAGGAAAGCATAGAAAAGGCAATGAGAACGGTGGGCGGCTGACTTCCAAGCCACATTCTGAGAAAGAAAGCAGGAGGGAGAGTGCAATAAGACGATGTAGGCACTAAGCTGAGCATACTCGAAAAGGCACTGAGCCCCATGCAGAATCTGTCCCTTCTGGGCAGCACAACAGACTTATTCAGTCAGTGTGGGCCAGATTCACATTTGCACAAAAACCCATTACACTATTTCAAAAAAGAGCTCCATATAAATAATTTCTAGGTCCAGCAGGTATTTCTTGACAAACTTCAATAGTACTGCTATTGCTATCCACGTTCATTCCTAAAAGGATGGATTGCATTGCTCTTTGAACTCACAGTTCAACACATGCATGGTATTTTTTGAAATATACAGAGTTTGCTTGTTACAGCAATTCTCTTTTTTACTCATTTCACATAGTAACTTGTATATCCATTAAGTGGTAAGATGTTCCATGGGAAAATGTTGTAATTGCACATATTTAAAGTGTACATCATTTACCTTTATTACAACTCTTGTTGCAACTGTGGTCTCAAAAATTATCCCAGTGTGTACAAACATGCTGGTACAATTAGGAGAAACTGGTTCTTTGTCTTTATAATCCTTCTCTGGATAAGAAATAGGAACACCAATAGAGCAGAGAAAGCATTGTACTGTATTAAAACCCCACAAGCCAGCCCAGCCCCATGACAGTTCACGGAGAAGTAAATCAGACTTAGAGAATAGTTTGGGAAGGGAAACCTAGTTAGAGTGTTTGCAGTAAATATAGGAACTGATGCGTGGGCGTTGCAGTCACAAATCCTGTTATATGCTAATACGATTTATGCGCATAACTCCCAAACACCCTTGTCAGAGTTAACCCTTGTGTACCTGTAGTATTTAAAATTAAAATGAAGGTATGGTATTTGCACTTTCAAAATTTTAGATCTGTATTACACACAAACTTTTAATATTTTAACTTATTTTCGCTGACTAGATACACTGTCCCAGACCACACTTCTTTCACTTGAATAAAGATTGACATTCTTGTTGAATCTGATAATTCTTGAATTCAAATGAACTACTTTAATTGTAATTTAATTCAAAATTATGAGTTTTAATGAAGGAATTCCTCAGTCAAGGAAAGAATGATACCTTAGTAGACACAGTGTGTTGTATCAAGCCAACGTTTAGCCACAGCTTACAACACAATCTTCATTCTGGACTGAATTCATAATGAGTGGACATGAGGCACCCAAGGAAACCAAGCAAACGTGCATCTTCCAGTCTAGAGCTCTCTTCATGGTCATGGTGTTAATTAGTGTGTCTATACTGACTTCACACTCTGTTCCAGGAAGAATGATATTTATTTTCTGGACCTCTTGTTGCAGAACTGTTTGCACCTGTACTGCTCATGGTTAATGAATTGGCTTTAACCTCTTTGCATAGCACTTGGAGCAGTCCTTGACTTGGTCACTGCCTCACAGATCTTTCTTTACACGATGCACTTACACAGCCAAATACATGTGTGCTCTAGTTTTGTTAAGGAAAAACCTAGCTCATCTGCTACAGAGAAAAATACTGGCTGATGAATTTGTGGACAACCAGGAGACCAGAGAGTAATCAAACTGCTGGTGTTGACATACTCATTTTGAACTGTCATGTTTAGGCTTTGGTGTTGCAAAGTGTTCCTACTCTAGTATTATTCAATACAATGACTAATGTTATTAATTGGGGACTAACCCTCCTTCCTCCTCCAAACTGCTAGTGTTTGCTGAGAAACCTCCTTTACTGCAAAACTGGAAAAATTATGCTTGGGGTTTTAAAGACTGTTTAATTCTGGGATCTAAGTTCAGCTGCACACAGCCCTGGGAGCAGAAGTAGTAGAGTTACATATGCCTTCAGCACAGTACTCACTCCAAAAAGTTCTACAAGCGTAAGTGATGGTCACGTATTGCTCTATTTTGACTAGTAAACCAAAAAATGTCTTGAATTAATAAAGCATAATTTTTCATTTTGAAAATGTCAAAACAAAGTGTCAGCAATTCTGAAAAAAGTGTACCTAAGATCTGTTTGTTTGCCTCATCTGAATGGAAACAAGGTTTCTAGAAACTAACTCTCTGAAAAAGTTTGTTGTTTTATTGAGTTAGTATTTTCTGAGGAAAAAAACCCCAAAATCTTCCCAGACATCTTGCTAATTCCCTAATTTTTGCCACTCTAATTTCCATACATAAGGATATGTTAAGAAGGAGCAAGAAAATTAAATAGCAAACCTATTGGAAGCATCAGAAAACCAGTAACAGCTCTATTTGCTGTAATGTGCTAGTGGCTCCTTGAATAATACATGGATATGGGTATTTTTCTTTGTCATCCTGAACTAAGATCAGATTAAAATTCTATGACCTTGCTGTGAAGGAATTTATTCCTTTCAGTTTAACTGTTGCTATTCTTATCTTTGATATAGGTTTTTGCTCTGATGAAAGGATTTCTGTAGTAACTCTTTGTTAAGCAAGATATATACAATTTCTAGAGTTTCTTATTATTATACTCAGTTCAGTTTGAAAACTCCCATAGTAATTAAAGCTTTATTCCACATTTCTCTCTTGAACAAAATAATGAAAGTGTTCAAAATACTAACTACTCCTCTATCATAGTGCAACGGGCAATAGGGACCTCCTCCATCAGTGTATATCTTGTACCTGTTACAGGACCATTAGAGGAAAACTGTGCTGGATTCCTATTAAAATTGCTTAGATGCAACTTAGCATCTCAGAGAACAGCAAAAGTAAGTGTGTGTGTAGTGGATTCACAGAGGAACAGACTATTTTTTCAAGAATGACCTAGTTCAACACACCTGACCTTGCTTACGTTGGCAACACTTTATGGTGTATTTGTAACATGACCATCTCCTTTAGCTAGTACTTTGTGGAAAATGAAAACATTTTTCATACAATGGTTTGTTGAGCAAATTGTCTAAAGTGCTGCATGCACAATAGTCTAGTGTATTGGTTTCACCATGAAATGTATGGAGTTTGTCAGTCTTATCTTAAAAAGGGTAGCTGCAGGGTGCATAATGTTTTCAGCACTGTTAAATCCCCTTCTCCAGGTCCAGTTGCAGTATTAGTAACAAAAGTAATTGATGAAAGCCTTTGAAAGATACATAAATAAAATAATCTGGAAACCAGTTCATGGTTTAATTGGCAAATAAACCTATTCCTTACCCCCAAAGGTTTCTGAGGATTGTGCAAGTAATGAGGTGGGAAAGATTAACATCAAATATAATTCCAAAAATAATACAACACAACAGTGCAAGACAGTAAGAGGTCAAGCTCAAGGAACATGAAATTCAACATTCAACCTTGACTCAGCTGGCTGGGAGATATGTATGAGTTGAAATCTTTACCTCTGACTAATGTATGCCATAAGGCCTGAAGATTTTGAAGTGAGAATGTTCCCATTTACACAATAAATTTCAAAAACATCAGAAAGCACATCCTCTTTTTATAGACAATAATAAACCCTGAAGCTCACTAGCACAAAATGTTACCATCGTGGACATTAATAGGATTCTAATAAAGATCAGTCCTCCCTAGAAAAAGTAACAGCTATTTTACACAGAATGTAAGTTATAAAGATGTAAGCTCCCTGCTTCAGTGTATAAACCAACTGCGCACACAGGAACTTAAGAACAAACTCCTCCCTATGAGCACATTATGCTTTAACGATCCATCATGGCATCATTACAGTAACTAATGAATGATTGGAAAGTTAATTTATCTATTTTCTTGTGTTATCACAGTAATTTGAAACAGAGAAATCTCCAAGAATCAATGGCTAAACTTTGAAGATCTAGGTGTTAGACTGCTGCCTGTCAAGGCTGGAATTAAAATTAATTTGCTTCCTTGTAACCTGTATTAGACTGTAATAACATGAAATGTGTGAATAACTTCAAACTGTGATACAATGCCAAACTCATGTAAACACATGCAGTTTATAACTTTTGCGTGTCTTCAGTTTTTGTGGGCTTGTACATGTTTTGAGCAGGAAAATCACAACTGGATTTGGATGGAGCCATACTATCTCAGGGAACTAACACATTCAGGGCCATTGAGGAGAGTACCAGGAAAAGTGCCACCCAGTTGCTGATGAAGAAACAGTAAAAATTATTCTGTTTCTCCAGAAATGCACATGGAGGTTCAATATCAAGTAGCAACATAGGTTTACAGTAGGTTTACATGGCACCGGGCCTGCTGGCAGCTGATGGAGATCAGCTGTCTCCAAAGGGGAAAAGGATCCTTGCCCATGAGTTGGCGGGGCTCATTGAGAGGGCTTTAAACTAGGTTTGAAGGGGGAAGGGGATACAAACGGGCTCGCTAGTGAGGAGCCCGGAGGTGGCACGGCAACTTTGGGGGCAAAATCAATAGCGCATCTCAAGTGCATCTACACCAATGCATGTAGTGTGGGCACAAACAGGAGGAGCTGGAAGCCATTGTGCAGCAGGATGGCTATGACATAGTCGCCATTACAGAAACGTGGTGGGACAGGTCTCATGACTGGAGTGCTGCACTGGATGGCTATAAGCTCTTCAGAAGGGATAGGCAGGGAAGGAGAGGCGGTGGGGTGGCTCTGTATGTTAGGGAGTGTTTTGACTGCATAGAGCTGGACAGTGGTGATGATAAGGTCGAGTGCTTATGGGTAAGGATGAGGGGGAAGGCCAGCAAGGCGGATGTCCTGTTGGGAGTCTGCTATAGACCACCCAACCAGGACGTAGAAATAGATGAAGCATTCTATAAGGGGCTGGCAGAAGTCTCGCAGTCGCCAGCCCTTGTTCTTGTGGGGGACTTCAACTTGCCGGACATCTGCTGGAAATACAACACAGCAGGGAGGCAGCAGTCTCGGAAGTTCCTAGAGTGTGTGGAAGATAACCTCCTGACACAGCTGGTAAGCGAGCCTACCAGGGGAGGTGCCTCGCTTGACCTGCTGTTTACAGAGAAGGGCTTGTGGGAGATGTCGAGGTTGGAGGCCGTCTTGGGCTTAGCGACCGTGATATGATAGAGTTCTCGATTCTTGGTGAAGTAAAGAGGAGGGGCAGCAAAACTGTTACCATGGTCTTATGGAGGGCAGACTTTGGCCTGTTCAGAACACTGGATGGGAAAGTCCCTTGGGAGGCAGTCCTGAAAGGCAAAGGGGTCCAGGAAGGCTGGGCCTTCTTCAAGAAGGAAGTCTTAAGGGCGCAGGAGCGGGCTGTCCCCGTGTGCTGTAAGACCAACCGGTGGGGAAAACAACCAGCCTGGCTGAATAGGGAACTTTTGCGGGGACTCAGGGAAAAAAGGAGAGTCTACCGCCTTTGGAAGAAGGGGCGGGCAAATCAGGAAGAGTACGGGGATCTTGTTAGGTCATGCAGGGAGGAAATTAGAAAAGCAAAAGCCCAGCAAGAACTCAATCTGGCCACTGTTGTAAAAGATAATAAAAAAAATGTTTTTATAAGTATATCAAAAATAAAAGGAGAGCCAAGGAGGATCTCCATCCTTTGCTGGATGTGGGGGGGAACATTGTCACCGAGGACAAGGAAAAGGTTGAGGTGCTTAACGCCTTCTTTGCCTCTGTGTTTAATAGCCAGACCAGTTATCCCTAGGGTACTCAGCCCCCTGAACTGGAAGACAGGGACAGGGAGCAGAATGGAGCCCTCATAGTCCAGGAGGAAGCAGTTAATGACCTGCTATGCCACCTGGACGCTCACAAGTCTGTGGGGCTGGATGGGATCTACCCGAGAGTACTGAGGGAGCTGGCAGAGAAATTTTCCAAGCCACTTCCCATCATCTATCAGCAGTCCTGGTTAACAGGGAAGGTCCCTGATGACTGGAGGCTTGCCAATGTGATGCCCACCTAGAAGAAGGGCCAAGAAGGAGGACCTGGGAAACTACAGGTCTGTCAGCCTGACCTTGGTGCTCGGAAAGATTATGGAGCGGTTCATATTGAGTGCGCTCAACAGGCAAGTGCAGATCAACCAGGGGATCAGGCCCAGCCAGCATGGGTTCATGAAAGGCAAGTCCTGCTTGACCAACCTGATCTCCTTCTATGACCTGGTGACCCACCTAGTGGATGATGGAAAGGCTGTGGGTGTCATTTACCTGGACCTTAGCAAAGCCTTTGACACAGTCTCCCATAGCATTCTCCTTGGGAAGCTGGCAGCTCATGGCTTGGATGGGCGTGGTCTTCGCTGGGTAAAAAACTGGCTGGATGTCCGAGCCCAGAGACTGGTGGTGAATGGAGTTAAATCCAGTTGGTGGCCGGTCACGAGCGGTGTTCCCCAGGGCTCTGTTTTGGGGCCAGTCTTGTTTAATATCTTTATCAATGATCTGGATGAGGGGTTTGAGTGCACCCTCAGTACATAAACACTCTCAGTCACATAAACAGCTGAGACAAAGGCAGTAGTCACAGTCTGTTGGCTTCCTCTGACTTCTATTTTCATGAGTGTCAGTGAAGGTAAGCGTTTCCATGGCACAAAAGAGCACTATTCAATTTTCAACACATTTGCTTATGTATTAGAAACACTCTGAGGTATCTGGGACATCTACCCTCTGCAGCAGCAACTGGAGGCCACATGAGATATTGTAAGGTGTCCAAAATGGGGCTGGATTTTTATGTCTGGGCAACTGAATCCTGAAACAGATCATCTTGCTGCAAAATCAGAGATTGCTCTGACACAAACAGATGGCCTAATCTTCTCAGTTCAACACCAAAGATGGTTCAGTCATCAGACCTGAGACCTCTGGTGTTTTATTGGTGAATGCTGGTATATTTCGATGTCTATGCACGTGGTACCTGAATAAAGCTGGTTTGGCCTTTGTCACTTTTAGTTCACAGCAGTGATCAAAACAGCACACTGTAAATGCTTTGGATCCTTTCCTCTTACAGGCAATAAAAGATTTGCCACTAACTTCAGCAGAACCATTTTTGGGTGCCATATTTAATTAACACATAATTCAGAGTGTCTAATAGGATTGATGTGTATCTGAATTAAAACTGCAAATAAAATGGTGCTAAGGGATAGAAGCAGAGAATGGACTTTAAATCTCATTTCAGGACTTGAACGCGAATGACAGAAAATACCATGGGCTTCACAAACAGGGAAGAACTTGGCATGAGATAAAAGGCTTAAGCCAGGATTCATCCAACTTCCAGTCTTGCTCAAATGATGAAAGCATCTGAGATTTATATATTCACAGCCTGACTTGCTTGCTATGTATGTGGTGCGCCCATATATAAGGTTTTGAGTGCCTCTGGAGGTTGGTTTTCAGAGGACACGAGAATGACCGACATAAAACGTTGGGTGAGCAGTCTCCAGGAGGCTTCTGGCCAGTTTCCCAGGCTGCTGAGCAGTCAGAAAGGGAAAGGACACCAAACCTACCACATTTAAAACATTTTGGGAGTGAGGGTGGTGCTATTCCAGATTCACATAATCTCATTTGTAGCTTTCCTTCTGTTAGGATGCAATGTAAGACAGACTTTCAAGCCATTTCCTTTGGTGCTAATCTTCCAATGAATATTGACTCATGGGTCTTGAAAAACTGCTGAAAAAAAGGACAAGTCAATAAACACTGCTCCCTTCCCTTCTTGTCTGCTCAAGTGAGATGTACCCCAGTGGGGCTAGGAGGAGAAATAATAAAAAAAAAAAAAAAAAAAAGAAAACCAAAAAACCCTAAACCAGAAATCCTATACTGCTGTTTAAATTAGGAAGATTAGGTCAACTATTTGTGACTCCTTAAGAAATCCTATTTATTGTTCATACTGTCATTGTGACTCTGCTGTCTGGACCAAAGCGGGTGGCTGTTGCGCCCTTTCACACATCTATCCATTCTGTTCTCCCTTGTGTCCTAATGACAGGGTGGGGTAGTATGACACACTCCCATTTTTTGTAGGTTGAACATTGACATGATAATCCTCCCTTTTCCTCTTCCCTGTGTTTTGGAGAGAAGTGGCCACATTCAGCCTGCCTGTTGCCCCTGCAGAGGTGTCACGTACTGTGTCACAACCAGCCAGGAGCATCATGCTGCTGGAAGAAGCAGTTGTTTCTGTTTTCTTTGGGTCTGAGAGTAGCTGGGACCAACATTGCCTCTTGCAGAGGTAAGATCCTGATGCTGGGAGAAAACAGCTCTGCCACCGTGTGGGGGAGACAAAAGAAATTACTGTCATAGGACCATGACCTGAGTAGGCATCAGGAACTCGCAGGTGAGACCCAGGGGAGTGCAGAGCTGGGATCAACTCAGCCATGTTTTCTTGCCTCTGTTTAGGTCCAAATTCCTACAAGGCTCATATTCACATTCCCACTTTGTTCCCTTTCCCCCCATCACTTTGGTCTCCGCTTGTGTCTTTTTAATTGATGTTGGTATAAGACCTCTACCCTCTCCATAGCAGGTGTTAACTATGTCATCTGGAAAACTGCAAAATTTTCAGCCCTAGGGACTGAAATTTTCAGTACACACTCACAGGACAAGCAGTAAGGGCTTCTTTATGTGTGTCACAGGGTACTGTTGTGTTGAGGGTCTGGATTTCTTACATTGCCTCCCTGATTTCTTGATCACTCAGTGGGGGGTATCTAGGCTGCCAGTCAGTGGTAAGCAGAGAGGTATTACTATCTAACTGATAGCTGGCTGAACTAGAGCAAGAACCATTATGCATATTATGAAGAGGTTACTAACTACTGACAGAGTTACCAGTAGTCAGCTTTGATTCATGTTGACACAGTATAGATTTGTGTTAGTAAAACTGTTCTCTGTAAATGAATGTTTTTATTTTCCATGTTAAAACTGCTATATGAATAAGACCCTCCCTCCCATCTTTCTTCTTCTCTTTTTCCCCTTCTCCTCCCTTTTCTCCCCTCTCCTTCCTTTTTTCCCATCCTCTTCTTTCCTTCCTTCCTTCCTTAGTCCTGCCTTCTGTTCCTCCCTCCCTCCTCTCACTTTCTCACTCTCTCACTTTCTTCCTTGATTTCTCTTTCACTCTTTTTCTTTTTCTCTTTTAAAACTAAAGATGTAAAATCCTTTCCCAAATTTTACCTTAAATCCCCTGTTCCTTGAGAGCACAGATTTTAGTCAATATGTCATCAGTGTTAGTACTGGACAAGACATCAATTTTCCAAGTGTAATATACAATTTATCCTTTTGGGCTGGAGTAGTCATTACAGGTTGTATGTAATTTTTCTTGCTTAGTAATTTTATCTAATAATAGGTGAAAAAGAGCAGTAAGTGTTAATTAAGGAGGCAAAGGAAAGTCCAGAATTAATTATGTTTGAAGCAACAATATTTGTTGTATGTGAGGCACAAATCCTAGAGAAGAGCTTTCTGCTCTTCATCACAAGAAGCAAATAAGTAGCAGAGAAGTGAAATGGGTCAGAGGAGAAGAACCAGTAAGAGCCTAAAGGTAGTGGTTAGTGGTATGACTAATCAAGTAAAGAGAAGAAATTAAATAAAGATGACCTTTCTACAGAGTCACAAAAGTGATGGAAATAGAGCTGTCATGACAGATGCTAATTAACAGGGCTCAGTATCTCCCAGCTTTGGGGTTAATACAGATGGGAAGCCTATGCAACAAGCAGCATGAATTTCATACACCCTGATTTGTCCTGAAGGAATTCCTTATAGCTGCCAGTGGCATAACATTATCACAGACTACTGTTATTATCATCTTTGAGAAAATGCATTTAAGTATTCAAAAATATCTCAGGGAAAAAGCCCATTATTAACTTTTCAAACTATCAAGCACATATATGTAAAGACCTAATAGGTTTATGTGTTGTCAATGTCTATCTGGACATGATATTAGTAAGGTCAGAAATTGATTAGTGTATTAATTTTCCAGTAACATGCCTCAAAAGATGAAGATACAAAAGACAAGTTTCCCTAGGAAGATGTAAAAGAGTAGTTACAAAAGTTTTCAGCCAGGAAATCCAGGTTCTTATACCTGGGAGTTTGTTTAGCCAAGAAGCTCTCAGTACCATTCATGCTCCATTTTCAGTAACCACTGAATAGGAGGAAGTTCAAAAAAATCGTAGGGAAGTTAATATTATACCATTGATGTTAAATGGGATGGGATAAATGAGAAAAATAAATTTGTCTTACTGTCAGTCTGATAAAGATCTCAGGACTTGAATAACAAGGATTTAAAGGAGTAAAATAAAATTAATGCCAATTACTATGGAAAACAGATGTTGTCAAACTGACTTTTGTATGTTAATAGAGACAGTATTGATGAAGCAGAGGCAGATTTCTGTATTTTTGGCTTAGCATTGCACACTATTTTGAATTAAGAAAACAGGATGACATAACTTTAATATGGTGCATGTCAAGCAGATTAAACATAAGACAAGTGACCATCCTCTGAATAAATGTATAAATGGCAAATTAATACTGAACAGTTTGTTTCTGTGGGACTGCACAGAGATGAGTTCTTGAATCTGTATTATTTGTGGAATTTATCAATGTTCAGGAACTAAATGAAAGCTCATAGCTGATAAATTTGTTGTTGACATCAAAGCCAGGAAAGCAGAAAGAAGTAAGATGATGGGTGACTGATACAGAGTGATCTAGATCACCTGGTAAACAGTGTTCATGTGAATAAGGAGCAATCTGCCCTTCTGTGGTCCTCTGGGAGTTAGACATGCAAATCTGAGCCCAAGGCTCACACTGTGATCAGCGGAGAGCAGTGCACACCTCCAAAGAGTGCTTTGTCTCATCCTGAGAGGATGATGATAATAACTATTTTCCCCTCAGTGACCAGAAAAGGAACATAGAAGTTTAGCTTGAAGTACAGCAATTACTAGTATCAAACTGGTTAAAGCTCTGAGAGTTACTAAAGGATAGGACTATATGCACTACAGTTCAATCTGCTTGCTAAGGAGAAGGTTGAGGGATGATTTTGTCATATGCATAAAGAGAAGTGATGGCTGATGGTTAAATACATGTATTTTCAGATTGGAAGCAAGGCACTCATTTTATCAACAAATGATATTTATTTCTCAAATACTTCAAGGACACTTGCTCTACAACTTGCATAAGGTTTTTGTTTATCTTAAACAAAACTAATCTTCATTAAAACTATGATAGTGCAAAAAGGAATAAATTCAGTGAAACTCATGATCTGCAATTTATAAGTCCAGCCAGATGTTCACAGCACATATTGTTTGCTCTGCCAACGACTATCTGTACACATTCTCTCTTCAAGCATTAAAAGTGTAATGAGAGGCATACAAGAATGGGAAAGGGAGCAGTACCAAGAATTATTACTGCAGCAAGACACACTTGAATTGTTTGTTAGGATTTTACTTCACATTATGAAACCAGCTGTAGTTTTTGATCAGCTAGGCAAAACTGTTTTTTTAAAAAACAATTATTTTTGCATGTACATATTTTCTCCTTGTGTTTCACAAAGATGCTTGCCTATGAACTATGATTTTCTGTTCTGACTATGCATCCAAAAATCAGGCTTTAGCCAAAATTAAGATAGCATTCCTACATTTCGTTTGGTCAGAATAATTAATGAAGATATGCAAAACCAATCCAATAGTAATCCCTGGGGAACTCCAATCCTACCTGTCTCCAGTCCTTTTATTTCACCCTGTTGACCCCTCCCTTTCAGGCAGGCTCCAAATCTTTTCTCACTCATAAATTTTCCTTATGAAATAATCATCTCCCATGGGGTACCAATACTGCCGATGTGATCCAAAACAGCTTTTTGTGCATGTCAGATAGTTTTCCGATTCTCAGCAAATGCATCCCCAGAAGGGTCTAGATGGTGATACAAGCAGGCAGGGAGGCCCATGGCACTCCCCTGCCTCCCACCACTCTTCAGTGAGTTCATTTTTGTTTTTGCTACTCTGCTGTGATAGCTGCAAGCGCCAGATCTGAGTACTTCTCATTTTCAGGCAAACTTGGAGTTGTAACACAAGCTTGATTTTCTCAGGGAGGATCTGCTTGAGCTAACTCCAGCTCCTTGCCCGGGAGCTAGAGTGCTGTTCCAGCATAGATGAGTTTCCTTTGATAGGAAAGTGATTTGCTTCAAAGGCAGAAGCAAATTGCTTCAACATCTACTGATAACCTCTATTTGTAAGAAGTCACAAATTAAAATATTTTATGTATTATATTCAGCTATTTGTTAGCCAGTACCAAAAAAATGCCAAATAAAATCAATATTTTCTACTCTTCAGTTTAGGTATGGAAACAAATTAATTCATAATTAATATTTAAGTGCTGCTGGCTACTTTACATTGGTGAGTGTAAAGGGTATTAAAAAGAAGAAATCACTGCATATATAGAAATATATAGCTTCCATTTCAAGGTCCCTTTAGAAGGCTGGGTTAGGGTAAAAGGTCCTTAGAATGAATTATGCCTGTAGATGAATCAGGTGACATTTTCAGAATTGCTTTGGGTCATATTTTTCAGATGTTTTAATTTTTCCTCTTTTGGGTTCTGCCTAAATGATACCGCAGCTGGGCAGAGCTCCAGAAGACACTGGTTGTAATCCTAGCTCTGCTAATGTCTGTCCTGACCCCTTTGTACGTATCACTCAACTTCTCTGAGCTATCTCTGAGCTTTTCTATCTGTCAAATGGAATCAAAATGCTGATCATAATGTATTCAAAATGGCCTAATAAAATTCCTATGTATAAGCTAGAAATGATCAGAGAGGGTAGCATTTAGCTCTCCTGACACCTGTGCTACCTCTGTGCTACTCTCATAGGATGGGTTTCATCTGACCACATAGAGAATCTGTATCTGAAGTAGTCACTTGAAGTCCCTTTAAAATCAGTGGTGAGAAATAACCAATTCTAAATCATATTTCATCTGATTTGGATTAGATGTCTACCTTCAGACAAGCTTAACAAAGAAAAAGAGATTCCTACAATATAGATGTATAAAGCTAGAAGATACTACCACTACCCAAAGTGATTTAGCAGTCAGAGCTTATAGCCCCCAGAGATTTAGATTCCTTTATCCATCTTATATTAAAGAGTTTTATCTGGATAATTTTGCTTCAACCTATATGGTCAGAAGACAATAATAAAAACCAGGGACCTTGAAGTATCCTCATGTCATGTCACTTAAACAATTCAAAGGTTGATTTTCTCCCTTTGGCTAAGAAATAACTAAAGAACAAATCTTTCATAAATTCTCATTTGCAAATTGTAATTGCTTCAAGAGTAGAAACACTTAACATGCTCATGCATTTCTGATATGTATTAAAAAAAAGAGGAAAAAAAAAATCCCAACTAAAGAAAAAACCACTACCCACTCCCAGAACCCAATAACAAGACTCAGACATCATAGCAACAAATAGAAAGGTTGTATAGCTTAATTTTTTTAGACTCCAGCTTGATGCCCAACTAAAACTGTGCAAAAAAGATGCCATTAAAAATACAAAGTTGAATCACAACATAGCTGAAATGCATGTGTATTATGTAATTTATAATACGATTTACTGGCTGTAATTGTCATGCACTTTTTATGCCTCCAAGAACTACATGAAGCACAAGGATTTACTGACTGTGCTGAATTTTAACTATGTATCAGAACTAGGGCTGTACAAAACATGACAATGTGTCTTCATGAGGGCTCATCTAAGAGCTTCCTTCTTCTTGGTGTCAAACCAGAGACTTCCTTTGTGTCTCATGTTCCTCAGAAGCCCAAATCTCAAGGCAAAACTCAAGGTCACAGCCAGGGTCCTATCTTGGTCCCATTAAAATTCTGCATTTTACCCATAGAGTGCTGAACTTAAGGGTAGGAATAACATATTGGAAAACTATCTAGTTTCACATGCAAAGGGTAAGGGGTTTCACCTCATCTTACTGGAGTTATATGAAAGTTGCATGTATAATTTAACCAAACCATTTAAGTTCTTTTGTAGTTGTCGTGGTTTATCCAAGGAGGGAGAGGTATTTCTGAAAAGGTAACTCATCCCATGGTAATGAGATTTCTGCACCTATGTTTCTAAGATAAGGACAAATCATGCTTTGGAGATGCCTGTCTTTGTTGATCAATTAAAATGGGAGCCTATACAATTAGTTTAGGCTTAACAGTTTTTGAATGTCTCTAGTTTGGTGAGACAAAGGAGATCCTAAGGCTGAAATCCAATGTAGTGTACACTCCAAAATTGTACTTACCTTTTACTTACAGAGGAAGAGAAACTTCAACTTTTAGCTGAATTGCACGCAAAACTGTGAACAAAGAGCTAGGATTTACTTTTGTGAGTACTGTTATCACACGGGACAATGAAAGCTTTGTAATGAGGATTTGGTTTTCTCTCGTAACGATTTAATTGAATTTCTACTGAAATAATCCATGAGGAAGAGATTTTTAAGATAAAACATTTTCAGTTCTTACTACTCTCAATATGATATGAGAAGTAAAGTTTTCAATGCGTCCTTCATTATTTTTTTCAGAGTGATATATATTCAAATGTACTGCATTTTAAGTTAAATTTGGGTGAGGTCTTTCAATTTGATTAACAAGACGTTTTAGATGAGTTAAGTAATGGAATCTTTAAAATGTAGGTTCATGGGACATTATGACATTTTAAAGAGATTGCCAAATACAAATGTAGAAATGTCAATATATATATAATAACAGAAAATTCTTAGTTTTGACCACAGTGTTAAAATGAGTCTAGTATATGTTTGCATAAGAATTTGTATCATTTGTATGATGAAAGGATTTTTTCCTGAAAAGTTTGTAAATTAGAGACTTAAAAAGGCAGGTGTTCCCATTCTCTTCGAACAGCAGATTACTGAGTAAGGTAACATCATCCCTCTCCTTTTTCATTTCTTTTGATGTATAACAATGATTTACAGAATCATAGAATAATAGAAAGCTTTGGGTTGGAAGGGACCTTTAGAGGTCATCCAGCCCAACCCCCCTGCAGTGAGCAGGGACAGCTTTAACCAGATCAGGGTGCCCAGAGCCCCATCCAACCTGACCTTGAATGTTGCCAGGGATGGGGCCTCCACCACCTCTCTGGGCAACCTGTTCCATTGTTTCACCACCCTCATTGTAAAAAATTTCTTTCTTATGTCTAGTCTAAATCTATTCTTCTTTAGTTTAAATCTATTATTCCTTGTCCTGTCACAACAGGCCTTGCTAAAAAGATTGTCCCCATCTTTCCTGTAGGCCCCCTTTAAGTATTGAAAGGCCACAATAAGGTCTCCTCGCAGCCTTCTCTTCTCTAGGCTGAACAACCCCTACTCTCTCAGCCTGTCCTCGTAGGAGAGGTGCTCCAGCCCTCAGATCATTTTTGTGGCCCTCCTCTGGACTGGCTCCAACAGGTCCATGTCCTTCCTGTGCTGAGGGCCCCAGAGCTGGACGCAGTGCTGCAGGTGGGGTCTCACCAGAGCAGAGTAGAGGGGCAGAATCACCTCCCTCCACCTGCTGGCCATGCTGCTTTTGATGCAGCCCAGGATTTGGTTGGCTTTCTGGGCTGCAAGAGCACATTGCTGGCTCATGTCCAGCTTTTCATCCACCAGTACCCCCAAGTCCTTCTTGGCAGGGCTACTCTCAATCCCTTCATCCCCCAGCCTGTACTGATATCGGGGGTTGCCCTGTCCCAGGTGCAGGACCTTGCATTTGGCCTTGTTGAACCTCATGAGGTTCATACAGGCCCACCTCTCCAGCTTGTCCAGGTCCCTTTGGATGGCATCTCATCCTCCTGGCATGTCAACCCCACCACTCAGCTTGGTGTCGTCTGCAAACTTGCTGAGAGTGCATGTGATCATACTGTCTATGTCATTGATGAAGATGTTAAACAGCACTCGTCCCAGTATGGACCCCTGAGGCACACCACTTGTCACCGGTCTCCATGTGGACATTGAGCCATTGACCATGACCCTCTGGATGTGACCATCAAACCAATTCCTTACCTACCGAACAGTCCACCCATCAAACCCATATCTCCCCAATTTAGAGAGAAGGATGTTGTGGGGCATGGTATTGAAGGCTTTACAGAAGTCCAAATAGATGACATCCATTGCTTTTCCCTTGTCCACTGATGCAGTCACTCCTTCCCAGAAAGCCACTAGGTTGGTTAGGCAGGACTTGCCCTTGGTGAAGCCGTGCTGGCTGTCTCAAATCACCTCCCTGTCCTCCATGTGCTTGAGCATAGCTTCTAGGAGGATCTGTTCCATGATCTTCCCAGGCACAGAGGTGAGGCTGACAGGTAAGTAGTTCCCAGGGTCCTCCTTTCTTACTGTCCTGGTTTCGGCTGGGATAGAGTTAATTTTCTTCCTAGCAGGAGGCATAGTGCTGTGTTTTGGATTTAGTAGGAGAAGAGTGTTGATAACACACTCATGTTTTTAGTTGTTGCTGAGTACTGCTTATGCTAGTCAAGGACTTTTTCAGCTTCCCATGCTCTGCCAGGCGCACAGGAAACTGGGAGGGGGCACAGCCAGAATAGTTGATCCAAACTGACCAAAGGGCTATTCCATACCATATGACGTCATGCTCAGTATATAAACTGGGGGGGGGGTGGCCGGGGAGCAGCGATCGCTGCTCGGGAACTGTCTGGGTATCGGTCGGCGGGTGGTGAGCAATTGCATTGTGCATCACTTGCTTCGTGTATCATTATTATTATTATCATTATTATACTGTTACTATTAGCATTACTATTTTACTTTATTTCAATTATTAAACTGTTCTTATCTCAACCCAGGAGTGTTTCTCACTCTTACTCCTCCGATTCTCTCCCCCATCCCATCGGGGTAGGGGGAGTGAGCGAGCGGCTGCGTGGTGCTTAGTTGTTGGCTGGGGCTAAACCACGACACTTCCCTTTTTAAAAATGGGCACAACATTCCCCTTCTTCCAGTCAGCAGGGACTTCACCTGACTGCCATGACTTTTCAAATACCATGGAGAGTGGCTTGGCAACTACATCAGCAATTCCCTCAGGACTCTCAGGTGCATCTCCTCAGGTCCCACAGACCTGTGTATCTTCAGGTTCCTCAGGTGGTCTTGAACCAGATTTTCCCTTGCAGTGGGAAGGAACTTACCCCCCTGGTCCCCACCTTGCAGTCCATTGACTCGGGAGGGGTGAGGCGAGAGGTTGCCGGTGAAGACCGTGGCAAAGAAGTTGTTGAGTACCTCTGCTTTGTCCTTGCCTGTTGATACTAGGTCACCATTCTTGTTCATCGGGGGGGTATGCTTTTTTTCACCTTCCTTTTCTGGTTGACATACCTGTAGAAGCCCTTCTTGTTATTCTTTACATCCCTTGCCAAATCCAGCTCCAGCCGCACCTTGGCCTTCCTGACCCCCTCCCTACACAACCGGGCAGCTTCCCTGTACTCTTCCCAGGACACCGGTGCCTGCTTCTACTGCCTGTGCAGTTCCCTCTTACTCTTTAGTTTGACCAGCAGGTCTCGACTCAGCCATGCTGGTCTCTTCCCTTCATTGCCTGATTTCTTACACCTGGGGACTTAGAGCTCTTGCACTCTATGGAAGGTGTCCTTAAAGATCTGCCAGCTCTGTTCTGTTCCCCTGTCCCTGAGGACTGTTTCACAGGGGGTCCTTCTGACTAACTCCTTGAAGAGCTGGAAGTTTGCTTTCCTAAAATTTAGGGTCCTGACTATACTTGCTTTTCCCATGTCCCTCAGGTGTGTGAACTCCACCAATGCATGATCACTGCAGCCCAGGCTGCCTTCAGTCTTGACATCACCAATGAGCTCACTTGCATTGGTGACCATCAGGTCCAGTATTACATCCCCTGGGGTGGGGGTGTCTATTACCTGGCTTAGGAATTTATCTCCAGTGCATTCCAGGAATCTCCTGGATTGCCTACAGCTCATTGTGCTGCTTTTCCAGCAAATGTCAGGGTGGTTGAAGTCCCCCAGCAGGATGAGAGTCTGCAAGCGTGAAGTCTCCTGGAGCTGGAGGAAGAAGACTTTGTCAGTATGCCTTTGTCAGTTTCCTAAAGGGGAGGAAATTAATTTGCCGTTATCATCAAGTGGCCTGAAAAGAGGCAGAGAGACATCATTGGTGATGGAGACAGGAGAAATTCCCAGACTTGGACAGGTGGATAGGATGAACTGCAGAAATGTATGGAAATTAAAGCAATAATAGTTCCTTTGAAACTGAAAGTCTGTTGACTTGAGAATAAATTCTTTGGTTTAGAGTTGGGCTCAGTATTTTGTTTTACCTCATCATGGATAGAAATGTGAAGGCCATTTAAAGCCAACATGAACTTTCAACAGAGTTAAAAATGACCTAGCTCTGAAGAGTAAATCTCCAGCCTATCAAAAGCCAAGCTGTAGACAAAGCAGCATAAAACATTTTATCCACTTTGATTTCATGGGGTCAATATTTACAAATACATAGAAACCTCCCAGGTTAACTTAGCCTGCAGGATTGAATTTTTGATGCACAGAAGGCAAAGGATATTCAAACTGGCTAATTATTTGAAATCATGTACACTCTATAGAGTGATCAGGAACATAACAACCTACATGTCGGATAGTTTGGCTGTGAAATCAAATGTCGTTTGCTTGTGATTCCCAAGGCAGGATGAAGCATGGCTCAGTTTCCTTGTGAAGTTTGGTTTTCTGCTAGCCAGTAAAATTCCTGAAAACATATATTCTTTCAATGTGATAGAAATAGAAGAAACCAAGATGAAACAATGTCAGTACTGAAAGTTTTTATATAGACACTCAGGTGATAATAAATTCTATTGAATTGATTGTGAACCATTTGTATTTCAGTTATATGTCATTTTTGCAGAAAAGTCATGTCTCTGTCTCAGTTAGAAATATCATACTGAATCTCATTATTGGACAACCGTTAACAACTGCATGTGAAAAATATTTATCTGATGCAAATAAACTGATGAAAATATGTTTCAGAGAACTGTAGAAAAAAAAAATTCTTTCTTCAAAGGTGGTTCCTTTGTTTGATTTTCTGTGAATTTAACCTGTGAATTTTCCATGAAATAAACTTGAAAATATTTCTTCATTTGCTTTTTGATTATTTTCTTCCTTTTTCCCTCTCTCTTTTTCTCTCTCCTGTCCACTGGCACAATCTCCTTTGAAAATAAATCTTGTTATTTTCATTAACATACAATTTCATGAAACAAACATTTTCTTCTGAATATAGGTTTGAGAAAAGGAGATCAATGGAATAGTCTAAATTATCCTGAATAAATAATGACTTTTAAAAATTTTATTTTATTTTGATCCTACTATATACATGGAGGAAAAAAACCCAGCAAAACCACCCCTACCGTGGTGTAGATTTGCTCCCACATAACCATATCACAAACCAGGAAGCATGTGGCAGTGTTTCTAATATTATAAACAGTAATATAACTGTTTAGTCATAGATGTTTTGAATTACTACATTTCTTCCTTCAGGTCTTTGGATTTGTTTCAAAGCTTGCTGAAGTCAATGGATGTTGCATCATAAAATCTGGGGCTTTTATTCATCAATTTAATTCAGAATTTTGCTTATAAGCATTCATGGAATAACAGTACTTTTTGCTAAGTGTATAATAACAGCTGCTCAATAAAATGGCATTTCATTAAACATTTTTTTCATTAAATAACCTTAATTATCCAATTAATGAGTATTCAAAATCAAAACAGATGAAATTGAAGAAAGCTCAGAAGATGAATAATACCTTGAATGCATCCTCTAATCACTTTAATAACAAAAGCTCACAGCATTTCTATAAGTTTGGTAAGAAAATTTCTGGGTTCTTGTTCCTACTTAATAAGATTTCTGCTATTATGTGCATTTTCACATCACAGGGACGTTACTCTTGAAAAAAAATTGTGAAGAGGAAAGATAAACACAATAAAGTGTACAAGGGAAGAGCTACAGATGTCATCTATCTGAATTTCTGTAAGGCCTTTGACACGGTCCCCCACAACATCCTTCTCTCCAAACTGGAGAGATATGGATTTGATAGGTGGACTCTTTGGTGGATGAGGAATTGGTTGGATGGTTGTATCCAGAAGGTAGTGGTCAACAGCTCAATGTCCAGATGGAGATCAGTGACAAGTGGTGTCCCTCAGGGGTCCATATTGGGACCAGTACCATTTAATATCTTCATCAGTGACATAGACGGTGGGATCGAGTGCACCCTCAGCAAGTTTGCAGATGACACCAAGCTGAGTGGTGCGGTTGACACATGTGAAGGATGGGACACCATCCAGAGAGACCTGGACAAGCTTGAGAAGTGAGCCCATGTGAGCCTCAGGAGGTTCAATAAGGCCAAATGCAGGGTCCTATACCCGGGTCGGGGTAACCCCCAGTATCAATACAGGCTGTGGGATGGAGGGATTAAGAGCAGTCCTGCCGAGAAGGACTTGGGGGTACTGGTAGATGAAAAGCTGGACATGAGCCAACAGTTTGCGCTTGCAGCCCAGAAAGCCAACCGTATCCTGGGCTGCATCAAAAGCAGCGTGGCCAGCAGGTGGAGGGAGGGGATTCTGCCCCTCTACTCTGCTCTGGTGAGACCTCACCTGGAGCACTGCGTCCAGCTCTGGGGCCCTCAGCACATGAAAGACATGGACCTGTTGGAGCGGGTCCAGAGGAGGGCCACAAAAAGATCCAGAGGGGTGGAACACCTCCTGTATGAAGAAAGGCTGAGAGAGTAGGGGTTGTTCAGCCTGGAGAAGAGAAGGCTGCGGGGACACCTTATGGCAGCTTTTCGATACGTAAAGGGGGGTTATAAGAAAGATGGGGCCCAATATTTCAGTAGGGCCTGTTGCAATAGGACAAGGGGTAATGGTAAAAAAACTAAACTAGAAGAGGGTAGATTTAGACTAGATATAAGGAAGAAATTTTTTACGATGAAGGTGGTGAAACAGTGGAACAGGTTGCCCAGAGAGGTGGTGGAGGCCCCATCCCTGGAAACATTCAAGGCCAGGTTGGACGGGGCTCTGAGCAACCTGATGTAGCGGAAGATATCCTTGCGTATTGCAGGAGGCTTGGGCTAGATGACCTCTAAATGTCCCTTCCAATCCAAACCATTCTATGATTCTGTGATGAAGGAAAAAAGATATAGTTTGCTTTAAGGGTTCAGTTATGGGTTCTGTGTATCTATGGTATACATGTCATGAATTTTGATCAAAGACATGCATTCAGACCTTCAGACAGTAAGAAAGTGTTTTGCTAAAGTGCATAAATCTCTGTATACATCTTGTATATATCCCTCTTCATCCAATCAACCTGAAGTAAGGTTCTTCCCATCTCTGGGTATACAACCTGTGTAATCCCACATAAAAATAATTGTTGTACCTGATTACGTTTTGGGCATGGATTGGTGCACCTTGACTCCCAGGATTTCAGTGGGAGTTGAAATTTCTCTGCACCTTGTAAAACAGGGCTCCTGCCCTGGAAGGCCAAGCAGAGGAGAAACTGCAATGTTCACAGCATGAGCTTTTCATAGAACACATACCAGCAGCTTGAGGGTTTTCACAGTATTCCTTCCAGATGTTTAGCTTCCAGTTCACACAGCCATGCTGAAGGTCAGCACAGGGGATATAGCTTCAATTTCCTCTCTTTCAGGAGCTTCCAAATCAATGCTTTCTGTAGATTTGTGTCTCTAATCTTCCCAGGTGGAGGATAGTTGACCGAATTTTCATCTCTCTGGAAGCCCCCTCTTGGGGTTCACCCTAGGTATTGCCTGAACAACCTGCCCCAGGCTGCTTACCTGACTACATGAGGGGACAAGGGCTACCAATCCAGATGGAGTGAGCGAAGGAAGGAGAATTTGACCAGACTGTCTTTTGGTGTAAATGCACATTGTTCTTGTGACTTCTAGAGTAAACGTCTATCTGGTGAGGTACTCAACAAGTGCTTTTTAACCAGTTTTAAGCAAAAAATATACCTATCTGATGTGTGTACACTTTCATTGGGGCTCTCATGAAATCACTTTGATGTTTCTTTTTTTCTTTTTTTTTCCTTATATCCTGCTACAGCCCTTCCTAAAAACTAATGACCCAGACACTCTCCTCCTGAGCTACAATAAATGGAAGGGAACAAATAAACAGAAAATCTCTGCATCTCCCTTAGAGCCAGTGCATCCTGCAGATATCTCCCAGTGGCTGTCATTAGCCCTAATGGAAAGCAGCTGAGCCCCAGCACAGCTACATTGGTCTTCACTGAGCAGGTACTTGTGCGTGAAAAAGGATGTATTTGCAAATATTCCTTCTGTGTTACAAGAGTAAGATATTTAACCATGTAGCCTAACTTTGGTGCCATAGGAATAAACTAAGCCCAAACTTCACTCCAGAAGATAAACTTGTCACTGCATGAGGAATTTCTCCTTTCCTTTAAAAATACATGTATAATGTGTGCAAACCTGACAGATAGATTTATTTATGTCTGGCTGCAAATACAAGCTAGTTATCTAGTGTACGTTTATACACTGTGAAGATACAAAGATAGCTCTAGTATAAAATTTACTCCATGCTTACACAGGCACTTAGCATAGGTAGGAAGACTCATTATCTAAGGTGCCTTCCTCTCTCCACTGATGGTAGGAAAACTAAGGACTTGATTCATCTGGTATCTATGAGATGTCAGATTAAGGTAAGAGGAACTGTTCCCCTAAAAATACCTGTTTCTCCAGTGATGACTATAAAAGAAAAAAAGGGTGATGTTCTCAAAGGTGGATATTCACTTTTAGTTAGATGAACTCCACCTTATTTGTTTAACTTCTGTAAGACTGAAGTTATGTAAAATCAATACATTTGAGATCATCGTGCAGCAAGAATGCGTTAAATTCCAATTACTATGAGATCTCCTCACTTTGTTTCTGGACTACTTTTGGTCTTTGTATGCACACTGCATATTGTATTAGGACCTTATTCTTTACTGGGGGTTTGAGTTACAATCCCCATACAAATAATAATGAAGGCACTACTACTACAGTGAAATATGATGGTACAGCTCTGAAGACTTCTTGGTATTGAGACCGTAAGAAGATAAGCATAGTCACACTGGATCAGTCTGCCTCCTGTGTCAAACATTGGTCAAGAGAAGATACCTCCTAGAAGACCATAAGAACTGGACAAACAACAGTCACCTGTTACACTCCCCAAGGCCAAATAGTTTTAGCCTAGGCACTTTAAGAGATGAGTTTTATTTCCAAATGAATTTCAGGCCTTGCCAGAGGTTCAGGTTTAACTTTGAGCTGGATCTCCATTAAAAATCAATTCCATTTGACTAAGGTATAAATAGATATGTGTTAATTTTCCATGAGCAACAGAAAGCCGCTGGATGCATAGGTTACCTTATGGGTCCCCATGTGTCAGAAGGGAGCCTATGACAGGGAAATGGGAACGCATTAACTGCATTAAAGGGATGGGTTGATTATCTGAATTTGATCAGGTCAACGTGCTGGAGGATCAGAGACACCTAAACTTTGTGCAATATTTTATCTCCAGCACGTACTGCTTTAAAGCTCAGAAAGTCATTAAACTCCAAGCCAGCACACGGAATGCCTAGTGGGATTAACCTTCAAAAACTAATTACCAAAGAGATCAACAAAAGGCAGCCTGCATCACTACTGTTGTGACAGCATACCAGAGGAGTGAGTGGTGTCAGAAAATGTTGATTAAAAGGATACAATTTGCTGGACACCCTTTTCCTATGCAGGCACAGGTTTCTAAATGTTTACAAAGGAAAGATCAATGAAAGACAGGTTTCCAATTATAGCTAGGGATCTAGATACAATTGTTATGATGATTATTATTATTTTATCATTTTTCCAGTAGTTTCTAGAGAAGTTATTAATGAGGTATTGCACTAGCATCTAGGAAGGATCAGCTCCCATCTTAAAGAAAAGAGGTGGGATTACCTCACCTTTATTTACACATCTACAGCTCAACAAATCACCCTGAAGTTCCAGTGATAATCAATGAAGAGATACAGACATTATGAGTATCTGATTTGTCCGAGTCATCTGAATAAGGTAAACAGCACCCTCAAAATGCATGCTGCTTTGTGGTTTTTTTCCCTTTTTCTCTTTAATTTAAAGTAAGCCTGTGATAGCTGCCTTGAACATACAGTGTGGGTTTTAAATGTAGTGAGATTAATTCCAGCTGTATGCCAAACAGATAACACAAATAAATGTTGAGCTTATGTCCATCAGATGTCAAACCAAAACACAATAGATTGCTGTTACCTGTGAAATCTCTTAATAACTCCTCAGTTTTCATGTCCCTTGGATGAATCTGATCTCAAGTGATAAAGAACCATGTAGCAGATTATGTTATACATATTTATATACACACACACACGTATATGGACATGTAGGATGTTTATATATGCATGTGCCCATGTACAATATGACATTATATTATAATAGGTATTTAATGTTATTATATTACACATTATTTAATTTTTATATATATATATACACACACACATATGCATGTATGTATGTATGTATTATATCACCCATAAACACACACATATGCATGTATGTATGTATGTATGTATTATATCACCATAAACTTGCTCCAGTTTCTGGACACACAGCTTTTAGACTGATTTAAGTTAGACAAGTAAAATAAAAACATATCTCTGTAAAGAAACAAAGAAGGCTGTTTTTTCCCCCAGATTTCTGCAAATACTATTGGACTAGAAGTCCCTCTAAAATACCAAAGATACTAAAGTGTAACCTGAACAAACCATATTGGAAAGCAGAAATCCCAAAGTTCATACCAACAAAAGTAAAGTATCCCAGCAAGCTTGGGATCCTGCACAGTCCTACAAGGCTGAATACGTTTCCAAAAGCCACCACCTAGCTGATATGGTATTTTAGAATGTGGTAATCAGAATTCTGGGAACACGTTCGTTATACAAATACTGTTAAATCAATCTGATGATAGCACTAGTAGAGACCAGGGCCTGACTTTAAGAGATCATCAGGGAGGACTCAAAAGAAATTAGTGCATTTAATTACCTTTCTGCAGTTCCCAAATAAAATAAATGTCTATTGAATTTCCCCCCTCAGTTTAAGGCTCTTCACAAATGTTATTACATTTTAATTAAAGTGAACTTGTTTTTCCATTTAGTGGTTATTCTAGCTAGATTTTTTTTTCATTATTCTTACATTTGAATAAAGATGCTAATTGGGGATTAGTTTGTAATAACAGCAGACAGGCCCTGAGGATCCATTCTGCAAACTAATAGTCTATGGATGCAGAACAATCCATAAGCCAGCATGGGGGAACCAGTCTGTTACCAGAAGTGATCATCTTCATTCACAGCTATAGACTGCACACTACAATGAGTTCTGGTGAGATATCCTTCTTACTTAGAACCCATGCACTACTGCTTTTCAGATGTTCCTTGTTTGCTTTATCCCAGGGAGAATAGGGACAGTTTGGCATTTACCTGGTATATTTACATGACTGACATGGATAGCTCAGGTTCTGAGCTGTCTGGAGATGAATCAGGTTTGGTACAGCAGCACAGCAGCTGAGCGAACACTGACAGCTTTTAAAATGTTAATAAGGACATGGCACTATGCTGACATAGTTGCACAATATCTGGATAAGAGCAAAGGGGTTTGTCTCTTTAAGGCTATTCACCTAAACATTCTAACATTAGCAAGATGATGTTCAGTGATCTCAGTCTATTAATTTGTAAAAAAATCCTTCAATAATTCAATATTAAGACTGTGAAAGAGAATCTTATATCCTGTCAGAATGTGAAGTTACTAAAACTTAAACCACTGAAGATCAGGCAAGTCAGAGTAGAGATAACCAAGTAACTCTCTTCTGAACCCAAAATATCAAAGATCTCTAGGTATTATATTAATTCACAATTTTAGTTGGTACTGCAGTAAAGAGATGCAAGTTGATCTCCAGGTCTGCATAAAAATAGGAGTACTATAACAAAGTTTACTAACATGCCCTAGCTGGAGGAAAGAGCATGACTTCAGAAAATCTTTGACTTAAATTACATGATATTTATACCATATCCTTTCCTGAAGTGATGAACAGTACCATATCTCCAGGAAGTCTAACAAAATATATGAATTTTAGTTATATTTAAGAACACCCCCCCACACCTTTAAACAGAAAGATATTTATAGCTGGAACTCACTGGTAGACTAATGTATTGTAAGCTTACCTACAAATCTAGAATACAAATTCTCTGCTTGCTAGCTGCCTGTTTGTGGGGGGCTATCTTCACTCTTATGAAAATGTTGTAGCCTAAATGTGACAGATGTCTTTGAAGTTTAAATGAGCATAGATGTTTTCCTTAGGCTTTAATTGAATCTAGTGGCAATCAAACTCTTCCTACAGTGTGACCTGTGTTTTAGAAGAGATTTTGTCAAGTAGGGTAGGACTGGTCCCTAAACTCATTCTCTCTTCCAAACTCTATCCCTAAAAGGTTCCAAGATTTTACAAATTACAAGGAATTGTCAGGATAAGACATAAACATTCTGTCTCTATAGTAGATAATATAGTGAGATAATATATTGAGAGGAAGAAAACAAGAAACATAGAAGAAATTTTTCATTCTTTAATCTTTTTCTTACTCTGAGCATTTGAACAAGATATCTTTCAGTGATAATGAAACTGAGTTAATTTGTATTTTATTAAGCTAGTAAGGTGGAATTTTTTATGCTGACTTTTAAGAAAGATTCGGTGTCAACAGTAAAATGCAATGAGTTAATGGAATTCTTAACCCTGGGAAATTTGAAGACAGTACATTTAGCAAGATTTTTTTTTTTTTTTTTAATCAAAGTGGTTTGAAGAAACATTTGTTGATAACCTAATAAGGAAATACCAATACATGTAATGAACTAGATTAAAAAACATTTATATACAAGTCAGACCCTTATTCTTAAATTGTCCCATTGACTTCAGCTTCACTGGAACAACATTTGAAACACAGTACAGAGCCTGTCTGATACAGCTTAAGGAAGGTAAATATGCTGAGGAAATGTTGAAACTGATTCTGTAAAAAAGGAGCCAAATGGCTTAATCTGGGTGCGTACTATAGCTCTGTACTGTGGAAGGGATTTTCCAAAAAGACCTAAAGATACCTTTTCTCTGCCTTGGGAGAATGTCATTGCAGCAAACAACAACTATGTGAGACAAAAAGAGGCAGTGTGTGTTTTTCACATGGACTAAATACCTCCTCACAAGGTCTGGAAACTCACGTGAGTCACTAGAATTGGATACCGGTAGAAAGACCTGCTGGAAAGGACCTCCCAGGTCCCCCAGCACAGCACCTGGCTTCTGGTAGTACCAGCTAGACTGAAACAATTGAGAACATATACGTGTCTAATTTGGGTTTACAGATCTCTAAAGACGGAGATAACACAGCTTCTCAGACAGTCTTCCAACTATGTCTATTCTTATCCCAGCTAAGGAAAGCTTGCTGAGACCAGAAGCATATGACTGTATAACTCAGAACTGCATGAGTGCCTGTACACTTCTGAGATACTCACACCTCTACTTGCAGTGAAGACCCAGCCTAGGGAAAATGTTCACACAGTCTGTTGTTGGTCCTGAGCTCAGCCGCGGTGACTGCTGTGGCATGGGTGGTGGAGAGGCTGGTGAGTCATTCAGGCCTCCTACAATCCAGTGGAGCTGCGAGCTCTATTTCTGCACACAGTCAACGGATGGAAGAATTCACAAAAGTTAAATTTGGCAGTCATTACTGGAAGTCTCAATATGACCCTCAGTCAATTAGGCAACCCAGTCTTATGAACAAGAATGACTAAGGACCATTAGCTTATAAGAGTCAAAGAAAGCCAACTTCTTAACCCCAGAGGCACAACAGCTCTATAGAGGTTTCAGAATTGGTTTGTCTGAAGTAAGTAATCAAGAAAAGCCAGAAGTGATTTGCTGGGGGTTTAAAATAGAATAGCTTTGCCATCAACAATAGCTAGAGATAGAGCACATTGTGCCCACATTGTACCTAAGACAAGCTTTGCATAATAGACGAGAGTTCACTTCCACATGATTAGTTATAGACTCCTCGGAGGGAAAAGCAAGAAACCAGCAAAGAGAACAGGCTTTTCATCATCATTTATAAAGACTTTAGCGGCATGTTTAAAAAGGTGAAATGATACTTACCTCCATTGTATAACACTTTAAGGTACAGAGCTTTGATGAATACATCCCATTTAGATGTTTGGGATTATTACTGGTTATAGTCCTTCCATTAGTGACTTGCCCCACTTCAAAATCCTACTTCTTCATATTTTCTCATTACCAGACTAACTGCAATATTAATTTTTTTTTTTATTTCTAACTTCCCCTAATTAAAGTAACAAAAAGTCATGAATGCAAACATATTTAAAATCAAAGATCACTTTACAAGTAAATTTGAAAGTACGGTGTTGGTTCCTCTATTTAAACAGTAAATTTAAAATGAATATTTATGCAGACTAAATCAGCTAATCACATCATGAAAGAAAAGCTAGTTAAGTGGACTTGTCAAAGGAGAATGAGAGTTAATACAGCAACCCTTGACCCTGGAGAGTAAATCTTGACTTGTGTGATTAGTTGCTCTGCTTTACTTGGGGAAAGGATTTGTGGCATCAAACCCAGAAATTCCTGCTTGATGCTGGAACTCAGACTGAATATGTGCACTTCTGCAGCTCTATGACAGATGTAGAAGTGCATATATAGGTATCTCTTGGATCAGACAGGATCCAAAATTAAAATTATATATGTTATTCAGTGTCCAAATTAAAATCTCTGGTTATTTGAATATGACATTACTTGACTCTGGCATGAACCATGACACATTGAATTTCAACATGGAAAGTCTATTCTTTTGCATTGTCCATTGTTTTCTCATTCTATATTTTTTTTAGAAATATCAGCTATACTAAAGAGAGTTGCTGGAAGCACTTTCTGAATTGGGTACTGTTCTTTGAGAGACCATTACCTGTTACAAGGGGTTCAGAAACATGTTGCATTCCAGTTGAAGTCATTGACCTTATGAATATCTGTGTGTGATTGTACTGCATAAATCCATTAGGATTTTGCACAAAGTCAGCTGAACTACTGTTAAGGAATATGAAGGAATCATGCAAGATCTCAACCTGAGTTTCTTCTCTTACTATCATGAAGAATCCATATTGCACTGTCCAGGAGTGGATGCTGATGAAGCTATAATGACTCCAAAGCTCATTTGGCTCCAAGAATTTTTCCATTTAGACATCTAGCCTAAACTAATTCTCTAGGAACCCTTGAAAGTCAATGGAGAGAAAAAGCACCTCTCAATTATGTTTCATTTTATCTCTCTTTCACTCAGGTTAGGGCAATGTAAAGAATTTCTGCACTGAGGCTAGGTAAAGCCCTTAAGGCAAACCGAACTATTAGCTTTCATTGAATGCCAAAGGTTTGATGGTTAAAATTAGGTGAGATTATTCTTACCCTGGATACGGACACAACTCAGTATCTTCATAAAGATGTAATATAATATTCAGACTGGACACAATTTTTGGATGCCTATTTAAAATAACACTTTACAACCTCTCCTGGCAGAGATCAGGAAACTAGAGAAAACACACTGCAAATAGGTAAAAAGTTGAAGAGGTCAATCATTTTCTCTATGTAATTTGTAGAGAGTCCACATCCAGTGCATGAATTATTCTTCCCACTTTCCTGAAATTCAATAGTTAATTAACATGTAGGAGAATTACGTATTTAAAATTAGCCTCCTTTCAAGTAATGTTTTTTCCAGGAAGGGCAATTTTGCTGGAGGTTAATTTACTACTATTTACATACTTGAGGTCAAACTTGTCTCTCTTGACAAGAGAAGAGAAGATACAAGTTTGCTGGCCCTTTAATTCTCTTCTGGTGCCTCTATAGATTTCAAGGTGTCTATGTTCATTAATGTTGTCCCTGTGTATGACAGGATATCTGACAGATATCCAATACAGCCCTTCAGGTGCATTTCCAATTATACATAGAGAAGTGAATGCAACCAGTTACTTTAACAAACTAAATACCAGGAATTTAATCCAGAGTAATTGTCTGATCTTTTTCTCTAGACACAGATCCTCTATAGTCATCTTAAGAAGATGTTTCATTCTATATCATGGAGCTAAGCCAGGTTCAAATGGCTTTTTGGAGGCTGGTCCTACTTACTTTCATTGACTCCATAAGTAACATTAAAAATTAACTTAAATTTGTATATTTTGGGCATTTGAAGTAAGACAAAATTAATGTGAACCTTCATGTCTCAAGAGAAAAGTTACTTCTCATCTCCCAGAATTAGCAATTAGGGCATAATTAGATATTCTTGGTGAAAAATAAAAATATCCCATTTTCTTCAGTACTTTTTATTATAGTATAGAAAATTTACCCCTTCTGATTATTTCACTTGAACTGCTGTTCTCCATTAGAAAATGTGGCTTGTGTGTTCACATATGTGTATATAAGTACAGTTAGCTGACCGCTAAAAGATAGTGTTAGGCAGAAAAAAAATTCTTTCCATTTTCTTAAATAGCTTTGTAAGAAAAAGGAGCACTCTATACATGTTGTTGTGTGTTTTTTTTTAATTTACATATATTTTGTGTGTGTTTATAGTAAAAATATAAATATTTTTACACTACTGACCCTTTTTTAAACTTTTGCCTATTTTAATTTTTCCTATTAAAGCCTTTTTTTTTTTGGTGTGGGGGATGGGGATAACAGGGCTTTAAAAGGCAAAAATTTTTGCCACTGAAATTTCTTAAAGAATATGTTAAGTTTCAGATGGTCAAAAAATGTGAAAGCAAAAAAACCATGCTGAATAAAAAGGAAATCCTATTATATACACTCAGGATCCACAATGTTCTTTGACCACTAAATGATTAGAAAGGAGTGACTCTGTGCTGTCAGAAGTTCTTCAATGGCCTCCTCTCTCTTGACCTTTTCACTCATCCACCAATTTCTCAATACCTTCCTGTCAATTTCTTAAAAAGTATGACTCTTTAAAATTGTCCTCTGGGTACTTCTCACCCTGTTTTATACATCTGCAGCTACCCTTCCTTTCAGATCTTTTCCGTTCTACAGGTACATGCTTTAATGTGAACCTTTTGTTGTTGCTGTACACTCACACTTGGTATCTTAGTACGAACGAGTTCACTCCAAGTATTAGTTCCTGTATGGTGGGAAGACCCCACTGCCTCTGAATTTGTAACACTGAGATAAACAACATATTGCTCTTAGGGGGATTACAGACATGTGAAGTTTATAGACCACTGCAGGGCCATTAGGTACAAAGATTAATTCAGATAAGTCTGTAGCAATGACATGATCTGAACGTACAGATTTTAGCACAAGAAGAATCAAGGTTGTCTTTGCTTATTTATAACATTTGTACAGAAGGAACACAGGCTGTAATCTGTGTTCATTAAATTTGTACTTGTGCATTACCAGGTCACCTGGCCATGTACATTTGCTCTGAAACAGGAACAATCACACATTTGCATTTCTGCCAAAAATTAGTAGTGAGCATTATATGGTGCCCATGAGGGCTTCTAGAACATCCTTTATACTGACTGTGAAAGAACAAGCAAAACCAGATCTTGCTTAAAGTCCATCAATACAAGTTACCTATTGTAAACTTGACAGAGTGAGGTTTTTTCCATTTTATGTCTTGTAGGGGGAGCTTTTGAAAGTCTTATCAGATGTCCTAAAACTGAATGAGTCTTCTCAGGAAACCACAGGCTTAGCTCTTCTCCATATGTAAGGTATATCCACTTTAATTAAACCTGTTTCATCAAATCAGCTTAGAACAACAGAGTTTGTATTGTAACCTATTGCAACCTATTGCAAATTTGAAGTTGGCATTTGAGAAGCATTTGGACCAGGTGACCTCCAGATGTCCCGTCCATCTTGACTTTTTCTGTTATTCCATCATTTAGATCTTAAAAAAGAAAAAAATTAGTTCAGCCAATTTGATTTTCTTATGCTAGTGTAAGAAAAAATTGTCTTAACTCAAAGGAAATTAGAACTTCCTCACTCCGTGTTCAGATAAGGACCTCTGTTTCTGAAGAAGAAAGGGAAAGAAAAAAGCAACATGCAGCCAGCAACTCAAGTTTAATTCTTTGCTTCCTTTTTCTCTTCTTGTGTGACCTTAAATGCCTTTCTCTGTGTTTCAGATTCCTGCAAATAAAATAGCAAAAATTATAATTTTGTCCCAGTGTTGATGTAAGGGGAAAAAAATAAAAGCTTCTCAGATACCATAGTTAGGGAAACCATGTATTAATAACATAGACAAAAGCAAAGATACATTACTGTATCCCTCCATATAAACACATACCTTTACTTCTAGTGCTGCAAACTTCTGTCTGTGGTTGAAAGCTGGAAAGAGATTGCTTCCCCACAGGGCAGAAAAAGGCAACAGCAGCACTTTGGAACGAAATGTTCCATGCTGGAGAATACAGCATTACTTTCTGCAAATTATGCAGACCTGTGAAACAACAGGTTTATGGAAGTGGAAAGAGATGCCTCTGACTGGCTCTACTTTGTGCCCAAATTGAAATGAGGTTCTGAACTGGCACACTGAAATGAACAGCTCTCAAAGAATACAATATAGTCTTTGACACAGCTCTGCCTCCCAAAATTTTAAAGGGCAATATGAAAGTCTGAGGCAGAACACATTCTACACACAGAAAAAGAGCTGACTCAGACTGGGTAAGAAATAACTTTGCTCTAAGAAATCAGATCAGCTAAAAAAATTGGGTTTGAATACGTTCTTAGCACCTCTGGTTTCAAGGCACAAGTTACCTAAAAGATTTATTGGTGTGATAAATACAGATCTTTATGAGATAGCCAATAATTTGAAACTTGCAAACTCAACTGGAAGAGAACATGTAGCAAAGTATTGCTGTAAAACAACAGACCAGATAAGATTCCACAGACCAGAAAAGGTTCCACATGTGTTAAAGAGCATCTGAATGATAGATGCAAATCAGCCTTAAAAAAGTCACATGGGTCTTTTTCCACCTAAGATCATGCTACCTGCATCAGGACCTCTCTATATAGGCATGAAAGTTTCTGTTTCAAACTCATTTTTCCTTTTAAAAAGTGCTGAGAACACAGCTCTCATTACCATTGGTAGGAGGTGTTGGTGCTATGCATCTCTGAAAATGAGATCACTTATTTTAGGCACCTAAATATATTGACCTAGGCTTCCTTGTGCTACTCTGTAGATGCAAAGCAGCCACATAACTGTCTTAGTTGGTCAATATAATGAGATAGTGGCTGGAAGTAAAAGCAGCACTTGTGAAATTAACCTGCTGTAATCTTTTTTTTTTTTTCCACTGTGCTATAAAATGCTTGCTAAGTATGGCGGATTTATCACTGAAATGTCTAGAGTTGGGGAAATGTTCCAAAGGTCTTAAAGCTTTGCACTGAGGTAAGTAGCCTGTCATAACAGATTTAGCAAGTGATCATGCAAACCACAGGAAAAATACTTACTCTTGCTACAGAGAAAGAATGTCCTATTTACAGGAATGCTGTGTTACTTGCTTTTGGTGGAATTCAGAAGATTCAGTGTCATTGGGGTCCATTAAGCAACACCTTTAAGCATAGCTCCATTGCCAACTCTCACTGCTTTACTAAGGTTGTAATGATATTTGTTGTTTTGTAGAAATACCTGGGTTCATATGAGTCCGGGGAAATTTTTCTTTTGCAGGAAAAAATCCTAAGTGCAAAATTCTAGCCAGCACTGTTGCAGAAGAAAACTTGGAACAGTGGCCTAAGGCAAATATAATTGATCCAAAAGATGTGTGCATATACATATACATGTATGTATACTAATGATGTCAGGAGAAACGTGATTCAGGGTGGAAATTTGATTAAGCAGTTTGTTTAAACAGATTTTTTTTCACTCAGTCGAGACCAAAGAGCCACAATTGGCAGATCCATCTACCAATTAAGATACCTGAACTTCCACCTCATAAGACAGCAAAAGAAGGATGTTTTTTTAATTATGGGGTTTTTTTGGGAAGTAGGGAGGGAGTGATGGAGGGGAGGATGTAACTTTTCTGCCTTGTAATGAGCACAAAGGGTTTTTTAGAGAAGGTAGATTTGAGGGTGTTCTTCTGGGGAAATCTTTTCCTGGCATTTTTCTTGAAGGCAAAACCATGGCTTAGCAGCAAAGACCGCATCTGATTTGGCTGCAAGATGGGTATCCATAGTAGGATGTCTATTTCACTAGAAATAGGCATGAGTGAATGAAGTGGCATTCTGTGTTTAAGATGTAACATTTTTGGCCTGAAATACATTAAACCTGGCTACAAAACCTATAATTACATCTCCTCCTATTACACAGTTATAATTATTGAGGGACTTTGCCATATGTCTTTGTTATGTCAGAAATATGAAAGCTTTGGCATAAAAAATATTATGTATAAGATCACTTAAAAGATTCAAAGGTGTCTCATCATAGGTGCCTCTGGTGTTTTATCGTAGACCAAAAGCACAGTTCAGCGCTGTCAACAATACTACCCACTGATGGAATCCCAAGCCAGCCATTTCAGCTATTAATATGCTGTGTATTGTTTCTACGGAAATATCTCAACACAACACTCTCGTGGGATCATCAAACATATATTGTTTAAATAATGCTTTTATAATATGAAGCTATCAAGTAATAATGAAGCAATAAAAAGATTCTTGTTATAAGTCATGCTAAGGAAAGCAGAAATCAAAAGGCAGGCTGCTGCTTGCACTAAAACACTTGTATAATGTGTGGTTTGCAAAATGTTTATCTTGACAGTTCAACTGCTTCTTTAAGAGAATAAGCAGACAGGAATAAAAGAAGGATCATTTCAAAATACCTTTTTTCTCGTTAAGGGGTTTTGTTCTTAAGGAAGCAGAAGATCATTCAATTATTCTTATAGATAACAATTAGCTACAGCAAGGCTGTACATAAAGATAGCTCCTAAATTAGCACAGAAATCCAGAGGGTTACTAGACAGGCTCCTGCACATCAGAAGAATCCCTAAAATTCCTAGGTAAAACTGGAGTCAATTTCCCAGGGAGGAGTCACTCTCTGAAAGACAGCATTTGAGAAGCAGAGTGTTTTCAAAGGCATTCTTCCCTTCTATGATGCTAACAAATGCCTCTGGTCCACCAGGCCATGGGATGGCTCCATCAGTGACAGCTGAATTATCCATGGGTCACAGGCCCCTTTCATTATTTTCTGCCTCTCTTCACAAGGTCAGTGTCAGGGACACTCTGAACCGACATTTTAGACCTTTGTACATTCTACTCTGTTGTCAAGAACTTGCTTTGCTTGTTCAGAGGCTTTTTTTCAGGTTTAAAGTCATTGCAAGTAAAGGAAGCAGCCTGCTTTTAAGGGAAATATCAAATTTAAAATAAAGCAGTGCTGCAAATCAACAATGGTAGTGACTGTAATTTAAGACTAGGTTGGGAACTTAAGGAAGGAATGAGTTTCCAGCAGAGCTGTAAATATCATCTTAGGTGTCTGATATCAACACATACCATGTAAAGGGATGGTTTCCCAGTGGACAGTCTTGACTATATTGCTGGAAAGAAACAGGCACTGGTCTGGTAACTTACACAGGAAGAAATTAATCTCTTTCATCATACCCATGATAACACCGGCAGAAACTAAACATACCTATACTTAGAAGTCTCTTCACTGGGAAGATTAAGTGTAGCTAATTGTTTTCTGTGATAGCTAAAGTGTCTGCAAAAGCTGAAATATCTGCAAGATATTTGGTCATTGGTCATTGCATTATCAAAATGTCTTCAGATTTGAAGACCAGAATAAGAAAGAAAATAAAACCAGAGCTTTGATCCGGTCTGTATAAGACTGTAGCATCAAAATATCAGCAAAAGTCTCCAGTAAATTAACAGAAATTCATGGGACAATTAGCAGGAAAGAATGGGAAAATGCAAGTACTCCGGTGGTTACAGCATGTAGAAGTCAGGTGATATTCTATACCCACAGAGAGAGTAGAGGGGTATTCCAGCTCTTAGGCTACTTTTTCTTAATAAAAAGAATGAGATATCACTGAATCATTTATATTCGTAAAACTGCATGGTCTACAGTAAATCCTTTTGAAACTGTAAGACACCTTACTGAATATATATTTCTTAATTTGTTTTAAATTTGATTATATTCCATATTCTTGCAATGTGTTGTGCTAATGTGCAATATGGATTTTTTAATTGCATTATATTTGTGTTTCATTTTATTAAATTTTTAATAGCTTTGCTGTTCAAGACATTGGAGACTATTTTTAGCTTTCTAAATGATGATATTAGAAGGTAATGTAATATTAAAGAGTGTCAGGATAGTCCATAAATTGGTTAAGAAACCAGATGGGCAACTGCAACAAACTTTTAAGGGTTTATCATTAGTATGCAGTTCTGTGAACTATCTTCATCAGTCATTGGAAAAGACCAAGAAAGTTTTCACTTCTAAGTATTGTAGCAAAGGCAATTTCCGTATTCAGGCAACCAGATCCTCTTCTTCTTCTTTGTTACCTTTTGTGTTATCTAGAATGACCTTTTTGATTTTACAGCTGTCTCAACTATGAATGTGAGTGAGTGAGATACCATGTAACTCTTTATTCTTTCTTTTTCTTTTTTTTTTTTTTTTTTAATTTGGAAAGAAAATACATATCTCTCTGGTTTTGGGTTAAATGAAAGGATTTCAAATACGCAGCTAGAGCTACAAGAGGATTTGACAATGTCACAAAACCAAAAAGGCAGCCAACTTTCCAGCTCTGTCACCCAACATTTTTCATGCTCACTAAACTGATGAAATATGTATTCACCTTGAGGGTGGGAGACTAGTGTAGGACTAGTTCTGTGTATCAGAGGGTAACAACTCATGTTACGTTCATAACCTTCTGCCACTTTTTGATCAGAGCATCACCTGAGGGTCATTTGAAGGAAAGATTTTATTGTTTTGATACCTCTGTCCACTAACCTGCTGTTTTTGAGATAATGGGAGAGTATTTACACCTTTACCATTTAAGCTTGTGTCCTTTAAGTGGGGCTTATTTTCAGCTATTACTTGTATGACTACTATGGGTAGATAGATTTTACATTCTTGTTTATGTATTCAGCTACAATATTATCTAGGCTATCAGAGGGAAAGGGGAATAGTGATTAAGGATGACTATATGCTTTCTTCTCAATAAATGTAAACAATTACAGGACTGCTTTGTTGCAGGAAACAAGAAAAAGAGAAAGATGAGGGATTTTGTTATTATCAGCATGAAATAATTCGCTTTTTTTGGTCTTTATTTTTGGCACATGACAAGCCTGAACAACATCATTACTAGACTAAATTCACTGAGGTCAGTGTAGAAGAGCTTACTCTCCTAAATTGTGTTTGTTTGGTTGGTTTGGTTTTGGGGTTTTTGGGTTTTTTTGTTTGTTTGTTTTTTGCAATTGGTATTGCCTTAGGCTCTATTTTGCTAATTCATTTAAACCAGAGGTGGTTCTTTTTCTAGGACCACACATTACTCTTAATTATGAAGGCACAGTTTGAACACATTAACCAGTTTTGTAGTAGAGGTGGATATACCCTGTCTTGGTATAGCGTGCATTAATAGTTGTAACAGGTGTTTCTGGAGTTTCATTCTGAGCATTATCTCTGAAAATTCCTATTCACACGTCATATGAGCCTGGACAGAGTATTCTGTTTCCTTCTCTTGGACTGAAATGGATTAAAAATAAAACTGGCCTTTCCTTTGCAGATCATTTTGACACCCTTGTGGCCATTCATTCAGCTTCCAACTCTCTCCTAAACTTGTATTTAGTTAGGAAACTGCATGTTAGTATCTGCAAAATTAATACTGATAATTCATATGAATGAAGAAGTTGAGCTGCAGTTGCTAGTCCCGTTTCTGGCAATAACACTATCAGCTCGAGCTCACAAAACCGGGCAAAGGATGAAACATTGTCCAGCCAGGATCAAATCAGACTTTTCCTCTCAAATGAGAGCATTGAAAGCCCTTCTGGAACATATGATTCATACATCAGTGTTTTCTCATTTTTTTGGTCTTATCGGACACTCCATGGATGCACCTGCAATGTACTTTTGATGCTTATATTGGGATGAGATGATTAATTTCATAGAGATTGCTGATTCTCTACTATAGTCAGTGGCCTTACTAAAAAGGCTTTTAAGCAACTACCTTTGATAAGTGTCTCTATTTTGTAGATATTTAAAGAGAGGTAAGAGGCCTCTGTGCCTGCATCAGAGGCTGTGGCTTAACCTAATATGTTGACTGCCAGAAAACAATTTCAAAAATGAATGCTGTTCACTGGATGTGAACGACTTCTCCCTGTCGAATTGCAGGAAGAATGCAAACAACAAATAGGGTATCCACAGCAACTCCATTAGCTGCAAACAATTCTTTTGTAAGCTTTCATTTTTAATTGCCTTTGTGTCCCTAGCTCCTCCTCCTTCTCCCTCCCTCAGCTTCTAGTTAAATAAATAGAAATGAGAGGTTATACTCTTTTGTTTCTCTGTTTAAACACAGTCAATAATACACCCTCCCCCTTCCTTACCAGCTCTTGAATGCAAATACTTTTGCAGTAGGACTGACTCAGAGTTACCTCTGAGAGATGTGGATTTTGTGATTGCCAGGAGGTCATTACTATGGTAAGTAAAAAACTTGTTTATTTGTTTTGATTGTTCTGTTCTGATCAACTGAAAAATAATAATTAAAAAAAAAATCTGTTGATCTGGGAGCTTATGTGAAATAATGCAACCAAAGCAAAATCAACAGCCTAGTTTAATTACCACTCCAGTCCAACAGAATAGAGGATGAGAATTTTTAACCAAGGATCCATTTGCCAAAAAGTTTCTCTCTCCCAATTCTCCAGCAAAAATGAACATTCACGCCCATGGATGACACCTTACCATGATGCTCAGGCAAAAGCTGGGCCTTAAATAATCTGTGCGTATCCAAAAAGAGCACAGAGTCATTAAAAATTAAATGATCAACCATTTAACAAAAGGAGATTTTTCTGGAAAAAAAAATTTATAAACAAATATTCAGTGTGTGGAAGAGACTTTCTGGCTGAGTACAGGAAGACAGTAATATTATCACAAAATGGGTTAATGAAGAGCCTTGCAAGGATACAATCCAAGAGCTATCCTTATAAAACTTCTGAACACAGATATGAAATGGATTTGAACACAGGAAATGCACTGATGCTTGTGAATGGCCTGTCTGGGTAAGTTTGGCAGTATGCCGAGTTACTGGATGTTAGGTGGGCAGTCCAGAAGACCCTTTATAAGCACAGTCAAGGCTGTCATGGCCTCTCCCAGTGTACCAAGAGAAGGAAGGACTTGACAGAGTGAGAGATTCTTCTTTGATGATGTCACCCCACCTGCTTTCTTTTTATAAAACTATTGATGGGTTCAGCAAAACAGCTCATGAATGATGATAATGGAACCGACATTACCTTAGGAGTAATCTCATAAGCATAAATCTATGTTAACCTTTTGTATCCAGGCTCTAAATTCCCATACTTTTGCAGAGCACCTGTCATCCTTTCATGATATGCCTTGTTGAAATCAACATTAAATAGAGGGCCAAGTCTTTCAACATGTTTTGTAGACAAATGAAACTATGTCAATTTAGACCATCAGCAGGTCTAAACTGACATATCTCCTGATTCCTGTTGCCAAATAATTAATTTCTTATCAGCGGTGATTTTAACAGGCAATCTCCTAAACTGCAATCTGTACTAAGAAGTAGAGGCTTTTCAATCCTTCATGACCTTCCATGGAAAAATACCTCTCACAGCAGTAGGCTCTGGACCTGTTGGCCAACTTAATGCCTGGAATCATAATGTTTGATGAAGTATCTTCTCATCTCAAGAGCAGGCACTTACCTGCATAAATCTCTAATGTAGAGATAAGAAATAGATATATACCCAAATAGGCTTTCTTTGTGAAAGGTCAGCTTTTGAAAGGATTTCCTTAGTCCCTTCAAGCCTCAGCAAAAGATAACTGTTCAGAGCTTGTCTTCTGCTTTCTACTCAATTTAATTAAAGTGTGCTGCTCACTTTGATGAAAATATGTTTCCCTCATGATTAAAAAGCTCTTTTGATTAAATCATTTTGCCTAGACAAGTGGACCATAATAATAATGAAGTAGAATATTTTTGAAACAACTTTCTCACTTGTTAATAAATTGTAATTCAATTCTACATGGTAACTGACTGTTACCCACAACCCTTCACCCACAAGTTAAATATATTCCTGTCACTGGTCAATCTGGAACTCCTTCAAGGTGGATTATAATATTGATCCTATTCTATAGAGAAAGAAAGTGGGAAAATACTAGTCTGAATCAGTGCTAAGAGACTCTAGGTCTCTCAGCTAATCTTGTAATCTGAAATGCAGAAAAGTGCAGTACAAAGAGAGCTGAACTAGGTTGATAGAAGTAATTTCTACTCTAGAAGCTCAATAGTAGCATAAATAGAGTGTTAATCCTGAAAGAATAATCTTGCTGTATGTTTTCTAACCATCTCAGGTCCTTGGTATAATTTTCTCATTTGTGTTGATCTGAGATAACAATGAGCAGAACAAGCTTAGGTCTCTTTTTGTTCAGCTGTGATAGACATATTCCAAGGTACAAAGATGTACAAAGAACATCTTTGGTCTGCTTAACGATACATGAGAAACTTGTAGAAAAACTGGAATAAAACATGTCTTTCTCTAGTTTGATTAGACTCTGCTTTCTTCTTTATTATTTATTAGGAAGAAAGGAGACTACACAAAAAAATTATAATCATGTTCATTCTGCACTAAACTGGAGACACCAATGATGTGGCACTTGGGCTGCTTGTATCATGATGGTCCTTGGGGATGGAAATATTTCCTTTTTAATCAAAATTAGGATCAAAAAATGGTTTCACAGTAAAGAGAAATTGCACCCCTTTCCTTATTTTGTGGGATCAGAGAGGAGGCTGTAATACTTGCCACAAAAAATATCACTTGGGTGACTAAGTATTAAAATTTTTGGCGTCAAAACCTATTGTTTGTTTTTTCACTAAATTTCGCATTCTAAAATTTTTTATAAATTGTTAGTGGTATTTTTGAAAACAACCACAAAATGATTTTTTTTTTTTTTCTGGTCAGTAAAAAGACTGTGGTAAGGAACTCATTTGCTATATTAAACCCAAACTCTCAGACTTAAAGATCTCAGCTCATCTGGAAATTAATGCCTTCCCTAAGCTTGTTTGATCCTGGTGTTTTTGAAGCAAAGGCCACGACATATATGAGTGACAGGCTTTTGCTCCCATGAGGCTTAGCTGAAGTCACCAAGCTGTGACCTGTGCTAGATAAGAGTTAGGTCCTTCAGAAGTAACGGATAATGAAATACCAGGCTGCTGCACCAGCTGACTTCTCTGTTCATCAGCCCCAGTTGAAGGTCAGAAGACAAACCTCAGGTAACAAAAGAGAAAGAAACTCAATCCATCATTTTCCCTCATCACTTCAAAGATGAAAGGAAACAAGGCAAATATTTTGGTGCAAATAATTGTCTAACTGCTGCTAACTGTTATAGTTCTTTTTTTTTCATACTTAGACATACCAAGTAATTGCAGAATCTGCACTTAATACGCATATATTTTTGATATCTAATTGCAAAAGGATAATATATAAAAATGCTCCCTGAGCAAGAGCATATTCATAAAATCTCTTTTAGGCACTGATGGCACAGAAAAAATAGATGGGATTCCAGCAAAATCCTCAGGTCACAAATAAAAGTGACATGAATCAGAAAGACTCTTTTAGCTGAGAAAAGCATGCTGAAGGAGTATTAAATTACAGACATTTTCCAGGAAAAGGTTTATTTAGAAATCTCAGTCTCTCTGAATTGGTCCTGAAAACTCGGTCTTAAACATGATACTGAACTACCTCAGTACATCCCATGCCAAAACTTGTGAAAACTGAGAAACCTCAGGACTTTTGCAGCTCTGTTCTGTGTGGAGCAGCAGGGGATCAGAGACTTCGGAGTAACTGAGATGCTCTCTTGAGACTGAGCAGAGTCAGGTTTTCAGCCTGGATCTGTCACTAATTGACTTTGAGTATGCTACACCCACGTCTTCTGGTTATTTAAATAACAGGTTCCCCAGCAGCTGGCTGAGATTGTCACAGCACAAGGGATCTGAGTACTCTTGCCAGGACACTGAAGCTCCTAAGTGAACCTGGCACAATTACCTACCCTTGACCTGTCAGAGAGGGCCTCTGGATTTTAGGGGGGTGCAGGCTCAGAAATTTGTGCAGGGTCTGTATGCTGCTGGTTAGATGTGATCCTCATTTTATGTGTACTGTGTCTTAGTACTATTAGAAGCTGGGCGTCTGCACATGCAGCTGACATTTTCCTTCACTTACTCGAACACATGCTATCACATGCGGGGAAGCATAATATCTTTTTTCCCCTTAAATTAATAAAATATGTCTCTTTTGCATTGAGATGAATATGCTGGTGGCTGAATATAGTGAAATAGATCAATAATCCTAAAAATGCCTGCACATTTTTAAAAATCTAGTTGATTTTGAATAAGTAATTAATAAATATTGGTCTTATTAGACATTTCTATATATTGTTGTATGCCATGTAGACCTAATATCAACTTATATCAGCATGGGTTAAGATGTATGCTGCCAAAGAGGTAGGACTATTCTTTTCTTTCAGATTCCTTATAAATACATAGTTTATTAAATTTACTTCTTTTCTTTCCCTATACAAAAGCACAGCTTACCTGTTAAGTAATTGTATTTACACGGAAGTGGTCTGACTTCAGTACATGGACATCCCTTCTCTAGTCCTTTCCTTGTGTTGCTTGTCACAGCAGAGAACTAAAGTATCATCTTTGTGGGAGTAAAAATAAATGTTTATTAGGATATTGATTTAAGACCAATAAAATTCTAGATTCCAATCTACTGGATGAAAAACATGTGGTTTCAAAAAAGACATGACAGCCTGCAGAATGTTCTGATACAGCAATAATATCGCCTATACAAATACTCAAGTTAGAGAAATCTTTTAGATTTCTCTTGGTTACTTGGAAAGAGCTAAGGCTCACCTAAGACACAGAAGAACTTCCATTTCAGGTGAGTATGTAATTTCCATGAGAATGTCACGAGCTCAGAGATTTAATTTTCCTTCTTGAAATATCATGCATTACAGAGACAAAATATATCTTCCATATTTGTAACAATACATAGTATGCCTAACTTAACAAAAAAGCTATTTAAAATAACTCAGGTATTCTTCTGTTCTCTCATTCTTTTCACTAAGGAACTTATTCAAGAGTTTTTGATGGTGAAAACTCTTTACAAAAATTAACTTAATTCAATAATATTATGCATAGGAAATCACTTTTGTGTCAATAGTTTCCCAAGAAAGAGAAGCAGAATATGCTTCCAGCTATGTTAATAATTGTGAACTTACAGAATTGTGTTTCAGGAAATCATTTATAAGAGGGCAGTATCAGGAGAGAAAGAAAACTAACCTGCAATATTCCCTTCTTTCCATCTCTGCCTCCCTGAAGAGTAAGATTCCCCGTTTTATTGACACTCAAAGAGGCCTGTTAGTTTGTCCAAAATAAAAGAAAACATTGACAACAAAAGAAAAATTAGAAATTATCTAATATGCCTTACTGGAACACAGTGATTCTGAGTACCTAGGAAACCTATAAATGGCAAGGGATGTAGAAATGTTGCAACATTAGCCTGTCAAATATTTCAGTATTAAAGTTCTTGTTAGAGACTGATCAATACTGGAGTCCTCCCTCTGTAGAGCAGTTTAAAATTTTCTGAATAACTTATTTATCCATGGAAGTGTTTGCAAATCCTGAACATTTTATAAGCTTGCAATATAAAGAGTTAGAATGCAGAGAAAAAGCCACGCTTCTGCAGGGACAGCACCCAGGGGTTTGGAGAGCAGTGCTGGTGTCAGGCTGTTTGCAAATAAACCCACAGCAGCCAGCTCCAATCCTTCATTTTTTTCCCTTAAATAATTCTGCTTTCCTACAAAGCTGCTTTTTGCTGCACCATACCTTGATAATGAAGAATGTTTTAGCCATATAAAAACTGCAAAAAACATTTGTATCACTATTTTAATTTATAAAATGTCACTATCATCTAATACAGGTGGAGGTACAATTGCATATATCTTAGTACAATGATAAAAAACCCCAGTGGACATATAATAGTTTGCAAGCATCCTGTACACTGAAGCTCATTTGCAAAACATATTTGGTTGACATATGCAAAAAATAATTAAATATCTATATACCATAACCAGAAATAAAAACAGGCTAGGAGCAGAGCTGTTATTCACAGCAAAACAAAAGATTATCTGAAGATAATTTCATTCTTTTCCAAAACTACCTTATATTCTGTTCTTTAAGGAAGGGAGCCAATTCTATAGAAAGCTATGATCTAGAAAGGAGTCAAAGCTCATGGTTAAGAAACTACTCTACTTCCTTAGGAGTTGGAAGAAATCAATATAAGGACAAGTGTGTATGAAGAGTATCTGAAAAGGTGTATCTTAAAGCCTTTTCTCAAAATGGAAGGCATCTGGGGAAAAATCTATCTTTTCCTTTTAGCTGCCAATGGAATTAATTGCTGACTTAAAAAAATCTATAATAATATGTCTTACAATATGCACCTCCAGTCCATAGATCAACAGTGAGTAATGGTTTTGTGCTAACTAAGAATGTGCTAATAATAATTTTTATTTTTTTTTTAAAAAGGAGACTTCTACCAAGCAAGCTGTTCACCACAGCATATACTATGGAAATGAGTATGTTCTCAGTATAGCACCACCTTGACAGGAAGAGAGATTTCTATAAAGAGGCTGCCCTTGGTATGCTGAGAGGGTTAGGAATGGGTGGACTGTATATAAAGGGTTGTTACAACTTATTAATGTTTGTCTGAAGACAACTTCAGGTAGTGGGATTTGAAATTAATAGTAGATGTGTTTGTTTTGTTGGCTTGTGGACTAGTGGAGGTGAGAGATCTGAAAGAGTATCTATCAGATACTTAAAGCAAGCATATCTTAAAGAGACAGTCTATGGAAGCTGCCTAATTCTTGTATTTACTGAAGCCTCCATTTTCTCTTTCTGTCTATAACTCAGAGGCACTTTATTTTGAATCATTTGATATAAAATTACATAATGGTTGCTTTTATTTCCCGACTTAATTGGTGGACCAACATTTTCAAGAATGTCATGCACTTATCTGCCACACCTCATTTGCTTTGCTCTTCCTTCTTTATCTGAACTCCTCCATGATTCCTTTCATTTAGATACCTCTGGTTTTTGTCTTTCACCATAAAATATTTGTGTAAGAATAATTCAGAGGTGTGAAATAAAGTTGTTCTAATGGCACAAGCTCTGAGGAACACTCTTCTCTTGCAGCTTTGAGCATTACATGTATTACAGCAGTCCTCTGACCTTCAAAGCTTCTCAGGAAACCAGCAGTCATTAACGTCAGCAGGAGCCTAAGACCTGAATATTTGGGAATGGGGGTTTGACAGACTTGCTTGAGGTCAAGAGATGTTCAGCAGCAGAGCAAAGAATTGACCGTGAATTTTGGAAGGATTGGTGAACAAGAAAATCATCCCTTTCTCTTCATGTAGGTGGGTGGAAAAGACAGAAGATACATCTGGATGGTAGGTATTTGAGGTTATCCACTGTTGAGGATTGTTGTACTGATGCACTGCTATGTATGAGCAGGTATAAGACTAGGCTTTAGGCTAAGTGAGATACTGCCCCTAGTCGTGTTACTGCCAGGGGACTCCCAGGGATGACTTAATGACGGTGCTGACATCCTGAGAGTAGTTAGCAAGCTAGCAAGACACCAAGGCTCACTTGTCATCTTGGTTCATGAGCCTTGACAGACAAAGCAATACTCAGCTTATCTAATTTCAGACATCTATATTATAAACATCGGTACTGGAGTTAATTATTCAGAACATTTTTATACGCAACGAAGTAAAAAAGGCACTTCTGAAGAATGACACTTCTAAGGGTTTTAGACATCTGCCTTGAATTGAGAGGTAATCTGTTTCTTTTCTCTCCACCAGCTGTGAAGAATCTAGACAACTAACTTATGTTATGTACTGCTAGATTTCATCTCGTGAATCTTGCCTAGATGACTACTTCAGATAGGATGCCTAACCTTTGGACTGCTAAGTGCCTGAATTTCACCATCTATGTACAGTGTGGTAGTTCTGTTCTGGAGTGAGGTTGCATAATTGCCCAGGCTCATCCCGAGAGAGGCTGCAATATTAAGGATACATAGACAGGGGTACTTGAGCTAAATTTAGAGTGGAAACACGATATTTTTTCTGAAGACAGTCCTGACACTGGCCATCTTTTATGTTGAAGATATAACTGGACTATTAGAGTGAACCTTGAGAACCTTCATTACAATGAACTGTGCATAGCTGATTTGCACAGAAACCAGACAAGGGTCTTACAATTTTAATCTATTTACAAGCTTTCTTGTTTTTTAGGATTATTTATAGACAGAATCTATTTTAACAAATCATAGAATCACAGTGTGATTGATGTGGGAATGGACCTTTCAGGATTGTCTAGTCCAACCTCCCCTGCTGAAAGCAGATCAGCTAGAGCAAATAACACAGGGCTGTGTCCCGTTGGGGTTTGAATATCTCCAAGCATGGAGACTCAGTACATCTCTGGGTGTCCTGTTCCAGTGTTTGGCCATCTTCACAATAAAAAGGGGTTTCAGTTTGTGTTCATTGTCTCTTGTCCTGTCATTTGGCACCTCTAAGAAGAGTCTGGCTCCCTCTTTACTCCCCTTCAAACAATTTTTAGTTATACAGATTGATAAAATCCCCCCTGAGCCATCTTTTTCTAGACTGAGAAATACCAGGTCTCTCAGCCTTTCCTCATATGACAGATGCTCCAGTCCCTTAATCATCTTTGTGGCCTTTTGCTGCACTTCCTCTGTGTCCGTATCTGATGCTTACTGTGGAGCCCAGCACTGGACGCAGAACTCCATCAGTGCTGAAGCAGAGGGGAAGGATCACCTCCTTTGACCTGCTGGCAATAGTGCCTAATGCAGCCCAGGAGGCTGTTGGTCTGCTTTGCTGCATGGGCACTTTGCTGGCTGATGGTCAACATGTTATCTACCAGGACATCATGTACAACTTCTCATGAGGAAAGAAATGGAGAAACCACCCCATGCAATAGACATTTGTTATGGTTTCATCTAGGGTAGAGTTAATTTTCTTCCTAGTAGCTGGCATAGGGCTGTGTTTTGGATTTAGTATCAGAATAATGTTGATAACACACTGATGTTTTAGTTATTGCCAAGTACTGCTCATGCTAGTCAAGGACTTTCAGCTTTCCATGCACTGCCAGGTGCACAAGAGACTGGGAGAGGGCACAGCCAGAAGAGTTGATCTAAACTGGCCAAAGGGCTATTCCATACCATATTACATCATGCTCAGTATAGAAACTGGGGGGGGTTGGCTGGGGGGTGGCAATCACTGCTCAGGGACTGGCTGGGTGTTAGTCGATGGGTGGTGACTGGTTGCATCACTTGTTTTTCCTGGGTTTTGTTTCTCCCTCTCTCATTGTTCTCCTTTTAATTTCATTTTTTAAATTATTATTAATAATTTTTAATAATAATAATTGTTATATTTCAACTACTAAACTGTTCTAATCTCAACCCATGAATTTTCTTACTTTTGCTCTTCTGATTCTCTCCCCTATCCCACTGGGGTGGGGAGGGTGAGTGGGCAGCTGTGTGGTGCTTGGTTGCCAGCTGGGGCTAAACCACAACAACATTAATCACATGAATCAGTCTCTGGGAACTTCAGAATTAGTGCTGGCTTTTGTATGAGACCATAGAGACAACAGGAAGCCTGTAACCCTGTAACACCACGATCCAGCACACACTGAATATTTTTCCACAATTTAAGTTATTTTTGCATCAGTTTCAGTCAAATTTTATTACTTTTTTTTTTATTATTATTTTATGAGAACCAGGCTATTGGTAAGTAAACTTATTGCTAGAAGATTATTTTAACTTAGAAGAGGTTTTTTTCTTTGCTCTTGCAGGAATGTTTCCATTTACTGACAAGACAAATTCCCTGCCCTAGGATTTCCCATGTCAAAATGATAATGTGTTTTTTTCATTCATAAACTTGGTTGGACAGGTGAGACTAAGTCAGCAAGTGAGGCAAGAGATGACACAGAAAGCTCAAAACCCAGGCCAAAGACAGGAAGGGTATTAGGTATCATTAGCAATACTAAGGACTGCTGCTCTGAGAGGATGCTCATATCTTACAATTTTCTCTTCCCAAAAGTCCCTGATGCCCATTAGCACAGCTTTCCCCCAGCTAAAATTGAGTGTGTTAATCCAAGTGCTAACATTTCCAGCAGCTATATTGTTTTTTCTTCAGATAGCTTTGTTAGAGATTGCTCTACTGAACTCCAGCAGCTGTGTTTAGATAGAAATGAGCTGCAGAAAAAAAAAATGATCCCAACTCAGAAGGACAGTTCCCTGTGAGCTACCTAACTCACTAGTCGAAATGGAGAAGAAAAATTTTCACCAAAGAGGAAAAATAACCTAACATATACATCAGAACAGTCCAAGGGCAGGCAGTATTTACAGTTCTTAAAGGGGAGGAGGGTGCTGACATCAGTTAAAACTTGAGACAAATAGCATTCCCGGCATCATTTGTATTTTAGCCATTAAAATTTTACTTAAAGGGGTATGTAATAACAACTAGAGGATGTGAAAAAAAAACTGTAGATGTGGTTCTGTGTGGTATTTTGGTCCAAAGCTTCTACAAAAAAAGACCAAAATTGTGTTTGAATATGAGGGCCTGAATAAAGAACAGTGTAACAGTCATACATTGTACCAGAGCTTGCTCAGCCAATAGATATAAAAGAAAAAATGCTCATTGTTTTTGTACCAATGGTATAATTTTCAGGTATTCAACTCAGAGTTTCTGAGCTTGGAAAGGGAGGTCTTCAGATTTGCTGAAGGGTGCTGAGATGCTCATTGCCACTAAAATTCAGATTTAGGATAAATTTCTGTAAGGTTTAGGTTGACAACATCAGGATCTTAGCCTTTCTTCAAGGTTGGTATAGATTAAATGCTGTTGTAACACTTAAAGAAATACCTTACTTAAAGAACACTTGAAGAAATAACACTTAAAGAAATACCCAAACCTCTAACTTCTCTGTGCCTGACCACAGAAGAGACTCAGCGATCTCACAGTGGGAGTTGAGACAAAGACTGAAACTGGAGCAGGCCTAACTTTCTATACATGTGATTTTTTTCCGTGCTGGGATCAACATTCTTCAGTCCTCAGCCATCTTCTCTAATCAGAGCAACTTTTCTACCTGGCCATTTCAGCAGGTCATTGTTCCTATTTACAGCACTGAGTGTGATCAATCAAGTGTCAGAAGTGTTTTGTGCTCTTTGCCCATGTGCTGAACAAAACAAGACCTTTTATCATACTTTCTATTCGTGGTCTGATTTTCTCACAATAAGCTTTTATTTTGGGGTGTTATAGTGCCAGCAGGAATATGTAAAATGAGAGCGCTTGTACTGGCTGTCTATTAATGCTTGGCACAAAGAGGATCTTTCCTCAGAGGGACTGTATGTGTAATTTTTTAATTTCTTTTCCCCCAAGCCTCTCCTGTGAAAACTGTCATTGTCTGGCAGTTCTGCCTTGCCTAGAGCCAAGGTGAAACTGGAATCTGTGCCAGCTACCTACTACCAAAGCAGATGAGCAACAAGACACTGCGTATTTTCCAGGTACTTTTTTTCAAGGAAATATTCCCAGCAGAGAGCATCGTGATGGCCATCCATCCTGTGCTTACTGACCTGTGGCTGAGGACAATTGCCAGCACTGATTAATCTCTAAAATGGATTAACTTTCACAGCTTCCTCATATCACTAGTGCGGGACGGACTGAATGAGGAATGCTGTGAAAGATCAGACGCCTAAAAGAGGCCTTGAAATGAAGCATTTACCCTTTCCATGAAATTGGACTGAGTCATCTTTAGGATTCAGAGTAATTTCCATCTCTCTCCAAGGGCTCTGGTGTAAGTTTGCAGGAAGGAAACACAGGTTCAGCCAGCAGACATAAGGGGTGTTGCATGTAACCTTATCAAGTGAATCAAAATGCTGACACCCAGGGAGGCCCTGAGTGCTAAAAAGCCCCATTCAAACCAGACAGGCACCCAGAAAAATCAAATGCTAGTATGTCTCATCCATTTCAGTAGACAAAGATAAGTATTTTTTTAAAAAAGCTGAATATAGGACCGTATCTTCAGTAAGTGTGTTTCAGGCTACTTATATTAATACAGACCAATTTGTACCTGCTGAAGATCTGACTGCATGTTTTACTATATCAGGTGTAAAACTACTGCTGTTTTGCATCCAGTCCAAGGGCATTAGCTCTTTTTCCAGATGTATTTCCATTAGTGTTTCAGTTCAGCTCAGCAGCGCATTTCTTAAGTGTATCTCCTTATCAACACCACATAGCACATGGATTCAGATTGTGCATAGGGCTCCTAACACACAAACTATAGTCCTTTAGAATCACAGAATTGTTTAGGTTGGAAAAGACCTGTAAGATCATCGAGTCCAACTGCTAACCTAACACTGCCAAGTCCAACAATAAACCATGTCCCTAAGCACCACATCTGCACATCTTTTAAATACCTCCAGGGATGGGGATTCAACTGCTTCCCTGTACAGCCTGTTCCAATGCTTGACTACCCTTTCCATGAATAAATTTCTGCTAATATCCAAGCTAAACCTCCCCTGGCACAGCTTGAGCCCATTTCCTCTTGTACTATTGCTTGTTACTTGGGAGAAGAGCCCAACACCCACCTCACTACAACCTCCTTTCAGGTAGCTGTAGAGAGCGATAAGGTCTCCCCTCAGTCTCCTCTTCTCCAGGCTAAACAACCCCAGTTCCCTCAGCCGCTCCTCATAAGCCCTGTGCTCCAGACCCTTCACCAGCCTTGTTGCCCTTCTCTGGACACGCTCCAGCACCTCAATGTCTTTCTTGTAGTGAGGGGCCCAAAACTGGACACAGTATTCCAGGTGCGGCCTCACCAGCGCTGAGTACAGGGGGACAATCACCTCCCTGCTCCTGCTGGCCACACTATTCCTGACACAAGCCAGGATGCTGTTGGCCTTCTTGGCCACCTGGGCACACTGCAGGCCTTACAGTAGAATATTTTACCAGCACCTAATTTGTGCTATTTGCTACCAAGCATCTGATCCACAGCACCAGAGTTAGCCTGAAGCAGAGCCTCTGGAAGGAGTATAGCATAGATGTCTAGTGCATAGCATCACTTTGCTTTCATATCAGGCCTCACAGCTTGCTAACTCTCATGGTTTAGCCCCAGCCAGCAACTAAGCACCACACAAACTCTCCCTCACTCCCCCTGCCCCGGTGGGATGGGGGAGAGAATCGGAGGAATAAGAGTGAGAAACACTCCTGGGTTGAGATAAGAACAGTTTAATAATTGAAATAAAGTAAAATAGTAGTAGTAGTAATAATAATAACAATATAATAATAATAATATACAAAGCAAGTGATGCACAATGCAATTGCTCACCACCCACCGACCGATACCCAGACAGTTCCCGAGCAGCGATCGCTGCTCCCCAGCCAACCCCCCGCCAGTTTCTATACTGAGCATGACGTCATATGGTATGGAATAGCCCTTTGGCTATTTTGGGTCAGCTGTCCTGGCTGTGCCCCCTCCCAGTTTCTTGTGCCCCTGGCAGAGCATGGGAAGCTGAGAAGTCCTTGACTAGCATAAGCAGTACTTAACAACTAAAACATCAGTGTGTTATTAGCATTATTCTGATACTAAATCCAAAACACAGCCCCCTGCCAGCTACTAGGAAGAAAACGAACTCTATTCCAGCCACTTATTTTTTCTAAAACAAAATTTCTTCAAAATCCATTCAGCAACTTTCTCCTTTCCTCCATGGCGGTATGTTGCCCACCATGCATGGTGTGTTAATTGTTCCCTTGCACTTATGTAAATCCCTGTCACCAAGAGAAGCCAAAATCAAACTAAGATAATAATAATAAAGAGGTGCCTCCAAACCATGCAATAAAATAAGTAAACAGCAAGTGCGAAAGATCAATGTCAATGCATAAGGAGGTGTGACAAAGCTGAGAGACACAGGGACTGAGCTTCCAGGGACTTGGAAGCTGCTAAGAGAGCAGTTTTACGCTCCAGCCCCAAAGCAAGTACTGTAAAATTCCATTTGAATTTTTTTTAGCTGGAAGCTCAAACACTGCCACATGCTGATAGTGATAAATCCAAAGAGGCACAACCTTTGCAAAGCAATTTTTATCAACACTAAGAGGATGCTGCCTCAGCAGCCTGGAAAAGCAGAAAACGTTGAGCTTCCTGTAACACATATGGTAATTTTTGCTAAATTTTTGATCGAGTGGTGAATTTAGTGCTGTATTGTAGAGTTTTACAGCTACTTATGTTCACTGCTAATTAAGGAGTGACGTTATAAAGGCAAAAAAATGTTAATAACATTTAGCCTTTGGGCAGGGTGTTACATTTCTAAAGGGCCTTTCACACATGAGTCTTGAGCAGTGTGGGCTCTGCCATGCAAAATCGCTTTTATCAGCTGAGGGAATGACATTGGCAGAGGTCAGCTTGCTATAATGCAATGAAGCCAATAATATTCTAAACTTCAGTGCTGTCTGTTAGACACTGATCTCCATCATTAGGTGCCTAAAAAGGCAGTTTTTCAGAGATATCAATCAACTCCTGAAGACATCAGTGAAAACTGTGGCTTCACCAGTCTCTTAAAATGAGACTGCTTTATATCTGCATGTGGCGCTGGATTTGGTTTCCAGTCCCAGAGATCTGACCTCACAGTTCTGTGAGCTGCTGCAGCTATTTATACTTTGAATAAAAGGTAGTGATGAAAATAAAGAAGCTACTGATGTCATCAGACAAAATAATAATAAAAAAAATTAAAAACCCAATCATTTTGCATTGCCTCAGCTGAGCTGATGGGCTACAATGTGGTTAGGTTCAGTCTCAGGATTAGCTGGTGCTTTAAAACTACACTTACCTCAACTCGAGAGCAACCTAGAGTTCTGCTTCCATATTTATCTCAAAGGACTTCTGGCTACATAAGTCTGAAGCATGGGGGCCTAATTCTGTGTCTGGCTGAGATCCAGAGGATAGAGTTCCTCAGCTCCTTTCTCTATGACTCTCCATCTGGCAAGACCACACTTTGTTTACACCTACAGGGCAGTTCCTACAGAAAGTGCAATGTCATAGATGCTGCTGAGACAGTGTCTCCCCTTTCACCCACCATCCTTCTAATTGAAACACTTTCCAGGTTGTTGAATATTTACACTGAAATTCCCTTATACCAAAAGAACTTATCAAGAGCCCTGTATCCTTCACAAAACCATCTTCCCCAGAATAAGGATGAAATTTCCTGGACCTATTAGTCAAACACCAACTTTTTCACATGCTTGAGACCCAAGTTTTCTTATTAACTCCCCCACTCCTTGCTGTCCTTTATACATATCCCCACACTAGGAAGACAAATAGATACTGCTTACCTTCAAACTTCTACCATTCCCCATGTCTTTAAATCAGGTTGTACAACTCATGTCCTCCATTTTAAATCTCCCTCTTATCATCCACCCTCACACACACAGACTAAAACCTCAGTCCTATAACCCCTGACATCTTCTATATTCCTGCTGTCCATCCCAGTTCATGAGTTCCCTAACACTGCTGCCTGCTCCCCACTCACAAGTTCAAGTCCCCAGATGGCAAAGCTGCTGCAGAGTGAGCACCAATTAGTTTTAACTTCACTGTTCATTAAATATTATTGCTTTATTTTTTTTGCATGTGGAGGCACTGAGGTCAAGGATAAATCATCTGTTAATTTGTAAAATACTAGATATTTGGCTCACAGGTCAAATTCAGTCCCTCCAAGCAACTAATTGGGCTAGCAGGCTGGGTCAGGTGAAGGACATTTGAGAAAGAAGGTGTCAGAGAATGAGCTGGAAAATGGAAGAACTATTCCAATAAACCGGTCTCTACCATTCTCTTTCCCAGCACTTTCTGCCCTACCTCCCTTAGTAATCTGACTAGAAATGTGTCTGCCACTTGACCAGAATATTGACATACCTCACAAGAGATTACTTTCCATTTACATGTTAGGAGCACTCACTCTGTGCTGGTCCTTATGCCTGGTCCCCAACACATGCTTACACTTTTGCTAATAAAATGGGCCAGAAAGCGACAATGCCTGCATCTTGAATATAAACATCTTGTTAGTATTGATTGAGGACATTAGTATGAAGACTGAGAATATGTTTAAGAATATCTTGGCCACATATCTTGACCACCTTACTTCTCCCAGAGGATGTATTTTTTTTTCTGTATTTTATTTCTTTTATTTTTTGGTCTCCCTCTTTAAGGTATTAGCAAGTTTGTAGTGTGAAAATATTTGTAATACTGTTTTGAATTAACAAAGAGATGGGGAGAGCATGATTACAGTTCTTACCTCAAGAGAGAAAATTATTTTTGAAGGATAAAACTTACAGGCAAACTTAAGAAATTCTCACTTGAAGGTAATGCTGATGCTTTATAATGTCACTGCCACAGTGTCACCATGGACACACAATCATCTTATGCGGATGCTGGTGATGTAGGCAGCTGACATTATAGCACAGTCAGCTCTACATGTCACTGTAGCTCACAGAAACTAACTGCTAGCAAAAAAGAAAAGCTCAGTAAGAAGGAAAAGAATTTTCTTTTCAAGCGTGCTTCAGGAAAGAAAGAATACCTATAAAGACAATCAGTTTGGGAGTTATACTAAATAGCTACCAGTGAATAAGAGTGACACTTCTTACAAAGATCCTGTTTCCCCAGTTACAAACTGTTTTTTCCTTTATCCAGTATGGGCAGTGGCATCTGTGTCAGTCTCTTGTGCTCTTGACTTCCAATTAGTACTGTGCTTTACTTTTCATGAGATTTAATTACTGACATGACTGATACCTTAACACCATACTTCTGTACTTTGTGATAAACCAGATGAATTTAACATCCCAATTTATTAAATGCTGAAATACAAGAGATGACTGCGGTGAGAGTGGAGCCTGGTGAAAACCACAGAGCAGTCATTAGTAATGCATTCAACACAGCCTTGGAGCCACTGTCTTTAGGTAGCTCCAGCTGAATCCTAGAAAATGCTTCGGAGGGTGAGGGACCTGAAAAGGGATGGTCTATGTTTCTCCTGTGTGGCCTAGAGATTAAAAGCTAATTAAGTGTTTCACCAACTCTAGTCCGCTCAGCTTCCTCTACCTTCAGTGGAGTGCTTACACCATTTTCACAGGCACTGAATAAGAACTGGTGCTGCCAACATGCATTTTTTTAAACTTATGCTAAACCTGTGTTGGAATTAAAGGATTTCCAGAAGTATTCTCCAACCTCAATCACCCCTGTGATAGTGGGCCATATTAGATAACTATGGAGGCACATGAAAATGACAGGTGAGAGTTTATGTATCTAAACTCTAGGTGCCTGTGTTAGGGCAGATGAATCCTTTGAGAAGTAACCTTTCATTGAGGAATAGGTTTTGGACTTCGCATTATAAGTACAAACACATTAACATATTGATGCAGCAGGTCAGTGTATACTTGCATATTCAAATCCCCCACATCTGTCTTTTTCAAGCATTCACAACATTTTGAAGGGTCAAAATACAGGACTGATGGGGATCTGAGTCAATTCAAGCCATCAGACATCCTTGATGCAATATTTTATTTTTACCCCCACAGAGTCTGGCTGCATTTGGTGAACTTTCTGCATAGATATTTTGTCTCAAAACTATGCAAGAAGAATGCTTATGAGGACAGGGAATAATGTAAGGCGGTCCATTCCATCACCCGGGAGAAGGGAAGCAAATACTAGGCCATCCAAGGGATGCAGGGGACAGGGAGGGTCCTTCCACCACTGTCAGGAGGCAGGACCAGTGGGCTGAGATGGCGGGAGGTTGTAAGTCCTAACTTTCCACTGATCCCAGAGGCCCATCTGACAGTGCTGACAGTCCACGATGGCTCATTGATTTCAGCTGTGTGGTGAAGCCAGAACTTGTTTATGCTTCAGCTCTCATCCCTTGCAATACATTGTCAGTCCATCTGTCCCTACCTGAATTCATCCTCTTTTTTTTCCCTTCTTTGAGGAGAAATTAAACAAAGCAGAACCGCGAGCTTAATGAAAGGGTAAAGTTTCTCCTCTGGCTGGCAGCATGTCTGATAGGGGCTTTAATTTGGGTTTTTTAGTATTAAAAGACTGCTGTTGTCTCCTGCAATTTGTGAGCCCCGCCTGAGCAATGAACAGCTTGGACTTTCCTGAACTTACATTTATTATTATTAAATAGAACTTTGCAATGGCTGAGAGTTAATCCTGACACTGAGTCGGCTTTGTGATTTTATTTACTTATGTGATTCTTATTTATGAAGGCTTGGCCAGGTAGTGAAGCTTCTTGGTACTGAAATAAAGCATCATTAGAATCAAGTAAGGAAGCAAAGTGAAATAAAGGCGATGTGAACGCTGTTCACTTGCTTATTCATTTAAATCGATTTTTCCTTACTGGCTAAGAGCATCTATCAAAAGAACAAAGCCAAAAAGAAAAGAGAAAAGTTGAGTTTGGAAGCAGATTTCTTGCAAGCAATTAAGAGTTACATGATCTATAATATCATTGTTTATATCAATAGTAACGGCAATTTTTTGCCATCGATTTCAGCAGGAGACAAGAAAAAGACAAGCATGAGAAATCAGACCAATAAAACAAATGTCAGCAGTCATAATTAGTACTTGCCAACTCTCATAACTTCATCAATGTATAGAAATCACTCATATGCTTATAGCTCCTGGAATTCCATCATTATGAACAATTTATTTAAAAGAAAACTGTACTCTGCATGACTGCAGAAGAAAGCTTGTATCTATGAATTGTAACGGTTAAAGAAATAAGGCAAGCACACAAATCTGAAATAAGTTAATTTTACACTGATCTCATGAGTTGGTCATGCATTGTGTTAGCAGTGAAATAATTAATGATCTCTTTTTGCATACCAGGGACCAGATCTTCAGGTGATGGAAATTGATCAAATACCATTCAGTACAGCAGCTAAACTAAGTTGATTTACAAAAGTTAAAAATATCACTTGTCATTAAGAACTGTCACTTTAAAGTATATTTTAACAGGATAGATATTCTTGCATTTCTCAAGTACTTTTGCTTTTCATCTCATGTTTCTCTTCCTGATTTCTACTTTTCTATGGTCTAAAAAAATACGCTCTTGAGTTAATTTTCTCATCTTGTACAGACAGGACGTTTGTTTCCTTTATAAAAATATGTTGCTTTTTTTTCACCCCACTGAGAACCCATACTATGTGTTCTAGAAAAATGGTTCAAAAACCTGCAAACAATGAAGTTACCGCCTTTCAGGAACCTGCAGTCTGTAGGTTGAGGGATCTGAGAAGCTTTCCCTAACCTACAGTGGCAGTGTCAGATATTGTGTGCCTTGCCTGTTTGCTATAACTGCTGTTCCTGCCCCTTGCAAGAGAAGCAGGAGGAATGCTCTTCTATGCCTCAAGCAGGCCAGTTTGCCATCCAGCTTATCAACTTAAGCAACTAACGAAACCAAATTTATGTTCATGTTCTGGATTGTAAATGCTGCTGCTTCAGATGAGGGCACGTACTTGTGGACATGGTACTGACTTAAGCAAATTAGATGGAGACTTCACTGTTTGGTAATAGTCTCCATACAAGCATGACTTGACCAGGGAACACACGTGTATCTGCTGGTGGGCCTTAGCTTGACCAGTCAGCAAGTTTTGACTGATTAGTGAGGATTTAGAGGAGGAAGAATGAAAAGCCCTTCATGGTCTGATCTGGTTTCTAATCCTTCACTTAAATTGGGCATTAAAATGATGTCTTTGGGACCTGGAAGTATGACTCGGGTAACAGCTCCATCCATGCCTTGGCTGATAAATGTTTTTTAAGTCATGCTAACTTGACTGTTTATAATTGTGCCAAGACACTTGCAAATTGTTTTCTTTTGATTAGGCTTCTTTCTCCCACTTGATTTTGCTTTTAAAATTCCTTTTGCCTTTTTATATCCATTTAATTTTCATCCATTATTTCCTTTCTTCATCTCTGTGTTTTTCTTTCTCTGTCTTTCTCTCTCAGTGTGGGCATTACCAATGTTGTATGGAGTGTGATTCACTAGTGTGACACTGGACCAAACTAATGTGGTGTGAATTCACTAGGTATAACTTCTCCCTAAGATTGCCATAGGTAATACATTTTGTCTTAATGTTGGAAGATGCCAGTTAGATGTTTCCTGCATAAATCTGCCATTACTCCTAACTGAGGCAGTCTCCTCCAGAGAAGGAGTAGAAGTGTTACTACATTAATGCTGAAACACAGATTATATTTGATCTTCCTTTTCCCATTTCACTTACCGTACTCCAACAAGAAGTCCCTGTTGGGCTGCAATTTGGTGTCCTCTTTGCATGAGTGACAATCATCAACAGATCCATTCTTATTTGGTTTCACATCCTTCAGTTCTTGGCCATCCATGGACCCTGCCATGGGAATTGACTGGCTTCTCCTTTTAACAATCCTTAGTGCTAAAATGGGTTTCAGACTACTGAAGGGCACAATGTAAACAGTGGCTTTCCCTCCATGTCTCTGAGACCTGTCAGAGCCTTTAGTCATAACTTGTCTCTTGTGTAGGGAAGCACAGCCTGTGTCACTGTGTTTGGTTTTTATTCCCACTTGAAGGAAACTTTGGATACAGAAGTGATGGCAGAAAGGATATTTCTTGGAATACAAAGACTTGTTAAAACTTTTTCATTTCCAGATGCAACATATGGAGCTTGAATTTCCAGAATAAAGGTGACATTTTTTCAATTGCTCTGGGTTTTGTCTGGTTTTCATTAAAACACTACAGAAAACATTGTTAAAACTTAATAGTTTTTAATGGGCTTGCACAATTCTAGAGTTTAAAAGCTTCCTATAATATCAAGACAATAAATAGTGCCACGATACTAGCTACTGAAACAATAGCCCAACTAAACTGGTGTATAAAGCTATAGATTTACTGCTTTCATAGTGCAACAATATTTCAGTCAGCATAGAAACCATGTTATGAATTTTATATACTCTTCTGGCATTGTATTTATGTCGGTAGCCCAGGAATGATACCAGCATTCTTTTTTTCCTGCTTCTGCCAGATTATTCTCATTAGCATCACTTATAAATCTATAAAAATGAAAGAGTGCTGCTCCATAGACTGTCATAGAGCTTGGGAAGTGAAAAACAAAGTAGCATTTGCTAAAGAGCAGACTGTCAAGCAGAAGTGACAGACAAGGCCAATTACCATATGCAAATGAGTTAGCATTCATTATATAATTTTTTAAAAAGGCTATATTTGTCAAAAGTACTTCTATTCAGGACTGATTCTCTAGCTGGATGAACCCTGTGGAGTTTCAGGTTTTATGAGACTCTGCATCACTTTTTTTAGAATGGTAAAATGTATTTCTGCTCAACTCAACTTTTCCTATGGTTTAACATTTTACTTTTCCCTGTTTCTTCACAGGAAAATATTGAGTGCTTTTAAAAATAGATAGTTTACTGCCATTTTGAATCCAGACTGGTCCATCTACTCTGCTATTTCTTCCCAGAAAACTGCAAATGCTTCAGGGTAGACACAGGTAACTCTGCAACATGGTAATTTGTCTCACATTATTTTCTACTGTCCTGGAGTGGAGTTTTCTTCCGGATGAACTCAAAGGTAATGTCCTAGCTGACTTGAACGTGGCCATGGCTTTGTTTCCTCCCTTCAAATTGTTGGCCTGAGTGTAATGCGTATGATCATGGCAGTTTTTTGGGGACAACACATGAAAACATATTGAAATACACTTGCAATTGGTGTACATTCATCAGTGTTTGATGCAGAGTAGTCATGCCAGGCACAGTCATCTTCATTTATTCTGCAGTTGTGAGTATCTGCACCAGTGACGTCCATCTACAGAGGGGTTGTTGTGCACTACCCTTCTCTACAGTCACTTGAATCCAAGTGAATTCATAGGAGAATAACAATATGCAGTCCCCTAGGGCTTGCCTACATGTGGAAGTTATTAGGAAATAAATGAGGAGATGAATTTTAAGTTTGGTAGCTATTTCACACTGTAACTGATACAGAGGTTAATATTCTGAACCTCTGAGGGATATTGAGTTAATCTTCACAGAAGTACTGCGTACTATTTTGGAATTTCTTTCAACACATCTAGATGGGGCTGGTGTTGTATTCCTACCATCTCCTGTGTGATGGCCAAGCAATAAGCCAGATCGGAGAATTGCTTTCCAGAAAACTAACCCCTAAACACCCAATGGTTTCCTTCCACCTAGGGCTTACTTAATGTTACTTAAGTTGCTATGTAAGTGTATGAACACTGGGACTCACCCAAAGATAAGAGAAGGGAGGAGAATGGATGACCAAATGTGGTAGTGAGGTGGGACAACTGATTTTTGTGGCACTGCCTTCAGCTGAAAATGGCTGGGGAGCCAGATGAAGTGTGTAAGAAAGGCAGTATTGGGAAAGGAAATGAAGAAGGTATCCATGTAATCTGCTTTGGACATACAGCTTTAGGTGTGCAACCTGGAGGTCAACTGACAGTGGCAGGATCCTCCACAGGAGCATGCAGAATATTTGCATTGGGCTTGTGCTCTGAATGGCCTCTTAGAGAAGCTCACTTCTGTCCATTGACTATAAAGAACCTCAGCAGATGAGACTAAGGTAGATGGTCAGAAAAGTTGGGGTTTTATTGCTATTTCCTCCTACACAGATTACTAGTAGCTCTTGTTTAAAAGTTTCTTTTGCCAGTTTCACTAAAATAATTAGCTAATTATCATGGTAATTACCATTCATCACGGCAGTCAAGAGTAAGTTTCAGATGATCTAAACCCTGTGGAACTGATTAAGATGATTACTGACTCAAAGAGTTTATGGACTTAAGACAGTCAGTGAACGACTCTCCCAGTGCAAAGAAAGGCAGATTTCTGGGAATAAGATCCACTGCCTGGATCCTTGTGGAAAGAGTGCTAATGTATCCACCTCTTGCTCACAGTCTCCAGCATTTCTCCAAGCTTTTAGTCTCCAGGGCAGAATTATGAAAGTTGTACTTTCTTGTTTGCAAAGCTGCTGTCAGTGCTTTACTATCAGGGCCCCAGCTGAGCATATTTCACTGTATGTGATGGCTGTATTTAGTAAAAGCAATCATGCTGACAGTCTGGATGATGGAAGCCCTAATCTGTGCAGTGTCATGCACTATGCATCACCACAAGGGAATCTCAAGTGACTCGTTATTAATGAGAGGGAAACAGTGACATTATTATTATTATTTATGACTTATCCTGCTCCACAGATGTGTGAGACACTTTAAAAAACAAATAAAGATGGAATCCCTGCTGATAACTCTGCAGAGAAGCAAGGCAGAAGAAGTTGTCATCCTCATGATTCCTGCTGCAAAGTGTCTAAAGAAAGTAGTCTGGGCAGCGATGAGGACAGCTCCATCTTCTAGTGTTGTCAAAGAGATCTGGGTGGATGGAGAGTATTCAACACTGTAGACACCTGAATAGACATAATTCTGCTTATTATTTCAATTACATAGTGTTCTAGATCCTCCTTCTCCCATCCTAGATTAGGGCTTTGTGCACAAATGGTATGAAACGTTAACTTCCAAGCCCACTTTTCCCACTCATACAAACTGTGAGGCAACTTCATTGTTTTCCTGCAGCACAGAATATAGGAAAGCATGGAAAGTTTTGACTTTGCCTCACTCTCTTTACTTGCCACCACATATCTTAAGGGAAAAGAACACGATTACATGGAATGACAATGGAGGGAGGAAAAAAACATGCAGTGATAGTTAATACGTAGATACTATTCTAAAAACTGAGTGAAATAAAGAATTATTGTTATTAATAAAAAGTATCACCTCCTGATTTTTTGCTACTACCATGTTTTCCTCTTTTATAGCTCTGTAGTGACTGAAGGCCCCGAGCTGGGTCAGAGGCAGTGACAGAATGACATGAAGTATATGCATGGGACAAGAGCCTTTCACTTCCTCCTAAATTTTGGTTTGGAAACAAAAAAAAATCTAGTCAGCATGTCCAAATTCTTGATATCTCCAAGTATAGGTCATTTTTTTTCACCTTCCTCTCTGCTTAATCACCTACCTCTACTGTCAGCCTCCCTGGTTTGCAGCTACCAGTAAACATCCTCAGTATTTCAAAAGTGTTCAAAAAACGGGTAGATGTGGCACTTCGGGACATGGTTTAGTCTAGTCTACCCTTGATTGGTTTAGAGTAGACTTGGTAGTGTAGGTTAATGGTTGGACTGGATGATCTTAAAGGTCTTTTCCAACCTAAATGATTCTATGATTCTATGATTCTATAAAACAGTATCAGCTCTACAGCAAAGTGTATTGGGGTTGAACTATTAGGTCCCAAAGTAAAAAGGGGCTTTGACACTGCAGCTCAAGAGTTGCTTACACATGCTTCATTTTTTCATCTTCTTCATGACCAAAGCCTGTTATTTCCACCTGACTGATGTACTAGCTTTGGCCTGAATGAACATGCACCCTCCGTCACCACTACCAGAAAGTGCTCAAAATAATTCAGGGGTACACACAAAGAAAGTGAAAGAACCCTGACAAGAGATTGAGAAGATCATTATCAGCACTGACTAGTGGTTTGGCATATCTCATATGAGATGCCTTAGCGAGGATCCATCTGTGAGATCAGTGGCTCTTCCAGAAAGGTTTTTTTCGATGGGAGAACGCCATAGACTCAAAATGGGATGTACAAGTCCTAAACTTATTTCCTCATTTGGTTTAATATGGGGGGAAGTTTGCTGATGTTCATGGTGCGCTGCAAAATGTATACATTTATTCAGTCACATCTTAACTGAATGTTCTGCTTGATCTTAAAAAATCCCTCAAAATTGGCTTGGCTCCACTCCATTTCCAAGAACACCTTGATTTCTTCACATTACTGTAAATTTTACAAAGCTAACACCCCTTTCTATCCCAAATTTAGCTTCTTATAATATATATTGCTATGGCTCTGTCTTTACTTCATTGCTTTTTATGTGACGTTACAGAACAGCTTGCAAAACATCTGGCAGTAAATGGCTTATGTTTTGAGGCTATCATTTTGCATGAGGAACTTTCAGAGACATTAGTAAGTTTTGGATGAAAGTAATTGTCCGAGTATAGACCTTTGCACTATTGTTATAACAAGATCAGAGAAATTTCCTCATGAAACCAAAATCTTGAAAAAGTTAGGGATTTTTTTTTTTCCTTGCCAGCACAAATGATGGTTATAACAGAAATTATTGATTCTAATTTTGCCATAGCTGTAACTTTGCATAATTTTTTTTCTGGTTCTGGATGAAAGACAGATGCTATTTGCAGCAGCACATACCCACTAAAAGCATCACATCAAATGGTCCAAGGGAGTAAATTTTTACTGAGCTTGGTGAAGCTATGCTGATCTATTGCTATAGCCTAACAACCACTTCTGGGCAATGTAATAAAACTGCATACAGTTAAATCATACTGTAGGTAGTGAAAACTGTGTAACTGCTGCATAAAACCCATGAAAAAAAGTGATTGCTAAGAGTGCCCTGATGCTACAGCAGAACCACTGGGTTTCTGGGGTCAGGAAAAAGCATAGGCATTACTTTTATGACAATATTAAAAAAAAAAAAAAATGTGTGGAGAGGCTATTGGAATTAAAATGATGGAATAAAAAGTTTGCAGTTGTACAGTATACTTATTTAATAAATGAAACAGAACTCTTTATATAAATTTTTGAGATCTGAAAGACTAGTTTGTGCTAAAAGAAAGATTATTTGCACACAACTAACTTTCAAGTTGTATTCATATCTAACATTGTCCCCTCTTCCAGTATGGGAGACAAGACAGCATTTATCTAATGTATTCAAGCCTCAGTGGTACAAAATGACATTTCAGTCAGTCTAGACCTTGCATCTCAAATATGGGTACTATGGCAAATTATAGGATAAATTAGATCTCTTTCCTCACAATTAACACATAACAACACAAATGTAATTAGAGACAAAGTAATCAAACACAGAGGATCAAAGTTACTAGACTCATGTCTTTGTGCGGATTCATGTCAGCAATGCTAAAAAACTTAGTGAGAAACACAGACATGGCTGATCAAGCACAAGTCACCATCTTTCCCAATGTACAATGAAACAGTTCAAGTTTAACAGTAAGTATATTTACAATATAATAAAGGAAAATCATTTTTTGTATAGTCTCTCCTTTTTGCTTCTCTTTCAAAGTTACTGTAAGATATGTTAAATGCAGGATGAGGCAGAAAAATCTTCAAATAGAAAGGGCAGAAAATAAGTAAAGAAAGAATCCTTTAAGCACAATGATATATTTTTTAATGCCCTTTTTTCTCTTCCCTTTTCTTTTGACCAGCCTTAGGCTGGGGCTTTGATCTATATTTCAGTCACCAAGGTTCCTTATCAGAGAAAACACAAGAAAAGGATAGTGAGAGATACAGACAGAATGACAAATAGACACACCCCTACTCACCACGGAGAGACTTTTCTGCTCTTCACAATAAATTCTATCTGGAACCTATATCTGCAATGGGAATGTACAGAAAAGGGAAAGAAAGCTTTGCCCTGAGGACCTAAACCAACTCCTTTTGTCTGCAAAAAGCCCTTTTCGATGTCCAGAAGACTGTTCAGTCGTAAATTCAAGAGGATAAAACAATAACATGCAATGTCCTAATGTTCCCTGGACACACCTTTTTCTGCTCCTCTCCTTCTCTGCACTGCAGGTGGCTTTTCTGTCCCTCTCTGTCCCTCCATATGCCAGTTTTTCATGTATGCATACACCTCTCTAACTTCTAGGAGTGATTTTTACCTGCACAGTGTAAGGCATATTGATCAAAACTCCACCTAGCCCAATAGTCTGCCTCTGACAGACCAGGGACAGTTCCCTGTGGAAAAAGAAGGGTCAGAAAGCAGTGTTTGTCCTTCATGTCCAAAGTTTTACAGGCCAGGGACTTCCTGAAAGAGAGGTGGGAGCTCAGTACCTAGTCACCCTCAGTGGATCCTCCTTCCAGGAGCATGCAGGCACCTTTACCACAATGGTAGTCTTTAGTATCAGTAGCTTCCTTCAGAGAGATATGTTTCACATATGTATAAGGAATTACTTCAGTTTGCTTGTTTTGAACTAAGTGTGTGACAGAATCATCTCATGACTTTAAGCTCATGTGCTAGAAGTTGACCCCTCTTCACTTCCTCCTTGTCACTCTTGCTCTGTGCCACCTCTTCCCCAGCCTGAAGAGTCCTGGCCTGCTTCATTGTTAATTGCACAGATGGCATGCACACCTTTGCTCAGAAATGCTGCCCTTGTCCATACCTTTCCCAGTTCTACTATATCTGAAACAGAAATACCAGAAATGCACAAAGGATTGAAGGTGCAAGCATACCATAGATTTATATACTAGCATAATAGCATTATCTATTTGTTCTCTATTTCCTGATAACTCCTACCATTTGATTTGCTTTTTGACTTCTACTGAATATTGAGCTGATGTTTTTATAGTACTATCTGTTATATCCCCAATCTCTCTCTCGAATGATAATAGTCAGCCCAGAGCCCATCATTTTCTAACTAAAGCTTTACTGCTTTTACCTATGTGCATTACTTTACATTTATCCACATTGAATTTCATTTTCCATTTTATCTCTCAGCCACTTAGCCTTGTACAGTCTTTTTGCAAATCTTTGCAGTCAGCTCTCAGTTTTACTAACCCAAGCAAGTTCATACCATCAACAAAGTTTGTGTTCTCACTCTCTTCACCTTAGAGACTAGTGCATTTTCCAGGCATTTTCAGGCAGCTGATTCAGGTCTATAATAGTAAGCAAGGTGAGGCAAACTAGTCTACCTCAGCCTTCCTATTAGAATTATTTGTCCTTTATGCTTTCAGAGTTTCATCCTTAGTTTTGCATAGCTGGCTATGGGCCATCATCTTCCCATCTATTTTTATCTACTTTTTCACTCCTTTTTTTCATAATCATTCTTCTTATAGAGCACTGCATTATTCATCTCTTTGAACATGCATAGCATTTTGAGATGGAGCCTGGAGTAGATCTATTTCATAGCGACAGCAAAGCTTTCTCCAAATTAATGTTCAGCTTGAGGGAATCTAGAAAATTTATATAACGTTATGTTAAGAAAACACAGAAGTGGTATCGTATGTTTAGCTGCCACACTGGATAAGGGTAGTTAAGGCACATTAGTTTTTGTAGCCAGTAATATACACTGAGTGATGTGACCAGTAACATGTCTAACCACTTGGCTGACACCTAATGGTCAGGTACACATTTCCACCTGAGTCAAGAGTAGGTGACTTCAAAAGAAAGTATAGAATGAAACTCTTGCTCTTGCTTCAGGATCCATAATAAACATACCTTAACTTCCCTCACATGACAAGATTTAGTTTCATCTCAGTAACTCTCAAGCATCATTTATTTGGAAAGTTGATCCTGTTTCTTTTTCCTCTTTTTTTTTTCTCTGCAGACATTGCTCTAAACTAAAGGCTCAAAGAAAGGACGTAAAATGCTATCTCATGAACATATATACCGCTGTCCCAAGGGAAATAGACAGGTAGGAAATTGGCATAAAAAGCTCAGCCATGCCATTGATGGGATGAGCTAGTGAATTGCACAGCACTGCATTTGCAAGACCACTTCAGATGGTTTTGGGGTCCTTCATAGTTGTCTCAGCTCTTAACTAAGCCCACTAGATTTGCATGTCCAACTAATGGTTAATTTACTGAGCTCTTCCCCTTTCAGACTGTCTATAAACATGCCACGTCCTCTAAACCTTATTTAAACTTCCTGAAGCAGAGTAACAACAAACTTCCCACCATAATTCACAGCAGATTTCAATGGAGCTGCTGAGTATGGACTCTGTGATTTGGCATAGACAAAAAACACTGGTGCATAGGCTACTGCACCACTAACCTCTTTTTACAGTAAGAATAGAACATTATTCCTTCTCCTTTTCCCTATCTCCTAGTGAGGTTTTAATCCATGTGAAGTTTTACCTCTCACTCCATGGTTACCAAGTTTCCCTAAGAGTTTCTTGTAAGGGTCTTGATCAAAAGTCTTTTGAAAGCCTGAAAAAATTTTATCCACCATTTTTCCCTTATTCATTATTTTGTTAACTCTGAATGAGTGTCGGCATCTTAGAGAGGTACTGTTTGGCCTTGAGAAGCCTGAGCCTTTAGTCCTACCAAGTTGTATACATTAAATTAATGTATAACTGTATCTTTCATGATTTTCTGGACTATTTTTCCTGCTGCTGAGGTGTGTCCTGCGTATCTATAAAAGACAATTGCCTCTGGCACTTTATGAAAGATTTAAGCAGTCTTGACTACAACCCAAGTGGCTGTGGTAGCAGGTTTTTATTTCAGATTTTTGACAATAAGTTGTGTATCTTTAAACAGCAATTCAGCTGCTTCATTATTTATTCCCTCAGAGCTCCTAGACAGCCAACACTCAACAGTGATGATTAATTGCTGTGTAATATGTTGTGTTATTCCAATACATTTTTTTCATTTTGATTTTGGGTTCTCAGAGAACATCTCATCCTTGCTTCATGTTGAGAATAACACCTATTTAAGTTATTTCTGTAAACAAAAGTTTACCCTCAATCACATATGTGAATGAACTTTTTGCTTAGCCACTTCTTGATAGTGTGGTAAAGAATGCATGCAACTGAATCACCATGTGAGCAGTTGAGTGACCAAGCTGAGATAATAGGCAAAGACCAGGCACAAAATATAGTCAGCACTGTGCGTTGACTAGATGATGGCTGTGAGAAGCTTGAGTTATTGAGATTCAATACAAGCTATCCCACTGCCTTGCAACCCATCCTAAGGCAAGTCATTTAACCTCTTCAACATAATTTCCCCAGCTATAATACATGGGTATTAATATTTGCCAACCTCCTGGGCATGTTGTGAGAAGTAATTAGGTAAGTTTTTTAAATTGTTCTTATTATATTAATTGTAGAGTATAAAATCATGCTCCCCCCCCTCCCCGCCCCAGGAGAGGTAAGCAGAGGGAAAAAATTAAGGAAAAGAAATACTTCATGCTACTGGAGAGGGCAAATTACTCTCTTTGAGACTGGGCCAAATAGTGTCCTAATAAGCAAGCATAAATTGGATTTAGTTAGAGCCTGATCTACATTTGAAGCAAATTGGTGTAATTTCACTGAGACCAATGAAAAATTCATTTACACCACTTGTAGCTCTGGCTCATTTATTTCAATGAAGTTATTCTGAATTTATGTGGGTGTAAACCAGAACAGCATTTAGCTCACTCTTAAGGTAGTAACTTTTCTGTTCCTATTCCTGTGATGGTTAGTAGCAAAAATAGTTTGTAGGATGCTGACATGAATGAAACAAGAAGAGGAGAGGAGAGGAGAGGAGAGGAGAGGAGAGGAGAGGAGAGGAGAGGAGAGGAGAGGAGAGGAGAGGAGAGGAGAGGAGAGGAGAGGAGAGGAGAGGAGAGGAGAGGAGAGGAGAGGAGAGGAGAGCTCTCCATATGAAGAAAAAATTAGTTTTGTTGTTTATTTCACCAATAGCTAGATACTTGAACCTCTCATTCTTATTGTGCCAGGCACCATAACAAGTTAACTAGGTAGGGGGCTGTTGAAACAATACCATGTTTAGCTTTTTTGCACTCTCCTTCCTCCTGCACCTCAGCTAAACTGTTTATTGAACGTTGAGGCAGAGAACTGGGGCTCCTGGGTTTGGCTGGCTGGGAAGCAGCATACTCCCGCTTAATTCCTTGTACCTCTTTCAGTTTTTCTCTCCTTTCTTTGTGCTAAATACAGCTGAATGCAGCACAAAGATAAAGGGAGACACAATACCCCGCTCAAGGAGCTTCCAGCAGAAGCAGACAACTTCCAATGCAGGAAACAGAAGAGAGGTAGTCTGCCTGAGCTCTCAGGCCAGACCAGAAATAGAAAGTGAACCAGCAGTTCTTAAGACCCATACACCTTTACGCCATGTCTTTTTTAGGCAAAACACAGCAGGTAATGATACTTTTCTTTGTTGGGCGATGGAATTTTTGAATACTGCTACCCCAAGATTAATTGCAGCCTTTGCAAACACTTTGCATTATCTCTCTGTTACACGTGATGATGATTTGTTTCTGCTTTGCAAGTTTGGGTTGGTTTATTTGAAATTTTATGAGGGTAAAAGAGTTTTATGGTGGTAAAGAGGAAGAATTATCACTGTATGTTAAAGGAAGAGTTATCACTAGTACTTATAATAGCAATAGGAAATATTATCACTAGCAAAAGCTCAGGAGGATTACTTGGGATTCAGCAATGTACAGTAAACAATCTTTATCTCTTGCAGAACGTCAGTGCATATTTTACAATATAGTTGGCTTTAGTGCTCCATGAAAAAAACCTGCTGCAATTTGAATTTAATCATTCTGAATCTTGGAATTAAATTAATATTCAGTTGTCATGAAACCAGTGAAAAAAACCCGCTTATGAAAGGAACAAGAAAAAGCACTGTAATTTCATTTCAGTCTAATTCCAATTTTAAATCTTTGTATCAGCATTCCCTTGGCAAGTTATTGGTAGATCTGTAAGAGTCAGCAGGGCTGTATGAGCATGCAGATAACGTACGTGAGATCACCTAGAAAACTAGTTTCACAAGCTTCTGGTTTAAGTTAAATGCTTTTTAAAAAGTAAACAATGTATCCATGACTTCCCTCAGTCACAGTCATACATATCAACTGATTAAATTATGTTCTTATCTAACAAAAATACAGATCCTTCAAGCACGCTCACAATCATACACACAGGCACATCCTTTCTACAGAGATTAAAGTCAATGTAGCTAGGATTAAAAAAAGAGTAATGAAGAAAGTATAAATGAAATCTATGTGAGGATTTCTTCCTGTAAGAAAAAGGAAAGTAACCAGAATAGGGCTACATGTGAGAAAAACATTTAATATTCTGCTGGAAATTACTTGGGTACCATGAAGATAGTGAGCATATAACAGAGTGAAAAGATTTAGAAGTCCATGTAAAGACACTGAGCCTGTCCGGAACATAATGGAATTACCTGAATTTATATCAGTTTTGTCCTTGGAAATTTATAGTTAAAAACAGAAAATCAGATTTATAAATCAAAAATACCCTGAGATGAATTCTACACCAATTCTTGTCTTATTATTCACTTATCAGGTGGAGCTTGCAAATCAGCCTCTGCTGGAAATTCAGAATGTGAGTGATGCTCTGTTTTCTTATGCACCTTTTTCTTAGCTTTGAACAGTAACTCTATGGAGTGATAACATATGTATTTATATTATGACTTTTATATATGTATATAACACATCATCCTGGGCTTTAAACAACTTGCAAGAGTCTTGAATTTCTGATCAAGGTGTCTCCTATTGAACAGAATTCTTGGTTATTAGAGAAAAAAAGACCCCCTAGGCAAAATAACATGCTAGTTATAGATTCTTCCTGGCCTCCAAGTTAAGAGAACGCTCGTTCTATGAGTTTGTTTTGAAGTCACTGTTTTGCAATACAGTTATGGTAATGGAAATTAGGACTGGAATTACAAAGATGGAAAACTATGAAAGGTAAAAATTGGGGATGCTCTGGATCATTAAATAGGGTAATTAAAATTGTTTTGCAAAAATGATGGAAAGTTCATGCAAATTACAGCTTATTTTAAATACACTTGCTATACATATATACATACTAATTTTGAAGGATGAGTTTCTAATTTGGGGGAAATAAACTAAGTTGGGAAATTCATGTTCTTGTATTGATGCATTTACTATGTTTAGGAAAATTAGAGTCTCGTGTTCAGGGTGCAGAACAATCATGGACAAAGCCACCTTTCCCAAATGCATGCAGCAATGTATGTCACATTTTGTGTGGAGGATCACCTCAAGGATACAGCAGTGGAGGTAAGCTAATCATAGTGCTTGCTGAACCTTCAAAGTTAACTGAGTTAACATGACAAGTTGACAATGATTGCAAAAAAATTTGTGTATGAGGGCAATAATAGTAAACAGGACTAGTTACTGACCTACTCTTGGAAGCAGAAAGATCTAATCTTCCTCTCACATATTATATTTACAGCAAAAAACCCTAGCTATTTAACATGAGAAGGTAATATGCTATACCAGTGGAAGCTAGTTTTCACTAACAGCATTGCATCCACGTAGTTGTTCCAGTGACTCCATATGAAAATGTTTTTCCTAAAAGACAGCTATATCAACATGTGTTGTCAGTCCCAAACACAAGGTCCTGTGCATGGTTTTGTCATAGCAATACATTGGCATATTCCGCCTTCATTTACAGGTGGCCCAGTGTTACTTTCCTAAACTGTAGAAAACTTGTTTTACATAGAAGCAGAGCTTCACATGACAAATCATCTCCTTATTTTCTTCTTTTGGTAGGGGCCTCAAAATGAGTAAATCTCGTCCATCTTTTACGTAGCATTTTCCAGCTTTCAAAGCAACTCTTTGGAAAAAGTACATTTTCTGATTTTCTGTGGCTTGGTGTGTGGCTTCAGCACACAACAGTGGAAAGCAGACCCTAAGTGAGATCACTCATATCTTGAGGTAGTGCCTGATACAGACTACGTTAGCAAGCACATATTTCTCCTTTTTGCTGGGAACTTTTTGAAACTGACCTCTGAAAAGCATTTTGGTTTTAACAGTACATAATTTTCTAACACAGTTCCATTTCATTGAAATTGTACCAATTGTTCTTGAGTGGCAGCTTGGCTAGAAGACGTCCATCCTCCAACAGTTTCTAAGCCTCCACTTACGTGACAATTGCAATCTATTTCCAGCTTACTGTTCTTTAAAAAATTGTCTTACCATGTAATCCCTTTTCTTTGGCCTTGAAGTCAGCTAGGATCATATGTCATGGCTGAAACAATCGACACACTTGAATTTACTCAGCCCAGATTTTTCAAGGTAATGAGATCAACTCTGCTGTCAAACAGGCTGTCTGGCAGCCTTAGCCTGAAAGTCACTGTTAAGTCTGTTAAGTAGTGTGAAGGTATAATCATGATAATAGTAGTATTGCTTAATCTCTATTGAACTAAGGTGTTCTGCTACACTTTTGACCCCTGCACACTTATCTACCTCTTCCTGGCTCCTGAAATATTTGAAAAGGGTTGGTTATCGCTGCAGTGTCCTTGATGTGCACTTCTGGAGGCTGAGCCAGCGGGTGCTGCAGTGCTTGACAACCCTTAAATGCTTCAATGCTCTTGAATACCTGATATATTTTGTAGCTTCCTTCTTTTTGAAGCAGTTTTGAAAATGGGAAGATTCACCAAACAGCAGTTCTGAGACACTTAATGGCCACTGTTTCATGTCATGTTGGCAGCATCTGTTTGCCAAATGACAAACACAGCCTGGGTCAGATAAGCTCAGCTCTACTTGACAAATCTAGAGATGAACAGAATTGGTTTTTCCCCTTCTCATAAAGCTGCTATTGTCATCACTGTGGAAAGCAACGATGTTATTCCAGGGCAGACCTTTGTCTTGTGAAGGATGGCAAAGGTGTTTTCACCTATTACATGTCAAGACATCTGAGATCAGCTTACTGCTTGGCCTATGACTTTCTCAAAGAGTCTTCCTAGAAGAGGAAATTCTCTCTCATCTCTTTGATTGCTGCTTTCATCTCCTAAACGAAATGACCCATACTTTCTGATGTTCAGATGGACTAATAAAACATTTTTAATGATCACCATTGTTTTCACACATTTCAGATTCTCTAACTGCGCCGTCACAGAATATTTCATGCCAGAAGGACGAGATGTCATCCAGAGGGACCTGGACATGCTGGAGAGGTGGGCCTGTGTGAACCTCATGAGGTTCAACAAGGCCAAGTGCACCTGGGATGGGGCAACCCCAAAATCAATACAGCCTGGGGGATGAAGGGATTGAGAGCAGCCCTGCCAAGAAGGACTTGGGGGTACTGGTGGATGAAAAGCTGGACATGAGCTGGCAATGTGTGCTTGCAGCCCAGAAAGCCAACCGTATCCTGGGCTGCATCAAAAGAAGCGTGGCCAGCAGGTGGAGGGAGGGGATTCTGCCCCTCTACTCTGCTCTGGTGAGACCTCACCTGGAGCACTGCGTCCAGCTCTGGGGCCCTCAGCACAGGAAGGACATGGACCTGTTGGAGCGGGTCCAGAGGGGGGCCACCAAAATGATCCAAGGGATGGAGCACCTCTCCTATGAGGCCAGTCTGAGAGAGTTGGGGTTGTTCACCCTGGAGAAGAGAAGGCTGCGAGGAGACCTTATTGTGGCCTTTCAATACTTAAAGGGGACCTATAGGAAAGATGGGGACAATCTTTTTAGCAAGGCCTGTTGTGACAGGACAAGGAATAATGGTTTTAAACTAAAGAAGAATAGACTTAGACTACACATAAGAAAGAAATTTTTTACAATGAGGTTGGTGAAGCACCGGAACAGGTTGCCCAGAGAGGCAGTGGAGGCCCCATCCCTGGCAACATTCAAGGTCAGGTTGGACGGGGCTCTGAGCAGCCTGGTCTGGTTGAAGATGTCCTTGCTTATTGCAGGGGGGTTGGGCTAGATAACCTCTAAATGTCCCTTCCAACCCAACGCATTCTATGATTCTATGATTTCTTCAGCACCGTGGCTTTTATAGTTATCTATGCCGTTTAGAGATACCTTTATCTTTTGCTGTAGTATCTAAAATTAGCAGATTCATGGTGTAGGGAAACGATCAATAGCTGTAGATGAAAGGTTGTTTTGGAGCACCCAGGGTGTTCTTATTTCATTCCCAACATGTTTGTTGCCCATAAAACTCTGTATTATGTCTTTATCACGAAATAGATTCAGCATTGATTGGTCATGGCAAAGAGGGAATTATAGGCCAATACTAATAACAGGCAAATGTAAACTAGATTGTGGTCTCCATTGTATACTAAGTAATCATCACTATTTTATGTCTCCTTGTCACCTGTTTTTAAAGTGGAAACTGTGAGTTTGTGCCATTATTTTGAACGTTCTTGATGTGAAGGCACTGGAACCAGAGACATATTCTGCTAGACTCTGTAGGCACAAAGAGTTTGGTTTGCAATGTAAGTGTTTATATAATCTTCTGTGATGGAAAATAATACACCAGTGCATGCTAGAATATACAATACAAATACATACATGTAAAATACAAAAATGCAAAAGTTATATTATGCATATCATATACAATCAAACCGTATCAAGTGAAATGCAGTCTATTTCATAACTGAGATGGTGATTCGTAAGTACTGCCATGACGATTCTATGTTGATGCATATAGAGTAAGCACTTACCTGTCTCTACTGACAATATATAGAAGCATTAGAAAATCACAGTGTTAGCTTACTGTCTTTGACACATTAATTTCAACAGTCATCACTGCTAACCCCATTAATTCCAGCAGATGACATAAAGCATCCATGTTAAACAAATTCAGTTTACTTCACTGAAATAGTCTAAGAATATGGACATGGTAAGTTATTTCAACTCAGTTAATAAGCAATAACTCTTTAAGTCAGCAGCTTATATTTTATAGAAGTTTGCTTCCTCTGTGTTGTCATACTTTCACTTTCCATATTTGCACTTTTATTTTTTAGCAGAACAATTCAATATCTCTTCTGCTTTCAATATTAATTCTCTTTTTACTAAGCAATTTGAAACATTCAAGATTCATTAAAGAATATGTTCAAAGGATAGTGCTATAAATAAAAAACTAGTTGAATTTGCAGGAAGAAATGTTTGCCATTTGAAAATATAGTGTCACTGAAACTAAGGATTTTATTATTAACGTTACTTTTAACTACGAAATGACAGTTTTGAAAATGTAAAATAATGCTCCTTTAATATATTAGCTATATCATATATATAATATTTTATTTATTATCATGCAATTTCATTGAAATGAGAACAAAATTACAATTTTGAAATGATAACTTGAAATTACAATTTTTTACATTTTTTTAGCTTGAAAATGTTAAAGAAAAAAAAATGTTATATGATTCCTAGTGTAGAACTTTCACAATATTTTTTTTCCTTACAGACTCAGATTTAGACTGGAAAAGAATTTCAAAATTTTGTCATGCCCCATGTGATAAAGCAGCAATTTTACTAACAGACCACATACAAAATTTCTCTATGAAGCAGTTGTATATTTGTATAGTATAGAAGTTCCCAATCAGCGCCTCTTTAATGAGTTATGCTGACATTAAAGGGAAGGCACAGCACACAGTGGAAGTCAATAAGCCTTGCTGGAACATTGAAGTGCAACCAAAAGCCAACTTTGTGGATTTGAGTGTGTCGCACTGAGGTTGCACAGGTGCAGGTCTACCAGTCTGCAATAGTTTGTTGGAGACACAGGGGAACGAGGGTCTAAGGGATCAGGAGGTATGTGGAGCAGGAATAGGCAGCTGTAGGTAGAGTGGAAGGGGGAGAAAAATAAACAAACTGCAGCACTCAAATCCATTTTAGAGCAGATTGAGGGTCATTGCTCACAGAAGAGTAAACTAATTTACAGTAAAGGTCATATCTGCTGCATTGGGATATATATCTAATGAAAATAGCAGAGATCATGATTGTTTATGAATGAATGACTGGGCATGAAGAACAGCAGTTCTGCTGTAACAAACAGATAATGAGCATATTTCACCTTTCAAAACTATTAATCTTCTAATCTATGTTTTCTGGTATCAATATGCTATACTGTTCCTAACTATGCAATCAACCACGTTGTCTGAAAAACAACATGGTCACATAGGTATTTTCATGCTAGTGCACCTTTAATTTAGAATGAATGTTTTTCTCTGTCAGTAATCCTTTTAGTCACAGCTGTTTAGCCTAGTGAAATGAAATAGTTCCCCGTACACTGAAAGTCTGTCTATGATTAAATGTAATCAGTTTTTAATTAACTGGAATTTTCAGTATCTTGCAAGTACTCTTTATGAAGTTTTATTCAAATGAGGATATGGATTACTTTAATTTTTAAAGTTTGGAGCTCAGAGAAAAGACAACAGAAGAGACAGTACAGATAAAATGAAGCTTAGCGGAAAAAGGACAATGCATGCATAAAATCTGCTTAAAGGCTACACAGGGTGTGTACCCAGAAATGGACCTTGAGCAAGACCTTAACTGCATATTAATATGATATATACAGTTGTACAACTGTTAATAGATATCATTAGATTGTTATGTTATTATTATTAACTATTATGGTTAATACTGTAATGGAGTTACAGTGTATAGCAGAGCTTCAGCCTGTTAAAGCAGTGGCACAGAGAGCTCCAAGTATGACATCTCCCAGGTGGACTGAGTGTCATCTCCCAGAAAGTACCGTAGATGCTGTGCTTCAGCAATACACTAAAGAAGTTTCCGGGGCATTGTGAGCCAGATAAAAACTTTCAAAGCCTCATGAAGCAAAAAACTGCATTATTACAAATTTACCTTTCTGGATCAATGGACAGACAAACAGAAGATCATTCTAAACCAGAGTAGAAATCTTACTATTATTTATTTTAAAAAGAGTAAAGTTGAATGTTTTCTATTCAAAAATATGTGATCATTTCTTTGCAATAATAGCCAAGGATTTTAATTTACCAAACTTAAAAAATCTCAACTATATAAAGAACAAACCTTTCAATTCAAGAGATCTGTACTATAAAGTAGTGCTGTAATATCATGTAAATATTAGCTATATCAAAAAGCAATACTATAAAATCATATTGCATATAATATGAAATGAAAAATAAAATCACAAATAGATTTTATCTCATAAAAAAAGATATTTTAAATATATTTTAGAAAAATGAAAGAAAATGTTTTAACACCTCATTTTGGACTTTTTGGCATAAAACATAATTAAAATTGACAGTGTCTTATTAAATATTTTGTTTTCAGTCAAATTTATCTTCTGAATTGTCATCTCTATGTAGCTCTCCTCTTGCAAACACGCATTTTGTTGAACACGCATGAAGTTCATTTAGATATACTCCTATATATTTTTGCTGTAATGGTTATTATTTCTATTCTTCCAATTGCTGAACAGCCATTTAAAATGCCAACTATACCCTCTGATGTGAATGCTCAATATATTGTACAAGCAAATGGAGCAGGAAAGTCACAGTCTGATTCTTGATACAGATAAGATGAGACAGGTATATTTGAAGGGTTGGAAACGTATCTGAGCGAGGCATCTAAACAATAAAAGCCAATTTACTTCATTCAGGCTCAGACCAAGCATCCTTGATTGCACAGGTCCAGAAGGAAGAGGCACTCCCTGCAGTCAGGATTTTGGCTTAGACCAAAAGACAAGCACAATTTTGGAATTCAGGATTACAGGGTTGTTTCAATGCTCTGTCCCTGGTCTGTGTGAGCTGGATGTCAGCCCTCTGGTCACAGAGGGATGTTTTTTCAGGCAAGAGCAAGCCTCTCTGTCCTCCAAAGTATGGGTGGAAGCGGGGAATTCATCCATTTTGTTACCTTGCACAAGGCCTGAGGGATGCTTCTGCAGAGCAGCAGTGGCACCACCTGCACCTATGCTGGGGTGGCACAGTACACCTCAGGGTAACATGGGCACAGCAGATGCCTGCTCATTAAGCATGGAATTGCCTCTGGCTCTGGAAATTCATCTTGGCAAACTAGAGGAGTGGTCAAGGATGCCCAACTTGTCTCTATGCCCCCCCATCTATGTGATGATGTTCCATGAGAGAAGGTGTTTCTCTGAACCCAGCAATGCAAAGGCTGAAATCATGGTGAGGAGGCAGCTCTTTATGTTCTTCTCACGGACTGTTAGCAACATGGGCTTTTCTGTTAGGAGCGTGAGACTATGTGATGGTCAGCAAAAGGGACTGCAAGCAGCGAGCATCCGGTTGCAGGAGCTGGGAAGGGGCGGCATTGGAATGAATAAAAAGCAAAGGACTTTCCTTCCTTAGGAAGAAAAGCAAATAATTGGCTTGATTTAAAAAGCCCTAGCTTCTAAGCTCGAATTCAATCTTCAAATGAAGGGGAAGGGGAGGATGTGGGGAATGTGATTCTGCAAAAACTGCGCAGTCCAGGGGTCCTATTCATCTCCCAGCAGACATTCAGGCCTCAGCCTTTACAAAACCAGCCCAGCCTGGCACCAGCCTGCACAACCCCCGGCGGCTCATTAAAGCCAGGCACAAGCGCTGAAAGAACGTGTGAGCCGGATGAAAAGTGCATTGGCAGAGCCGCGTGGGGAAGTAGCTGTCACCCGTGGCTGTACCGGTACAGGGCTTTCACGAACAGCAAAGCTGTTTCTCATCTCTCAGATGCTCTCTGCAACCTCATTCCTGAGATTGCTGTTCGCACGCTGTTCACTGAACTCAAGGAGAGGGTTTCCTTCCAAAGAAGGGGCTAAGTGGGGAAACTGCAAGACTGGAGTCTATTTTTAAAATGTTTTAGAGATCTGCTTCATAGTATAGACATTGCTACTAAGCCCGGACAGCCTGTATCTTGGAGTGTGGACAAGATCTGAATACACATCTATATAGCCTGGCTGGAGCAAAGATGGTTATTTACTACAGATAGATATATAGACAAAATATTGCTCAAAAAGCACCAGGGCTGAGTAAGGCATAGGGTGCGCTGCCAACCATGGTATTATGGAAAGCTAATGGAGAAAGTGTGTGGGAAATTACAACCACTGCTACAGTATAGGAGGTATGCAGAAAGGATGTTAAATTTGCAGGCGGTATAGGTTAATGCAGAGGAGTCCCGAATGCACACTGGATATGCATTTCCACTTTACCCATATTAACCTTTTCACTTCCCATTTAGGCCTGAAGCCACAAGCTGCGGGTCACCTCTGGTGCGATTGCCTCTAAAACCCATCTCTAGATGTAAAGATATTTTCCATACTGCTTGTCTGAAGCTCAGAGAGAGGCAGCATGAGCCATGCTACCTGTGTGGCAGGTGTGAGCCTGCCTTCCTTTTGGGCAAAGCTTCCTGCTTGCAGGCAATAGGGTTTGGGTGATAGTGTGAGCTCAAGCCAGGAGCTGTCTGGCAGCACAGATGTAGCTTGAATTTACTTTCCTCAGAAAGGCTATGCCCTCCCCTACATAAATATACTGCTACTCTTGCTGTACAGCTCTCCCCATGGCCACCGAGAGTGTCTATACTTCAATAGTGTACTATATTTTAAAATTAATGCATCATTATGTACTGTCACAGCTCTGGTAACACAGACTTCTCTCCATTAACACATTTTTTGAAAAGTTTTTATGCTATTAAAAGAAAAACTGCCTTGAAAAATGTTTGTTTCTCCCTCAAAATATTTCAGTTAAAATATTATTATTACATCCTAGGAAATATTCTTGCTTTTTCTGAAGTGGCAATTGAAAGCTGTCCTGGAAGACTTGTATTTTCTTTTGGTGTTGTCTTGCTCAGATCGTGTATCTAGTGGAAGAGTGTGCCTATGGGGAAAAGGAGGAGAGAAAAGACCACAGTCACTAGCATACAGTATTTTAAGACAGAATCCAAATGAGTGCTGCGGCCTTTGTTTGGGTAATAAAAGAAAAACTGATGTAGTGATAACATACTTAAAAAAATAGCCAATGTGCAGATACAATAATGCCCCCATTGCTATAGGGCTTTTTCTGTAGTTATTTAGTTGCATAAATCATGTGTATATATATAAATAAAACCAAGCTCCATGCCAAATCTCCAGGCCATTTTTACAGCCATTAGCAAGGCAGACATCACGTACAGGAAGTTTCTCAACACAGAAATAAAAGAAAATCAGGGAAAAAAGTCCTTTTACAAGCTTAAACTACCCAGACAATGCATCTTCTATCCGCAGGCACACAAAAATACCAGAAGACACAGCCTGTCCTGACTAGCTCACAGTAAATCTAGAATCATAGAAATGTTGGGCTTTAAGGGATCCTCTTGTTCAACCAACTGCACTGAAACAGCACCAAAAATACATGCAACACCCTGTATATTAGCTGTCCTTGAAAACCTTCAGTGAAGGAAATCTTCAAGCCTACCTAGTCAGATTGTTTATTTCATACATATTGGGAGGGTTATTTCATAATATTCAACTTAAATTGTCACATATTCCATAAAAATTCTTATTGTATCACAAGGATTGTAGAAAATAATGAATCACTATCTTTTTTAGTACAATTTGTATGTATTAGAAAACTTTTCTGGATTGAGCCCAGCTCATTCTGCTTACTCTTGCTAGTCTTGTCGGGCTCCCTGTTTGTCTTAAAACAACACAGCCTAGATAAAGCCTTGTGATGAACAAGCACCACTGAACAATGAAGAATTAAAAAATTAAAAAAGGCTTGTTCTGGCAACCTCATCATACATACCACTGACTAGTAGATGGTTTGTCTTTCTATTGATCAAATACTTTTATACAGATCAAGGCAATTCCTCCCTTCCACAGGGCATTAGCACCACTGTGTGCACAGACACTGCTACCCTCATTTGCACAATGTGAGAACCTGCCCCACAAATCTCTCTCAGTTGTTTTAGATTTCTGTTCTGTAGAAAAGAGGGTGTTACATATCTTGCAGTAATTAAGCTTTGTATACTGTAAGGCATTCCCTGCATCTTCCAGCCAAATGCTTTCATTTTTAATAACCTTTGATTTTTTTTTTATTTTTTTTTTTTCCTGCTGCAGAGTGCAGCAGCTTCAGATTCAGTGGTGCTAGAAGTGGGGAGGCTATGTAAACTGAATCAATAATGCTTAAAATTTAATTAAGCAGTTGCATTTGAAGAATTGACTCCAAAGAGTACATGTGATCCATCATGATACAACCAGTGCTGTTTCAACTACAGTAATATAAAAGTGACAGTCTTTTCATTGTAAACTTTTGGCAACATGATATTCTTCTGCAGAGAGAAAGAGGAAAAGAAATCCAGCCAGGAACTCTCTGCAGTTTACTTTGAAGTGTTCACCATGCTTTGACCTTCATAGCTAAGCATCCCTTCAAGCCCTACAAAGCATGCATGGGTTTCTGATTCTTGAATGTTTGATTTTCCCAAGGTGTTTGGTTGTCCTTGCAGAGAATTATCACTGGAAAGGACAGGAATTGTTTGGGGGATAATTGTTGTAGCTCACTGGAAAATGGAACAGAAATATTCCAGCTTATAACAGCTCCTTAAACCCTGAGCAGAGGTGGCTTCTTGAGAGCTTACAAACACCTCTAACACTTTTGGAGGGTGCTTGGAGTTACAAGGACACTGGGACTCCCCTGACACTTCACATAACACTCACACTACCTCAGTGGGCTTTGCAAGCTAATGTCTCAGAGCCTCACACATACATCAGGCTAGAAATTGTAAGGAGGAAGCCCTAGCTTTTTAATATATTCAGTTCCTTTATTTTAAAAAGTATGTCTTAAATCTTCCCACAGTTGAAAGTCTACCTATCTGGCTTTTCATACTGAACTCCTTCCATGTCTCTCATTCCAATTAAGAATAAGAAAGAAAAAATTAAGAATAAGAAAGAAAAAAAAAAGTCTTTGTACATAATGCATGAACAGAACTTTCACACCATTGTAAAATATTAAAATGGAAGGATAATATATTGTATAATGATTATAATCATATCATATGAATATATGGGAATTTTCCTAGAAAGATACTTGAAAAGAACTCAGAACATGCCTTTGTCACAGCTCTTTCAATGTTCCATTTTTTGTGTTCCAAAATTGTTCTTTTTAATAGGTTTTGCATTTGTCCACATGGTGCTTACTCTGTCTCACCCTGCATTAACACTACTGCATTGTATAAGTGCTTGAGAAGAAGAGACAGCTCGTTATGGCATAGTCAGCTGGTGATGTTAACAAGCTCCTTGATGCACTAAAAAGCCAGGGAGAAATGGGTCATGTTGTAAACATGAACGTTAATTCTCACCAGAGGCTGTGGGAATATGTAGGTCACATCACAAGGTGTTTATACAAATTATCCTACAGCAGTAATAACACCTGCTCTTGGGCATGATGCCTGCTTCTTGCAAGGAATGATGACAAACATCCCTCCTACCATCTCCCAGTCACGCAGTGATACAGAAAGAAGAAATTCTGCCTTGAAATGTTTACAAAAGGACCAAAATATACATATTTTTCTTAAGCTCCTACAAAAAAAAAAGAAAAAATCAAAACTTTTTACAGAAGTTCACAAAAATATAGCCATAGCTGCAGAAGTTGCCATGGCATCTTAAATGCTGGATAGGAGCCTTACCGAGATGCTTTACTAAGCAATTACTGACTAGTTTCAAGCAAAGTCAGTATTTTTCAGCTTATAGATGCATAAAGTTCATAAACAGAGTTGTGCTCCAAAAGCATCTCTACTTTGGGTCTGGTTTTCCAATATTATCTTGAGTTGACCAAGCATTTTTTATTGTATTTTCAAGATTTAAACATTTTTCCAGCCCACTGAGCATAAAAAATACCACTGCTTCAAAAGTTGCTCATAAACTCATGTTTTTTAAAAAATACAGCTTATAATGCTGTCACCAAAGGTACTTTTTCTTCTATTTTTAAAGTATTTTTCCATTGACTTAACAACATAAAATTTCTACATGAGCAATTTGAAATGAAAAATAGATATTTTGACAGTTTTTGTAAGATGCTCTGTGAAGGGCTAACTTTTAGAGGATTCAGGATTTTTAGTGCAGGGGGGAAAATTCCAGAAAATTTCCCTATTAACACTTCTGACGTAATTTTTTTCTACAGTATATTTGTAGAAGATGCTGCAGAATGGGTTGGGGCAAGGGACTGTCTTTTTGGACTATGTTTTATCTACTCCACTTTGCAGCAATTTCTCTGTATAAAAGACCCTAATCTGATACTGTCTGTGTGCCAATAATTTGGGGTAAATCAGTGTCCATTGAATAGTAGGAGTCCTATGCTTACTGTACAAAGACTTAACAGAGTCTATTCTGACTGTGGGCAGAGAACTTCAGCTCTCTTTTTAGTGCCAGTAAAGCCAGATTCCTGCCTCCATGCATGTAGTCAAAAACACTGTAGACATACTGTATAAAACTGATTTTACACCAGCTCATTCTCATTGCATTGTTTCAAATGTCTTTAAAGTATTGTTAGGTTAACTTTTTTACTGACAGGTATCACAGAACACGAGTCATTGCCTGTTTGTATCATGCAGCAAAGGCAAGATTAGGTATCAACTGTCCTCCTACCTCTATCATAATGCTGATATAAAGACCGTGAAACTAGAGTAAATGTCCTATCTTATATGTTGGCAAATTGATATAAATGACCATGCTTTTTGAGAATCTAACCAGTCCCTGTAGGTAAACAGGTAATGCATAGCTGTAGAACTGGTTGTAGAAGCCCTGTACCATTCGGTCTGTGCTAAGATTTCTCATCTGGTGATGTTCAAGGGGGTTGTTTGTCCGAGCCAATACCTTGGCAGTTCTGACTCCAGATGTACCAAAGGGTTACACTGATGAATGATTCCAACCTCAAAGTCTAACTTTTCAAAACTATCCTTCAGGAGTGTCCTCTGGACATTGCTCTTATACCATGTGTCAGGACGGACCTGGGCATCTTCTACCCTCAACACCCTGTAGAAAAGAGGAACGGCTCTATCTAGGAGTAAAACATACAGATCACAGGGATAGGAAGGGATAGGGTCATGACTCTGGCTCTTCTCTACACCTGTTGGACCCCTGGTAGCCACCAACATACTGATATTACATGTGTGTTTCTTTTGTGAAGGAGACAACATTAGAGAGTCAGTACTTGTTTGAGGCATAAAGTTGACTACTGTTTCCAAGATTTGTGGCCTTTGGAATATCTAATTCAGAGATTAAATATCCAGTGTTTTTTTCCCACCTTACCTCCATACATTTGAAAAATTACCAGTGTTTTCTGATCTGGCTTTTACAGGCTGTTTCACAAATCTGCATACTCAGCTCAGGTTATTTGGCTGTACGTACAAGTAATTTCGACAGCCATTTTGTTTCTTCTACCTCATAAAATATCCATCAAGCTTAGACATGCACTCCTGATCGTTTCCCCTGAGGCTTTTTCAGCCTTACTCCATGATCCCATTCCTGTTCCCAGTCACTTATTTCCACTCTCCCTGCTGTCTCCAGCTCACACATTATCTGTTTCATAAGCCACGGGCTATTTGCTATTCCCACAGAGGTACAAAACTGTAGCTCCAGGTCTTCCTAGCTGACACAGTCAGCGACTACAACACAGTGCTTTGTCTCTCTCCCACTGGCTCTTCCCACTTCACTTTCCAGAGTCTTCCTCCAGCATCTGCCTTATCAGGCTGAGGGACAAAACCTGCACTAGTGGTCTCTTTAGAAAGTACAGCACTTACTGCCCCCAAGGAATGCAAAATCCTAAGCATGCCCTATAGTTGGTCAAAGGCAAGTGAAGACTGCTGGGTAGCAACTCAATATTTTCCTTATCCTAACTCTTACAGAGCAATAGCAGTCCTAAGGTCCTCAAATTTTCAGTGTGCATGGCCAGGAGAGAATTTACAATTTTTCTTTTTCCCTTTAAATAGTGCCTAAGTCTACATGCTTGAGTCATATGTCAAGGATATACCCTAACCTTTGGCTTAAACCACGGAGAAGTGCCGTTATGCTACCTTAGGAAGACAGTCCTTTCCAACAGGTCTCATTTTGAAGCTGGGGACACACCAAATATTGGTTTGGCTCCAATGCAGTGCTGTGGCCCTGTTCCTGTGAGTGGTTAAATCAGAAGGAAGATCTCACAGAAAAGAGATGATGATACTGTCCTCCCAAAGATGGAGATGTGATCATTGAAGTAGAGATCTCAAAAGACTGGATCATATATATATTGTACAAAACATGAGAGATGTGGGAAAATGTGGAAATACGAAATCACAGAATCACAGAATAATTTATTTGGAAGGGATATTGGGAGGACATCTGTTCCAAAACCCTGCTCAGGTCGAGGGTGGCTTCAAAGTTTGATCAAGTTCCTCAGCAGAGTCTAGAGTATCTTCAAGATCAGAGGTCCCTCTCTAAGGATGCTGTTCTAAGAGGGTCCTCTTTCCTTTATTTGACCACTCTCTTGGTGAAAACTTTTTTCCTAATGTCTAAAAGGAATTTCATTTGTCATAATAAAGTTCCTCCTGTTGTGGTTTAGCCCCAGTCAGCAACTAGGCACCACAGAGTTTCTTGCTCACCCTCCCCACCCCGGTGGCATGGGGGAGAGAATTGGAAGAGCAAAAGTAAAAACCTTGTGTGTTGAGGTAAGAATGGTTTAATAATTTATTATTATTATTATTATTATTATTATTATTATTATTATTATTATTATTATTATTATTATTATTATTATTTAAATGAAAAGGAGAACAATGAGAGAGGAAGAAACAAACCCAGGAAAAACAAGTGATGCAACCACTCACCACCTGTTGACTAACGCCCAGCCAGTCCCCGAGCAGCAATTGCTGCCCCCTGGCCAACTCCCCCCAGTTTATATACTGAGCATGACATCATATGGTATGAAATAGCCCTTTGGCCAGTTTGGGTCAGCTGTCCTGGCTGTGCCCCCTCTATCCCAGCCGAAACCAGGATACCTCCTCTCCTTTTACTGTCCACCACCAAGAAAGGTCTGGCTTTGACTTCTTTACATCCTCCAGCTGAATAAAGCAATACCTCTCCCCTCAGCATTGTCTGTCATGTACTCCTTGTCGTAGCTCGCTTATCTGTATGACCTGCTCATCTGCCACGTATCATGCCACAGTATCTTAATTATTCTCTGTAGTAACATTTTAGACCACAGAAGCATAGACAGTAAAGACTATAAAGAGTCTTGAACATGGCAAGAGATGCTGTCTTTGTGTCCACATGGATAACCAATGCAACAGCAGGCAGCTGGAGTTATGGTTTAAGAACTCTTTGTTGAGCATGCTTAGAAGTTGCTTTTGGGTGCTGGAAGATCAAAACCAAATCCCTGGGATTGCACTGAGGCGTTGTCTTGGAGAAATACAGTTGATCTATTCAAAAGGAAAGCCTTGAGCGTACATGAGATGTGACAATCAAGGAATCAAGACTCGGCAATCAGGGATCTAAGTTACTTGAAAGCATACATGTATCTGCTTCTTTTCTGTTACCATTCTGATCAATCAGATTTTAACTGGTATTTTAAGCTATTTCTTCATTATCACTCAGTAGACTACAGCTTTGATAAAGGAAGATTTTTACTGTGCTAGAAATCACCTGCAGTATATTTTCTTCTATTATTTGGTATACTGACAATTACATGCAACCTTCAGTGGGAAAATCAAAATTAAAGTAGTTTCATTTTATAAATAGAAAAGTGCTGGTTTTCCTGTATTACAAATAATAGTGTTGGACCTGCGTTCAGTGTTACTGATGGTGCAAATCATAGACAATAAAAATACTCTCTGGAAATGAAGAAACCCCAGAAATGCATCCAAAACATAGCCTGGGATGTTCTTTGAGACACTGCTGGAAATCAATATAAAATTCTTTAGAAGGCTTTGGTGCTGGGACAAGCAGTTTAAAAATGAAGAGAAAGTGTGGTTTTCTTAGAGCTCTGCTTTCATAAAAACTAAATACTAAGGGAAAGAGGAAATCGATATCTTGGAATTTTTTGGGGGGATCAATGAGGAGGAATTTCTGTACACCACCAAAAGAGTCAGTATAGGACGTGAAGGGTTACCCTTCCTTCTGTTCTTACCACTGTACCTCAGTTCAAGTCTTTAAATATTATTGGCCTTAGAAGCTGACAAAAAAAATGTTCCTGTCTCAGGTTTTATTTGGTGTGTGTATTTATGCCTGGAGAAGTGGAAGAATATGGACGATTAATTCCTTATGTGTCACAGAACATCCGCCAGGTGATGCAAGCTAATATTCAGTCTTGATTGACCTGTGTAACAGTTAAATCATCAAGTTGCACATTACAGATATGTTGCTGCCATGCAGAACAAACATCTGTGTACATATAGATATTGCTAATTATCAGGGAATAGCATGCAGCCTGGAAATATTACCCTTACGACATGCTGACATCAACAATAATATTTCTGTTTTCAGAAAAATAATACCAAAAAAAATCAACCAAAACTCGATCTTGTTCGGAACTTCATATCCAATCATTCCACCTTGATCTCAACAACTATATAATACCTGGTCCCCCACCTAAGCCTGTTGAAATCCATTGGTGAGCATGTTTTACAGATTCCTGGTATGTTGATCACAGACAATACTATTTCTTATAACTCCTAGATACACAATGTTGCATCTTTAGCTCAAGTTGCTGCAGCTCGCACTTTCAGCTCTGGAAGTTTCTGATTCTGTATTTAGTGCATAAGCCAAAACCGTTGTCTTACACATTTCTCTACTTCCATTGTCAAGTGCAAACACTTTCTGAAGTACCATGAAAAAATTTAAAGAACAGGCTTTTTGGGCAAAATAAGAAGGCAAATCTTAAGCAAGACATCACCATTCAAAAAAGTTACCTATCTAAAAGTAGTAGATTTAAATCATTTCAGTTATTAAGATTCACATTTCTTGCAGAGCACCTTGCCATTTGTATGCACAGTTTTGCACCCATAGCCACTTACACTTGTGCATAACTGAAACTTAGGGCCAAATTTACTGCCACCATAAGCAGATGCAAGCCTTTAAAGTAGCTGGAAACGTGTTTACTTGTGATGACTGATTTCATTCAGTGAGATACTGCTGTCTGTCTTCTATAGCCATGGAAGCAAATGCACATTACAAACATAAACTGAACTACTTGCTTAACCACTTTGTTCACTTATGTATTAACCATAACTGCTAAAGAAAAAGATCATCAATAACAATTGTTTGCTGAACCCATAAATCTGGGAAGGAGTCATACAGGGACTCAAAGGAGATTGATTACAAGATTCCTTTGCAGTCCGCTGACCCTTAGGTCATTGCAGTAGCAATCACTGCAGCATAGCAGAGCCTTACCATACACAAGCTGCACTTCCAGAGTTCAAGAATCTGATACACAGGTACCATTCTAAGCTTATAGTTCTGCTCAGTAGTTAATCTTTGTCCTGGTTAATCTTGAACTCCGTAAAATCAGTGATAAAATTGCTATGGACTTAACCTGAATCAGAATTTTGCCCACTGTGTTTGAAGATAATAAGACTGTGCCTGAGTAAATTTTCCTTTCTTAAGAAAAATGGAATAATAGCAGAAGACGACCAAATCCTCAGAAATACTTTCAGTTCTTTAGAAGACATTATACGGTGAATGACAATTCAAAACAGACCTATTCTGGCATGTTACTAGGATAGACACTGGAGACTTGCTGTGGGAAGACAAAAGAGACATGTAACCTTGCACTTCAAGAATCATCTGCTTGCAAACCACTTTATATTTGATTGATTCAGTGAGATTTCATAAGGAATTTGAATCTTCTATCAGATCATCTATAAGAAAAAATACACAATCACAAAAAAATTAGGACTGAGTGTTTTTTGGTTTTCTAAACACAAAATTTGCCTGGTATTAGGTTTACCTGTTTATTAATAATGGCCTTGAGAAACTGATTTAAATGCTGCTGCAGATGAAAAAGAGTATAAGGTTTCAGAATCACAAAACAGCCATGTCAGGAACATATCTTGGATAGAAGGATATATGAGTAACAAAATAATTAAATATAAATTTAATCTATGTTGGTTTATGTTCATGACACAGCAGATGAGGCAATATGAAACTATATCGGTGGGGTAGAAATCTCATTTAAATACATTTGAATAACTTATTTCCTGAAGTCTGGATAAAAATAGGACAGAGTGTGTGTGGGCTGTATTAGTGAGATACGTTCCCATTCAAAACAGACATATTTCATCAATTTTGCCTTTCAATAATCCAATTGTCAGTTTTATAGCCCATAAAAAAATGTGCAGAAGTGATAGGAAATGACTTTCATACACATCCCGGCTGCTGAGTTGCTCTGTTTCATTACATTACCCTGCAGATGACTGACAGCTCTGTAATCAACTTCAGGCTGGATTTAGTGGTTCCACGTCCTCTTCTTTCATTAATTATTGAAGGCATTTTTCTCTGCTGAGAACGGCTGCTGCGCACTGGGTCACTGTATTCACTGTGCTTCTATTTGCGTCTCTTGAGCAGCAGCGGAGTTGTATGTTGAACTGGGAGTCAGTCATCACATGCACACACACAAGAGAAGATGAAGAGGAAGAAAAGTAACATGAAAGAAAGGCAGATCTGTTTGCAAGAGGCCTGGAACTGCTCTGCTGTTACCTGTGAGGTCTCAGCACACTGTGTTCAGCAGCTCACCAATCGTTTACAAGAGAAGTTGTTGTTTTGCAAATGCTTTTAGTTTTATTCTAAAAAGAGAATAGATTTTTACTGTTAACGGTGCTATTTGTCCTTTTGTTGCTGTCTGCTGCACTGGAGAGTGCAGAAGAAATGGAAATATTCATAACAGATCCCTGCATGTACAAATAGCATAACAATAAAATGAATGCCCTTTAAATACCATATATATTTAAGACTATATTTTTTCTGAAATATTCAGTGAATGCTAATGAATGCCATGGTCAGAGTCCTTTTATGGAAGACCTGGTGACCGATCAATTAAATATGCCTACAGGAATAAGTCAGGTACATGTCATCTCTTCCACCCATTCTCTGAGGCATCTCTGGGCTGGTGTTACTAAAACCTGGTGCCTAACTAATATATAGCCTTCTTTGCTAGGCTATAGATGCCTAGGTAATATATAAGCTGATATATAGCTACCTTTGTCGTAGTTCACAATATTATATCATTGCACTTGTACAGCTATTTGGATTGGATGATGCGTGTCCAGGAGAGCTGGAACATAAACATACCAATTCCTACCTTGTTAACTTATTGCATGAGCAACTCTCCATGCTTGGAAGAGAACAGAAATTCCAGTTTAAAGAGAATTCTGAGGTTTCAAAATTGCTATCCTTCTAAAAGGGAATATTAAAAAATAGTGATGAAACAAAAGTCCCGGGTAAATGGCTGTTTAAAAGATTTGAATTTGATAAACATTGAAAAGTTTCTTTTTTTTTTTCCAAATAAAACAACCACTTTAGAAAATGAAATAGGAAAAAAAAATCAAATATGTGCATTTCATGTTCAAATATTGACACTGCCAAACACTCCAATTTTTAATGTAAAACAAGAAGGGGAACAATAGCAACATAATCCCGTAAAGCATGTTATTTTGATAAATCTTTTTGTTTTCCTAATAGATTTTTTTCCAACTGACTTTAATAAATGAATAGGGGCATAGTCCAAAATTTATTCGGCTTTAATTCCACCTTTTGCATATTTTTCCTCTTACCTGTTGTCATGGGAACATAAGTGTGGGAGGAACCTCTGACGTTACTGAATCAAGTTCCTTCACATCTTAGCAACAACATTGTACAACTCAATAATGGGTAAAATAGATTACCTACCTGGAAATTTCTCAGCTATTAAGAGAGGGAGAAGGGCATCTGAAAACTTAAGATTGTTCATGCACATCTGCAGGGGTAGATCTGAACAAACTCAGAACTGAACACACTGTAATGAATAATACTTGGAAAGATAAATTATCCCTCTCTAGAAGATGAACAAAAAGAACATTTAAAAAAAATTGGAAATCTTTTTTTTTTTCATGATGCGGCTGAATTTGTGTATAAGCAAATATTGAAGTGTTTTGAAGATACTGCAGAATTTGGTCTATGATTAATAAGTTGAATCAGATGAAAAACACTCAGCAGCTTCTGGTTCTTGGACATAAAATAGTGCTATTAGAAAGGTACTGTGTTAGTGGGACTAAACTTATGAACCTAAAATTCATTCATGAGTTTAGTCAAAGAAAGAAAGAAATACTACATTTTCACTAGCACTGGAAAGAACAGGTTTTCTTAAACTATACAAACTGAAAAAAACAGCTATTATATGTGAAATCATTTCAATGTATCTTGCTGCACAGTGTCAATACTGTTGCTAAAATAAGGGATTGTTTTACATGTAAATACGGTTTTTACCTTAAGCACTTCAAGTAGTGGACTGGCAAACACAGATCTATGTAATTGTTATTCAAGGTGATATCTTTAGCCATTAAAATTGTTTCTCTTGGAATATGCATACAATGTTTTCTCATCCTAGAAGCGCAAATATTGAAGGAGAAATCAAGAACAATTTTTTTCAGTTTCTTCATATTCAGTAAGATGTCAGTAATTGTTCAAAAATGAGGTTAAGAGAGAGTAAAATATCCATTTCCTTTCCCTCTCAAAAAGAAACATTCTTACTAGAGTGAAATGCTAGCGTTTCCATTTTGAGTTTCTTCATCACCTGACTTATAACTGACTTAAGTATTAATTCAGATATAATTACATGACAGCAGAGAATGAGCATAATAAACAAGAAAGCTTTGCTAATCTTACTTTGTCTTCTTGCTACTCCAACAGTCACATTAAAAAAAAAAACAAAACAAAACACCTAAAAAGTTCTCAGTTACATTTGTTTGACCTTAAGCTAATTAGCACGTGATATCTTCATGTCAAAATCATATTCCCTTCTTGAAAATCTTTACTAATTACTTTCTTAATGGATTTCATACACATAGAAAAAATACCCTGTAGAAAAAGGAAAGTGGATTCTAATTGAACAGCTGCATGAAGGGAGTCATGAGGATACGGCTGATGCTTGGAGATATGGTTGTAAGGTTTGGATTTTAGAAAGAGAGGAAAGAAAAAAACAGTGCCTTGTTTCAGAACAATGTCTAGTAGAAGCCATTATTTTCTGTAGATTCTCTGGTCACTAATAGAAAGTCAGAAATTTTCACTGAAGATTTCTGTGACAGCATGGGGAATCCAGAGATGATGTCTGGCATCACCTGTACTATGTTGCCTCCAATATGAAAAACTCTTTCAACATGAGAGAAAGAAATGTTGTCATCATATCCACTTTACTCACATCACTGACAAACTGTAATCTTCCCCATCTTAAAAATAGTGACTCTGCCAGTCCTTTGTACTAATATTGAGAAACTCATTCAAAAACAGTAATAATATTTCTTCTAATTTCCTATTTAAATATAATTAAGGTCAGATTACAAATAATAGCTCCTGTGTTAATATAATATTTTTATTTTAAATAATCCATTTTCCCCCCAGAATTGTGCACTGTATTCTTGTTGAATGCTCTCTAGGAAGTCTGGAATTACCTCATCTGAGATGTCTCAGGATCACATCTGTCATATTTAAGGATGCACCACACTGGTGGCCCATGGTTTCCAGCTGATCCACTGATTACTTTCACCCTCACTGTTATTTTCAGCTTATAAACACACAGCTGAAATCAGCTTTTTGTGTAAGCTTAAATGCATAACCTTGCACTTTGCTCCGTTGCAGCTCATCCCATTCCCACTGTTCAGCTTTCAATGTCATTGCATGCTCCTTGCATGATATTCTAACAGCTGACTGGTGCCAAGACTGAGTATCAAAATGCCACTAATAAAGTTATCAAGATTATTTTTTATGGACAAGTGTTGCAAATCACATAATCACACCTTAAGGACTGGTTTTCACCTCCTTGACTGTGCAGAGCAGTAGAAGGTCTATGAGCAGAAGCTTCACACAACTCCTGCCAGAAAAGTAGGATTCAGGACTCTTTTTCTCTTTGAAATGGGAAGTTTATGGACAGCAGACTGAACTTATGAGAATGCTGTTCTCCACACAGATTTCCAAAATACATTTATATATGAAGCATACATGCACAGACTCTTGTCCTATGCTTTCTGGTAAGCTCACAAAAGCCTGCATATACATATTTCAGGATACCAGGGATTTTGACATGCGAGTCTTTTGGCCCCATCTCTTATTTCTGTGTTTCTAAATATAAACCAAAGACACTTATAAGTGGCTGAAGGTCATCCAATATTTTTGAACCAGAAATAAATGCTTGTTTTGTCTCTTCTATTCTAATCCAAACTTCATTTCCATAAAGCTGGTATTCCTACAGTTACAGTTACAGAGAGGGAGAATCATCACCCCTTTTCCAAGCATTGTTCATGAGTAGAGGTTAATTCCTGCATATCAACATAGGCAGAAGCACTGGACTCAATAATGTTCTGCTTTTCTACCTGTATGTATAGAGCCTTTAAGAAAATTGCCTATAGCGAGAAGTTGCCAATCTGTTTTATCAGCTGGCAATGGCAATTTTTAAGGTCAAGTCTGTCTTAAGCTCTGAATCTTCTTCAGGTAATACTAACAAAGAAAAGCAACTTTGACTTCCTGTAACAAGATACAGTTGAATAATCTTCGGGACATGGTTTAGTCTAGTCTACCCTTGATTGGTTTAGTGTGGACTTGGTAGTGTAATGGTAGGTTAATGGTTGGACTGGATGATCTTAAAGGTCTTTTCCAACCTAACCAATTCTATGATTCTATGAATCTGGTTCTCCATGTGAATAAGGTATGAGACTGGGAACATATCAACAACAGTACTTAGATACCAGCACCTATTTATTTAAGGCAATTTTCTAGTTATAAGGATGAACTGTGGAAAGGAGGTCAGAAATGGCAATGAAACAGTCACTGTCTGGAAACTGAAATGGATGCAAGAAAATTGTATATGAAACAACATGTAAAATAGGACAAGTTTGCATGACAGGCACAAATATAATTTCATCTGCCTGTGCAGTCAGCAGCATTTTCTTAATCTCACCGTGTGCAAAGTGGTTCCTATCAGAAAACATCAAACTTTTTCCCAAGTAATTATCAGTTAAGCTATTTGACATATCTGGGAAGTAAATATCATTATTGCGATTTTTCTGTATATGGCAACTGAGGTAGACACCTATAATGGATGGGAAAGTAATGGATTCAATAAACTATGGATGTTAGTCCATTCTTTGGGTCACCTTTTCTCATATTGAAGGCTAAAAATGAAAGATGAAGGGTTTTTCCACTAGGAATAAATCTGGAATAGTGACAAATCAATAATGAAAGTCTGTTTTATGGTTAGCTCTCCTGCTGGCTTCTCAAGGAGGACGGTAGGTGAGATGGTGGGTACCAGCTTCGAGGTGGTGGGTAGAATTAAGCTAATTGTCTAGACTTTTTCTTACAACCACTGGAGGAAACCAGACATTTGCATAGCACAGTAATCTCATCCTAAAGCAGGTTTCTAAATTGATCAGATGAATCTTGCATTATTTCACATATTTCCTTTTATGGACTACAAAAGGTAGCCAGGGTGATAAACTCTGATATAAACGTTGAAGTTGCTGCAGGCTAAAATTAGTGAGCTGAAACATACTCACAAAGACTAACCTACTCTCAGAGTCCTAGAAATGCCGTATTTAAAACAAAACCTAAACCAAATCAGTGTTTGTTTATTTCTACTCTGAATTTATAGTTATGGTATAAAACAAGAATACCCACATAATTTCAGTATCCTTGAAGCATTTTAAAAATACATACCATGAATATAATTTAATGTACTAGTCCATCAGTGGACTAGTGAGTTCAGATTTGTTTTTCAAGTTTCAACAGTTTTCTCACCCTTACCACCCCTATGACCTTTCTAGTTATTTTCAAATACCATTGCTTCTACCTTCAAGTATCAAAAAAACATGAAAACATAAATCTTGACAGGATCTCAAGAGAACATGTTTTAATCTGTCCCCTAGATATGAGACAAGATGGGTATATCATAACCATTTCTGTCAGATATTTTTCTGAAAATATTTTCTTAAAAAATTCCAGTGGGGTGGATTTTACAGTTTCCTTGCATAACCTGTTCTAGTGCTTTACTCCCTTGTAATCTGAATGTGTTTCTTATTACATTTTTGCAAGTTAAACTACTTTCTTTTTCCTTTATCCCTTGTGGATGTAGAAAGCAATTAATCATCATCTTTTTTATAGCACCATTTTACATCTTGCAGATAGTCATCCTGTCTCAGTCTCTGTCTTCCCATCTGTAGACAAAAGTAATCCAATTTTTTCAACCTTTCCCTGTAAGTCAAGTCTTCTACATTTTTTTTTTCTCTTATTGTTTCTCTTTCAAACTTTTGGGACTACATATATATTCTACTATAGTGCTTAAAATTATACAGTGGCTCACTGGAATGGTGGTGGGTGAACTTTAATCATTATTTCCCATATCTTACCTCTCACATGGTCTTAATGAATCACAGAATGAGATTCACCAGTTTTGAATTATCATCTCTCTGTTGACTTTCATTCTTCTCAGAATGTACTCTCATTCCCAGGTCTCTTTTGGCACATTGCTGCTTCCTGAGCTATTCCTCGTTTTGTAGTTACACATATGATTTCTTCTTCTGGGGTGCAGTGCTTTTTACTTCTCATTATTGAATTTCATCTTGTTGGATTTCATCTTATTTCCCCAGGTCCTCAAGATCATTTTGAATTTTGATACTGTCCTGTAGGTTGCTTCTGACCTCCCATCTGGCCCTGCTTGAATTCATCAGTGTTTCACAGATTAGAAAAGAAACTGATAATATTACTGAGCTAATCAGTGTGTGAAATGGGAAGTTTAAAGCAATGGTGGAGAGTGAAAAACATTGCTAAAATTAGTTGGGAATAAATACTTTGAGGGTAGTTGTCAACTAGGGGATCAACACTTATATGAAGCTTCTCCAGTTGTGTTCTGTCTCAAAATACACAGTATATATTTTAGAAAATGATGATGTTGCAAACAAAGAATAGTTTTAAACATGTCTACTTCCTTAAACTTATGCATGTGCGCTGAGAACCTGTGCCAGCCTTCTATGTGCCACTGTGGTGAGTCTGTTTCAGCTGGGTGATTATCCTGGGATGGGAGGCCATTGGGATGTCAAGTGAAGCAACCAATGTGTGTAGGTCTCACACAAAAGGAAAAAAACCCAGTAGCATACTGTCTAAGGCAAAGCTATGCAGGCCAGAAAATTATGAAGGTCATTTGTATTAGCAGGGTAACTGTTATATTGGAGAAACTGATAACATCAGTGATATGTACATAGACAATATACCACTGAGCAGGATGTCTGCAGCCCATCAAAGAATTAGAGAAAATCTGCACAGGACACCTGCCATATTGTATCAAGGATTATACACAGACTGCAAATTTTCTCAACCACAGCATTTTAAGATGTGGAACTTGAACTATAGTGCAGCTAGGAACAAAGTTTCTACATAAGTTTAAGATAAAGTAATCAAATAAAAAAGTGCATGGTGCCTGAATGAAGGAGATAACCAAAAAGAAAAAGCATGTTAAAAGGCATAAATAATGTATTAAATATATGTAAGTACACAGATTACATCTTTGCATTTGGAAATTGTATTTTAGATTGACAACAGTGGGTCAGGGATTCTGGACCTCCTGAGAGACAGTAGTCAGAAGGCTAGTGTGAGGGAGCAGTCATCAACAGATAGGAGATGCAGACTCTGGAAGGAGCATCCAACAATTTAAAACCAAAAAATTTAAAAAATTAAATCAATAAATCTATTTTCTATTCCTTTACCTAAGTCATTAAAGAAAACACTGAACTGATCAGGAAACACCATATAGGTATATAGGATATTACCTGAAATATCTTCATAGCCTAGCAATGGTTCGTTAACTGTGGTGTGAGGATTTTTTTATTCAGCTGATAGTGACTTTATCTCACCCTTTCATACCAAATACTTAAGCAGCTCCTCTCTACCTGTCAGAATTAAATCTGGAATGGTTAGTTCTTCAATTACTTCTTTCATCTTCTAAAGAAAAGATTGGTTTCAATAGATTTTTATGACATATTTCTATGTTCTACCATATTGATTTTCAAAAAATATCAGATTCTTCATTGTTACCACATATGCCTTTTTTGTAATTGTTTAAAACTGTTCAAATTTTCCCTCTTACTAGGCAGTCTGAAGCACATCCCATGGCTCTTTTTTTCTTCTTTTATATTTACTCAGAAATATTCAGTATCTTTTACATTTTACTGTCACTTCTTCATGAATGAAAGCAAATATAAATTTTTAAAAATAAAATAAAAAAATACTTCTCAAATTTTGCTCAGATATTAACTCCTTTTGTGTAAACATTCCAGTTCTATAACTTATTCTAATGTGTCTCTTAAATGATACCACAAAGTTTTGATGCTGTTCCAAGATTTTGAATTTTTCCAGTTTACTCCTGTCCTCTGGACATTCCTGCTCCTGCATAGATACCTGAACTGCTCATCAGCCCTTTCTCATTTTCCTATAGTAGTTTTCAGCTAGATTCCATGTTTTTAGCATCCTTTTTGAATGTTGTGAAGTAGTCTTTACCAGGTTGCTTAATGATGATGTTCTTAGGTACTCTTCCCCTGCTTTGTTAGCTGGACAGCCAACGTTCCTTGTGGCCCTTCCTCAATAAACACTGTCAAGAAAGTCGGTGCCAGAAACTTATCTGCTATGCAATGACTTCCATAAGAAAATCTTCAATAAGTAAAACTGAAGTAAACTGAAGTAAAAAAAGTTATTATCTGCCTGTATATGACTATACCATTGCATTCATTTGGGAGAATAGACAAAAGCACCTACTGTTATTCTGATGTCTTCACCTTTGTTCTCAGAATTTCATAGTTAATTCTAATTGGCTTAGGGTCATCGATACAAGTATGGATAAGCAGCTTAGAGTAGCACTGGTGTTTTCAAGGTCTTTGTAAGACCTTGAAGGTCATCAAATTCAGATGCTTGGGCATGTCACTGCAGATTCTATTTGCAATTAAAATAGTGAGAATAACAAGAATATTAATTGCTTTCTGTGGAGCTATTACAGATTCATATCAATGTAATTGAGCTCATAATCTGGCCCATTGACAGGCAAGTTCTTTTATGAGGAGTGGTTTCATTGTTATTGTTCTTGCCACAGTACTTCTTTCAAAAAAAAGTTGTCTTTAATTTATTATTCTCACATTTCAAATCCATTAAAAATATGCATAAAAAATAATATAATTCCTGCTAAAATAAATGTTTACTGAATTTCTTTTCTTCTCAAACAAAAAAGATTGCTTCTATCTCCTTGATTTTCCTGTTGATACACAACTAATAGATGGAAATATTCTCACAGATGTCAGTACTGATACTTGGTAAGTATGGATGAGTGTCTCCTAGCAGGGTAAGTGAACTTGGGTCAATTGCTTGATTTCTCCAGCCAGACTGCATCTGGTACTGGATCCATTTCAGTTATCAATATCCTGTACCATGAAGACATGCTACAGAGGAAAAACTTAAGTTATATGGTGCAAGGATTTTCTGCCTTCAGTGTTCAATCTCACCGAGCAGCAGGCACCATGAGCACTAGCTGGTATCACAGTGTGAACCACCATAGTCACACCTGAACCCAATGTTAGGTTGGAACCTCCCTTCATTTTGAGGTTATTGGTTCAGCCCTGGCAGCCAGAGATGCAAACTAAATAGTTCAAGCCTGAGTTAAATTTTGCATGTATCAGCAATACCATCACTCAAAGTCCAGAGAAGACTGGAATCTTGCAAAAGGACATTACTTAAAGTCAAAATTGCTGGCCCAGAGTGCAGTGTTCTCGGATGAGGTGTTCTGACCTGTGCCCGTTCCCAGTCATTAGGTTCTTTGCTGTTGTGCTGCTGCTTAGTAATTAAAACAGTTAAACAACTGTAGACTGTGAGGTTTTCATGGACTAAAGGCAAGAGTTCTGGTATGGATTTGGTAGATAAAGTTATATGAACTTGAACTGAGCCATTACTGGAGAAATTATCTCACTTTCTCACCTAGGTTGCAGCAAAACACATGCATGTGTTGTTCTCACAGGACAATAATGCATTATATCAAGCACAAAAGAAGGTTACCCCATCTGCCTTAATTACCATCTTTGATGGAAAACCCTTAACAGCACTTCTGATTGCTTTAATTGAAATTTGTTGAAATAACATACATTTGGCAGGGAAAAAAGATTGTTTTGTTTTATACCCCTGTTTTGTCTAGAATAACCACAATTATACAATCTATTGGTAAATGAATGCTTCTTTCAGTAAGTACTAAAGAACAGAGGGTATGCTGTTAAAACAAAACCAAACGTGAAAAGCCCTCTTTATGATGCATAAGGGTTTTTAAAAACTCAAACATATTCCCCTGTCCTCTCACAAAAGCACACTGCTAACAAATTCACTTTATAAGCAAAATACATCAGAGGTAAGCTATTATGCATAAAAACAAATCTCCAACAAACTATAAAGGACATAAGATGACAGTGATATCAAGACTCAACTATTTGCATAAACTTGAATCTTGTCCAGTAGATGATAAAATCTAACTCCAAGGTCACAAACCTTTCCAATGTGCCCAAGGGGAAATATGTAGTTTCAAGTCTTTCATAAATGAAATAGCAAATGTCTTTAGAACAGTGATTCTGAGGAGGAATTGCATTCTTCTGGCCTTTTGTGCTTAGGAAGTTCATATTTTGATTTCCTGTTCTCCTGATTTAGCAAAATATTCCTCTATTCACTGTATTGGGAAAGTTTCCAAATAAGGCTAAATAAATGTTGCATATTTTATTTTATACCTGTAGCAAAATGACTTTATCCTGCATGCTCTAATTTTCTGTTCAAGTCTTTAAAAAAAATCCAGCTTAGAATGACTTTATCAAGATTGAAATTTTAAGACAGGATGTCAGAATACGGAACCCTTAGTCCTAATAAATGACTGCAGGAAACTGTAGGTATATGCAACCAATTGCAATAATACAATGTAGAGAGGTAATCTTTACACGACAAAACTTCTCATTTGTCATTGTTCCATATGATCTTAATTCTATTGAGGGCTTCTAGGCTTTATTGCAATTGCAATATTTATAGCATATTCTTTGGAAAATATTTGGAAAATATACTTTCTTCTTTCAAAAATCTTGTTTTGTAGATCTGCATAGTCTCTAATGCCCAGCTCCAGTCAATTTCTTAAAATCCTAACTCCTAACTGAATGCTTGCATAACAACTTAGGAGTCCAGAAAAAGATTAGGAGCATAGATATTAATTGTATTTGATTCTCTATGTTATTGATATGCTGTCTTAAATAGCAAACATAGATACTTTGTGACAGTTGAGGCGTCCTAGGATATGCCTAAAAGCTACTGCTCCAAAAAGGTGTGGTCTTCCATAGATCCCTGTAATATTTTCAAAGCCTGTGAAGATGTCTTAGATACCACGAGGAGCCTCAGTTTACACAGGAGTGTACACCTTAGGTGGGTGGTCAATTTCAAGGTCCTAGTTAAAAAAGTCAAGAAAGTTAAGACAACTACTCAGTTTTCTCTAACTAGATGTATTCGGCCAGTTACGTTTCTTTACAGGTTCCACTGACCATGCTAAGAGATCTCCTTTAACTATAATCAGATCCTGAGCACTTAAATCACGCTTGGACAACTACAGAGAGACACTTGAATATGGGTGTCTTTATCTGCGAGCTGAATCTCACTCTAAATATCAGATGCTGAGTTCAATAAGTTTTTTGATACTTTCTCCTACTAGTCTCAAAAGCAAGCTAAGAAAATTTGGTCTACTTAAAAATACTGTGTTTCAGTTTGGGACAAGAAACAATTGCATAGCTCAGTATTAATTGTAACGCTCACCTATACTGAAATATGGAGCTTATGACATCTCCATTGCTAAAGTGTTATTGGGAACAAGCTAGGAAGGGAAGTACTAGAAATGCTATAGAATTACTGTTATTATAGCTGTGACAGTCTTATAACATAGCAGGACTTTGTGGTTTAGCCCCAGCCAGCAACTAAGCACCATGCAGCCGCTCGCTCACTCCCCCCACCCCAATGGGATGGGAGAGAGAATCGGAAGAGTAGGAGTGAGAAACACTCCCAGGTTGAGGTAAGAACAGTGTAATAATTAAAATAAAGTAAAATAGTAGTAGTAGTAATAACAATATAATAATGATAATAATAATAATAATATACAAAGCAAGTGATGCACAATGCAATTTCTCACCACCCGCCGACCGATACTGTGGAGCGATTGCTGGAGGTGACTTAGACACCAGACGTAGATTTACGATTACAAGAAAGGTACAGCATTGAAGAAGCTTTCTGGATGGAATGCAGCTGGATGCAAGGAATCTATCCCACAGGAAGTTCCTAAGCCTGTAACCTTGGATGTCGCAACCCAGGGGAGCCTGGTGTGCTGAATCTGAGAGGAGCTGCCCAGGGGGTGGAGTGGTGTGGAGGCATCATGGCCAAGCCCTCTGATAAGGGAACTCAGAGAGGCACCATGGCCCTGATAAGCTGCATAAGTGATACCCTAAGTCAGCAAACTATCATGATGTTGACAAAAATGCTGTCCTTTAGTAAATTTTACTCATTATAATATCATTATAATACTAGAACACACTCACATCTCAAAACCCACCCGCCTCCAAGGTAAGACCCCCCCTCACTGAGCCTGCGCTCTGAATTTTGATGAGCCTGTACCTTTAAAACAAAGCGAGAAAGTTTTACACCAATTGTAACAAAAGTATGTATGACTAGAGTCCCTCAAGCTCCACCTAATGTGTAAAATACTATAAAATTGGCCTAGGAGAGAGGGGATGTTAGGGAAGACATCACCGTGTACCACTCTGACCTCTGGGATCAGTCGACGGGCTAAGCCTCTCTTCCCCCCCCATCAGGATGCCTTTGGGTAAGAATCTAACACTTGGTTATACCAAGTGCCTCCCCGGGAAACTTAGAAACCTCTATAGAGTCGCTTTTATGTCTTCTGATGCATCTGTGTTATTCTAAACTTTGGCACTCGTAGGTGCCTTGCAGTCAGTGAATTTATCACCGGTAATCCAAAGAACCTGTGTGTCTGTTGCTTTAATAAATTGCTTTGATTTATTGCTCTAGCGTGATAGTGGTCATTGAATGCGACCAGACACTTTAAGTGTGGCCATGATAGTTCATGCAGCACGACTAGATGAAAGGTGCCTGTGTTATTTGTGAATCCGTAATCGTGATAGTTCAGTGTACTGAACGCGACCGGACTTATAACGATAAATTGGGTACCTTCCAAAGCCTCTCTTCACGCAACAGATACCCAGCCAGTTCCCAAGCAGCGATCGCTGCTCCCCAGCTAACCCCCCGCCAGTTCCTATACTGAACATGATGCCATGTGGTATGGAATAGCCCTTTGGCCAGTTTGGATCAACTGTTCTGGCTGTGCCCCCTCCCAGCTTCTTGTGCACCTGGCAGAGCATGGGAAGCTGAAAAGTCCTTGACTAGTGTAAGAAGTACTCAGCAACAACTAAAACATCAGTGTGTTACCAACATTATTCTGATACTAAATCCAAAACACAGCCCTATGCCAGCTACTAGGAAGAAAATTAACTCTATCCCGGCTGAAACCAGGACACAGGACAAGGTTTTCTAGGGAGAGGTAACATCTTTCTTTAGACCTAAATATCTTTAATGGTTAGAAAAATGGAAGCCCTAGGAAGACTTGTTTTTATGTGCTTCTAGATGAAAAGCATTGTGACAAAATTGTGCAGGATGGTGTGGTTGGGTTTTTTTGTTTGTTTGTTTGGTTGGTTTGTTTTTTTAACAAAGTTGTGACTAGACAACTACTTGTGGAGTCTCCAAGGGCCATTTTTCAGGATTTTTATCATAAATCTAGACACCTTGGTGCCTAAAAAAGATATTTTGTTTGTTTTATCATCAATGTAGTTTTGCAGATCACTTGAAGTAATTTAATAACACATACTTTAAGAACCTAATTTCTGCTTAGGCTTCACTGAAAGCATGTAAATACTGTTTTAGAACTTGCTTTTAGCTCATTATACATTTTAATGCAAATTTGCAATAGAGAAGGGTTTGTTTTTTCTTAATTAGTTTTATAGAACTTCAGTCTGATTGAAACCTATCCTAAAACAAATAATGTAGCACCCAAGTGATTTAAACCAATGGTTCAGTTTGCTGTATAAATGCTGTACTCAGATGAACTACCCACAGGAATTCTACCCTAAGAAGGAGCAGCTCACAGAAAGCTGCCTGTTGGGAAAGGACCGGGGGCGGGGTGGGGGGGGGGAGGTGTTGGTCAGCAGCTGGTTGAATATGAGCCAGCAGTGTGCCCAGGTGGCCAAGAAGACCAACAGCATCCTGGCTTGGATCAGTAATAGTGTGGCCAGCAGGAGCATGGAGGTGATTGTCCCCCTGTACTCAGCACTGGTGAGGCTGCACCTGGAATACTGTGTCCAGTTTTGGGCCCGTCAATACAAGAAAGACATTGAGGTGCTGGAGTGTGTCCAAAAAAGGGCAATGAGCTGGTGAGGGGTCTAGAGCACAAGTCTTACAAGGAATGGCTGAGGAAACTGGGGTTGTTTAGCCTGGTGTCCTGGTTTCAGCTGGGATAGAGTTAATTTTCTTCCTAGTAGCTGGCATAGTGCTGTGTTTTGGATTTAGTAGGAGAAGAATGTTGATAACACACTGATGTTTTAGTTGTTGCTAAGTACTGCTTATACTAGTCAGGGACTTTTTCAGCTTCCCATGCTCTGCCAGGTGCACAAGAAGATGGGAGGAGGCACAGCCAGAATAGTTGACCCAAACTGGCCAAAGGGCTATTCCATACCATATGGCGTCATGCTCAGTATAGAAACTGGGGGGAGTTGGCCAGGGGGCAGCGATTGCTGCTTGAGGACTGTCTGGGTATCGGTCAGCAAGTGGTGAGCAGTTGCATTGTGCATCACTTGTTTTGTATATTCTTTTTTCATTATTATTATTATTATTATTACTTTCTCTTCCTCTGCTGTCCTATTAAACTGCCTTTATCTCAACGTACGGGTTTTACTTTTTTTTCCAATTCTCTCCCCCATCCCACTGCAGGGGGATGGTGAGTGAGTGGCTGTGTGGTGCTTAGTTGCTGGCTGGGGTTAAACCACGACACCTGGAGAAGAGGAGGCTGAGGGGTGACCTTATTGCTCTCTACAACTACCTGAAAGGAGGTTGTAGTGAGGTGGGTGTCAGTCTCTTCTCCCAAGTAACAAGCAATAGGACAAGAGGAAGTGGCCTCAATTTGCACCAGGGGTGGTTTAAATTGGAAACTATGAAAAATTTCTTCACCGAAGGGGTTGTCAGTCATTGGAACAGGCTGCCCAGGGAAGTGGTTGAGTCTCCGTCCCTGGAGGTATTTAAAAGATGTGTAGATGTGGTGTTTAGGGACATGGTTTAGTGGTGGACTTGGCAGCACTAGGTTAACAGTTGGACTCCATGATCTTAAAGGTCTTTTCTAACATAAATGATTCTATTATTCTATTCTATGATTTTATGAAGAAATGGAAAAGCTGAGCGAGAGAAGCTTTAATTCATTCCTATTTATAAGTGCTATTTACATTATTATGGAGTCAGCATTTGCACAGTTTGTGCAGTGGGATCCACTGCAGTTTAATGAACTGCAAAGACAGGATGTGACCTCAGGCCCATATCCCCAGAGCCTTAACCTTTCTCTGTAGCATGGCTGAAGAAACTTCAGCCTTCCTCACCCCTAACCTCAGCCCTCTCAGTAGAGCAGCAGATTTTCATTTCCTTTGTGTCCTTCTCTCTTTAGACAAAACTGCTCTTATCTTCACCTACAGCTGTCTGCACAGCAGCTAAATAAGGTGGAACTTATTCATATGTTCCAGCATCTTCACTCCTTCATAGCAGCAGACTGTCGTCTTCTCTCTTTCTTGCAACCATCTTGCTCATAAATCTTCCTATTATTCTCTTGTATTAAAAGCAATATGTTCCTTCCTGCCCTTAAATGGAATCAAGGCCACACAATCACATCAGTCAAATATGCCTGGCTCTACCAAGGGAAGCCAAGCTTCTGCCATGGGGAAGATGAGGAAGAAGGGAACAGGGGATAGGACAGGTGACAGCCAGGTAGGAGTGACAGCAGCAGTTACTACTGCTGGGAAGAGTCACTGCTTACCAGTAGAAGCTATCATCTCCCATTCCTACACCATCAGCAGCAGCAGTCTGGCCATTTCTGGGCATCTGAAACAGATATTGGAGACAGAAAACATCTATTTGGGCAGAGATTGTTGCTGCAATTGTCACTATCCTATGCCTGTGAGGGAAAAAGCATTGAGCTCTGCATAAACATTTTGTAGGCCAAGGCAACCTGCAGAGTGTTATCTGGATTGCAATTGTTTTCAGTATTACTTGCCCCAGAGAGTAGTATGAGCTTCTTGTCCTCATTCCCTGTCTTGGTTAATATCCAAAGAAAACAGATCTGTATAGGCAGAGATGGCAGTGTGTGGGCTGAGTTACTAACAACCACTCCCTGACTTCGTGGCAAGGTACTTTCAGAAATGATGTCTGGGCATTGCATGAAGGCTGACAAAAGCACTAGAACTGACTGGTGCTTGGTAAAGAAGTGGTCAGTTAGTGAATTTAGGGAAGGAAGAAAACATCTTCTTTTTTTCCCCTTAAGAAGGCACTCCCTGTTAGCAGAGACCCCAGCTTCTCTTGTCACATTACTTCTCTGGGTGTCAAAGAGTGGGACACATTTGCAGGAGTGTGTTGTGCTCTTAGTCCTACATACTTCCTAGCATCGTTTGAACTCCATAGCTATTTATATTTTACTGACTCTTTTTACTGATTGGAAATGCTAAGTTGCTGGCTAATGTCTGTGGCAGAACTGGCAGAAAGATGTGTGTGTCCTGAATCCCAGCTGAAGCTGCTACAATCTCTTCCTTTCGTTAAGCATTGAAGTGATCTAGGACTTTTTGCTCTGATGCACACTGTCCAGTTAACACCATGAATTATCCTTTTCCATAGATGCAAGAGATTGGTATTGATCAAACACGGCTTTTGTGCCTTAAGTTGTAAAATCTGATTTATCACATTGGCCTTGACAATATCTTATTTAAAATCCCTTGCAAGTTTGGCATTTAATATCCTTTAAATGAAAGACCATTTAACCTGAAGAAGATACATTGAACCATGAATCTACAAAAAGAGCCCTATCTGGAAGTTGCAAGATGTGGGCTTTCTGCCTAATTTCTTACAGCGCCTGGAGAAATCAGTCCTAAATGGACCCCACATGTAAATATTTCTGCCTCATTTTTTCTGGGCATGCTAAAGAACTGATTAGCTTCCCATTCATATTACTTTTTTGCAGCATTGGTTTTGGGGAAACCCAGCTTCTGGGTGAGAAGTCATGGGCATGTTTTCTCCCTTCAGTGATGTGTGCACTCAACTTTCTATTCCTCCCATTATCCCGTCTGTTCTAGAACATCAGGCAGAAATGACCCTCCCTAGAGGGTTTGGTTCAATTCATGAGTGTTCATGCCAAGACTGTACAGGATTTTGTGATAACATTTATTCTAGTCTCTTGTCTGGGGCTACTGTATCTGTGAGGCCTTTCCAAATATCAGAAGCATTGATCTGGAAGTAGTGTGATTCCAAATTCACAATAGCCAAAATACTTGTTCTTGTTCTCTGTAATAGCAATTTCATCAGGATTACGCCCCAAACCAGAAATCTACCTACATTTGCAGAAAAAAGACACTCACATTTAGACAGTGAAATGGCGAATTCCACTGAGGGCAATCCCTAATCTGAGTTTTATATGCTTGTGTATTTCATGGCTCCTAAAATATCTCTGTTTCTATTTTGGTGGTATAGACCTTTCTTTTTAATTTAAGCTTGAACCAACCAAAATAAACTGCAAAGCAGAGCAATTAATTTAATTGAGATCCTTTCCCCAAGTAATAGTGAAATAATTTGTGATTTGCTTAGCACTTTAGGCAAGGAGTTCATTTCTCTGTCTCTGCGGCTGTGCCCAAGTATAACAGCAGTTACCCCCAAAGGGCAGCAACTGCCTTTACTGCAGTCGTCATATCCACCCTGTGCTCTTTTAGAGTGTACAAGTCTAGCTGAACCTTCCTGGCATGTAATATGCAACTTTTCTACTGCAGCCTGCCATCCTGTTAGGAGTACTCCACATGATATTTGTAGCTGGGAGGGGTGTTTATTTTTTAGTAAAAGACAAATATGGGTGTTTGTCCTTCAGTCTTTACTCCTGGATATGTAACTAGATTGCTCTGAGATGAAGTGCCCCCAGTGTGTGGGAAACATCTGAAGGCCTGAGTGCATGAGAAGATATTTGTTTCCCTGAGCTACCTTATCTGGGACCCACACACCCTCTGCCTGTGGCCCAGGAGCAAGGTACAACCTGTGCCCTCAGCCCTTGCCTGAGCCATGTCGCACATACCCCTGTGCCCGGTCCTTGACTTGTTGACTGCAGACCTGACTCATGTCTTTGAGTTTCTCTGATGCTCACTGGGCTGTCACAGACCTGTTGCTTTTACCAGCCCTGCTTTGCCCGGATACTGCAGGACTATGCCCTCCCAATGAGGATGCCCATGTGGTGGGCACCCATGGCTCCTGGCTCATCTTCCTCTTAGAGCAGCCCTATTCTTGCTGCTCCTGACACCGGACATGATGGTATACCTACCCTGACAAGACTTTTTAAATTACTGTATTCTTCACTTAGGGACCCTTTAGTTGCTCAGAGTAAGATAAATCTTGATTCAATATCTGGATGATTCTACCCCAAACATGCTTCACTAGCCTGGCTCTGGCAGACATTTCTTTTGTTCAAACCCTTTCAGTTAGCAAAAAAACCAATCAAACAAATGAACAACAACAAAACCCTTTCATTTTATTTAGTATGAACCAAAGCAATATAATATTACTATTACTCAGATTCATAAAGATTAAAGCACAAACACAAAAAAGTTTATTTCATGAGGGAATGAAAGCAGACAGACATCTTAAGTGCCACAAACATCAGCAACCTTAAATTGCCAAACTGAAGGGAAAACGCATTTGATGGATGATTCCAGATAAGAATTTACTTTTCCAGAGTTTTGACAGCCCTGGCAAACAAGGCATAGTCCAGTAGGAGACAGATCATCCATAAAACATACATATTGCAAGCCACATAACTTCTACTAATGGAAACTAAGAGAAGCAATTGTTCAGGCTATTGAGTCCAGATGTACCTTGCTGGAAGGTGTAAAAAAGAGTAATTATAATGAGAGAAGGTGAAAGGCATCTGAACCATTCTGTTGTGGATGGAGAGATGGAATATAAGAGTGACCTGTGAAGCCATGAATGGCATGGAGCAGCTGCATATGGAATGCTGAGCAATTGTCTGTTTCTCCATAGCTCATAAAATGGGGACATCCATTAAAATGACCAGGTAGCAGATTTGTAAAAGACTTTAGATCCACAACAGGTGAGGTGCCACTTTTAAGTTTTGCAGACTTTACCGGTGGGTTTCACTGAAGCAAGACCCCATTATATTTGCACTATCTTTAATACTTTTTCCTTAAATTTGTGATATTGTTCACTCCAGAGACAAATACTAGGTTATGGAATCCTTTACTAGGGAATCCTTTCATCTAGTCTGCAAAAGGCAGAGAATAACACAAAAATTAAATATGGAAGATGTATGAGAGAAACATAGAATCCTTAAGTAATTATTGCATCAGAATCAGGGAATTAACAGGCAGCTAAAGATAACAAATGAACACATGGATGTTTGAATATTAAGTCAGAGAGGGATTTAAATACTTACCAAAGGCCACAAAGAATATCTTCAGGAGTGCCAGGTATATCAAATCCTATTTTGCTACTTTAAATGCAAGTTCATCCCATCTCCAGATTTTGCCCCTTGATTATTCTCTACTACCATTCAAGAAGCAGGAGAGTTCAAATTATAGACAGAAGAAATCTAAAATTTCAAAGCATGTTTATATTCTTCTCTCAGTGAAGAGCAGGCCCATGAAAATCATTGTCAAAAATAGCAGGGTTCAAACAAGGACTGGATATTCATGTAGATAATGAGAATTAAATTACATGGGATGGCTATAAGCCAACCACTGACAGAAAATGTTGGCAAGGAATTTTCCTTGTGTGCTTTCTTTATGTCCCTTTGAAACACCTGAAACATGCTACTGGCTGAGAAAAAATATTCACCTGGCCCAGTATGACAATTCTTAAGTTCCTAACAGTCATAAAGCTAACACTGTATGTAAGTTTTACCAAACTAATGTGTGGCTTGTTTTTCAAGGCCTTCCCTTGCTTTTATTGTCCCTGACAATGTAGCTGTATTTTTAATAAAAGCCAAGTGAAAGATGAGAAATTCACACATCTGACGTGTTGTTCACACTCTCTCAACTCGATAGCTTCATCTATTCTGAAGAATGTCAGTATGAGTGTCTTTAGATGGAAGCTTTCAATGCATGTTCTGATTTCAGACACTCAGCAGAGAATACAAAACCTACACATATTTGGAGATGAACATGACTATAATTAATGGAAAGAGAACAGGATATTTAAACCTAGGTCTCCTTTCCTTATACATTCTCTCTTTTCCGTCAGCTCCAAAGCATTACTCTTTTCCTTTTCTTCCCTTATTTCTCTCAGTATAATACAGAATTATGCCCATTTTGAGTGTTTAATCTTAATTCTCAAATTTTTAAGTTTACCTGTACCTTTTGAAAACTTTGCTTAAATGACAGTAGCGGTGATCAACCACTCATTCTGCGTGTGAAGCTCATGGGGCCATAGTACAACTCCCTCCCCTCTGTCCTTTCTGTGCACTCCTCCTTGTAGAGCCAATTTCTGAGAATTGGCTTTATGTTAGTCATCTGTTTGGCCACTCTGGTTTGACCCTCTTCTGTGACGTTAAATGTGTTCTGCAGGGAACCATTAATTGTGTATCAAACACATGCACAGTTTTCTTGCCTCCTTAAAACTTTATTCCTTACTGGATATAGTTAAATTCCTTGTAATTTGGCAAACTTAAAAAGAATTAGGAATAGTTCAAAACAGGCAAGTTGTCTGTGCTTTTACAGATGAAAAGCACACTCTGGTGCTTTGCTCAGGTAGGAGAAGGAAAGGAGGGCCTGCATTTCACACAGAGACAACAGATAAAACAAGCAAGAAACAAGAACACAGCCTGAGAGGTTGGCATGCATGTTTTTAAGCCAGGAAAAGGTTTTGAATTCTGGAAATGCTTCAGCTATATCATGTGTACATTAGAATATAACAGGCTGAATTCAACTTCTGATGTACCATTGGCTCCCAGCAGAGAGATAAGCATATATTTTTTCTCTGTGATAAGTAGATTGGGAGTCAACATAGGGTGATGCCAATATGAACTTAAAAGTCAGACTGAGGACAGAGACTGCCATCTGTTATAAACCAGCATTGTTCCATACATAGCAGAATTGTCAGAAAGGTAATTGCTAAAAATTATTAATGAATAACTGCTAAGTTACATCCATGATGCAGATGCTATTTGCAGTGGAAGATAGTCATGGACTGAAAAACAAAATTCGGAGGGGAGTATAGGTATAAAACTGCTTTGATGTTCTGCACCTGCCCAGCCCTTATAGTGACAAAGATTCATTCAAATTTAAATATTGATTTTTAGGGAAATGTAAATAAGCAGTAAAGTCTTTTCCCTTAGCTTTCTAATCTCTGTGATTTATTGCTAAAACCTCTTCCCTTTTACAGAAGGCTCTAATTGTGTACTTTCTGATATGGACTTGGGAAGATATCTTTATAAGAAACAATACTTTCAAGAAACTTTCTCTTCTCTTTCAAATGACAAAATACAAAACACAAACTACAGTGCATAAAGAAAAGGAAGCAAATAAAGATAAAAAATGGTGTTATGCAACACAAGCGATGATTTCCTGGAGATGGGGAAATAGCTTTTGTCTTGCAGACACAAATTTTGAGTTATCTTCTGACAGTCTACTTCTTCTGTGGGTTGGTTTGTGACTGGAGGAATTCATGTTTACGTGTGAGATAAGGAAAATATGATTGCCTTATATATGCATACATTCAGGTCATGCAGAAGGTCCTTGAATCATCGGTCTGAAGGCTCTGCATGAAGTATTGTGCAGTTTGTATCTGACTTCTTGTGCTTGTCTTGGTGCAACCTGAGATGTCACCGCAAAACCAGTGGTATTGATCAGTAGACAACAGGAAACCACATTGTACTCCCAAGAGGAAAAATGAAATGGGTGACTCATATTTAAGAAGTATATGAAGTTCTAGGCTTTCCTTAGCTGATAGAAACTCTGCTTTGCTCTATAGTAGGTCTTCAGTCACAGACCTAATTTGACACATATTAGCACAGACAGAATCTGTATAATGCGAAACAGTGCTGCTGGGCATTTTCTGGTTTTGTTTGGGTTTTTTGTTTCATTGTACTGGGCATGTATCTTCAGCAACAACATTTTTCCTGTACCACTGCCTTTTCTTGGCTGTCAATTGTTTCTTATAAATTGTGATCGTTTTGTTAGCAAGTGCTTCTTCTGTGCGTATTTCTATATGCAACTCTGTCATAACTGCCTATAGTGTTATTCACTGCATTTCTTTGTCTTGATAGAAAAAAAAAACCTTATAAACAACACAAGCTGTTTGTAAGGACTCAAAGTAATTATACAGTTGTGTCCTTGGATAATAGGCACATTTAACAAACACACGGACTGTGGACGTTAGCAATTGAATATTGAGCTTTAGGGAGCATAGTGCAAATGGTATTGAAAATCATACTTTATAAAGAATTCTTTTTAAAATTACAAATTTCCTTTAAAAAAACCTTGGGCCTTTTTTTGTGTTTATGATTATTATTTTTTATATTAACTCATAAATAATTGAAAAGGAAACATATTTCCTTAAACCTTATACCACAATATCCTTTGCTAATGGCAATCCTGTGAAAGTTGATTTTGCTTAGTAAGCACACTAGCAAACCTCGTTCTGGAGTGCGGCACTTGCATATTTCATGTTGATACAGCTTTAAAACAATAAATGCTGCACGCCACCTGCTTTAGGAACACAGAAGTCAAATATGAAAGAAATTCAGCTTTTAGCATCTATGGTGAAAGCAACTGTCACTTTATCTGTGCTTTTCAGATGTTCATGCTCATACCTGACATTTTTTGAAATTACTTAATATTTTATTGTTGGTGATGGTGTTTCAAACACACAGAATCCTAAACTCAGTTGTGGTGTAAATGGGTGCAATTTAACTATGCAACCATGTGAAGTATGTAAACTGTGTCTGCAAATGGGATTGACTTCTTGTCTAAACTCAAACACAAAAAGGACGCATACCAAGGGTGGAAGCAAGGATGAAGTTAGGAAAGCTAAAGCCCAGATGGAATTGAATCTGGCCAGGGATATCAATGACAACAAGAAGGGCTTCTACAAGTACATAGGTGACAAAAGAAAGGCTAGGGAAAATGTGGGTCCATTGCCAAATGACATGGGGGACCTGGTTACACAGGACATGGGAAAGTCTGAGGTACTGAATGCCTTCTTTGCCTCTGTCTTTACTAGCAAGATGAGCCTTCAGGAACTGCAGGTCCCGGAGACCAGAGGTAAAGGTTGGGGCAAGGAAAATGTAGCCTTGGTGAAAGAAGATCGGGTCAAGGAATACTTAATCAAACTGAACATAGTAAGTCCATTGGCCCTGATGGGATGCACCCATGAGTGCTGAGAGAGCTGGCTCATGTCATGGCAAGACCACTCTTGATAAACTTTGATCAACCACGGACACTGGGAGAAGTGCTTGAAGACTGGAGAAAAGTAAATGTCACTCCGGTCTTCAAGAAGGTTAAGAAGGAAGGCCCAGGGAATTACAGGCCGGTCCGTCTCACCTTGATCCCTGGGAAGGTAATGGTGTGGCTAATCCTGGAAACCATTTCCAGGCATATTAAAGATAAGAAAATCATCAAGAGTAGTCAGGTTGAAGTCATGCTTAACCAACTTGATAAACTTCTGTGATGAAGTGACTGGCCTGGTAGATGAGGGGAGAGTAGTGGGTATTGTCTGCCTGGACACCAGTAAGGTCTTCGACAATGTCTCCCATAAGATCCTCATAGAGAAGCTGTTGATGCAGGATGAGCAGACAGTGAGGTGGATTAAAAACTGGCTGAATGACCAGGCCCAGAGGGTGGTGATCAGTGGCACAAAGTCTAGTTGGAGACCAGTGACTAGCAGTGTTCCCCAGTGATCAATACTGGATCCCAGTCCTGTTTAACATCATTGTTAATGGTCTGAATGAGGGGCAGAGTGCACCCTCAGCAAGTTTGCTGATGACACCAAACTAGGAGAAGTGGTTGGTAAGCCAGAAGGTCGTGTTGCCATCCAGAGGGACCTCAACAGGCTGGAGAAATGGACTGACAGGAACTTCATGAAGTTCAACAAGGGGAAGTGCAAAGTCCTACACCTGAGGAGGAACAACCCCATGCAGCAGTACATGCTGGGGGACACTCAGCTGCAAAGAAGCTTTGCAGAAAAGGACCTGGGGGTCCTGGTGGACACCAAGTTGAACATGAACCAGCAAAGAAAGCAAATGGTATCCTGCACTGCATTAGACAAAGTATTGCCAGGACATTAAGGGAGGTGATCCTTTCCCTCTATTCAGTGCTGGTGAGGCCATGCCTGGAGTACTGTGTTCTGTTCTAGGCTCCCCAGTACAAGAGAGACGAACATACTGGAGAGACCTCAATGAAGGACCATGAAGATGATTAAGGGACTGGAGCATCTCTCCTATGAGGAAAGGCTGAGAGAGCTGGGACTGTTCAGCCTGGTGAAGAGAAGGCTCAGGGTAGATCTTGTCAATAATACCTAAAGGGAGGGTGCAAAGAGGATGGAGCCAGGCTCTTTTCAGTGGTGCCCAGTTACAGGACCAGTCACTGTGAGGGTGACTGAGCACAAGAACAGGTTGCCCATAGATGTTGTAGAGTCTCCATCCTTAGAATATCCAAAAACTGTCTGAACATGGTCCTGGGCTACTGGCTCTAGGTGGCCCTACTTGAGCAGAGTTTGGACCACATGGTCTCTAGAGGTCCCTTTCAACCTCAGCCACCCTGTGATTCTGTGATTCTGTGATTCTGTGACCTGGGGTTTTGTTGATGCTGGCGTAATGTGAGATTACTGTTTGTTTAGAAGTGATACAGAAAAATATTAGCATTTTTTTTTTCCTTTCTGGTTGCTCTGAATGGCCACATTTTCATTGTCTGCTTAAAGCAATGTTAATTGCCTGAATCTCAGCTTGGTTTGAAAACAGGGATGAGGAACTGAAGCGATGCCCTTTGTACTCACCTGGTCTAACAAGGGCTGTGCTGCAGCCCCAGGTCTGAGGGTGAGATACGTCCTGGTGAGCCTTAGCGGAGTCTTGACTGCATTGAGAAGGACAGGGTAGAAGTGGTGTGGCAATTTTACTGAGACATAAATCAGCCCTCTGCCTTTCCTTTGCATGTTTTTAGAAAAGCCTACTCATGGTGTGCTAAAGGGGAACCCCATATTTTCATGCTCCCAGCCTTTGGTAAAGTTCAAAATTGTCCTCTCTGAGACCATGGGTGAAATTACACATCCATATTTTGCCTTATGACACCCTTGTTGTGGATAAGCCTCCTCCACAGCCCCCCTCAAGCAGGGATAAGAGTAACCAGATTGGACTAGGTGCAACAAAAATCAGATCTTGATGCGGAGGGAAGTCTGTTCTGGCAGCTGGGGATTGCAGGGAGCACAAAGAGGGGAAGGAAGGGATGCCACTGACATTGGAGGTGCATTTGGACATGGTCAGGCTCCTTCTCTGAAACACTATTTGGAGGTGCCATGTTGTTTCTATCTGGGAACCCTTGGGAGACCAGAGCTAACCAGAGTTAGCCCTAATGATTCAGGCCTCAGAGTTAGCTGCCTACAGATGGGTGATGTAAATATTTCTTTGTCTCAGCCCCACAGTGTTCTTAGGATCATTTTTTTGAGCTACAGTAAAATTGTGACAAATGGTATATACAACATAAAAATGATATTTTGCCTTTTTGATCATGAACACAAAATTTTGTTGAATTATATTATAGTGCCATTCTCACTAACTTGTATGTGCATGTAACTTCCTCATATATGCACTGGTTTTCTATATAAGTTTGGTTTCTATATATTAAATAGTTCTCCAAAATTAGTTTCATTCAGTGATGTTTCTTGTACATAAACAAGAATAAAACTCAATGATTCATAGTTTCTCCTATTCCATTTAAATCTCTGTGGCAGTAGCAAAACCTTTCATCTTTTTGCTGTACATCTGAGGCAGAATTCTGACCTCACTGAAATCAGCAGAGCTTTGTTCTATGTTCAGCAGGATTAAGATTTGGCCCCTAAAATTCTGATTTAAAACCTCTTTAAGTCAATGGACAGACTCCTACTGAGTTTGTAGACCCATAACAAATCTGTAGACAAATAGCTGTGCTTAAAAAAAAAAAAAAAAATAATCAGAGAAAATGGGACTTCACTAGGTGACCAGAAAGAAAAAATCCCCCTCAAGACAAAGCATTTTTCATAACCTTTCCAGCTCCCTGTGCTTGAGAATTTTGTGTGTGTGTGTGTGTGTTGGGGCGGGGGGGGGGGGAACATCTCTCTGACATACTACAGATGGGCATAGAGATGTGGATTAGAATAAAGTTACATTTATGAGTTAAATTTCTGCAGTTTTATAAAGCAAGCTCTGCATGAGAAATGGTTACAGTATAGTGGTTTAGGTGCAATCTCTTTTTAATTGTGTAGCCTTTGACTACATCTGCCCTACACCTTGGGGAAATGCACTGGGGACTGATAAAGAATCTTGTTTCTAAAGAAAAGTAAGAGAAGGATAAGCAAAAAAAAAAATGTGGCTGGTATCCAGTGAAGAGCTCTGCAGAATGCAATTAATTGGTAGATAAGAAACCCGTTGCTACTTCCTTCTTAAGCTAAATAGTATCAGGTTTTTTAAGGGCTTCTTTTTTGTGTGAAAAATGATTTCAATTGTGGTGCAAGCTACCTGTAGCCTTTATAAATCCTGTGACAACCTCAATACCCACAAATATTTCTCCTTCTCTTCTTCTCGTCTTTGATTATTTGTGTTTGAAGTCAGTGATATTGAAATATTTTTCTCATCATTTCATCAATAAAAAGTTTTAGAGGTAGTGATAAAAGCCTTTTGATCTTTGAAGGGCCTTACTTCTGTTTCCAGGTGTAGATTTAGTGGAATCTATTGTGACTTCCCATCTTTCAAGTTACCTTGGTTTATAACTAATGAATCTTACAAATTGTACCAGGCTCCTAGGTGGAGTTGTTCTCCTCTCTTACATGTATTCTGATCTGTTTCTGCTGTGGTTTTTTTGTTGGTTGGTTGGTTTGGTTTGGTTTTGGTTTTTTTTTTTCCCTCTGGACTTTGTGTAGCTTAACTTCAAACTGTTCTTTCAGACTGATGCCAAGTTTCATCTATATTCTGTTTCATTGCAAGAGATAAATGGAGGTCTCTGTTCCTGTTTGGTTGCCTCTGATCCACCTCTTCTGTACCTGGTACGGATGCACATAGTGTTGGCTTTTATCTTTCAGTCAGGTTCTGCTTCTTGTGGACACCTGCCAGAATCCCTTCCTTTCAAAATTTAATGCTGTGGGGAAAATGCTTTATTCTTTCTTCATGTTTGCTTTTACTACATGCCAGTGTTTGGGGATGGAGGGTGTTCTTCCAGTTCTCTGTTAAATCACAAGCAATGGGCTGGACTCTCTAATGTAGGACAAATTTAACTGAAAATAGTTAAGTCTCTCAAATCCATCCGTATTTAATGTTAGATGTGGGAAGAGATCTGTTATACACCTGAAAAAAACCCAGGAAAGACTGTGAAGGTAAACTAGCTGAGGAAAATTTTGCATTGCCTATTTCCTTAAGTTCATCTCACAAACTGAAGTTGTTTCTTCTACTTTTAAATGACTGTGGAAATCAGGAAGGACTACGAGAGCCATAAGCAACATTTGCAGAACATCTACAAAGTCTCCCCAGTACTTGCTTGAGCTTTCTTCCTTTTCAGAATCTTTACTTTTTGATACTATCTTGCAAAGTAGTTTGGAAACCTGGGGTCGGCCAGGAATCATAAAGCTATTTTCAGTAGACCACACTGTGATGTCCCAAGAGCAACACAAAAACTTCCTCTGGCCCTGTCAGTGCCTCAGTAGCTATTGCAACAATTGGAAAAAAGTCAAGTGGCCTTAATTTGTCTCATGAGTTTTCTGGCTTAAGTATTTTGTCACATTCCATTAGCATTTCACCAATGACATTTCCCTGGAATAGATGAATGGAAGATCATGTGAATGTTTCAGCTTAATATTTATGTACATTCTCAGTGTGCATCAAATGACATTTCAGGGACTGTTATTAATATTGTCAGGAAATGTAGTTCAGCTCAGAATTTCACTCCCAAGCATCTGTCCTTTTGTAGTCAGATCAACAAAAAGAAAGTATCTTTTAAAAAGTTGACCTTGTGTATTGGTGCCTGAATGCACCAAATCGAAAGAGCCCAGGTTTGAAGGAGACTTACAATATTTCCTAATACATGAGTGTAATGGCTTGCTGGCACCATTTGAGCGGCTCTGCAGCATCCTTCCTGGCCTTCAGCAATGCTTGAGGTAGCAGGGAGCCTTGCGTCCCAGCTGCTTATATTAACAAGCTTTGCATTCGGCAAACATGCACATCGTAAAAAGTATCCCAAAGTCATTCATGGTGTCTAATGGATAATGTTTTGCCTTTGTTTGTTTTTTCTATTTGTTTATCTATGACATTATCACTGGCACATATGATGACAGAGTTTCTTCCCTGGGGAATGAAAATGCCTCTCTTAAATATGAATTTTAATTTAAAAAACATCCAAGGAGAATATTTCGAAGGTAGGGGTTTTTGGTTTTGTTTTGTCTAAAACAAATAGATTTATCTAAACAAAATTCCCTTAGAGGTTTTCCAGGGAAATTTTCGGCAACTTGTCCGCGTCTGAAGGAAGAAACAGCCACCCCAGCCAATCCAGCTAGCCGCAAGCTTTGCCTAAGACCCCTGACACTAGCCAGGGTAGCAGAGAAAGGTTGCCGTGGTGCGGCACAGCAGAGGGCCTGCTCAGTGCACCGCCCGCGCTGCAGGGGGCTCCCGGGGCCCCGCGCGCCCGGCGCCTCGCGGCGGCCCCGCGGGCAGAGCCCGCGCTCCCCGGCCGGCCGGGGCAGCAGCGCCACCTCGTGGCCGCAGGCCCTGCGCTGCTCCGCGGGAGCGGCGGCGCGCACGCCGACTTTCAGGAACGCTGCGGGAAAATGGTGTTCCCTGAAAGCGCGGCCTGTCCTACCTGTCCAAGGGCCTTTTGTCCTTTAGCAGTGCCCCTTGCTCTGTATGCAGGGAGGGGAGCTGAAGCTCTCAGCTGTATTCCTTTTTATTGCCGGGCTGCAAACTCTTGCGCTTCATCTTATTATTATTACCTAGAGCGGCAGCCAAGAAGTATCCCACTTCTGCGCGCTGTATATAAGGGCACAAAGCCAGCCAGCCCATGTCTCGGAGTCTGAAATCTCCATCAGCCAGCTAGGCTGAAAATTGCAACACAAACAGACACGCTGAGTTAGCTTTCGGCAAACCAGTTTTAGGGTCCTAAGTGGTGTGATATAGCAAATTGGAACTCAGTGTGGGCTGTCCACTCTGCATTTACTCAGCATTTTTAAGAGAGTGGTAGGCTGCTTGCTGCTCTGGGATTTCAAAAAAAAAAAAAACAAAAAAGAAACAAAACCCAAAAAAGAGTGAAGAAGCATTATTATTGTGCAGAGGAGAGGCTGTAGCAAAGGCAAATTAAAGAATTTGCCCAAAATCACAAGAGAGAACTGTTCTAACAGCAGGAATTGAACAACTGTGTATTAGTTGAATTTAGTGCAGTAAACAGAGAAGTGTTTGTCCTTTACTGACGTAAGTCCTCTGGACTTGAGTCTACTCTGGATTTACAAAAGTGGAGGTAAGAACTTGCTCAATAGCCACTTATTACAGTCATTTTTCACTTCCCCGAGAATTATCATCAATCAGCCTTTCAGGGATATTCTCAGAGAGGGGACTGAAAAGCAAACATGTTATCCCCTTTGCTGTTGTACGACTAACCTCTAGCACAACAGAGGTGAACAAGTGTTTGATCTGCCATACATGATAAAAAATTTCAGGGTCACTGACTGATAGCTTTTCTCTGGGAAGTGAAGAATGGTAGGAATAAATGTCCTAAGAGATAAATTCTGTTCTTGCTGGATCTGTCTGAAAAGTTATATGTGATTAACTGTTTCCGAATATTTTAATGCATGGGCACCCTCAGTTTGCAACAAGACTCTTGTTTGGTTTTGGTATAATCCACTTCTGAGTTCTTACTCTTTGAATTTAAACCCGACCTTAACACTAAATTCATGTCCAGATAGATACAAGTTTGGATATTGCTGAAAAAACAGAGTCAATGAAGAATGTTACTTTTCAATTAATCAAGACTTTTGCACCCAAAAATTTAAATCCAGGCTCATTTTTTTGCAAAAACAAAGCAAAAGAAAACAAATTGCTGTGTGGACTGTTTTAGTAAAAAGCATGTGGGAAGTAATCTGTTAGTGTCAAAACAAAATTAGACAGGATTTTTTAACACCGAGTAAATTGGGATATATTAAGTACTTTGAATAAAGTTAAGATGACAGCAAAAGCCATAATAATTTCACCCTCAGTTAAAGATGCAATTGCCAGAAAATTGAAAAATATAGGGAAATTCTCCACAGTGCTTTAAGAATCAATGTTGGCCATATGTGGCAGTACAAAGCTGATGTGGAGAAGATAGAACGGACCTTTTTGGTGCAGTCTCAGATGTGTGAAAGTCATTCTGAAGTTTAACTGAAGCTGGGAGAAGCTAGCTTCTGACAGAAGACATTTCTTTTAACTATTTTGCAGGAAATGAATGAAATGTTTAATTTTCAACATGCAAAAGACTCAGGCATTTGTAGATAAAGATGGGCTCATTAAAATTATCGCCTTCTTCAATTGTGGGGAAAGCAACTACTGACCCAAGGTAATACTTCAAGCTGTTAAAATTATTTCATTGTTATCAGGAAGCAAGCAATGAGTTTTCTTATGGATATAATTGAAGGAAGAAATTCTAATACGACCTCTGTCATCATGCCTATCAAAAAGGTGCTTAAAACTGATTCGAGTAGGAGAGTGCAATGGCTAGTGGTCAAAGCAGCTCACTGCTGCTTCTGCTGTCTGCCTCATCCTGTGCACTTAGAGCACAAGATCTTCTGATCTCCCTTTCATGATGCATGTGGGTAATGCTTGCCAGGCAGACATATGAACAGAGTATGTAGCTGCTGCTATAGCACTAGTAGTAAAAAGTAATCTGTTGTGACCGCCTAAAACCCCTTTGTAGTGCTACCTTGTGTCATTCATTAATCTTGAAGCACAACCTTTCTCCCACCAAATTTGTATGGAAATGTGCAGTGGGAAGCTGTGTTTTCCAGAGCCTGAAATCCGGAGTGGGATTCAGTGGCTGAATTCGATTTGTCCACCAGGAAGCCACCATAAAGGACACCAGTTTCCTCATCCATAAGCAGGGACAATGCTATTGATCTCTGCTGGTGTCTGGTCTGAGACCTGCAGTTGGAAAATGCTGAACATATATTGTCATTGTATCATTTCAAAGGAATCAGAGGTTAATAGGACTCTTTTCATACTCTCATTCGTCATTCTCATGACTCCCAGTCTATACACCAACATAGATTTATTTTGTTCTGTCCTATGATTGACATGTACTGCTGACTTGAAGGCTTGAGATATGAACATAAAGTTAATAATAAGCTTATGAAAGGAATGCAATTCTAGAACACACACAAGAGAGATTTCCTTTATATTTTTTCAGTAGAAGAGATGAATGTATGTTCTAAAGACATATCTTTGTCTTAGAGAATGTTTTCATTAATCTGTGTTAGAGAGAGAATTTTCAAGCTGACAATTTCAGAGTAAGTAAGTGACTGGTTTACAAGGATGTTACTATTTTATTATATTAGAAACTAAACTTTTCCCTAATAAGAAATGGAATTTTATGAATTCTATGTTTTTTTAATCTTTACATACTTTTTTGACAGCATTAAGAGCTAAAAATAGCTAAATTTGAGACTTCCTTAAAGGGTGTAGACATTTAATAAATATAGTGTTATAATGCACAATCTGGGCTCTACTGAAACACGCTTTTCACCAAGGAATACAGCTGTTAAGAAAATGTTACCTTATCCATTCAGTGACTGTAGAAACGGAAACATTTTATAAATGACTTTTAAAGGGTTTTCTGAGCCTTCAAATATAATAATCAGTGAGCAAAGAGTGACATAATACAAATCACAGCCTTATCCTGTTTTAAACTGTTGAAAGACACAGAACAGACTCTTAATAGTACAGGCGTGCTTAAAGGTATATGGTGCATTCAATCAAGAAGATCAGTACAACCTCAAAAAAATAATATAGACATGCTAGTTTAGCTAGATAATAGTGGCTAAAGAGATTGTTATTAGAATAAACATGCTCATACTTCTCAAGATATAGATGTATATATGTAGACAAACAGAACATCATAATGCCCAAAATATACTTTCTTGCCATAATGACAAATAAAGGAAGATCAATGGTGGTTTTAGTTCTTTCATCTTGGATTTCTCTAAGGCATCCTAAAAGTTTTGTTATCTACATTGTACAGCTCAGTCTTGCCTAGTGGTATTTTAGGATCTGGTGGTTCCTCATGATTTGAAGGCCCGCAGGCACAGATCATCTTGTATTTCTTTTTGCTGTCAATAGTTGCTATTTCAACTACAGCTCTGCATTTCTGTAGTAATTAACTCATAATAACAACCCCACAAGGAGTGACTGAACCTATGTTTTACTGTTATAAACATAATCTGCTTTTTGACTGCAAAGGCTTTCACAAATGTAATTCCCTATCAGGGTATGTTTTCTGTTTCATTATATCTACTTACAGGCATTTGTAATACCTTTGGTTTTAGTATTGGGTTGATACCAACTAGGCTGTTTCTAAGCTTCGCATTGAACAACATTTTAGGAGGTTTGCAGTTCCCAAGTTAGCAGTTTCAAAGTTGCTACTCCAGTTTTACTAGACCCATCAGGCCCTGACCAGTACAACCAGAGGAGCCAAGAGCAGTTCTTGAGTCAACATGGAAATGCCTGCTGACATTTAAGATATCTGATTTTCTTAGCTGACTTCTGCTGCTAATCCACGAGGGCATAGTTGGCGTTATTGATCCTGTCTTATCTGTCAGCCCCACAGAAATATCTGGGAAAACCTAGGCATGATTAAGTGATCTTCAGTGCTAATCAGTAGGCAAAGGAAGGGAGTGCTTAGACACCTAGCTCACACATATTCACTTCTCAGTAGATAAATATGTTGAGGTGTCTGTAACACAAGATTCTACCTGGTGATAGAAAGTAGCATAAACTCCCACTATGAACAACAGAAAACAGTAAAGGTAGTCACCAAAACTTAATGTGTGATTCTGACCTCTGACTGTCATTCCAAAAAACCATGGATCTCCCATAGCTCCTGTATTATATCTGCCAGCCAGGTAGACATAATAAGGTATTTTATCTTCTTAAATATTTTAGGTGATGTTAGATCCCTTTGTCTGGGCAATTGAATCAAGTTATTAATGTCAGACAGATCTTGAATTTCTTAATACTTGCAAATTTACCTTTCCAACACATACTGATTTTTACAACTAGCTCTGAGTATTCAGAATAGAAATAATCTTTTCATGATGTAATCTGAACTTTGCCTATGTTCCACATGACCAAGGTTTTTTTTTCACGTACTTAACTGTATCTTCAGCTATCATAGTAACTTATGTAAATTTTAAACTTATAATTAAAAAGGTCATTCCTGATATTTAAAGTAGTAGTTCAGTCAAAGTGTGCAGCTGCTCTTGAGCAAATCCCACCAGGAAATACTCTCTAAAGTAGTTTTAGTGCTGTAAACATCTCTATGCCAAATACAGAGCCCTCTCATTCTGTAAAACACATGTACTGTCCTTCTTCATGGGTACCTTCTGTTTGTGTCCACAGCCTTTTGGAAAGTGGGTTTGCAGCTTGCAGATTTAACTGTCCCATGAGATGTTAGGACATAGCCAACATCTGCCAGTTTTCTCTGCATCACATGCGCTCTTTGCTGCTTCTTGTCTATTTTCAGTCTCTTGGAGGTTTTACTTCTGTTTAGCCCCTGATGCTACTGTGAATCCGTGTTTTGAAAACTCAGCCAAAACTTTTCTCTTCTAAATATGTAATCTGGTCTGATTATGTTCCAACAAATAACACAATTGCTTTTTTTAAGATTGAATTGAGATGTTCTATCTCATGTCTCTGAGCACCATCATAATCTGTTCTCAAATTAGGGATTCCACAAGCCCTTCAAAATTGCATGTCTGACTTAATAGCCTCAGAGGTGCTATAAATGCTTCAAAAATTTCTTCCTGTTTTTGATCTCTTATGAAACTGATACAGTTCTTTCTTTTCTCTGGAAGCACAATATTATTTCAAATCTCTTTAGAACAGTTAGATAACAGTTCATTCTTCTTTCTGTAAGCTCAGGCTGTTAAGCAAATTCAACACTTCAGACCAGCAAAATGGGAAAAATAGAAAACTTTTGCTCATGTTATTTTTCTGTAGCTCTGCATACTTTCTTGAAAAATCAGACTTTCTCTTTGAACCTCTTTGTGTTATGTATTGCATTCCTAGACAGTTTTAGTTGCAAAGGAATAACACTATAGAGCCATTGGATAACAAGAGGATGCTGTCCTATTTTACCACCTTTTTCTTGTCTTCAAGCACCTGTCTTCATCACTTACATCTACTTCTAGTACCTCTTAATGCTCAGAGTTTCTGTGTAGAGTTTATAGGCTTGAATATAATAATAAAGAAGTAAATGAAAGATTGTATGAAAAAGCTGGAGAGGGAGAAAAAGAGATAAGTGGTTATCACAGAACTGACTTTTCCATTTTAAAACTGTAAAACCAGAACGTTCCAGAGTGTTGGATTTCAGCTTTAGCAGGAAAAGTCCAAATATTTTTAGAAACAACTATTCATAGAACTAGCATATATTTGAAGATAGACACTAGGCAATTGCCTTGGGGGAAAGCTCAAAGGCGTAGGAAAATTCTACTATGTCTTTATATGATGTTTTTATTTTCCCTTTTTTTTATAGCTCTATGTCCTTATGCGTGTGTGTGTGTGTGTGTGCATGAATGTGGAAGACTAAATAAAAAAGCTTATACATATATTTGCATACAAATGCAAATATCCATATCTGTATGTATATCTATATATGAAGAACGTGGAGAAGTAAGTTTGATTTGCCTGTGTATTTCTTACTGGGTGAAGCAAACTTCTCTGAGAAACCTTAACCAGGACACAGAGATATACAGAATTAAGTTGCACAATAGCAACACACTCTGTATTTGAATTATTGTACAGCAGATAAATGCCTATGCATAAGTTTTCTAATGTAGTAAGTAAATTATATGAAAGAAGAGTTCCAGAAATTAAGAAGAAAAAAAGGCAGAAAACATTTACTTGGTCCAAACTTCTTTATCTGGAACATTTTAGCAAAAGCATTCTTCGACAATCATCTCCTCTACCTCAGTCTTTTCAGCTGCATAAGTACAGTTGAGAGATCTTCATTCCTGAATTCTACAGGAAATGTATGAATTTTTAAAACAAACTTACACACCTTTCTTTTTATTACATCTTTCCCACTGTGTCTGTTTCTGTTTCAAAATATCACATCTCAGCATTTCCTGTCTATATAAGCATATAGATATGTGGGATATATATTTTCTTTTAATAATGATGTGGCTTATTTTCTTTTTCCCCTAGTGATGGTCATCTGCATTCTGCATGTAGTGACACTCACAAGAAGGATAAATATAGGACATTTGCCCTTTTATATTCTCCTTAGGATCTTTTTCACAAAAATGGATTATCCGTTTGCCATTTTCTTTTCTCACTACAACCTTTGTCATACGTGTGGGTTCCCTGGGCTCTAATGTCTCTTTCTTCATGAATTGAAGGGGGAATTCTCCTGTTCTTTGACCTTTTCAGTATTCTGCATTTCAGTGGGGTGGCATTTCCACTCCTCAAAGATTACAACCTGCACTGACTAATCATCCAATCAAATGCCAGCTATGAATATAAAATCAATTACAGTTGCTGTCAAAGACAAACCACATCCAACGTATTTTGGCCTCCTCTGCCATCATCCACTGATAGGGTTAAAGCTCTAATGACAGGGGTATATATCTAAATGGGCTTGATCCTTTGACACATACTGGAGAACCTCTTATGTGGCTAAACTAAAGAGGAATTGAACTTTTGCTTACTTCAGAGCATGATGTAATGGATAATTCAGGGGTTAAATTCAGTATTCCCCTTAGTCCTGTCATTTGTGTAACTTTCAGCAAGATACTGCATGCTTTGACTTCCTCCCCACCCCCCACCCTGTCTCCTGCAAGAGGAAAATATTTAAAACCATCATTGTAGAATTAATGACTTCCTGTCTCCTGGAAGAAGACACTGGAGCTTAATGCTTAATCTGCAAAGGGCTTCCCTCTGAACCCTTTCAGATTATTTTCTATCTGTCTATTTTCTATTATTTTCTATCAGAGTTCTTTGTTTACCACAGTGTTGGCTACTTTCAGAAGTGGACAGAGTGTCCTGAATTTTAAGTATAATCCCGAGCCTCATATTTCCTACAAATCAACTGTTGACAGTTTCCTACTCAGCAGGCAAGAAAATTAAATCATTTTATAGGCTTTATAGGTGTAGGCTTTTGTGCTGGTTTTGGCTGGGGTAGAGTTAATTTTCTTCACAGTAGCTAGTATGGAGCTATGTTTGGGATTTGTGCTGGAAACTGTTGATAATACAGAGACGTTTCTGTTACTGCTGAGCAGTGCTTGCACAGAGCCAAGGCCTCTCCTGCTCCTCACCCCACCCCAGCAGCTAGCAGGCTGAGGGGCACAAGGAGCTGGGAGGGGACACAGCTGGGACAGCTGACCCCAACTGACCCAAGGGGTATCCCACACCATATGACATCATGCGCAGCATATAAAGCTGGGAGAAAAAGGAAGGGGGGCACGTTCGGAGTTATGGTGTTTTGTCTTCCCAAGTCACCGTTACGCATGATGAAGCCCTGCTTTCCTGGACATGGCTGAACACCTGCCTGCCAGTGGGAAGTGATGAATGAATTCTTTGTTTTGCTTTGCTTGTGTGCATGGCTTTTGCTTTACCTGCTAAACTGTCTTTATCTCAGCCCATGAGTTTTCTCACATTTACTCTTCTGATTCTTTCTCTTATCCCACCAGGGGTGGGGGTGGGGGTGTGAGTGACTGGCTCTGTGGTGCTTAGTTGCTGGCGCCACAGCTTTACATATGATAAACAAGGAGATAAGGGTGTCTCAACTGGGGATTCTTTATAGATATCTGCTATCTCTGTTGATCAGAGGAAATTTACGTGTGTGAGGAAGACTTCTTGAATTAGTCTTCCAGATATCCCTCTGCCAACCCCATGCCTCCTGTCTTGGTGGCTGGATCATTTATAATGAAAGTAAAAACTAGGAATTATTAAGGTTGGAAAGGACCTCTAAGATGATCAGTCCAACCATCAACCCAACACCACCATGCCCACTAAACTATGTCACAGTGTCACATCTACCCGTTTTTTAAACACTTCCAGGGATGGGGACTCCAACACCTCTCTAGGCAGCCGGTTCCAATGCTTGACTACTCTTTCCATGAAGAAATTTTTCCTAATATCCAATCTAAACCTCCCCTGGCGCAGCTTGAGCCCATTTCCTCTTGTCCTATCATTATCTACTTGGGAGAATAGCCCAACACCCACCTTGCTACAACCTCCTTTCAGGGAGTTGTAGAGAGCCATAAGGTCTCCCCTCAGCCTGCCCTTCTCCAGACTAAACAACCCCAGTTCCCTCAGCCGCTCCTCATAAGCCCTGTGCTCCAGACCCCTCACCAGCTTCATTGCCCTTCTCTGGACACGCTCCAGCACCTCAATGTCTTTCTTGTATTGACAGGCCAAAAACTGGACACAGTATTCCAGGTGCGGCCTCACCAGTGCCGAGTACAGGGGGACAATCACCTCCCTGCTCCTGCTGGCCACACTATTCCTGATACAAGCCAGGATGCTGTTGGCCTTCTTGGCCACCTGGGCACACTGTTAAACCTCATATAGTTGGCTTGGGCCCATCGGTCCAGCCTGTCCAGGTCCCTCTGCAGCGCCATCCTACCCTTGAGCAGATCAACACTTAGGGCAATCATCTTGCAAAACTTACACACAATGAAAATTCCCTCAGAAGGTCAATGTCTGATTGTTTTAGAGTGCTTTCGAGGATTCCCGGGGGAAGAATGGCATGCACACGCAGACTGTCTAGCAGCACAAAAGTCTTTATTAACTACACTACAAGCGTTCAGCAAAGCAATAATCTTACCAACCCAAGGACTGTGAGGAAGATGGTCCATCCGTACAATCTTGTGCCATCTTGCTCTGCGAGCTCAGCCCAGCGGTTGGTAGGTGCCAGCTTTATGTGGGCGTCCCCACGGAGGCACCGGTGACCTCGCCGTACACCAGCCCACCCGTCTTCAGGAATCCCGGTATTTATATGGCAAAGGAAACGGGTTTCGACACACGTGGCCAGCGAGTGCCAAAAACATGCCTCGGTTGCAAAAAAGGGAGACTATGGCACATGCACCTGCTGGCCAGGCATGCTGCCTGAAACATAGTCATCCCATCTATTGGTTCATGGGCTTTGTTCACGCTGCATATTACCATAATCCAGCAGTTAAGTATCGTCTATGCTCAAGCCAATAACAGGATGCTTGCAAAGCAAGTAAAATCGTGAGCTGTACCTTGTATCTTCACAGTTGCACATCTTCCCTAACATTTCTCAGCTTTTTATCTCTATGGTCAGCATTTCAAACAATAAATTATCTGTCTCTTGTGCTAACTGCATTCCTTGGCTATCTACTTCTCACCTAATGTCCATCCACGGACCAAAATTCCATCTTTTAACTTTTCCATACACACTGATCCAAAGCCCTTCACTATCAGTGGGACATTTGTTAGTTGTTAGTTGGTCAGACATTGGTCAGTTCTGGAGAGGAAACTGGTTAAGAAGGAAACAACCTTTGCTGCCAGAATCCTGCTCTCTAGAAAGCAGAGAAGTCTCAAGGGAAGGATCATGCAATGAGATATATTTTTTCTGTCGCTGCAATGGAGGAGTGTGTATCATTTACAAACTGGTATATTTTAATAACCAGGGCATACATATTAGCTGGTTAAACAGAGCAAACATTGTTGACATACAGATAACTCTCCCTTGGGGCTGTCATGGACAGTTCATCGATGGATGGAAAAGGCATTTTCCCTTCCCAGCATATTTTAGTAACTGGGAATGAAGTCTGCATTGCACAGGGGATGAGACCACAGCATCTACATCATTAAGAGTTATTAAGGCTTCCAATGCATTCAAGTCCTTCACAACATTCCTTGAAAAAGGACAAATTTATACTCCAGCATGCAAGGTTGTTAATGTGTCATTGCCATCGGGCATGCTTTCTTTGTAAAATTTCAGTGGCCTGTAACATCATAGAGTTCTGAAACCTCCTTTCTCTGCTCAAAATAAATGTATTTTATGTGTTTGTCTGGTACAAAGTATATAGTCAGGGGCAGCCCAGGGTTATAAGCAACAGGCTTTAAAATAAAATTAAATATTCAAAATCTGCACAAATAAATCCTACCTGTTTAAGCCTAGCATGAATAACAATGTTCATCTCTTCAGACAAGGCACAGCCTGAATTAGGGATGATCTGAGAAAGTTTTCATTGTTGTATAACAACTGACATGGAACCAGTGTATTCTCTTGGTGTCATTTTATTTCTATATATGTTAGGCTATTCAATTTCAGTGGATATCACAACGTTTAGGAAGAAATCCCAGATAAGACATGCCAACACATATCTGAAGCAGCAGCTATCTTTTTGTCTTTGCTACTCTTTGTAGATTTACAGAGACTGCCTTTGCATGGTCACTACGTGGCTAATATGCAGCATTGCCTCAGCTCCCAGACATGATTTTTGGAGTCCAGGAAAGCACACTGGCCTATTCCTCTCAGTGGAAATCATTAAACATTGTTAATATTAATTGGATCTTTTCTTTATAGATAGTTTTTTCTTGGGTTACTATTATTCTTGAATGTTTTTCAATGTAAATCATATACTTTATTGATATTATTACTATTAATATTGATCAGAAAGAGTGATAATACAATTACAATAATTGTAGGCTGGCCTCTTTTCTCAGTAAATCCAACAGTCTTCTGAGTAATAAACTATTAAGCTATTTTCTTCCTGAGAACATTCTGAAAGCGTTTTGGGAAATATTTTTGTTAAACTTTTTTTTCCATTTTTTTAAACGTCAAATTTTTGGCATGAAATAAGTGCAATAAATAAATGAAATGCTAGAAATCACATTTGCAGAACTGCCCACTGGGTATATTAAGAAACACTGGGGAGCTAATCTTACAAGCCATGCAGGTGTCGTTTATGATTTTGAATAAAACCAGAAAGGAAACAAAGAAAATGAGAAAGAGAGGGAAGGAAGCAACTATTTCCCCTTCCCACAGGAGGGAAATACCTATGGCTACTCCATCTCTGGAGCCTTCAGCACAAGAAGGACATAGACCTGTTGGAGCAGGTCCAGAGGAGGGCCACAAAAATGATCCGAGGGCTGGAGCACCTCTCCTATGAAGACAGGCTGAGAGAGTAGGGGTTGTTCAGCCTGGAGAAGAGAAGGCTGCGAGGAGACCTTAGTGTGGCCTTTCAGTACTTAAAGGGGACCTATAGGAAAGATGGGGACAATCTTTTTAGCAAGGCCTGTTGTGACAGGACAAGGAGTAATCATTTTAAACTAAAGAAGAATAGATTTAGACTGGATATAAGGAAGAAATTTTGTACAGTGAGAGTGGTGAAGCACTGGCACAGGTTGCCCAGAGAGGTGGTGGAGGCCCCATCCCTAGAAACACTCAAGGTCAGGTTGGATGGGGCTCTGAGCAACCTGATCTGGTTAAAGCTGTCCCTGTCACTGCAGGGGGTTGGGCTGGATGACCTCTAAAGGTCCCTTCCAACCCAAAGCATTCTATGATTCTATGACATCAAATTGGATGGGAGTGTTGATCTGCTGGAGGGTAGGATGGCCCTGCAGAGGGACCTGGACAGGCCGGATCGATGGGCTGAGGCCAACTGTATGAGGTTTAACAAGGCCAAGTGCCAGGTCCTGCACTTGGGTCACAACAACCCCATGCAATGCTACAGGCTTGGAGAAGAGTGGCTGGAAAGCTGCCTGGCTGAAAAGGACCTGGGGGTGTTGGTTGACAGACGGCTGAACATGAGCCAGCAGTGTGCCCAGGTGGCCAAGAAGGCCAACAGCATCCTGGCTTGTATCAGGAATAGTGTGGCCAGCAGGAGCAGGGAGGTGGTTGTCCCCCTGTACTCAGCACTGGTGAGGCTGCACCTGGAATACTGTGTCCAGTTTTGGGCCCCTCACTACAAGAAAGACATTGAGGTGCTGGAGCATGTCCAGAGAAGGGCAACGAAGCTGATGAAGGGTCTGGAGCACAGGGCTTATGAGGAGCGGCTGAGGGAACTGGGGTTGTTTAGTCTGGAGAAGGGCAGGCTGAGGGGAGACCTTATGGCTCTCTACAACTCCCTGAAAGGAGGTTGTAGCAAGGTGGGTGTTGGGCTCTTCTCCCAAGTAGATAATGATAGGACAAGAGGAAATGGGCTCAAGCTGCGCCAGGGGAGGTTTAGATTGGATATTAGGAGAAATTTCTTCATGGAAAGAGTAGTCAAGCATTGGAACAGGCTGCCCAGAGAGGTAGTGGAGTCCCCATCCCTGGAAGTGTTCAAAAAACGGGTAGATGTGACACTTTGTGACATAGTTTAGTAGGCATGGTGGTGTTGGTTGATGGTTGAACTGATGACCTGAGAGGTCCTTTCCAACCTTAATGATTCCTAGTTTTTACTTTCATTAAAAATTAATGCAGCCACCAAGCCAGGAAACACAAAATTACTACTCTACCTTTAATTGTTTTAGTGGTGGACTTGGTAGTGTTAGGTTAATGGTTGGACTGATGATCTTAAAGGTCTCTTCCAACCTAAACAGTTCTATGATTCTATGATAATACATTTTTTTTCTCAGATGGAAACCTCAAGACAGATATTAAAGAAGATACCTATTTTAAGTTTTGTTAGGCAGGTTTGATGATTAGAGACAAACATTTCCTCAACTAATGTATTTTGTTCATTATTAATATAAGCAAAGAGAGAAGGGAGGAGCAGGGGAATTAGTGTCTGGAGTACAAGGTTCCACAGACTAGCTATAGATATAATTGGGACATTTCAGACTATTCTTTAAACTAAGGCAAGAAATAGACCTCAGTCATACTCCTATATGTTCCAGGCACATGGATTTTTAAGCCCATTCGGAACTCCTATGGGATGTGAAAATCATGTGAATGCAGGAGCAGGGAGAATTGGAGGAATAGCTTGCTAGTTACTAGAGACTTGGCCTATACGAATACAGAAGAAATCGTGGGGGAGCTGATGAACCTACTCATTGTGGCAGAAATTCTGAAAATCTATTAATTTTACAGCTAGACACGTTGTACTGCAAATGGACACAAAGAACTTCCTTAATATCATGAGAAAGAAACTACAGAGTGATTTTCTTAATAATTTGTTCCCTATCCTATGGTTTGGGACTCACTACACCAGAGTTTATAGCAAAGTAAGATAAAGCCATTATCATTCATATCAGAGGAATGGTTAATATGCTTCCAACATGGTGAGTATAAAATCTTTCGGGGGAATAGCAAATAACAGAGCCCGCACATCACAGTCCTTCTCATAATTTCTCTCTAGGAAGAAAGCCAGGGATTGTTCCTGCAGAGAAGCTAGAAGAAACATTTCAGCTTCAAATAATTCACCTCTTATTAAACAGTATATTTTGTCAGTAATAAAATTAAATAAATAACTATAGAGCAGTCAAGTAAAAGGGGAGATAAAATCCAATAAACTGCATGAAAAAGATCCATTTCCAACAGTAGATTGATCACCTTTCTAACTTCTCCATTTGTTTTCTCAAATAAATAAAAATAGTTAATGTTTTTCATTCAGAATTTTTCAGCATTTGTGGAATTACAGGACATGGCTAAACTAAAGTTACACAATCCCCACTTAATCTAAGCTTTACTTTATCTGAGATAGTTTTATTATTCTCTAGGCTCCAGAACCAGAAAGAACTATCATGATAAACATGATTGACTTCATGTTATGAAATTCTGCAGATTTTTTCCAGAACTGGTAATAGAGAAACAAAGATAGATAGTTTGTCAAAGCACTTCTGGAGAAAGGGACAAAAAATCATGTTCTAATTTCTAGTCCAACTCTTATCCAGAATAATTATTCACTTCTACTCCCATAGGGATTCTTGGCCCTTTTCACACATTTTGGCTTACTTTTTTCTAATCTACTCACCTTTGAAAACTTCTGAGGATTAAGGCTATTTGGTTTATAACTTGGGGTTTCTGATCTCTAACTTCTTTTTCTTATCATCAGATAATAAACTGTGTTTATACATTTCTTCTGGCTTGAAGATCACTCAGCTCTTCAGAGTTATCTTCTCTTGTACACCTTCCTCCCTCCTGACCCACACTGCAAAACTCTGCATTTAATAGTTGCTGTTTCAGGAAGTAGGTATTATTCATGCTAACCTCTTAGTCCAAGCAATTTCAGAAAACCCATGTAAAATTTTGCCTGGGAAGATGAACCAAACTTTGAGAGCAGATCATCAACCAAATTTATATCAGATGATTAACAAATGCCTGTGCATGTGTGCATGTGTACATGATATGTACATCATGATTAACAGTCTTAAAGATATATATACAGTATTCTCAAGGAACATGATAAACCACAGAATTTTCCACAACCATTTTTTACAACACTGCTAACACACACGTGCACACACAAAGCAGGAAAAAACAACCCCAGGCTTTATTAATAGTTAGAAATATTTTTCTTTATTCTTTTTAAAAATTAATTCTTCCTCAGAAGGTGGAATACCATTAGAATGCATTTCACAATCCAACAGGTTTATGGCTGCAAGACAGTAGCAAAAGTTTGTGGGGAAATATCAGTGTGTTAATGCGCTGGGTAATATTCAGCATGAATAACATTATTCAAGCTTCTGGGAGATGAAAAGCTTGATAGGCTGTGAGATATTAATAAAACTGCACTTGTTTTGATGGCTCTGCCAGATTGCGACAAACTAATTTCAAACCATCTCAGGACATAAAACAGTCTATAAATAAAGATTCAGTTACATAGTAACTGAATTGGGTATTGCTTATAAGCTGTAGACTAACCAGTCTTAAAATAAAATACTTAAGAAAAAAAAAAAAAGCTGCTTTTTAAATTTTTCCTTCAATTTGATCTTTCAGGAGACAAACAGTGTAAAACATTGGTTCTACATCTTTGTTGCTATTTTTGAAGAGAGATTCCAAGCAATGAACAACCAGATCTGCTTCATAATATGTTCTAATGGTTCTGCTATATGTGTTCTCTAATAAAAATTAAGGGTTCAGATTTAGACTAGAATTTGCCTGAAGATCTGGATAATATTATTGAAGAATGTATGGCGACTATATTTCATCAATACTTTTGACAAACTCCAGTTCCAGGGTTTAAATATGGTTGAACTGTGATGTGGGCTTTGATCCAGTTTTAATCTACAGTTCTGGATTTATTTCCAGAGATTCTGCTAGCTGATGTTTAATTAAATGAATTAATTAAATGAATGACCTCGTGTGCAACAACCAGTGGATGAAACCAGCTCCTTCAGAAGCCTCTACTTATCAATGTGTCCTGGTTTCAGCTGGGATAGAGTTAATTTTCTTCCTAGTAGCAGGCATAGTCCTGTGTTTTGGAGATTATTGAGGTTTTGGAGAGTATTGATTTTGGAGAGAATGATTTTGGAGAGTATTGAGGGAGCTGGCAGAGGAGCTTACCAAGCCACTTTCCATCATCTATCAGCAGTCCTGGTTAATAGGGAGGTCCGTGATGACTGGAGGCTTGCCAATGTGACGCCCATCTACAAGAAGGGCTGGAAGGAGGACCTGGGAAACTACAGGCGTGTCAGCCTGACCTTGGTGCTCGGAAAGATTATGGAGAGGTTCATATTGAGTGAACTCAACAGGCATGTGCAGGTCAATCATCCAGATCATTGACAAAGATATTAAACAAGGCTGGCCCCAAAACAGAGCCCTGGGGAACACCTCTCGTGACCGGCCGCCCACTGGACTTAACTCCATTTACCACTACTCTCTGGGCTCGGCCACCCAACCAGTTTTTTACCCAGTGAAGACCACGCCCGTCCAAGCCATGAGCTGCCAGCCTCCCGAGGAGAATATTATGGGAGACTGTATCAAAGGCTTTGCTAAAGTCCAGGTAAATGATATCCACAGCCTTTCCATCATCCACCAGGCAGGTCACCAGGTCATAGAAGGAGATCAGGTTGGTCAAGCAGGACCTGCCTTTCATGAACCCATGCTGGCTGGGCCTGATCCCCTGGTTGACCTGCACATGCCTGTTGAGTTCACTCAATATGAACCTCTCCATAATCTTTCCTGGCACCGAGGTCAGGCTGACAGGTTATGGGTAACCACATCCTTGCATGTTGTTATTCCGTTTCATTTTCTGTCAGAGGCATGGGCCATATGACATACCAACATAATCTAACTCACTACCACCACTGCCTATCTATTGACATGTGCAGATTTAAGACTCAGTGTTGAGGACTGACAGATACCCTTTCCAGGATCTTCTAACAAATAATTTCTAACAAAAATTAGAAGAGATTGGTTCAAGCTGAAAAATTTTGTCACATGAAGATCCTTGGGCATTAAACCACCAAACTCAGTACCTGATTTTCTTCACAGTTAAAGCCACTGATGGCATTGGGGCTGTTCCTTCCATGGCATGTAAATTAGAGAATGAGAGGAAAGACAAAGCAATAGTTCATATGCGATCACAGAGAGTTTGAATATCAGAAGACTACAGATGGAAACTTCTGCAGTCTGATTCTGCACCACCAGGACTTGCCTGCAGTGATCTCCAAGCTAAGGTGAGCAAGATCCAAGGACAGCATAGTCATGTCAACTTAATGCAGTTTCTGAAGCCTTGCTTTCAGTACAGGTAAGTGGCTGAAGAGCAGAGATTCACTGTGCAGCCAAATGGCATCTTACTCAAGAGATTTTTCAATTGGTACTAACACCAGGCAGGACCTTACTCTTGCAGTCTATAGTCCTTGTGAAGAACATGACTATAGATCTTGTCTACAAGACAGAAGCCTTTTTATGCTGAGTGGTAAAGAGAGCTTTTTTTTTTTTTTGCTTTTTTTTTTTTTTTAACAGTCAGATTTAAAAAAAAATATTGGGGATTGAATTTGCAGAATCCTTCACCTAATGTTAGACACCTCATGAAGATATTTAAAAATCAAGAGACTTGTGGATCTAGGCTCTATGACCTTCATTTGTAGTCAAACAAATGTAGATTTCTAGTTTAGAAAAGGGGAATCTAAGATCTAGAGTGCTGTTTGAAGTTGTCCTTCTGTTTATACCTGGGTTCTAGGGGACTTTACATCAGGCTCCTCCTTCTGAAGTGCCTTGTATAAAGTGGAAATGCATTAACTATTTCCTATGTAGTCTTCTCATTGTACTAAAGGAGTAATAATCCAGGATATTAGAAACCAGCCTCCAATTTTCTGTTATGTTAGATCACATGCTGGGCATGCATAGATCAGAATGTCCTTTATACAGTACCACATTATTTTCTAAAATCATTTCTGTCTCCAGATAAATTAGACTTTGCTAGAAAAATCATTGACTATCTCTTCCTGTCCCCATTGCACAGTATTTGTAACTGAAAAGTCTTTCCTATTCTTATCAATAGCTTCCTCCTGAGTGTCTTTGTTCCAGGGTTATAAGGTTTAATGAAAGCTAATTCTTCAGTCACCCATTTACATCTTTCTTGAACACTACAGATTTTGGAGGCAGCCTTTCTGAAAGAACATGTTTTGTGTTGTAGTGACTAAACTAATCTTTTTAATGAAACAGAATTTCCTTTTCAGGTTATAAAACACCTACTGCAGCATAGGGAAGATTACATCAGGTCTGAGCAGTTTAACAGTAGTGTACTGTAGCATGGGCTTGATAGAATGACAAGATAAGGTGGGGAAGTAATCCAATTTAAAATTAACTCAAGTCTGCAATATTCAGTCCCAGATAGCCTATTGGGGAAAAAAGATCAAACCAAACCAACCAACAAACCAAAACAAAACCAAACGAAACAAACACCAAACAAAAAACAATCCCCAAAACAAAAACCAAAACCAAACAGTAAGGTACTGGCTTCCTTACAACATATAAAGAATGTCCTTAAAGTGGATGACTGACATGGAAAGCTTCTTTTCAACCTAACACCAGTCAGTTTTCGTTAGCTTTTGTGATCCTTATACTGTGACATAAAGCACATTAAATACCCCACTTTTAGTGAACGCATTGAAATTTGTAAATGTGATAATGAAGTACAATCAAGTTTCTTGCAGCTTTTAAGGCCTACTTTTGTTGTACAGAGAGAAGCAGATTTCAGATAGGCGCTTTTTTTTCTTATCTAGTGCAGCCTGGTAGGGAGACACAGAAAGAGGCAGGAAGTAAATGGACTAGTGATCCCTTATTCATCTTTTAACAGACATTAACCAAGAACATCATGATTGGGAAGGCCTTATTAATTAAATATCAATTGAATATCTGCATAGTTAAATAAGAAAATGAAAACAAAAAAATGCAGTTTCTCACAACAGCATGAGAAAATCCATCTACTGCAGTGCTAGTATCTGTTGAGCTTTTTGTCTCAAGAAGATACATTCTTCAGTGAAGGATGATAGAAAATGATGTCAAGCTAATAAAGGTTGCAAGCTAGACTCTGAGATGCGATTATCATTGTTAAAGTGCAGAACTATTACACAATGGAACAGCACAGATGAGGAAGGGGTAACCACCTGTTGATGTTGTTTCTGATAGAAAGCTGAGGTGTTGATATGAATTGTTGGAAAAAGCAATGAAAAAGATAAAGACAAAATAGTTCTATGATTTGGGATCTACTGATTCCCACTTTCATGAAAAAAACCTTGAGCATAGCTGTGATAGGGAGAGTGGTGATAAATGGCTGGAGTATCACAAGAAATGGCTTTTTGAGTGAATGCAGTTATCACTTCAGACAGAGAAACTTGTAACATTTAATTGTTAACATGCTCTTGTACCACCTATCACTCTCCCTGGCAATGCATGGGCATATTTCAGGGAACTTCATGTGTCAGGGTCTTTTTCAGCAGAGATAAGATTGCACCAAATTTGACTCCCTTCACTTTATGCTATTCTTCCAAATATCTTAGCAAGATTTGCGCCACCCTCAGCATATGCAAAATATGTCCCCAGTTTCCAGTCCCTGAAGCAACAACACTTCCTCACATTATTTTAGACTCTTTAAACTGAAAAAATCATACAACACATATTAATTATGTCTTAGGAAAATAGGAATGTGATATGGGGTCTACAAGAGACTCACAGTGAAGATTTGTGGACAAAACTGACTAGTTTTGCTTTGCCTAAACTGGAGAAGGATTTTTGCTCTGTTTGACTTTTCATAAATAGTATAGCCTTAGATGATGACTGGTACTGTCACTACACTGTTTAAATGTAGCTGTGTTGTAGTTTAAACCCAGTTGGCAACCAAGCACTACACAGCCATTCGCTCCCCATCCCACCGCAGTGGGATGGGGGAGAGAATTGGGGAAAAAAAGTAAAATCCATGGGTTGAGATAAAGGCAGTTTATTAGGACAGCAGAGGAAGAGAAAATATTAATAATAATGATAAAAGAATATACAAAGCAAATTATGCACAATGCAATTGCTCACCATCCGCCGACCAATACCCAGACAGTCCCTGAGCGGCAATCGCTGTGCCCCAGTCAGCTCCCCCCCCCCAGTTATATACTGAGCATGATGTAATATGGTATGGAATAGCCCTTTGGCCAGTTTGGATCAACTATTCTGGCTGTGCCCCTTCCCAATCTCATGTTCACCTGGCAGAGCATGGGAAGCTGAAAAGTCCTTGACTAGCATAAGCAGTACTTAGCAACAACTAAAACATCAGTGTTTTATCAACATTTTTCTCGTCCTAAATCCAAAACACAGCACTATACCAGGTACTAGGAAGAAAATTAATTCTATCCTAGCTGCAACCAGGACAAGCTGGGAACCTGCATTATACTTAGCAATTTTAGTGTTAGAAATATTTGACTGGGAAAGGACATTGTAGAAAATTGTATTTTAAAGATGTTTTCTGTGATGTGAAGAGGTTCATGCTATGCAGGGCTGTTCTCTTAAAATACAGAGCTTAAGAAAACCAGTTCTCTATCCCAGACTTTTGTTCAGAGAAGTTTATAAACAACAACAATTTGAACTCAGGTATTCATTTATGTTGTTGATAGAAACAGTAAGGTCAGAATTCAGTGGAAAAACAAGCAAAAAAGCCTCAACAAGGGTCATTCAGATAAAATCTCTAATGCTGTTATCTGAATGTTGTTAGATTCAAGCATGACAGAGTGATTTCATTCCCTCAACACCTGATATGTGAAAAGCCAGCTCTATAAATAATAGTAGTATGAAGGTCAACATTTATAGCCAATGTTCATTCACATTTATATCTAAGAAATAAAAAAGTTTTTGAAAGAGAAGCTGGATATAAATTCCTAATGTCTGACATATTGCTATTATTCCCTCTCCGCAAAACAAAAGTATAAAACTGTATGACTCCTGCTCCTGGTGAAAGACAGCGGAAAGCCAAAGGTCAGAGGCCTAATGAAGATACCACCTTTGCCATCATATTTGACTGAGAAATTTTTTTTTAATGTGACCTCGTGCAAAATCCATCACAGAAGTGCATCTGTCCAATAAACCCAGCCATTATTATACCAGGTTGTATTGAAAGGAAAGTCCTGAAGACTTTTTTTTTGCTTCCTCTCTCTCCAAGCCTTCAAAGGCTTCACCATGCAGAACAGAACTGTGTCAAAATGGGTTTTTTTTGATTGACAAGTTTGGGGTTTTATTCCTTCTTTCCCTTCTCCCAGCCCCCATCTTTCTCTGTTATTAGAAACAAATTAATCAAGAGACCTCAAAAGCCCTTTCAATGCAAATTACATTATCAAAAATAAATCTCCATGACATGTTCTGTCATGAGCAAAGCAGCTCATCTCGGTTCAAGAAGTTTCATCAAAATACTCTATTCATTTCCAAATAGTGTTTTGAATTGAATGACAAACATGCAAGTTTTACCAATGTCTTGCATGAAAACAGAATGAGGGGAAGGATGTCACAGTCCACATGAAATATCTTCATAGTTTAGGAAGAAACAACAATTTTAGTAGTCCAAGTACCTTTTGCCATCTTACTCATGATGTCATGCCAGGCGACTTCTGTCTCTCCCCCAGTAATTGCAAAAAAGCCACTACACACAGAATCCTTTTGGTTTCTCACTATCCTGAAAATAAGAAGATCGGCGGACAATTGACCCCTTAAAAATGAACCCAGATAGAAGGTTAAACAGCAATTTCCTGTTCTCTGGCAAATGTTATTTATGAAATCTGTGACCTACAACTGCCATTTCAGCTGCCAACCGGTTAGAACTTTTCAAGATGGTCTTTGTGAAATATAATGGAATGGTGCAAGGTGGATCTAGCATGAGTTATTCTCATTGCCTCAAGCTAATTGACTTGGTGCAGAAAATAAAATCCATTTTTCCGTCATTCTGCCTTCTCTCTTGAAAAGCTAAATCAGATCATATTAGATGGAGGCTGTTTGACGTTCCTGACGGCACACTTTGTATTGCATTCCAGTCAGTCTCTTAATAATGCCATCAAAAAACTCTAGGCCACCTAAGATCTGCCCATAGGAGGATCTAATGGACATTTTTTTTCTTCAGCAGCTATATCAACATGAGACTTTCCAGCCATTACAACTGCAATCAAACAATAGCATAACATGCTGTGGGAACCTTATCAACGTTTCCTTAGCTTAAGTCCCTTTTATTGATCATAACATTCAAAGGAACCCCACCTGATCAGATGGATTATGAACACTGCTTTTCACATGAGAACAAGTAAATCAAATGAAAAAGCAATGTCTTTTGAAAGAAATTTGGGTGATCCTTCATCGTAGACTGTGTCATTAAATCTGTGAACACTTCTTTAGATAAGATGCATTAGTGTGTTAAAAGTCCCTGAGCAATTTCAGCTATGGTTTTTCTATCAGTTTTCTGTATTTTTTTTTCAACTTGAAAATGATGCTGGTTTGAGTTTTGAGTAAGAGGCACACAAAAAAAATGACATGCAAAAATGACATATAAGTAGAAATTGTTAATAAACCTGCATTTTTGTGTGTGTTTCTTACAACAGGTCCATGAAGAAAACATATTTAAAAACATGAAGAGAGATGCGGGATCATTAAGGTATCTTGGTCAAATTCCTGAGGTTACCTGAGCAGTTAGTTAGTAACTCTATACAGCATGGAGAGGAATCATGAGATATATTTCCTACTGTTGTACACAAATATCCATATGCTTTGTGTACTAACTGAGTAATTAAGAAGTCAGGTAGTTCCTTTTGTACCACATCTGAGCCTACACCTTCAAAAGCCCTTTGAAATATATTTTATTTAGCATTTATGCAAAAGATTTAATAAGTAAAGGTACTAATGGAAAGTCTGGGTCATACCTCCTTGGTATGTTAAGAGAGCAGTCTTTGCTCTGGAGTAATGTGCAAAGTCCAGCAATGAGAACAAAGACAGTGGTACCTCTGCAAGTTCTTCAAAAAAAACAGTGTTGATCCAAATAAGATGCCATCAACAACACAGTTTGAAATGCAGTTCTACAAAGTCTGTTCATTCTTTGAGCTGTGCTACTTTGCCGGTCTTTTCTGGACTGCAGGGCTTTTCCTTCCTTTTACACTTCACTAGACTTTTTGATCTTGGAAAATACCACTTTTCCTACCTGTATCCTTCCTGTTTTGAGAAAATGGCCATGAAATGAAGAATCTCTACATCACCATGAAATGAAGAATTTATTTTCTTTTTTAACCTACCCTAACTATTATGTGGTACAGACCAAAAATATCCTTTTCAAAAGGGCAAAGACAGACACACTCATGGAACTGGGCTGAGAACTATGCATCTCTGGGACTACTTTTTGTTTGCCCTGGATCCAGCCACAAACACTTTGCAGCAAAACCTTCTGCTCCTCCTCATTTAAACGAGATATGGGACTGGGAATAGGTCCTAGGATAAGCGATGGACAACTAAGGGAGGAAAGATTGGAATCTCAGTCCAGTCTTGAAGGCAAAGAGAGCCTTTTTTAAGGAGACATACCTCTATGATAATTCTTTTTTTTTTTTTTTTCTGATGACTTGCCGTGCAGGCCTGGGCTCTAGTGTGTCAGGTGTGTGATAGTCTCAGTATTACATGAGACTCCCAGTGTGTAGCCCATGGTATAACAAATTGGCATGGCTTCTACTAAAGTGGCAGTGATTGATTGACTGGTGATGGATTGGTTGCTGACAGCTGTTATGACAAGGTACATTGATGTACTCTACATGAAATACACAGGACAGCTGAAGCTGCTGTACCACTGTCTGAACAGCTGAGCTTATTGTTTTCCTACCTTAAAAAAAAGTGAACGCAGTCCACATTTCCATTCCTGTGAGGTTATTGATCTTTCTCAGTACGGGGTGTGCCAAGGAGAGATTCCCTTCATTTTAAGCAGAATATGGCTGGATTGTTAAAACAAATATCAGAACTTTGCTTTGGAAATGTCAGAGTCTAGTTAATGGATGTTGAAGACAGATGTGGCTCTAATTAATATTAAGAGAGACACTAGAACTCTGCAAGGTATGATGAGGGTGGGTAAGAATAAGTTCTCCTGTGTGAGGCAGAAGAGCATCAGACCAGCTAACCTGCTGTAAGAGGAGGCAGGGGGGCCTTGTGAGAGGCAAGGTTTGAATTAATCTTCATCTTTCTCTGCTGTGCTGTGTTACATTCAGCCAGGCATTTAGCTGTCTGTTTCTGATACTCTATGGAGTAATGGAAGGGTGTTTGCAGAAAGGGAAGAAGGAGAACAAAAGAGTGAGGGGGGCTGCCAGAATTTCCTGCAGAGAACTGGGCTTCCATCTGCCCAGGAGAAAAAGGACCATACTGATTTTAAAGAATTATGTATAAACTTCCCTACCTTGTTTCCTTTTTTCTTTGTCCATCATCTAGCAGTGGTGGGAATCACTCCCTCCCACCACTGCCTTTGGTGTCTGTCTGCACTACCTTACCAAGTGCTGCTGCCAGAGTGGAGCCACCAGCTGATACCATGTTCTTCCTGGTCTGATGCAAAATTAAATCATCCCTCTCCCTCCTTCCCACAACTTTGCTATAGGTGACTTCGTAAAGAAAAAGTCTTGCATGACCTTGTGCCCATCCTCCAACAGCTCCCAAGATACCAGACAGGCAAGAAGAAAATACAGTTTCCTGATAAGGTTATTGAACGTAGCTATTTCTAAACATAGCATCTGTCCTGGTTTTGGCTGGGATAGAGTTAATTTTCTTCCTAGTAGCTGGCATAGTGCTATGTTTTAGATTTTGTATGAGAATAATGCTAATAACACGCTGATGTTTTTAGTTGTTGCTAAGTGTTTATAGTAGTCAAGGACTTCTCAGCTTCCCATGCTCTGCCAGGTACACAAGAAACTGGGAGGGGGCACAGCCAGAATAGTTGATCCAAACTGACCAAAAGGCTATTCCATACCATATGACGTCATGCTCAGTATATAAACTGGGGCAGTTGGCTGAGGAGCAGTGATCGCTGCTTGGGAACATCTGGGTATGGGTCGGCAGGTGGTGAGTGGTTGCATTGTGCATCACTTGCTTTGTATATTATTATTATTATTATTATTATTATATTGTTACTATTATCATTACTATTTTACTTTATTTCAATTATTAAACTGTTGTTATCTCAACCCAGGAGTGTTTCTCACTCTTACTCCTCCGATTCTCTCCCCCATCCCATGGGGGTAGGGGGAGTGAGTGAGCGGCTGCGTGGTGCTTAGTTGCTGGCTGGGGCTGTAAATTTAATAATTATAGGCTTCCTAAAGAACATATGGTATGATACAAAAGCTGAGCAGTATCTCAACTACATTTTTATTATCTCCAGGTAGGCTTTACATATATGTTCTGTGAAGTACAGAAAACTGATTAGTCTGTTTCACAGTGCTAGGAGAATAAACATTATTTCTTTCCCTTCATAGTACTTTTAAAATCAATAACTGGGGGGGGGGGGGGGGAAGAAAAGAAAAAAAATATAAGGTTTTGGTTACTTTATAACAATCTTTTTAAAAGCAGAATTTAGTTTTATGACACACTGATGTGCAGTCACCTGAAACCTATTGAATTACATCTCTTGTCACATATGATATTGTGAAAACCATCACCTTTTCCTCTTCAGCAGTCATTAGGAAGGTAGCTTGGTGTTTGCTGATACTGCTGGCAGGGGTGAACGATCCTTTGTGGAAACCAAGTGCTGAGAGCCCTCTCGCAGAGATAGGTGGAGCAGCTGCACCCTGGGATGTGGCAGCTGGCAGTAAGAGCCTTACTGTTGACAGAGGAAGGAGGCGGCCTCAGTCCCTGCCTGATAAATCTGCAACTATAACTCATTTTACATCCACAGCATGTTTGTAAGGTCTAGATCAAGACAGTGTTTCCCAATTTCCATAGCCCAGTAGAGTGGGCTGTACCCTTGTGATGGATGTGCTCGACCCCTTGACCAGACTGGCGGTGGTTTGGTGCAGGCTCCGGAAGAGGTAAAGGCCTGAGCTGCAGCAGGGCCGTGAACTCCTCTATTTTGAATCTGTTCTCTGAAAACCCACAAAGGAGCAGAGTGACACAGTGACCATTGATGCATATGAGCTTGGAACACCGACCATGCGATTGACACATGAATAGCAATTGGCTTTTCCAAGACTCATTTATCAAAGAACAAAGAAAGTTGTGGGTACAAGAAGTCTCCTGCATACCAGCTCCATCACATGTAATTTGACTACAAGCCAGCCACTTCATTCTATAAATATGCAGCCTAAATGAGCCTTCTTTGAACACTCCCTGCTAGGCAGCATGGCTGTAAGGCGGTGATCTCTTGAGCGGGGACACCTCTCAATGTTGCTCCTCAAGGCAGAGAGACCTTTTATCAATGACAGATCCTTGGTAAGTAACTGACAATGCGCATAACCTTGTAGTATGGTCACTTTGATTTTGTCTTAGTAACTTTGACTGCATGCTGAACTGATGCTAATGAAACATTACATAAACTTTGCATGTACAATCCTTTAGACATAAACCATTGACCAAGTCTGAGACTAAGATTGGACCTAGCCGCACCTAAGCTCCATCAGGAGTTTAGAAAGCAAGGGGGTCTACTCTGAACCTCGTGACTCAATGGGAGGGTCTTCCTTACTCTTCATATTTCTTCCATTAGACATAAACCGTTGTCCAAGTCTGAGACTAAGAGTCGACCCAGCCGCACCTAAGCTCCCATCAGGAGTTTAGAAAGCAAGGGGGCCTACTCTGAACCTCGTGACTCAACGGGAGGGTCCTCCTTAGTCTTTGCATCCCTGGTCTCTCTGTGAATCATTCTAACTTGAGTGTAACTCAATTTTCCTTTTTATGATTCTTCCATGCAGTAATTACTAGAGGGAACCTTGCCATTGAATTTTGTTAAGTTGCACTTTTAGAAAATCATATTAAAACCACTTTTACTAATACCTTTGATGGTGCTTCCTTAAGTGTTCTAAATCACCCATTTCTGACAACTCTGTGCCTGTGATTTAAACTCTAGTATAGGATCCTTCGCCAGTACAGTTTGTGATGTGCTTAAAGTGGCCAGGCTGAGCAGAGGTAGGAGAGGGGCTTGTATGAGTTCCCACCCATTTTATGCTGCAGTTGTTCACCCAAGAAAAATGGTATTGTGTCCCTGCTTGAAAATAAGGCCTCGTGAAGAATTGACAATACAGGTAAATGTTCAGCTTGTGCTGATTTCTTCTGCATTCTTGTCTTTTCTGGGAAGCTGACTGATAACCATCCAAACCTAGTGGATCCCCCTAACCTTAAAAGGAGCAGAAAGAAGGCTCCATTCAGTTTTCTCATTCCAATTCTCTCTATGGAGAATAGGAGAAGGGTATTGCACACATTTACTCAAATGTGCTCAGTCTTGACCAAATATTAATGGAGGAAGGGGTACAGTACAGAAATCAACTAGAAGCAGTGTTTTGACATCTATTTACACATGCAGAGAATATCAAAGTCACTTTAACATAGTGTCTTTCCTAAATGATAAAGATATAATTGCATTCAAATTTATTATGTGAATAAAACCACATTACTGATAATAGCTTCTGTGATAATATCGAACACCTGCATTCAGTCTGCATATATGTAGAGTGTGTGGATAGGGTACAAGAGGGTAAAGCACAGGGCATCAAGCACTTCTTAACATCAAAGAACATAGTGCTTGATCAGTGTTGAGGAACTGACTTAGAGGTTTTTACTCTCTCTTTTCCTTTTCCCACATGCTTATTCTCACCTCTATGCTCTAACCATTCACAATACAGAGAATAGAAATCCTCTCTTTTTTTTTTTTTTTTTTTCCCCTAGAATCTCTATTCTCTTCTGCTGTTGTTTTCTGAAATGGATAGGGGCAGGGGCAGAGGTGCGGAAGGTTTGCCCAGCTAGTTACACACACTGCTATCACCAGTGAATTTGCACTATGGTCTTTTGACTGGGCAGACATTTCCAACCTCTCATTGTCTTGTCATAGTTTGTAGATGTCTTGGGGCAAAGTCTTTTGAGTTATGGTATCAACTAATGCATACTTCCTTCTTGGCATTAAATTTGCTTGGAAAAGGAGAATGTAATTTTTTGATATGTAGTTGCACAGTTTGTCTGCACTATAGGAAGAAGATGCCTGTTTACTGCTACACCTATGAGCCTACTCTTCCTTATTTGTGGGCCATGGGGAGTAAGAAAAATAGGGTAATGAAGTACAGTTGTGAAAGGCTGGCATTGGATGCCAGGGGACAGCCTGGCATGGAAACTACAAATACAATAAAGAGGATGTTGAATTTCTTTCAAGATCTTTCAGAATAAATAAAAGAATCCCAATGGGATGATCTGTCTGGAATTTAAGAAAAACAACAGACCAAGGGACTATTAAAAAGTAAAGAATCAGCTCAGGTCTGAAAGCAAGTGGATGATGAGGAAGGAGAAAACAGTATCTGTCAAGTACTGAACCTGTCCTTTCTGTCAGAAAGCTCCTCCAAATGCTCACCCTGCACTGAGCCTTATGCTGTGGGATTGCTCTCTGCCACGGAAGCCAGCAGGACCTCCTGCAGGAAGAAGGCTCTCCTGGGCACAGCCCTGACAGCAAATCAAAATGGAGAAGACTTCGAGCAAAATCGGGCCATTTGCAAGCAAAGACCCTGACTGATGTAAAGTTTACTCACTGTGAGTAATACCCTTCCCTGTGAGTGGCAATTTACTGCATGGCTATAATATACTATACCAGTAGTATGATTTGTAATATACAATGGATATTACAACTATGTATCATTTATAGCATAGTCTGTAAATACATACACACACATATATACATGTATTCATGTGTGTCATAATATGAATACTATGTTTACTATATGAGTACTATATATAGCATTCCATGAATTGTGGTCATACTATCACTGAGCCTTCATTATCTGTAGGAAGTCATTTATTACTAAATAGATACAGATGGTATCTCATTTATTTAAAAAGAAAGAAATCAAAGACTTAATAGTTCTGTGCTATTTTATTATTCTGTTTTTTTTTTCTTTTTATTCATTTGCAGGTGCTCACAGAAGGACATGTAATGTGTAATGTTGCTCTGAAAGCAATGGGACCTCTTTGAGAAAAAAACAGATGTGGTTCATGGAGTGTGCAACCTGACTGTCTTAACCTCTCCTCTTCTGCTGCTTGCCCTTTTGACAGGTTTCTACCCCTATGTGCAGATTTCAAAAGTGGTTCTGCTCTGAGTTTACTGCACACACGCAATATGAAATTACCTCAGCTCACATAGTGTTCTCTCTTTAACCCCTCCTTGCATTTGCATTGTAGCCACACACATGATCCAAAGTCTCAATATTTTTATAGAAGGATGCGTGAGATGTGTGTTACAAATGTACACTTTATTTCCCATGAGCACATACTTAGTTATGGACAAAAATATTAGTCACTTGTTGATACAGTTTCTCAGAGGAAAGATCTAGTAAGCAGCAAGAGCATTTGTTCTCTCCTCTGTACTTCTAACCAGAAACACATCTGAGGAGGAAGTGGGTCCCTGGGATTACATCCGATGTACCCAAAGAAAAATTTTAAAAGCAAGGTTAGAATAGAATAGAATAGAATAGAATAGAATAGAATAGAATAGAATAGAATAGAATAGAATAGAATAGAATAGAATAGAATAGAATAGAATAGAAGGGAAGGTTGTGCATGCTCTATATCTGTTGCAGGACAGATGAAATAAACTAGTAAATAAAAAAATTTACATTAGGAGATCACACAGCTGCTGCATCATTGATTTTTTAAAAAAAAAATTTTCCTACAGTTGAGAACCAGTGTGTTGGACCCTGACAGCTTGGTATAGAGCCAAAACAGATAATGTGATTAATACCCAAAAGCTACTCTAGTAATCTTCACCATTGATCTGACCTGAATTGATTCTGTTATGGAAATTTTGAGTGGAAGCAATCTCTACATCAACCAAACAACTTATAGAATTGCTGCTTATTTGTTCCAGTAAGGGAGGTGAAGGGTGAAGGAACTCAAGCAGACATTTTATTATCTTCTCAGCCATGCTACAAAATGCCATGTATCACACTGCTTATACATTAAATAGCAGTTAGTAAAAATAGTTGCTAACAATCCTGGCAGCACACAACTGCATTTAAATGTTTTAGACAGATTAGAATTCTACATGCTCATTATTTACCATTTTCTAATTTGAAAACAAAATATCTTTTCTCTGTCCCATCTCAAGCACAAGAGATTACAGTTGCATGCTCTTGTCACTTCCAGCTTTCCCATCTGTTACTGCAAAGCTATGATAAATGAAGTTTCAATGAGATCACAAAAGCAGGCTTATCATTTTGACACAAAACAAGACTTAGATAACAGAAATCAATTATAATTCTCTCATTTTTTGAATGAAGAATTTTCACTACTTCAGAGGCATGTTTGAAACAGTGGTTTAGAGGTAACAAATGGTGTGTCAGAAATTAGAAAAATAACAATGAAAACTGAATTCCTTAGAACACATAGAGCAACAATTGTTTGAAGGCGAAAAGCTTCTGTAATTTCTTGGGATACACAAAGTAGATGAGCATTTGAGACTTTTGTTTGATATTGAAATATTGTGACAGGAATTACCATTCATCTCAGCTGTTGCATTTCTGACTTGATATAACAGATACATTCAGTTTGATAAATAAACTGTGAATATGTATGTAATAATAGGGATATATTAATGCTTTCAGTGATGGAGAGAATTGAGAGGATAATAAGCATATGAAATACTTTAACTGTTCATTAAAGGATGACACTTCTGCTCAGTGCCTTGCAATGCCTGGTTTCACAGAGGAGAGACAAAAAACTGATCAGGAACCCCTATGTTTTCAGGCCAGACTTGACCAACTGTCTGAGTCAATGCAACATCCTTCCAAAGATGCCCATAGGTTTTACTACATCAACATCATAATTTGTATTTGTACTAAGGCATATCTTTTGGAAAGATAAACAAAATCTGGTGTAAAAGCTTCTTGTGATGGGAGTGTATCACATTACCCAGAATACAGATGACCTTTTTTCACTCAGAGGGAAGATAAAGTCAAAAAAAAAAAAAAGGAAAATGGCCAGTAAGCATCATTTTAACTGCTACCTAGATTCTACAAATGAAGTTGATCTATTTCTAAGAGTAAGATAAATGAGCTCCTGCTTCAGACTTAGAATTTTTTATTTTAAAACTAGAATTTTTTGTTTAGATTTAATTATTTTTGAAAAAAATGCTATTCATTTGGTCCTTCATTTTTTGAGGAGTCTCAGCTTTCCTCCTTCCCAAGGCAGGTTGTACCAATGAGTCATTGCTCCTTTTTCAAAATGTATGATTTCTTTCTGGTCACTATCCAGCCTCATCTGTTAGATTAGACAGCTCCACCAAGAGAAGTATTCCCATTGTGTGGATATCTGCAGAATATCATCAGATCTGTTCTTTTAACGTTCACACTACTGAAACAGATTGCCTTTCCCTCTCTGTCAGGCTTTCCAGATTTGAGTACCTTGTTGTGTAGTCCATTCCAGTGATGAATCACTTATAGAAACAGAGATGTGCAGAAGCAATCCTCTTGGCCATGACCAGTGACTGCACGAGTGCAGCAGAATTGCATCTGTTCCACCACATTTAAACCCACAGAGGACTAGTAAAGTTCAGCAAGCATTTGTCCTTATGATGTGAGTACTGAAATAGTGGGCTATGTACTGGAACAGTAGTTGTTTGAGCCAAGGGAACTATAAGCCTGAGGACCACACATGCTAAATGTCGAGTTTAGAGAACACTCATCCCTCATGACAAGAGACTACAAAGCTAGGAGATAGAATTGGTTGTGTGATATCAAATATCACAGACTGTCAGGTGTCATTTTCAGTAAATTATGCTAGAAATCTTTTATTAAGGCATTTGAGAAGAAATCAGTTTTAAACAAAGATGCAGTCAAATGGGCTAGATAACTAGACTCAGGAGTCCTGGTATTTCAGATGAATGAGACTATCACTAGCACGCACTGCTTTTCATCTTCAGGAAATCCCATTCATTTTGAAAAACCAATAGGCTAATAACAGACAAATGAAATTTCATGCACTACTAAAAGGCAGCATTCTCTGAATGACATTTGGCAGATGGCAGACTATACCCAGCAAATACAGAGAATGATAAATAAAAAAATTAACAGATCTAATGCAACCTTTCCCAGGAATCTGCTCAGCCTTTTGAATGAATATGTGCATTATTCAATATGGCTCGTAACTTCCATCCAAGAGGGAGTTGCATTTGGAGGGAAGAACTGTTGAGTGATGTGTCCCGAAAAACTACTTTGATCCCTTATGCACATGCAGATGACCAGCCCAATATAAAAGAAAAAAATACTGATTGTATTTATTCTGCCTACACTTTTTTGCTAAAACATTCTTCCTCTCATTTAGGTTCTTCTCTGCAGGTTTACTTTCTTTTCATAGAAGAAAAAAACTCCTTAGTAGAAATGACTAAGTCAGCAGAGGAAATTATGTTACAACTCCAGCTTGCTGCAGAACATCTGATGTGATGGTTCATGCAGAGTTTCTATGTAGTTGTGAAATATGCTTGTGCTCCAAAATCAAAGAAGGTTGATCTGCTAGACATGATCTAAATTATCTGAGTTTACAAAGCATATTCTGGATGTTGGACCTAACTGTGTCAGAAGTATTGTTTCTTTTTCTGCATTGCTAAATTAGGTAATCTAAGTTGATAAAAATAAACTGACAGAAGTTCATTACTTTTTCCATAATGACACTTTCAAGCTGCATTTTATCATTGAAAACAGATGTATGATCACACTTATTAAGCTAGAATGTACTGCCAAAATGTCTATTGTCAAACCTCTAATTCAGATATTCTTTTCTCTTTAAAAGTCCTCAGCACAAGAAGGACATGGACCTGCTGGAGCGGGTCCAGAAGAGGGCCACCAAAACAATCCGTGGGCTGGAGCACCTCTCCTGTGAGGCCAGGCCGGGAGAGTTGGGGTTGTTGAGCCTGGAGAAGAGAAGACTGCAAGGAGACCTTATTGTGACCTTCCAGTACTTAAAGGGGGCCTACAGGAAAGATGGGGACAATCTTTTTAACAAGGCCTGTTGTGACAGGACAAGGAATAATGGATTTAAACTAAAGAAGAATAGATTTAGACTAGACATAAGAAAGAAATTTTTTACAATGAGGGTGGTCAAGCACTGGAACGGGTTGCCCAGAGTGGTGGTAGAGGCCCCATCCCTGGCAACATTCAAGGTGAGGTTGGATGGGGCTCTGAGCAACCTGATGTGGTTAAAACTGCAGGGGGGTTGGGCAGGGTGACCTCTAAAGGTCCCTTCCAACCCAAAGCATTCTATGATTCTATGAAATTTAGGGGTTTTATACTTTTACAAAAAGTTTCAAGTTGATTGCATTGTTCATTTATTGTGTTGTGATTCTCAGAAACAAACAGATCTCACTTCCATTTTGCTAGGCCCTATACAAATACTGTAGCTACTGTATAACTGAACTGAGAGGTTTGTGGTGGAGTCTACAGGCTACTTTTCTTATATCCTTAATGATAATCAGTTGCAGAAACCCAGCATGGACTGGTTTCTTAAGTTCTGGGTGTTGTGCTTTAGCCCCAGCCAGCAACTAAGCACCACGCAGCCGCTCACTCACTCCCCCTGCCCGGTGGGACGGGGGAGAGAATCGGAGGAGTAAGAGTGAGAAACACACTCCTGGGTTGAGGTAAGAACAGTGTAATAGTTGAAATAAAGTAAAATAGTAATGATAATAATAACAACATAATAATGATAATAATAATAATAATAATATACAAAGCAAGTGATGCACAATGCAATTGCTCACCACCCGCCGACCAATACCCAGACAGTCCCCAAGCAGCGATCGCTGTCCCCCGGCCAACCCCCTCCAGTTTCTATACTGAGCATGATGCCATATGGTATGGAATAGCCCTTTGGCCACTTTGGATCAACTATTCTGGCTGTGCCCCCTCCCAGTTTCTTGTGCACTTGGCAGAGCATGGGAAACTGAAAAGTCCTTGACTAGCATAAGCAGTACTTAGCAACAACTAAAACATCAGCGTGTTATCATCATTCTTCTCATACTAAATGGAAAACACAGTGCTATGCCTGCTACTACAAAAATATTAACTCTATCCCAGCCAAAACCAGGACAAAAAAAGTTGGGCAAACCAAACTTTATAATCAGTGGATTCATACAAGAAGTATAGAAACATTAAGAATGACTTGAGGAAAAAGGAGTGTGGAGAAAGCTTGTCACCACTTTCCATTCCCTAACAATATCTTTCATTTATTTTCCCTCTTCCTGATGTCTGCTTTTCTAAGCTATGGTTATGTTTCCAGTTTCCTGCATCCTCTGCAGCATCTGACCTGCATGGATCCCAGTTCCCTGCCACCTCCCCAAACCTCATCTCAGCTGCTGGTGACACAACACTGCTGGGCAGCCAAGGATCACTCTTCAGATGACATTGCTAAATAGTTGAAAGAACCTTGAGAAATTTCACAGAGCAGACCCAGGTAAAATGAACACGGCAAAACTGAAAGCAAAAGTAATATTGCTGAGACAGAGATAGGTAGCACATCCAGGCTTTAAGACAAAAATCACACCAGGAGAAGGCATTAAATTCTACAGAAAAATAAACAAACAAAAAAAAAGCAGGGAGTTGCAACATGGCAACTCAACACTGGTAGGATATGAGCAGAGGGCGGTGTAGGCCAGATAACCTTTCTGTATTCTCCATGTTTCCAGTGACATATAACTCAGAGATTATGTGCAGAACAAGAGGTGACAGCATTTTATTTCTGCTTTCACGTTTTGAATATTTGAAATTGAGCATGTTCATGAGTTGGTCTCCAAGGTTGAGGAGAAATGCATGGGGTTGTCTGCCACTGTAATCTAGTAGCAGTAATTTGTTAGTGATTCTGCAATAGAACAAGTTACAGTTAGTTGGCATTTAAAATGTATAAAACCAAAACAAAACATTAAAATAAGTCTGGTGAACTAGAAGCTGTCAAAAGAGTGCCAACATGAAAATGTTCTCTTTGGTTGACTTTCTTTGCTGACTTGGGTATAGCTAATGAGCTGAAGCTAAGGTGTAGTTAATTTTGGAAGCCAATTTGGTTCTTCTAGAGACTGCTATGATAATAATTTACCCAGGCCCTGTTTTAGTACTGTTCTTTCACAGAGTCCTGATCCAAAGCTCTTTGAGGGCTTTTCACATCCAGTAAGTTTTAGACTGGGTATTCACAGCTTCTGTTGACAGTTAGCTTTTCACCATATGTGCTAAATGCAAAGCAACATGTGTAAATGAGCAGTGAAATGCAAGAGAGCTGAGGGGCAAGGATGAAAATGGTAATTGGGAAGAGGAGGTGGAATTAGGAAAATGGAATGAGAAGAAAGAGGAGGGAGGGAGGGAGGGAGGGAGGGAGGGAAGAAGGAAGGAAGGAAGGAAGGAAGGAAGGAAGGAAGGAAGGAAGGAAGGAAGGAAGGAAGGAAGGAAGGAAGGAAGGAAGGAAGGAAGGAAGGAAGGAAGGAAGGAAGGAAGGAAGGAAGGAAGGAAGGAAAGAAGGAAGGATTAATGAGTAGCAGATGACAAAGGAAGCTGAGGGAAATATATTATTTAAGTTCTGGTTCAGCTTTCAGCCAGAATATGTATCATGAGAGCTGCTGTCTTTGTGGTGGTACTGAAACCCAAAAGCTTCACTGACAACATAAGACTTGTATTGCTGGACAGATAATGCTGCAGTTGTGCAGATATTTTGTTTGAGTGGAGACAAGGACAGGGACCTGCCAATTCAGAATAAGCAGAAATATATTTTGATTCAAGGTTTAAAACAAGTTTATTTTTAATTTTTAAAATCAAATAAAAAGCTATTCCATCTGTGTTTTCTAAGTGAAAAGTTATTAATTATAAAATGGAATATATGTTGGAAAGTTCTAGTTTCTACATAATATGTTTTCTGTATGTTTCAGAATTGCTGAATACATTTATCTTTTGCAATAAATATGAGATGAAACACTGCATCCATCTCTAAAATTGTTTCAGGAAAATAGCCCTGGATCTAACCATAAAGAAGCAAGAGCGGCATTGTACCAAGCTGAGGTAGAATGAGTTGAGTATAGTCTGTCCTAGAAAAACAACTGTATTAGTACAGTTCAAACTATACAATAATTTCCCTTTTCTGTGCTCTTTTTCCCTGGCACTCCAGAGCTACATATTCATACAGTTATACCTTTATTGTTTATTTTCCTTTTGGTTACATCCAAGTACATAATTTCTACTAGCAGTTCAAGAAGCACCTCTATCCTCATATAATTGCATCCAAAGGAAATTATAAAGTAGCATAACTACTCAGTACAATATTCCATCCCTTTTAAATAGCTACATTAGGTAAACCTTTTTAGTGTAGATAAGAATAAAACAGGTAATGAAAGTACCCTTATTCAAGTGGGGTTTCCCTTGCAGATAGCTTTCACGGGAAAGCTACGGTTTTTAATGATTAATAAGAGCCTTAAACTTCAAGTATTGTATTAACATAAAAACAGTACAGTAGTTTTGTATGAACTCTCTTAAATGTACAGTCCAGAGGCATATTTAGGTCATGTTATATATTCAAACTGTACTTGTAGTGATAATGATAACTACTTAAATATAGAGCATCAGATTTATAGCTGTTTAAATTGTCTTCTCTTTCTTTCTCCTCCTGTATTCTACTCAATGCAAAAAGCTGAAAAAGACCTGCACAGCTGTTTTTCATCTCTTTAGTGCCACTCTGAATAACATTAGTTGAAATCCCAGTCTAAGGAACCAAATAGGTATTTTCTCAACTGATTAAATTTTCAAACCTTCAAAATCTGCATTATAAGAATTATATAAAGAAAACTCCAGCCCCATTAGCTTATAATCTAAATAGACATAGAAAAGTATGCCTGCATAGTGGATAACATGACATTTAACAAGCAGCTTTACAGAAGATTATTGAAAGAAAACAAGGCTGCTTTTCAAAATTTTCACTAAAAAACATCCAGCAGGTAAGCAGGTGCCTTAATACGTTCAACTCTTGTGCAGGCATTGAAATAGCAAGTGGAAACAAAAGACCCAGAAATAAAATCTTATATACCTAACAATAGAAACAGCCCATGTCTGAGACAGCTAGCAAGCCATACACATGCTTTATACTGCTAGTGAACACTGTGCTTACAATATTTTAGTATGCCTCTGCCACAAAATTGCATTTTCATTGCATGTTTCTTGGATAATTGTTTTGTGTAGCATAAAATTCCATTGACATGTCACAGGATATTGTCAGCTGTAGCTATTAGAGGCTGTTCTCAAGAGATGTCTCCTTTGGAATCATTATATTTATATTTTAGGCACTTCTTAGAGAAATGAAGTGCCATAGTATTTAATAATCACTTATTCATTATCATAATAGGCCTAAAACATGGATGGATGATAATTTACAGAGAACTGTGAAGTACTATAGCACATGTAACGGTTTAGAAACAGTGACTTGCTGAGATAATATATCCCCTTGGTACGTCTTTCTTTAAATAGACAAAATTGTCAGAAAAGGAAGACTGTATGTTGTAGAAATCAAAGCACAGATGAACAGCTGTGTCCAAAGAGGAGGATGGGAACAAGATGTGCAAAGAAAAAAAAAATTAAAATAGAGTTTCAGTGGAAATTTAGACTACCCAGAGAACATAAATTTTAGTTTCTTAATTAAGTGTTCAGGCCTAAGTACAACCAATTAACTGCTGCCAAACTCTCAGTCAAGCATGTTAGGTCCAGGCTCTCTGGTGGCTGCTTTTCATACAACTTTCAAGCCTTGAATGGCCTACAAATCAGTTTGACCAACAGCTTAACCAGTTTTCAGTTTATTGTTTAAAATGGACTGACAATTTCAACTGGTTTCATCAAAGATTCTTCCCAGTCTTTGCTTTTGCTAGTGACAATTCAGAGCAAACTGTGCTGGAGGGAAGACTAATGGGAGAAGCCAAAGGCATAAAGAAGCTCTTAAAACACAGAGAACAGCTCTATGGGATAGCTCCTGTGAAGTAGGAGAGAGAGTTAATTGTACATCAGTATTAAAAGGCAACAGCTCACATATGGCAATCACCTAAAGAAAAAGACTGTACCTGTATGCCTATGTAATACTGACACAAAACAGAATATGCAAAATAGATAAAGATAAGAGTAGTGAGTGAATTTTCTATAAATTAGTACTAGGATTTCAACAACAGTTTTCAGAGTTCTCTGGGGATAACACACTATGAAATGTTAGCATTAAATAAAATATCCTCAAAGACTTAGGTAATTAACATTTTAATTGGTAAACCAGTAGAAAATCCATGAGTTGTTAAAAATAACTTTTCATTCAAGTGCATCAGTCACAGACTAAAATTTTCCTGTAACAGTCATTGGATGGATAACAAAATTGCTTTAATGCTGGTGGCATGGCAACAGATCTGTGAATACGGCAACGTAACTTTATAAGTGAGTTCTTTCTCCATACATTCGTCTGCAGTATATGCAGTTACTGACTGAATAAGTTACTGACATGTTTTCTCCGGAGGGGTGAATGCTTAAAGACAATGGGTCAAATTTCAGAGCTTAATCTAATTGAAAAGATAGGCCATTAAACTGGTATACACAAATCCTTTTCAAGCTTTTTATGCATGTGTCACACCAATTCAGATGCACATCCATTTCTCAGTACGTAATCTATCCAGAACTTATTAATTTGCCACATTAAAGAGGGCACTAAATTTAAGACAACATGCCTTAGTGTGACAGAAAAATAATAAACAGAAGAATGCAAATAAACTAAAATAAATGTTGATCCTCAGTATGCCAGACCACATACTCTACATTCAGTTTATGTTTAGCCCCTTGGTTTAAAAATTGAAACTATATTATGCTAGTTTTGTTTCCCCATAAATAGGCAGAGCTAAAGTTGTGCAGTAACCTTGACTTACACATGTAGCTCTGAGTTGGATGCGGTGGAAATGATGGGTTGCATGGTCTTTACTCACTTGACTCTGAGGACAGGATTGTTGCAGTGTTAGAAGACAATCACGAGTCTATGGAAATCTATTTGCAAATAAATATACAGTATTCTTTATATTCTAATTATTAGATATTTTATATCCAAAGTAATATAAAAAAAAAAAAAAACATTAAAACCAAGGTGATTGCCTTTTTGTAGTCTCAGTAGCAAGACCCATGGTATTGATGAATTTTGTCACTATCCATTTGGAAGATGACTAAAAATTAAAAATAATATTAGGCTGGGATAGATTATGTGGATCAGAAAGTGGTAGAATACGGTCATGTCAAAGTATGCTTATATTGCAGTCAGAGGAAAAGCTTACCAAAGCTGGTTATCCGTAACTCAAGAACTTCACAGAAGTAACTGCAATGCAGTTTTATCCAAGCATGTTTTGAATTAGCTAGTTCTTCTGCAAAGAGCTGGTATTGCAGCAGTGTGGAGCTCAGCATATTTCAGGTTACAGTCCACGTTTGAAAAGTTTGATGCCTACTTATGAGGCTATCCAGAGAGCTGCAGCTTGAACAGGACCCAGGTAATGTCAGGTTTACCTGTGCTGCACTGCAGACATAATAGAGATTGCAACTGAGAGACTGTGAACCTTTAGTGAAATTATCTCGAAGACACTTGTGTAAGTTTAATTAGGGCATCTCAGAATCCTTGGAGAGAGTGAGTGTAGATGCTGGGCTGCAGAATGAAGCAGAGAAATCTAGCCTTCTCTCCACCACATCTGAAGACAAGAACAGGATGGAGGAGGTGGTACAAATATCCCTCAAAAAGAATTCCTGTCAGTGGATTTTGGGGTAGGCGTGTGAAGTTCATCATTTCAGCGGACAGCATGTTAGAAGTTTAGGAAGAACTGCACCACACTTCTGTGAAATGGCATACTATGTTTAACCACCTTTGCTGGTGAGAACCTGGGACAAGATGCAGCAAGAGCTGAGGATATCTTTATTGCACACACTGGGGTGTGGTGTGGAGGTCTCTGAGCAAGTAGAGAGGTAAATCATAATTCTTTGTGGCTCAGCACAGTGTGGAACCTGAAGTGGTACAGATGGGTTCTTGTCTCCCTGACATGAGCCAGAGGACCAGACATTTTTCAAAAGCAGCTACTATGCAAAGAAGTCAGTCCTCATCGTGGTGTTTTCTAACTTACGGCAGTTGGACTTTTCAAAGTATTAACTTTGGGACGGGCTCTGTGTGTGTGTGTGCGCGCGCATGTGAATATTCTCAGATGTCTTGTGACTACTGGTTGATGCACCTCAAAAGAATGTGAAGCTCTTGTTCGCTTTTCATCCCCAGAGACTTCCTGTCTTCTAAGGTTAAACACGTAACAGCCAAGTTGTATAATATGCCCACAATAGTAATTCTTGACACATTTTGAGCAAGCCTGGGTACAGGATATGTCAAACCATATGGAAAGAAGAGATTTCACAATTTTTTAATTTTTTTTTGATCAAACTAAATTTTTTTCTCACTGAACTTTGTTTTAATTAACTCAGTTTTGATAATACCTAGGCACTTCAGGATTTTATTTATAAGCTATTTCTGTACTCTGCTACAACGTCTTTTTTCCAAGGTATGAAAAAACTTTTTCAACAAAGCCTATCAACTAGGAGAATTGTAATGAAAAGAGGCTGATTTAGGTAAGATCTTTTTGGCTTTAAGCAGTATACATGGCAATCACAGTGTGTTTGTAATGATGTTAACTGGCTCGTGTGGAAGCAATACTTTCTATTAATACACCATTCTTCACAATATGCATCACCTGTGAAAGACATCTCTAGGTTGGTCTTTGTTCCCTAGAAACCATAGTTCTTTGAAGTAGAGACACAAGTTCTGCACTGCTGGGATCTGTTCAAGCACTACACTTGCAAAATCACCCTACTTTAAACAAAAATTATTTTGACCTTGAAAACCAAGAACTAATATCTAAGTCTTCAGAACCAGTAGTCAGAAATTTTGCTTACAAAGATGTTGGCTCCCACCAGAGAACCATGAGGCTGAGCTCCTGTCCCATTCCTCATACCCAAGTGGGAACTGAAGCCTAGTTTTCACTGCACAGGCAGCAGAGATGGAAAGAATTGAGTTATTCTAATTACAGTTTTGGTTTTTTTTTTTTACCTGAGGTCAATAACTGCTTAATATTTAAGAAAGAGCTGAATCTTTTCAGCTCTTCTCACTTTTCTTTTCTTTATTCTACAACCACTTTTTACAAATTTATACAATTAAACAGACACATGGATCTTCAGCTAAGGTGTCTCCTAAGCTTTCCTACTTTTTAACCCATTACCTCTCACAGGCTTCCTAGTAAGATGTAGCAGTGATTGTTTCTAAAAACCTGTGTTACAGTATAGAGGTGCCTGCATTTGTGTATCAAAAGTGATTAAATATTATTTGTCCTGTTTCTTACCATCCAGGGTAAGTCCGAACAGTCAATAACTGTAGTGCAGTTTGTCCCATAATAACAGGGCTTTCTGAGGGAAAAGACACAAATTCGTGTGAAGAATGGTGGCAGAACCTGATCACACATGATTAACTTACTTATTTAAGCTTTTGTTGTTAATTGGTTTAATTGCAGCTAATAAAAATTGTTACTGACCTTAACCAGTATGTCTGTTTAAGTTAGTTATTATTCCTGTGATGGCATAGCCTATAAAATCAATTATGGAATTAGCACTTAAGATTTGTCTCTCCATTTTTTACTGTAAATCTTAATGAAAATTAGAATTAAAAGGTATCTCATATTCCTATTGCCTTATGACAACAGTTATATGTTTGCAACTTGCTTGTGAAAGGTCAGAAGAGATAAACAAAGGAGCTATGTCATAAGGAAAGTGGTTTTCAAAATATTGATTGCAGGTAACAGGAAAACCTCAATATTCCAGAAACAAGGGAAATGTCTCTTGTAATTTAGTAATCTCTTTTGAAAGGTGTACGTCAGTATCCTCCTCTTTCACACAAGAAAGGGTAGACAGGAAACTTTCCAAAGACTGATGATTCTTTCTTCTACAGACCTCCTCAAACCTAGACCTGAAATCTGCACTCAGGCTGATTTTTCATTTAACTCAATGCAAGTCACATTCATGTTTAAGTGGAGTTTTTAGGTGTCCACAGAGTAAGTGTGTGCAGATCACTACATCCTAGGATGCACAAGATCCACAAGAACAGTCATGGGATGGTAATCACTTCCTATTATGAAGCCCTCATACAATTTATGTTACTGTTTAGTGGGCAGAATACATATTTTTATTTTGTTTTATTTCAAATGACATGGAATTAGGGCAGGAAGTATTGAATCAAGTTGGATCATATTTGAACCATTTTTTGATGGTGCCTAGTCATCTTCTTTGCCTTCTTAATGTACTATTCCCACAAGAAAACGGTGAGGTATACCTGTCAGACAACCAGATGAACACCTTACCTTGGTTTCCTGAAATAAACCATAACAGCAAAAGATCTGCATTACCTTAGGGGAAAACATACCTCAAATATTTCAAAAGTATGAGGTAAATATGTACTACAGCAAAATTAAGCCCTGTGGAGTTAGAAATTGTAACACTAGAGATCACAGCTTCCCTGAAGAGCTTGTCTCTTTGGCCAGGCACAGGCAAAACAGAGGGAAAAGAGTAGAAGAAATAAAACTGAAACAGAGCCCAGCATCTTTTTTTTCCCATTTATGTGATCTACCTCAATTGCTTTCAGAAAGTCTAAGCCAGAATGAGCATACTTTTCTGAATTGGAACACCAGAAAAACATATCCAGGCTTTAAGGCTGCTGTTTTACTCTAATAAAAGCCAATGTCCCATGGCATTCTCATCACTTTCTCAACACTAAATTGCCACAGTGTAGAGCAGTGTAGTAAAACGAAGTGTGTCTCCCAACATAAATGTAAAGGGTCAGTTCTGAAAAGGAAAAAAAAAAATGTTGTAAAACTGCACAGCACTGGAGGTAAAGGTTTAAAAGGGCTCTCAGAAAGTTTAACTCAGTATTCACATGGAACTGATGGGCCAGATCTGAAGTTTTGGTTAGCTGTGAATTTACTGATACTTGAATTAAAATTACTTCTGTAATTTGAAATTACTGATACAGTTTTCAATACAGTTGTGCAAAATCTGAAGTGTCCCTTGTCCTGAGGGCAGACATGAATAGTAGTTTGTTCTCCTGGATTACAATATTACATTTCTGAAGTTTTCATTTTTCCTCTGCATCAGTGTGTCTGGCAGCTTTGGCTTTAGACTCCTGAGGTGCGGCTGACTCACAGCTATACAACTGTCGCTGCTCGTGTACTAACATCCCTCTCCCCCAGAAGCACGTTTTGCGGAAGGGACACCCCCAGTGATCAGCATGCAGGCAGGACAGGATCCTTCCTGCTAGCTACACAGTTGGTCTCAAGATCCCCAGACACATTTAATAAAGATTTGTGAAGGAAAGGTACTGCTATTAACAGTAATAACTTGAATGAGTGAATTGCCAATGTTCATCAGCCTATGAAGTCTACCGATATTTTTTTAATTAAAAGAGAGACAGAAAGCTCAACCAATTTATATTGATTTGATCTGAATGACATAGCTGCCTTTTAAGTCAAGTAACTACATTCCCAAGATTAGTATTTTTTTCACTCCTATACCAAAGTGAACAAAGACAACTACTTTTAAAATGTACTCTAAATTCCTCTGCAACTCTACTCCCTCTTACACAGGATTTATCTACAGTATGGATTTAACTTTAAACTTCTAAGAGTTATTGAAGAAAAGATTTATTGATGAAATGAGGGTCCCTGGAAGGTCACTAGCTAAATATTTTGAAAAACATAAAGATGCTTACTCTTTACTATTCTTACCTCTTCTAATATATGCATCATTTAACACATGAATTATTTTGGAAATGATGTATAAATAGAAGCTGTCACTTTGAGGAGATGGAGGAGACTGTTATAAATGAACAAAACTTATGAAAAACCTCAACTGAATCAAATAAATAGACTAAGATTAAAACAAGAGGTGCTTAACATCACTTGTGAAAGTGTGTGTACGTAGCCATAAGTTACATGGATTTTACTATAAATTGCAATATATCACCAAAATGCCAAGCCTAACTTTGTGAGGTTAGTTGAAGACCCAGAACCAGCACAAGAGCACAGTCCATCTTCCCATCCATGTGCAGGAAAGCCATTGGGAACACAGCTTTGTGTCCAGTAGAAGGTGGGAGCCTGTGCCTTGCCCAGGGACAAGGAGCTGTGGCTCATCTCCTTGCAGGGAGGAAAGAGCCCCCAGCTCTGGCTCAGGTGTGCAGCACATTGCCTGTGGCATGTTACCACCTGCCAGCTGAGCCACGACAACCCCTCGGCCCATCTTCCCCACGGCACCCAGGGAATTCAGTGGAGCAGGGAGTACTGCTTGGGAGAAGCTGCTGGGCTTGGTGAGCTATTGTGTCAGGCAGCAACAATGTTATATTCCTACAGGTGGCCAAAATGCAGTGGTTTTCCTTAAAAATAGGGTAGTCCAGCCAGTGCAAGAAGTGCACAGTACCATATCACTTTGAACACCATACCAATTCAAGTCCTGCCCTTGAAGAGATGACACTCCTTACAGGAAACTGACGTGGTGGGGTGAATACACAATTTCTTCTGAAGATTTGTAAAGCATGGCTTAGATTAACTGCTATACATCGTTAATATTTGTCCAAACACGTAGTTCTCATCCTTCAGCAGAAGGACAGAGAGGCACCATATAGGAGATCTGCCCAAGGTCGCAGACCGAGTCAAGAAAAAAACACAGACCTTTTGCTGTGGTTCTGCACTGTAAACTCTAAATTAAGAATCAACAATATACTAGACAGCATGCATTCAAGAGGGCCAAGGAAAAGCTAGGAGCTGCAAGCACTGGCCTCTGCCGCCTTCTGCAAATTTTCAAGTTTAAATTGGGAAAGAAAAATACATTCTCACATGTCACCTTTGCAAGACTGATAATCTCCACATTAGTTTATGTTCTCTCACTCTTTACAGCATCCTGTCAAAGAAAGGATGCTACCTTTAAAAAATTTCTTTGTGCTTATCCTGAATGGTCTTTCAATCATTACTTTGCTTAGAAGAATTTCTTCTCAGGGAAGCAAGTACTTTAAAGAATACAGAAATCTATATAACTTGCAAAATGTAAAATATTAGTCTCTGGTCACTGAACTGTTACTGTAAGAATTATTTCTTACTGCAGGAAGAGGAACCTGCATGTGAATTGAAATTCCATTTGACAATAGAGGGAAGGAAATACCTGTCATCTGAATCACTAAGTTTGAGACTTTACATTATTCCCATCACCCGGAATATAACTCTAAAATTGGTGGAAAGTTAGTAGAGTTCACCGTTGGAGCAGCAAATTGCTTTTGTCCTAAGAAGGCATTACACTCCTGGGTACCTACAATATTGCCTCTTTCCTTCCTGTTGTGACAGCACAGGACAATCAACAGACCAGCATGACAAAGGGACAAGTAAGTGCAAATACTCAGTTCATGATGGGCTGTGATTTTAAGGTCAGTCCTATGTGAAAGGTCAAAGATTTAGGAGGAAATTCAGGATATTTTTATATGTGACCTTCCTCCAGAACTAAAGGTTGAAACACCACCCATCAGCTATGTATCTAGTAAAGTTAAATATCATTTTCATTATTATTGAGCTTTGCTGGGTGACATTGTGAATAGGGAGTCTACATGAATACGAAGGACTAGGAAGAGTCAAGTACAAAGGAATAGGTGGAGTCATAACTAGGGTAAATAATTTTAAATGCGAGTCGTTGCTTGATACAAGATCCATTGCACAAGCTGTACACACTATGAACTCATGGACTGTGGAAACATCTTTTTATTAAAAGGATACTGAGGGAGAAAGAAGGACAGAAAAGAAAGGAATCTGAAAAAGATCAAGAAGACACTCCTTGTTGTTACTTCCTTCCTGTCTTCAAGTGACACAGTAATGAAAACTCCAAGACCACTTTTAAAGCACTCCAGTATACCCTTATGGTCTTCATTTGATTTGCCAGGCCTATGTTTTTCTGTAGCTGCAGTTTCTAGGTTTTTTGCATGATATTAGCCAGAAATCAGTTTTGCATTTTAACTATTTAATGATTCCTGAAGCAGTATCTTTTCCAGTAGTTAAAATGCTGTTGTAAACAAAGGAAGATATTTTCCCCGGTTTCTGTAGATCATGGGGAAACTCATCTGTAGGTGTTAGAACTTCTTTCCATACAGGCTGTATTACTTCATGCCCCCACATCATGTATGAGGATAAAAGTGGGCCTGGACTCTCTTTGGGGTACACATAAGTTTACTAATTGCCTTCAGAAAGTCAGCTATGTTTTTTATGTCTATGATAAATAGTGAGGGAATGACAATACTGGTGGTGTTAAAAATGTGCCCCTTTTTGGGGTGGTAGAGGAATAAACTTATCAATGATGTCCTATACACATTTTGAAAACTGTTCTGTACAGATGTAGCAGGTATCTTGGTGTTGGTTATTTTTCTTTTTTGTTGCTGTTGATGTTTTTAACAGAGACCCTAAATTTGTTTTAAGTTTTTTTATAACTTTCTGAAAAATGGAGGAGCATTATACGTATTTAGCAAAATGTAACTAATAGACTTGTGTGTCAAAAAAAATTCGTATTTGTTCTTAATACAGAACACATTAATAGATTTTAACTTCCCATTCACTAAAATGTGTCTCTTTCTACAACAGCAGCTTTGACTACACAAGAGAAAACCTACCAGTGTGTCTCAGCAGGTTTGGATAATATATATATCCTCCCAACAACCATCTAGCCTGTAGTTGCCTAGTACTTGAACAGACATTAACAGACAGTCATTCTAATTGTCAGTATTAGTTTTTGGAAATGTTTAATTCAATACAGTCCATAAGCATAAAAACTACATGAGAAAAACTTGGCTTTTGCCATACTATGAAATTAAACTAAAACTATTCCATGAAATTCCACGTCTTTAAAAATACATTCCTGTATTGTAGGAATTTTTAAAGTCTTTTCTTCCAATTAAACTGCATAGACTGAGGGCAGACTTCTTATGGACAAGCTTTTATCTTAACTAAGTACAAAATAACATTATTAAATTTTATATATTTATATTTTCCAAATGTTCTTTATATATTCCAAAATCACGTAATCTAATCAATTCTAATCTACTTAGTCCATGTCCTTCCACTATTCCTGGACAAAAAATGGGAAAATACTTAGAAATTTCCTTTGTCTTTCAAGCATGAAAAGTTTCTTTGGAGAGTTGGTTTATTTCATTTTTTAATACTGTCACTATCTTCCACTTCCATTCTGCTCTGGTAGGCATTAATCAATCTCATCTTCATAAAAATGTATCTTTTTACATGGCTTCCTTAAAGCATTCATACAAAGTACAATCACATACAAAACAACTTTTCAAAAGTTTGTATTTTTTCAGAGATTTATAATACAAAGCCTTTTCTTTTGCAGAGATTAAACATTCTGATAGAAACTCAGCAAAAGTCAGAAGATACTCTTTTCTGCAACAAAATGCTATTGATTACCTCACTGATTATATCACACCTCACTGTGTGAAGCAGCAGCTCCTGTCTCAAATCAAGTTCAGTATTTAGTTGAGTTAGAAGCTCAAAGCGGCAGCATACAGACGTATGCCTGTCTTCAGTGCTTCATCCTTCCAGCTTTTGACCTTGTCTTGGCCCCATGTACCATTTAACGTCTGCTCACATACATCTTTGGCATCTGTATTGTAACTTCTTGATTTGTGACTATATTGTATCTATTCATCTTGACTACTTTCACCGCATCTGTGCACATACTGCAGAGAAGTATACTTAGCATTCTCCAGAAATGTCCTAAGCAAGTCAGAGACAACTTCAGGACTTTTTTCCCCATGCATTAAATCTTGCTATGAATAATGATTTATCATATACCTCTTATTCAAAGATAATTTATTTGCAGCATAACTTGAGAAGTAACTTTGAAACTAATAGAATGACTTGCAAAATAAACTTTATTACAAATGTCTGTATTACACCAATATAGAAAGAAGCTCCTAGCTTCTGTAGAACTGTTCATGTAAGCGATTACTCATGGAAAAATGACAGAGCTTAATAATGTAATGCGCTATTTAACACATGAAATCATCCTGCTTTTTACTGTTCCTTGAAGGTTAATTAAGTTAATTTTGTTTGATATTTTATGCTGACATTCCATCAATCTATCAGGGTTGATTTTCATTTCAGGTGTGTTACATCTTTGTCCATGCCACCTAATTTGTTGTGGGGTTAGCTTGTCTGTTTGTAATACATTTTTTTAATGAGGACTACAATGTTGTATCTAGCTAATATCAACAGTGCTAGAGTAGGCGGAGGTGATCTATACAGTCTGCACAAGAAAAAGAAACAAAGTCTCTTGGTCTGTTATTATCTGTCAGATTACTGAAAAAAATATTTTAAAATGTTGAAAATTTGAGACTTTTGACTACATTTGCATTAAATCCATCTTTTCCATCTATTTCTTAATGAATGCAGTGTTGGGTTTTGAGAGGGAGGGATTTTTGCATATTGTTGGTTTTGTACACTATGTCTCTAGGATATACTTCATGAAGATAATGAGTAAGACAATCTCCTATTTTCCTCAGTCATCCTCAGCAAGTTTAAATGAGAAGTTATTGATAGGTCTCAGAGAGCTCATAATGCTCAGGGAGAAATAGTTCACAATAAATGGAGTAATAGCAACAGGAAAAACAAAGACATTCTCTAGAAAAGTTCTAGAAAAAATTTTGAGGTTTGCATCATTTTAATGTCTAAATAGACTACAGAAAGAAGAGTCTCCTTTGGAGAAATAGTTATCTGATCTAATTTTGGCTTCTGGGACTGGCATAACAAACAAATTCCTGTATATCACACATTGCTAAAATGTCTCTTCTGAGACAATACTGTTGGAGCCCAATATCCCAAAGGGCCAGAACTCAAGCTCTGGAGCCATCCATGACCTTTTTCTATCTGAGAATAGATTATGTTGTCTGTATCAAGAAGGAAAAAAATTCTCTGTATGAAGAATTGTCACAGAGGTAGACTAAAACTAAGCCAAACAAAGGACAAGCTCAAACAACTTTATTTCACAAAACAGCCAAAATCACATGACAGAAACCACTGAAAAACAGGGGTAAACCAAAATCAGTCAACACTGATAATATTTAACACATAACAGATTCGAGGTGTCAGTCAGGGTATTGTTGCTACAGGTCAATACACACAAGAATGATGATCCAAAGTGTGCACACACACTCACTCACAAGGGGGGAAACTCCCTCTCTCTCGTGGGTACCCAGAAGATATAATCACTCATCTGGGGTGTGGGTGGGGTGGGGCAGGGCAAGGGCTCACTCAAGGATATATCCAGAAGAAATCACTCCCCAAAAGGAGGTGAGGGTACTCAATCCCAGGAAGTTTCCTCAGGCATCACCCCAGCCCAAGGGGAGAGGTCTCAAACACAGACTTATTGCTCTGAGAAAACCTCTCCAAGGGGGTCTCTGGCAGTGCCCCATTTATACCCTGGGTTGGATCTGAGCTGTGGTCATAATTGGTCATCATCCAGAAGCTTCTCTGAGCCCAGGTGCCTCATTGGCTGTGGGCCCTGTCTGTTGACTGAGGGACCCCGCCTCTCCCACTGCCCCTGCCTGGGGGTGCTGCCCCTCGTGGGTGTGCAGTGGTCGGCACTGACCAAGGGGGTAGAGGGTAAAAGGGATAAAAACAAGGTGCAAAAAACCAGTGGTTGCTGTGTTAAAAGCCCCAGTATTCATCAGAAGCAGCAGGGATGCAGAGTGTACCTGTCATACAATCCACCCCGTGACCGCAATCATGATCTGATCGGTTTCTTTGGAGTGGTGGTACAGTCACCTCTTACCTCCAAAGTTAAAAGGGGTCACAGTGTTGATGAGTTTAACACCCACTGTGGATCATCATTCTTGGAGTATCTTTCAGCTGTTACAAGGTATCATTAGCAATCCACCAGTCAACAGTCAATCCACAATAAATTATCAACCACGTAGCAATACCTGACATTATAGCAGCAATTAACAGTAGCCACAGGTGAACATATAAGCACCATCCTGGGGTTGTATTGGGACACCTAACATATGGGTAGGGTTCAGGGAGGGGAATGTCAATTGCATGGGTTGGTTTTAGGGGCATGTCAGTGTCACAAGTGGGATTTAGGGGAGCGTTAATTTCAGGGGCAGGTTTGTCACGAATGCAGGTTTGTGAATCCTGCTGATTATGTCAATTCACTATGAATGAGTGACTTTACACAGTTTGATTTAATAAAAGTTAGAATTTACTTATAGCAAATTGCAGAATTTGATTATAGTATTTTTAATAGCACTCAATCATCAATGATTAATAAAGTGATTAGACAAAATTGATCAAACAGTGACAGTTACAGATTCGAAGATGGCAAGGTTCACTCTATTACTACACAGAAGCACATAAAAGAGAATTAAATCACAACAAGTTAAGATGATTCATAAAAGCATTGTGTATATATGGAATAAAGGCAAAAAAGAGTGGGGGGGGGGGCGAAAGCGGACCCTCCCGTTGAGTCACAGGGTTCAGACTAGACCCCCTTGCTTTCTAAACTCCTTCTAAGAGAGGAGCCTAGGTGCAGCTAGGTCTAGTCCTAGTCTCAGACTTGGTCAACGGTTTATATGGATAAGAGTAATGTATGTATATGCATATATGTATATCTAGTACATAGGAAAAGTATATAAAGGAAATTTGGATTATATGAGAGAGAAAGAGAAATTGTATGTAGGGGATATGGAGGCCCTCCCGTTGAGTCACGAGGTTCGGAATGGACCCCCTTGCTTTCTAAACTCCTTCTCAGAGAGGAGCCGAGGTGCGGCTGGGCCCACTCTTAGTCTCAGACTTGGTCAACAGTTTAGGAGAGTAATGCTATAAGAATAGTACAGCAATATAAAACTCCTTTTAAAATTAAATCATACATCTACAAACTACTCAAATTGATTCATGCATGCACACTTACAACTATAAATGCATATATGAAAATAGTATACCTGTTAAAAATTCCCCTCGAGTTTAGTGAAATACTCACGTCTGATGCCTTGGCATTTCTCAATGGGCGAGAGTAGAGTCTCAAGGAGTGAAGAATATCAGCAGCCCAGGCTCCGTTGTCGATCTCCGGCAATGGAGTTCTGGTGGCAGCAGACTTTTGGATATCTGCTAAGTTTCGCTGACTCCGAGCGATGCTTCGATCAGAGGGAGACGCTGGTACGGCCCGCGGCGGTCCAGGACAGCTCAAAGGGCCTCACTTAGGACTGCTGTTTATAGGATTGTGAGATGATTGACTTTAATCACCAGTAAATTTCCATCCCAGCCACAATTCGTTGCTGGAATTCCAGCAGCGATGATACTGCCCTGTTTCAAGGCTGTCTGGGGTAGCTGTTTGTTCTCATTCCCCTCGTTAGCCGTAATATGAATCTTGATAAGAACAGAGCTGCTCTCTGCTCCAGCCATGTAGGAGTTTCTGGTACAATTAAGGGGTGCTTAACTGACCAACTCGCTACACAAAAGCTGCGGCCTAGAATTCCTGAGATTGTAAAGCAGCCGAAGTAAAGGGGAAAAACAGAACAGAAAAACAGGGGGAGAAGGGAGATGTACCACCACAAGGTTTTAAGGGAATGTACTTCATGGTGGACATGGATTTCATTATGTTGCTCTTAATGCATCTTATAATAATACAAATTACAACAATCACAATTATGATCATTATCAATGATTGAAGGAGGCTAGTTAGCCACCCCAACAAGGAAAACTCATACATGTTAAAAACTTTCCCCAACCAACTAGTCCCTAGTGCAGTAGTGATTTCTTTTGTGTCTTTAGCTATTTTCTTTGTCTTATTCATCTGTTCTTGTAGTGGCACCAAAACATTTGGGATGTGGATGCAACTGTCATCTACCAATAGATTCAGCTTCCCACATAAGCCTTTCTCCTTCAATAGGATTAAGTCTAATATGGCTCGGTTTTGAATAGTCATCTTGCTGTTTTCTTGTAATTGATGTTTTAAGAAGCCTACGCTGCCATGCATAGAGCTCAGCTCAGCTCAGCTCTCTAATAGAGTGCCTGTTTCATACTGGAGTGATCCCCATTCCAAAGATTGACTCTAACCACCACCCAGTCCTCACTGGAGCATTTTTCCACCACTTCCGTACATCCTTTGGCACACAATCCCACCACTGCTGTGGTATGGGCCCTTCCTGGTAGACAGGACAAAGAGAAAGCACGGCCAACGTGCAGGCCAGTTTTGGTATAGTTGGGTATAGCCAGGAATATAGGCAGCCATCAGAGCACGCCCATACTAAGTTAGGAGGCGTGGAGACAAAAGATGTTTGGCACAAACCTGGAGTAGTGGTAAGAGGGTGACAATAGTCTCTCTTATGGCAATTTAGGACAGAGGGACGTGAATAGCTGGTATTGCTGCATAAGCAGTCTTGTACCAAGGCTTCTTGGACTGGTGGATATAACCACAACAGGCATCTTATCTATATCCTTACACCAAATTTCTGTTTGACAGTCCCAGAGTTGAGTTACCCCTGTCGGGTGTGCCTTATCTTTTCCCCCATAGCAAATAGGTGCATAGGTGTACCTGGCCTATGTGCAATTGAATAGGCAGTCGAATGAGTCATTATTACACACGCTAGGGCATTCACTATTGTCTCTGTCAGGATGTTTGATACACCAAGAAGTATTCAGTGGCTTGGTATACAGTAGTGAATGATCATCAAAGTCCCATAGAGAGCCGTGTTCAGTGGTTCCCCATGGAACTTCAGGACAGGGTGTGGTGCTGTTGATGCTCCACCCCGTGGCTTTATGGGTCAGTTGGAGAATGTAATTGCATTTGGCATTCCATACCGAACTAGCATTTATGATGCCTGGTGACCAGCCATAAACAATATGGGTATAGCCTATGTCCCCTATGCTTTCCCTTGCGGTCCCTTTTGGAATACACCAGAATAGGAGGCATGCTCCGCAGACCCCCACTCCAACCTCAGAGGGTGTTGTGGGTGTAGCGGGACTGGTTTCTGGTAGGTTTTAAGTTTATCCTTTAGGACATTAGGGGCCTCTGTATGTTGTGAGGTCCAATCCCATTTCCTGTTCTTTCAAAGCAGGTCATATAGAGGGCTGGCAATTGCCAGAAATCCTGGTATGTGTTTCTTCCAGTACCCCAAAGTGGCCAATAGATGTTGCAATTCTGGTTTGCTGTTCAGGGTCTGCCCCCCATGCAATGGCTGACAGGACATCACTGGGTACCGTGATAGCTTCCGCTATCCACCAAGCCCCTACATGCAGGAACCTTAGCATTTGGAGGGTGGAATACCTAACCCATTTTCCATCAATAAGTTCCAGAGTGTCTCAGCTACTTGTCCAACCTGGTCGGCACTGACCGAGGGGGTAGAGCATAAAAGGGGCGAAAATGAGGCATGAAAGGCTGGTGATCACTGTATTAAAGGCCCCGATATTCATCAGACGGGGTGGGGACGCAGAGTGTACCTGTCACAAGAATACCTTGAAATTAGAAGAGCAGAATACAGCTCATTTTATATTCCGGTACTGCATATGCCCCTGCAGTAGATATCAAGTTGCATTTGCAAGTTGAGCACTTTATTTGGGACTAGATGCTGGGCATTGCAGCACAGTAAAGGGTAAGACTGAGCTTCATCTTCCCTCATTTCATGCTGTCACAGAATACAATGTCTTTCAACAGACAATTCGGATAAGTAACCTTAAGCATTTGCATTTTGGGGGGAAGGTTTCCAAGCTCCCACAGCTCTAGTCAGTCACAGCTCATTGCTTCTAACCTTGTTTTCTCTTTCAGGATGGATTTTATCAAGCCTCCCGCTTATTTCACAGCCCAAATGCTTTGCCAGCTGTCCTTGCATAATGCAAAACTCAAGGCTGTTACCTATTCAAAAATCAAAGCATCCTTTGAATATAGCTTTTAAAGAGGTCCCTTTTGCAAACTTTTAAGATTAATATTAACCATAAAGAGTAGAGGAGATCATAAGAGATAAGCTAAAATACTTCTCTTTTTTCCTTTTTTTTTTTTTTTAAATGCTCAAACCGGGCAAACAATGTATACATATATAGCTTTGATAGCAAATCACCTTCTGTCAATGGCATGTTTCAGTTGGAAGGAGCTCTTGACACTTGTCATGCTTGGGGTACCTAATAGTCTCTTCTGTCAGAAGAAAATTGGGTTCCTAGTAAAACGTTTGCTCTAAAACTGCATAAAAACTAATGACTGTATCAAGCTATGTACATTGCTGGAAGCTATAGTCTGCTAGGAGAATTGCTTTTTATTTGGAGGTTTGATATCATCGCGCTGTCAAGGGCCTCACATTGGCATTTGGCAGCCAGGACAATGAGTTCATTGTGCATTTTATTGCAGGAAACCTTAAAGCCAGCCTGCGGCTTGGTCCCCAGAGGAAGCTGATAATTTTAACAAGGATGCTCATTCTGAAATTTTCTAATCAAAAAGTTTAGCTTGTCAAGTTGCTGAATCCCCTTCAAATTTGGGCATGTCCATTCAGAACAGACAGAGCAGGTGGTTATTGCTTGTTTTGCTTCTGAAATACTACAGTGGTGGACCACGTAGCGCAAGTTGGGACAATAATGTAACAAAATGTCCTTGTAAGTCAAACATTAGAAGGGAGCTGGCGAAAATTCCTGTAAAAAAATAGAAATATAAGCCAAACCATAAATCAGATTTTCAATTCCAGCAACAAGAAAAAATAATATGGTTATATGGAGGTATCCACTTCTTGCTTCATAAGGAAATGCTCTACAAGAAAAATGCTGGTCTGACAGTAGTGAGACCAAGGGAAGCTAATAGTTTAAGTAGTGGAGGCACCTCTCTGGTCTCTATATTCAAAACAGACTGTAAAAACACATTTCTTACCAGAACCAACAATAACTGCCTGTGTTTTGACACGTGTAAAACAGAAACATTATCTTCTAGCTGTCCCATTTCTATTTTTGTGTCGGAACTAAGCCTTTTCATGGGCACACGCTGTCAGAGCACTGTGGGGCAGCAGCTCCCTGGGCTGGGGGGTAGCAGGGACTCCAGAGGGCAGCACAGCGAGGAGCAGGGCAGGCCAGGGGGGAAGCTAGGACAGCCCCATCCCCAGGCACTGGGCATCTCCCTGGGGACAGGGATGGGACATCGGCCGGCCTGCAGTGGATGCGGCTTGGCATGGCCCATGGCTGGGCAGGGCAGGGCAGGGCTGGAGACAGGTCCTGCCATCTCACTGGGACAGGGACTGATGGCCCTGGGGGGGCTGGATGGGGGTCCTGGGCCATGGGCAGGGTGAGGAGAAGGGACTTTAAGACTTGTTGAAGCCCTCAGGGACCTTACAGATGGACAGTGGAATAAAGGTACCAAAGAGTTTTTCCCTTTTATCCCTCCCCTGGACAGGATTTGCAATGATGCACTTAAGCTTTCTTCAGTAAAGAGGGTTACAGAAATGAAATGCAGAGGGCAAGGGAGGTCCATGCAGATTTCTTCAGGGGCTGAGGTTCCTGAAATTTCCCTCAGGCAATGCTGCCACTACCGTTTCCTGTCACTGGCTAGAATATAAATAACAAAGCTCATCCTTTAGTTGATAAGCTCTTAAAAAGGGAGTAAAATTTAAACTAACCTTACTTAATTGATTTTCCTACCCAAAGGCAGCCCTCCAGACAGCCTATGCTCTTGACCTTCTTGTCTGCAAGATATCTACTATCTTTTTATGTTGAATGTATGAAGTCAGTATTTACATAAATGTGATTTTACAGCAAATTTACAGTATAAAATTGGTGTCTTTGGTTATAAGCAATTTATTATTGAGAATATGTGGAGAAAATCAGATGGGACACAAGTTCAGCTAAAATAAATAAACAAGTGTGTTAAGGAACCTTCAAATGGGCACGCATTACCATGCATGGACAGAGTGGTGACCTTCATGTATCTGGGAGTCAAAGCAAAGAGCTATTTGCATTTGGGGTAGAAAAAACTTTTTGGGTGCAGTCTGGATAAGATTTCCATACCCTTGGTGTGTCTTTGAAAATTTCACTCTGAGCCACATTTTATTTTTATTTTATTTTTAGTTTGAAAAAAAGGGAATAAATTAAAGCAATGGTTTTTTTTCTTTGCCTCTTCCTCCAAACTTAAGCCCACAGGCTATTTTCTGCTTGATGCATTTTTCTGGAAGAAAGTCAAATGACAGCTTGCTGCACTGTGCACGGTAAGGTTGACCCAGGTGGAAGTAGTTGCTTGTTTGTTTGTTTCTAATAGTCAGACCTTTGTTTTTTTTTCTATCTGAGTTAAAAATCTATTCATAGGACATGTTGCTTACAGAAGAATCTCAGAATGTTCAACCATGGACAGCTGAAAAATAACCATGCATACAAACTTGAGGGTAAGTTGTATAGTTAAGTGCTTTGTGTGTGTTTTTTTCCTGGTTTTGTTTTCAAATAAACTGCTCATGCCAGGTTGTATCCTTTCAAGTTTGACCTTCAGGGTGTCCTGGTTTCAGCTGAGACAGAGTTAATTTTCTTCCCAGTAGCTGGTATAGTGTTGTGTTTTGGATTTAGGATGAGAACAACGTTGATAGCACACTGATGTTTTAGTTGTTGCTGAGCAGTGCTTACACTAAGCCAAGGACTTTTCAGCTTCTCATACTGCCCTGCCAGCGGGGAGGCTGGAGGTGCACAATAAGCTGGGAGGGGACACAGCCAGGACAGCTGACCCATACTGGCCAAAGGGATATTCCATGCCATACGATATCATGCTGAACAAAAAACCTAGGGGGAATTGGCCGGGGGGGGCGTGGCCTCTGCTCAGGAACTGGCTGGGCATCGGTTAGCAGGTGGTGAGCAATTGCATTGTGCGTCACTTCTTGTGTATATTCTTTTATGATAATTATTATTTTCCCTTCCTTTTCTGTCCTATTAAGTTGTCTTTGTCTCAATCCACGAGTTGTACATTCTTTCCAGTTCTCTACCCCATCCCACTGCAGGGGAGTGAATGAATGGCTGTGTGGTGCTTTGCTGCCTGCTGGATTAGACCATGACACAGGGTTATACTTATGTGTTCCCAATCTGATGAATACCTCATTGGATTTCAAATTGTGCAGCTGTGAGTTGAAATCATAGACATCTTTGGTATTTAGCACTAACACTAAAATCTGGATTTTGGTCTAGATCTAGTAATAAACACTACATTTATGCATTATGTATTGTATTATAAAGATATCCCTGCTAAAGAAATATCTGGATGATCTGAAATGCATAAAGAATTTAAATGGTGTACAAAGTTAGTGTCAAATCCTTTATTTAGACATGGAAAATATTTGACATGTAAGAATACCTGCAGTTAAAAAAAAAAAAAAAAAAAAAGGTAGCTGAAATAATTTTAAAGCTAAAATCTGTTTTTCAAAAGATTGTTGTGAAGACAGTTGAAGTCCCTTTATTTCAAGGTGTGGGGCATTAGCCTGGGATGTGGAAAATGGAAATATGATTTTTTTTTTTTTTTTTTTTTTGTCTGAATTACCATTCAGGAAGAAAACTTTGCCTTCCTGTCTTCTGAATTGGTCTAGACAGGCACTTGAACTTGTATCTCCTATAGGCTAGGGCAGCACTGTCAATATTGATTGCAGGTGCCCTAACTCTGTGTCTTCTCCCTCAAAGTTCAAGCCTTTGGAAATGTTTCCTTTTCTCCAGTGGACTAATTCTGAAACAGAAAAAAAAAAAAAAAAACCCTCCTGAAATGGAAATTCAACAGAATATTATAATACATATCTATAAATAATAACCAAGTTATCTAGCCAATCCTGGTGTAGGGACTACAATCCCGGATGTTAAAGCTTCTTCAGAGTTCAAGAACACAGTGTTCAAAGAAACAGGGAAACAATAAAGCCTGGTATTCCCTTAAGGGCCATCATTCCCTTAATAGAGGATTTCCCTGAGGTTTACAGCCATCTAGCAATATCACTTCACTTCTCTGCATTGAATTAGCCCAGGGACAGCTGTATAACTGAAGCTGGTGAAATAGAGTTCACTAAAAGGTAAAGCAACTCTTCATATGTCTTCACCTTCTCTAGTTTTCTTCCCATTTCTTACTTTGTATGTTCAATGGATTATTATTATTAACAACAATAAAGTAAATAAAAATGGAGATTGGTGTTTGCAATGCTTTACGAAAAGGAGGAATTTATCCTGCATTTTTGAGGCACCTTACAGAATGCGTAAGACAATTAAAAATCTAATTTATGCCCATGAACTGTGAGCCACTTCATTATGAATGATGTAGCAATTCAAAATCCAAGCTGATGGATTCTTATCTATCATTCCTTTGTGTTGCATGGGTAATTTTAATCTCATTGACATAATGGAAGTTTTGTTGCTAATTACAATGGGACTAAGGTTATACTTTAGGATTGACACCAATCCTGAGCACCACACCTGCACCAAGGTGGGATACCTTCACTCCCCATAACCACCTCAATAGCTTTGAGGCTGGATTCCAGCTGGCAATGAGCCAGGTAACGAGTGGCACATGGAGGTGTCTTAAGCATGTGCCTGGCTCAGGTTCAGACTGAAATTGCTGCCAAACCACAGAAAGTACACAGGTGTCATTTGTGTGTTTGGAATGGAAGAAGAGGAGGATCTGGCAGAGAACTCAAGGCAAGATAATAGCATTATATTCTCAGGTTAGGGTTGAGATCCAGACAGGCACTTATAACTCTAATATGTAGCTTGGGTGGAATACAGGCTCTTGAGTCCAAGTCTTTAGTACATGTTCCGGGAAAGGGAATCCAATGCTCAGTAAAACCACTTGTTCACTTGACACTTTTTGTCCGGTGACGCTTTAACACAGAGCTTATGAATAGTATCTTAGCATGCAGATCTCCCCACAGAGAATGTTCTGAATTCAGCTCCTCTGTTTTGATTTCTCATGTTTGAACATGGCAAGATTTTCAGCAGAGTTGTCCCACTTCAAGAAATAATCTTTCAGCCTTGCCTCTTACCTGCTGGTTAGTAGAGTTTCTTGGGATGGAAGAAATTCAAGTAGGAAACTTTCCACATCAAACACTTAGTATCTAGGTAAAAAGCTTAAAAACATGACCATTACATAAGTTTGTAGATGTCTGTGATATACACACCTTTTGTATATCTACAAAAACCAATGCACACACATAAGTGTTGAATGGGTTTCTACAGTGTGTCCTATGGGGTGGCTCAGGTATCTCTTGCTCAGAGTATTAACTGTATCAATCTGGTACTCTTTCTGTTTAGTGTATAAGATATACAAATGCTCAAGTGAATAGCAATAATTCTACTCAGTAAGCCAGCCACTGGCAGTGGCACCTTAGTGATGCTTAACTCTTTGTCAGTGCGAGTTCAAGTTCATGTGAGCACTCTAGACAAACTTTTATATTTTAGCTACATTTCCCATACATTGTTCTCTTTTTGCAATCAAAATTTTCATAAATATCCACTTGTCTTTCAAAAGACAGATAATTTCTTAGAATACAGTCATATCCTCTTTAATTGCAGTCAAGCATTGAAGAACAACTGGAGAAGAAAAAACACCAGAAAAATCATCATGTATGCAGGTGAGTTATTTGGGTTCAGCACTAATAATTTTAATAAGAAGTTCAACAATTACAACATCATATTCCTCACATGGTGCAACATTAAATGCCAGAAGCAAGCAACCTGGTTTTATCAAATTGAAACAATGCATCTGCCATAGTCCCAAGCACCACTAGAAGGCTATGTTTTTCATCTTCAGAAAACATTATATCCTCAGTAGGTAATTGAAATGTGACAAACTTGGATGATTCCCATGCTTTAACAAACATAAGAAGGTATGAAAACAAAAAGCAGGTGGACTTTTTCATTATGGCACTAGATTTAAAAATGGAAAAAAAGAAATCTGAGATATATCTGGAGAACAAGATCAAAAGTGAAGCTTTCAGACTCTAGAAAACCTTGGTTTATGAATTAATATTTCATAACCTGAAAGTTCATCCATTATTGAGAGCCTTAGTGGAGAAATATATTAAAAAGTCTAATACGTAAACATTAATCCACATTGCTATATAAAAGGGAGTTTAACTTGATTTCTTGATACACATGAAGAAAACTTTTCACAATCTGGCAATTTCTGTCCTATAATTTGACATCCTATCTCTGTCAGTAGCTCTTAAGTTTCACTCCTGAATTTGTTTTTCCTACTGAAAAAACTGGGAAATTAAATACTGTGTATTCAAACCACCTAAAGATTGCTAAATAAAAAAGAAAAGAAAAGAAAAGAAAAGAAAAGAAAAGAAAAGAAAAGAAAAGAAAAGAAAAGAAAAGAAAAGAAAAGAAAAGAAAAGAAAAGAAAAGAAAAGAAAAGAAAAGAAAAGAAAAAAAATGTGAAAATAAATGTGAAGCCAGGTCTTGTGGTGGATCATTTAAAATTGTTCAGTTCACACACATTTAAGAAGGAAGATCAGAAGATGGCTCAACGTGTAAATCATCAACCTGTCTTTATCAAAATGGGTTCATTTGTCTGCAAATATCCACAAGTATGTGACTAAAAAAAGCTTTATATATGGCATTTGCATCTGAGTTTAGGACTCTCTTCTGGAAGCGCACACAGGGTTGGGAGGTTTGGACTTTGGATCCATTCTGCTGTGATACAAGGAAACAAGAAAGACAGGATTTGCCTTAAGAAATCCTGTACTCCTGTGGATAAAGAAATACTCAATTTCAGGTGCTGAAACAGTTCCACTGACTTTTGCCAAATGTTACTATGGAGGAAAATTTTCATTATTTGCAGAAAACCCAGAGGAAGTTTTCAACTCTATGGATTTCTGCGTTCTGCCACTTTAAGTGATCACAATTTATAGTCATTAATCCTCCCTTTTTCTTTCTGAGGAAGACATTCTGGATGAAGTTGTGCATTTTTCACAGCAAAAATATGTATTTGCTGTTAGACAGTATGACACAGACTTACTTCAGAATATGGTGATTCATTTGCTAAGCTTAATGTAGGATAATCTGCAAACAACCCTTATGCATTTCTGTTTATTCTCTGGGTCATGACACGGTGTAGTCTCTTCTAGGGGTAATCATTATCCTATTACTCCTTCATAAATTAGAATAATGCAGCTGGTGTTTATCAGCAAGATATCTGGTGTTCCAGATCTCCAACAGTTTGACTGAGATCAGGATCTTGTCAAGTGGAATTATTTCCCACTTAAATGCGTTTTAAAGAAAAGCTGGACTACTGACTTTCATGCTGTCATCTTTCACAAAACTGTCCCCTGAGGTTTCAGCTAGGAAGATCAATCACTATCTTGTAGGTTAAATATGACACGTAACTTTGTGAAGCCTGATAGGCTCCAGATGCAAAGTGAGCTCAGCATATACCTTCTAAAGGAAATTATCCCCTTTACTGACAAATTCGGATGCTTTTGTGCTTGTAACAACTGCTTGCGCAGCACATGCTCTGCTGCAAATTATGGTGTGGATCTGCATTTGGCAGGTAAATAGAAACAATGCATAAATGGCTCAAGAGGAAGTTTATCCCCCTGTCCTGGTTTTGGCTGGGATAGAGTTAATTTTCTTCCTAGCAGCAGGCACAGTGCTGTGTTTTGGATTTAGTAGGAGAAGAATGTTGATAACACACTGATGTTTTAGTTGTTGCTGAGTACTGCTTATGCTAGTCAAGGACTTTTTCAGCTTCCCATGCTCTGCCAGGGGCACAAGAAACTGGGAGGGGGCACAGCCAGAATAGTTGATCCCAACTGGCCAAAGGGCTATTCCATACCATATGACGTCATGCTCAGTATAGAAACTGGGGGGGGTTGGCCGGGGGGCAGCGATCGCTGCTTGGGGACTGTCTGGGTATCGGTCGGCGGGTGGTGAGCAATTGCATTGCGCATCACTTGCTTCGTGTATCATTATTATTATTATCATTATTATACTGTTACTATTAGCATGACTATTTTACTTTATTTCAATTATTAAACTGTTCTTATCTCAACCCAGGAGTGTTTCTCACTCTTACTCCTCCGATTCTCTCCCCCATCCCACCGGGGTAGGGGAGTGAGCAAGCGGCTGCGTGGTGCTGAGTTGCTGGCTGGGGCTAAACCATGACACCCCCCTCTCTCTTCTCTCCCATTAAACCTCTTGAGACTTTCACATGACAACTTGATGATGTCTTATGCAAGTCCTGCATTCTTACCTAGGCCCAGGTCTGACAAGGTGTCACTTGACAGCAGGTCAGCTGTGTCTGCACGAGTAAATGAAATCTGCCTGGGGCCGTTCTCTACCACTGTGGCCAGCTGCCATCAGGTGGCCTGTACCCCTGCCGTTAAACTCTAAGCCTCCTGATGATACCGGGTGCTTGCAAACCGCTTTTTGGGAATCACCCCAGATCTGTGTTAACTCCTAAAACATGCCCAGCTGTGCTAGCTGTCCCGGACCAGTACCACGCTAGAGAACATTTTAATATTTTAGGTCTATACCCAGGGATGTTCCCTGTCCCTAACTAGTATACATCTAGCTATAATGGCTGGAAATTAGGAGAAATTTCTTTACAGAAAGGGTGGTCAAGCATTGGAACAGGCTGCCCAGAGAGGTGTTGGAGTCACCATCCCTGGAAGTGTTCAAAAAACAGGTAGATGTGGCACTTCAGGATATGGTTTAGTCTAGTCTACCCTTGATTGGTTTAGGTGGGCTTGGTAGTGTAGGTTAATGGTTGGACTGGATGATCTTAAAGGTCTTTTCCAACCTAGACAATTCTATGATTCTATGATTCTATAATGTCTGCCTGTAGAGTCATACTTCAAATAAAAACGACCTGTGACGCTAGAGCAATAGGATAACAGTAAGCACAAAAGAATTCAGATAAAGGCAAAGTTAAGACAGCTATTCCTAGCAACTGTGATTTTAAAGAAGTGCAAATAAGTAATAAATATTTCACAGGCACTGGTTTGTCTATTCATTGGAAACAAATGTTTCTTAATAGGAATTGGGTTGTATTTGGACAGGATGTAATTAAGTTTTGAATTTTCTATTCTATAGTATAGGATATTGTTGCTTCTACATTTTTGGTCCTAGTAAAAAACTTAAAAATAATCCTTCTACCCCGTTCATTTTTCTTGTAAGACATAAAAAGTAGATTTATTTACACTGTACTTATAATAAACAATAAATACACCTACAAGGTCTGATCCTTAACACTTACTTGCATGTGTTGGCTCATTGACTTATGTTGATGCTGGATCAGGATTCAAATTAAGTCAGAAGAAGCCTTTCTATTAGTTCCCACCGGCTTTGAAGCAGCTTCTTGCGTGCCAACAATTCTTCTTTGAATGAGTTATCTGAAGCCGTGTTAGTGACTTCAGGTATGTTTTGGCATCTGGAATAGTTCTCACTGCAAAGCATTCAACAACGAAAAGCAGTAAAAACTTTCCGTTCTTTGCCAAAATCAGTATTTGTGCCAAGAGTGTTCAACAAACTCAAACTCATACAGAACGATTAGGCCAGGTATATACAAATTTACATCAAACACCTATCTGGGATACAGATTTTGGCTTCTAGCCCTTACAACAAACTCCAGTATATTGTAGAAATAAAAATGTATTTAGTCTATAGGCAAACTAAAAAAAGTGAGGGAAAAAGGAAGAAAAAATAAGGAAAACCAAGAAAATAATTGCAGTTAGGTTTAGAACAGAAGATATATTTTCTAGGGTATAATTCTTGGAATTCATCAGCTTCACATGGGGATTCAGTTCGTTTTTTTGGTGTTTTTTACCTTTCATTCTAATCTGTCAAAGTCTTACTTTCCTACTTCATTCAAGTTTTTCAGTATATATTGGACCCTTTTAAAGCTCGGTACTGTTATGAATCACACCTCATTTTAAACTAGGGGGCATAAGGCTTTTAAGTTAAGGCTGAGGTACTGAAAAAGTGGTATATCATGAATCTCAGCTTGACTACCTGAGTCAGCCTGGTCCTATTTTTCAGTAGGTGATGTGCTCAGTAGCTTCGATGGATTTCAGTGAGTTCTCACGTTCTTTGTGAAACTATTTTTTTTTATGATATGGATGATTCTTTGTCTTGACTTAAAGAACAGTACTGAAAAAAGTTTGAAGTTATAAATCCCTAAATCGCCTACTTTGAATTGCGCATGCTACATACTAGTTTAGTGTTTGGTTACTGCTTTCCCTCACAGGTTCTAGCCACTAAATCTCACTCTCACTCATAGTTTAGAAAACACAAATAATTTCCAAGTTTTTTTTTTTAAAAATGAGATCTTCACAATTGGATTACCTTCCTTTGAACAGCAAAGAACTGGCACAGGTTTACATTTTGATACTTATGAGATAATGTGTTCTCCATCCTTCCTACAGTATAACTTTTTCTTTGCCATGTATTTTCCAATGTATAAGTTCTCAAGCTTCTGCAGTGTTGACAACTTTACATTTCACAGCTCTCTTTCTCTTAATTCATAATTCTTCAAGGCAACTCAGTGTCTGCTATATAAATTCCTTACTTGGAAAAAAGTATTAGTAAGAAAAAGTGTAATGTGTTTTCTGTGCAAGCCAGCATCTGGATATTCAAAATTACTTGCATTCTGGAACCATTGACATCTCAGCAAAATACCAGGAAATCCACCAGATTTGCTAGTGAATGGCAGTCGGATAGTAATGATCCAGCTCTTTGGTCTGTTCCTATTTGATTTGAAGATTAAAAACTAATGCTAAGATCTGCCCTTTTGAAGCCATGGATTTTATTAATCATGCAAACCTAAAGCACTATGCTATATATTTTTGAGTTCCAGACATTTAACTATTTGCAGATTACAGTTAGTGCCGGTAGCACAGTTTATTAAATTGCGTTACATTTTCTACTTTAAAATCCTATTTTAGGACACATTACCTGTCTAAACTTTAACTGGATAGCTTGCAATTTAAACACCAGGTGTCTGCCTTAGGCTGAATTTCTCTGGAAAGTTTCAGCAAATCTGTTCTTTAGTTTGCTGAGAACAGGGTCAGAGGACGATGAAATTTCCATGGAAAATTAAATAAATTAAATAAAATTTGTTTTTTTCAAACTTTCTGATAAAGAGCTTTTGCTTTGTGATTCAGCTCGCTTGGACACGGCATACTGCCAAACTTGGAGAACAAATAAACATTTCTCAAGTATTTTGTCTGTCAGACTAGAAGAATGATTTTTAACCAAAACTTTGGGTGCAAGATGTGGCTATCTGTTTATATGAGAGGAATTAATTATTATTTTGTAAATGTGTTTGAATTTAAAAAAAAAAAGAAAACATTTGATCAGTGACTATATGCTTGAGATTGTGCCTCACACACAAAATCCAAATACTTGTATGAATTACTTATCTGATGTTAGCAAGATAAAATTGCGGTCTTTTCCATATTTTTAATTATCTTTTTGGCATATTAAAATCAGAAATGTTTTTTGTATGTAAGTCTACCTTATTTGGGAACATAATAGACATACACCCCCTCTGCAAAATTCTGATTTCAAGAGATTTTTTTCAAAGTCGGTGGCTGTCACCTATGTAACCATACCTCAGGTCTACTCTTTCAGTACCACAGGAATTATGATTTTCTGGCTCAATCTTGGGATATTGGATTAAAAAATAGGAAACTGCCATGATTTAGAAGTCTACTACATGTTGCTCAAAAGTTATATGAACTAGATGCTCATTTTGATTTGCCAAAGGGAAGGTTTTAAGCTATTAAGAATCATGCGAGGTTGAATGTTGTACTAAACACAGATAATGCAAATGGTATGTTTTGCCCGCTGAAAATCTGGTCTGTAGCTTGCACACAAGCTCCTCCTTGAGGAACTGAGAATTATTACAGCAGACAGGAGTACCTTATTTTTAACACTGTATTACATTTGCCACATTTTGCCTATGCCAGAAGACAGCTCTGAATTCTCTCTTCTGAACTATTGGTACTGTTCCTGAACCTTTGGCATTGGCCCAAAATGCCAAAATATTGGCTGTCATTTTTCAGTAACAGCATCACTCCGGAGAAGTTCAGAGACAGTCTAATTCAAACCACTTTGGATTATGTTGTTTATTCAGATAGGCCAACCCTTTTCTCAAATAGCTTCTAGGTCACCCCTGGGTCCAAGGTGAAGAAAGTTGAGAAAGTGAAGATCTGGTGTATCTGTACCTTCTTCCATCATCCAGCTTCATGTGTAATGTTTGGCCTGGGTGAAAGGAGGCCAGAAAATTAAAAAAGAAGAGGTGCAGAGAATTGCACATCACTGGCATATGTCCATGTTTCTGCTGTGTCCACCTGAAGAGAGACACTACAGGGAATGTAGCTAGTTATTGCTTATTTAATTATTTAATTCTTTTAGAATGATTCCTAATGTATGAGAAGAACAAAATAGAAAAGCAGATGAAGTTCAATCACATAACCAATGCCCCGCTGTAGTTTATACTTTTCTTCATATTGATACAGTGTGTTCTTATCAGGCTGTGAAGATGCTGCCAAACATGTAAAATTATCGAAACAAAGTAAGGGTAACTGTTTTCCAGAAGATACCCAGAGCTACACCCTTCTGCCCCATCAGAAACCAGATTTCAGGGCACAAACAGGAGTCTTTTCTTTAGAAACAGTGTTTGATATTTGTATTGATGTCTGGGGTTAGTAGATCTGGAGCATGTCTGACAGCCTGATAAAAATGGATTTTTCTGAGCCTTGGAGATTTTAGGGAAAAAACCCTTTCAGCTGCAACCCCCTTTATTATATCAAAGGGAGTCTAAAATCAGTGTTTCTGCTAATTTATCCATGTGGCACACTGGCAGTTACCAAAAAAAAAAAAAAAGGTAAAAATGGCAGTGTGTGAGAAGCTGGCATAGGGATGAGTAGGATGGGAGAAATGAGAAGTCTCTAGACTCAGAGAGGAGTGAAGACAGAACAGTACTGGTTTTATAAAACTAAATTAAAAAGCGGGGGGGAGCATAAGGGTAATTCTGTGTGTGTGTGTGTGCGCACTGCAAGACATAAGGGTGTGAGGGGAGGATTTTGAATCCATCTGGGGTTTTAAATACTCTTACTGTAAAATTCTACATGATTATTTAAAAGGCCCTATGAAATGGAAAGCATTCTCTATTAAATTTTAATTGAATTTGTAGGATTTTTCCAAGGGAGTGATGTTAATCTGTGTTTCTACAGCCATCTCCAGACAGATAAGTCATGGCTACTTTTTAATTTAAATACAATTTTTTTTTCTTTGAATTTTATAATCCAAAACACTTCATAATTGAGCAAGGTGGATAATACTGTAAAGTAATTCAAGTAGAATTGAGTATTTTTTAAAGAATTTCTCATTGCTTATTATCTCATGTCAGTCTTGACTAGTCTGAAAACTTTTTCTGGCAGAAATAGTGAAATTGTGCATATTAAGCAAATCTTACAGAGCAAATGTCAAATGCTGATTTTATATTTGTAATAATCCTAAAAAAGACTTAACCGCTTCTCTCTTCAGAACAAACAGTACTACATGACCTGTGCTCAGTCATAACATACATACTGTTAAATGCTAACAAATATTAAAATAAAAAATAAAAGAAATTTTAACAGATTTTTTTGTACTTTGCACAGGTGCTCCTTCTTTGCTGCTAAAGAGTGTCTTGCCCAACTGCAGGTCAGCCCAGGGTGAGAAAAGGCCAGTTTTGGTTAATGGAGAGCTGCAGGATAACTTCTGGTGAGGAAGAGCTGGGTCTCTGAGCAAGAGTTAGTTGTGGCTAGAAATAGCAAAATCATATGGGGGGCGGGGGCAGGTAAGCAAGGGAGATCCACCAGCATCAAAATACCAGCAGTATCTCTAGCATTTACTTACAGGCTCACTACACTGATATTTCAATTAAGCTGGGTTTCTAGGTAAGGATTCATTGTTAATACTAAGAACAGTCATTAATTTGTAATGTATCTCCATACTGCTTTATGCAAGAGGATAAAGGATAGAAATGCAACATCCAAGGGAGAAAATAACAAACAGAAGAAAATCCCATATAGCAGTTATAATGACCTACAACACAGAACTCTGAGTTAAAGTTGCCATGACAGCTGCAACCCAATTTCTTTGCAGTTGGTACTGAATTCTCTAAATAGGGATATAAAGTATAGGTCTCAATATAATGACTATGCCATAGTATTTACACAAAGCAGGGTGTGTTAGGTAATTTCATAATATTAGTACTCTCCATTTCTCACTTCTCTAAGCATTGCCTGTCCTTTTGTCAGAAGGGAGTGAAAAAGAGGGTTTGTACCTCAAGTGTCAACCTATCATTATCTGTAAAAGAAGTTAATGCAAAACGTTTTCCTTGGAGTGCAAGCCAGCAGTGACAATACTTCTCCATACTTCTCTTCAGCTTTGAATTTGCAAGGTGCTCAACACAGGCAATCCCCTCTGTTTGAGGAAGCAGTGCTGTGGCTAATGTTATAGCTGTACCACAATGTATAGGTTACACTGGCAACTACTGTACAGTACAGTTACATGGTAACAGACCCCTTGTAATTTTGGGTCTTACCAGGAGATTGTTGTGATTTCAGAACTGCCTTCCAGAAGGCCCAAAATACAGCTTATTATAAGAGCTTTATAAATTTATCGTCAAGATTATATGGCAGGACTAACTCATATTACAATCCAAGGAGACCCATTTTATCCCATGGTCTACCTTAGCACATACAGGATTCTTGCTGTTTGATAGCTGGCAGCTGGCTGGTTGCCTGTCCGCTTGATTCCAAAATTACTTTGGAAACTATTATTCCCAAAGTGAAGAAAACAGACACCACCACTAAGAGCTGAAGATGAAGATAGCACTCAGTCCCTGTGGAAAGGTGAAGCTGTCAAGACAAAATGGACTTCTTAGGCTTCATACCTGCAGGTTCTTGGTCTTAATAAAGAAAGAAGACTATAACTATCAATGCGGTGTGCAAACAAATCCATCTCAAACAAAATGATTGTGAAAAATTTCAGCTCCATAACCCATATTGAAGACAAATTACTCTCTTCCACCTTAGTTACTGTGTATCCTGAAGATAATTTGAGAATGGGAAAGCTGCCAAAGAGTGACAACTGACCTAATAAATGGAATAAATCTGTCACTGCTGTTGTCAGTTTCCAATCTTGTCCGACAATGCATTTAGCTACTATATCAGGGGCAAAATGAGGCTTGCAGAACATCAGTTTCATTTAAATGAATGCAGGAAACTGAATCTACAGAAATTCCTTGTGTTGCCTGGACTGTAACTGCATCATTTTCAAGAAAGTTACCTGCATTTATCAGGAATTCAGCCTTATCAATGCCTGAAATGGCCTTTCTTCAGACTCCCACCCAAACCAACTCTCTACCAGCAGACATCTTGAAATGATGGGTATGGATCAAAAGCAAGAAAGTTCTCATTGCACTAAATTCAACTAAGTGTATTACTAGATCACAACAGATTTAAGTCTCAGAAACAATCAGGACCTTCCTATTAAAATTTTGTGTCACTGTAGGATGCTGAGCTGGTACAACTCAATGTAATACTCTGCAAGTCAGTAGAACTGTGTTGCCTTTTGCTCTTTTATTAGAACTGATGCAATGAAGGACTGAGAGGCTGAGAACAGAATAGCTGCATACTAACTAGCTTAAAAATATTTGATTTATACTCAAAAATTTGAGAACTGAGTTATGCTTAATTTCCATGGGGCTGGGGAAGAGCTTTTCAATCATTGCCTGTACATGGCTATGCAGACTTATGCAGACCCAAGGCCCAAACAGCTCTTGGTTCTTTAAGTAAAAAAAAACAAACAAACAAACAAAAAAAACCCCAAACAAACAGCTGAAAGGGGTTGTAATAGTAGAAGAAGCATGAACAACCATCAAAAAATGGAAAAATGCCCATGCATATTAGTGGGCAATGCTGGCACAAAAGCAAACATGTCAAGGGTGAATTTTTGACAGACATTAGAAGAATTCTAAACATTAGATTTTTTTATTATAATCCAATGAATTTATTGAACTAAGTTCCATTACATATTGCAGGAGAAAAAGAATCTTTAACAACTTTTAAGGTAAGTTAGGTCAATTTGTGAGTTCTATATGATATGGTTATTTGAAATAACAATGGATTTGATGCCATGACCTAGAGCCTTTAAGTTATTTTTTGTCTTTTTTCTTTTTTTTTAAACACAAAGGAGTGAATGGCAATTTCTTCAAGATTGTTTCTATGTTTTGCTCATTTATATGGCTTTGACCTTCCAAGCTACAATACATTTGGTATCATAAATTACACATGCACTTTCCAACTTGTCTGAATCCTGACATGTTACCTGAGAAAGCCAGCAGAAACAGAAAAACAAATAATTTCTGTGAGGGGAAATATTCCTTTCTGATACTTACACTACACATATGCATTTGTTGTGGGCTTGCACATTTGCTTAGCTTCACAGTGTTTCCTGCAGAGTGCCATTTCCTCAGACATATTGAAAAACTGTGAGCTACAATAGCAATGCCAGCAAATACAGCTTCTTTCTCACAAGATTGATATGCATAGTGTATCTTTCCTTCCAAAAATGCAATATCCTTATATTAAAGAATCAGTATGATTCACATCAGAGCCCACTTTTGCCCTCTTATTTATAAGTAGCAGCATACTATATTCTATATGAAGCTAAGACAATTACTATTGTTTTGATGTATTCATATCAAGAATAAGGACACAGCTGTAGGCTTCCAAGTAATAACACTGCATTATTTCTGGATATTCCAAACCTAAGTTAATTGAAATACTGCCATTGTTGCTTCAAACATTTTTTTTTTTTTTCAGAAAGCGATATAGGACCATTATTAAAAGGTAAGCTAAGTACCTCTGCCTTTAAAAAATAAACTGACAGCTTCCTCCTTTAAAGTGTGAAAATCTGTAATAGGAGAATACATTTTTAGTGGGTAAATTATCACAATTCTGTTGATCTCAGCTGATAGTATCATATTCTCTCAGCTGAAGGATTGTCCCACCTTGCTCCACAAAGGCAAGCATATTTCTTGTTTGAGGCAGCTGAAAGCAGTAGCCTGATGGATGTGAAGTTGCTGTGGCTTTGTGTCCCAAGGTTCAGCCAGTAGCAAGGCTGAATATGTATTCACAAGACACACACACATACATCCACGTGCAGCTGGCCACACAGATCAACACAAACAGCGGTGCATTGCCAGCACCCTCATGAATGCATACAGCACTCACTCAAAGATGAACAAGGTGGATGGCCTGATCCTGTTCCTGCTTTCTGTCTGATTGGAATGGAAATCCAGTAGTAGGGAAAAAAAAAAAAACCAACCCAATATATGTATACACACACACATGCAAAATATCAGTCACTCCAGTGGTGAGCCTTAGATGTTCAGCCTACCCACTAGCTGCTCCCCAGATGTCCTGGTCCCCCCAGTTGCTGGTATGCAGACATAAAAACCCAGGAGATTTGCAGTTACACTCCAGTAGCTGGTATCTTTTATCCATTAGCTAGTACTTTTTATCCTACTTGCTGGCTCGTTCAGCTTGAAGTTCACCATCTTTCACAAATACCAAGTCAGAATAGAGAGCACACCCATACAGAAGACAATTAGAAAGAGAAGACAGGGCAGATTGGGATTATGAAATGCTGGGCTCAGTCTGAAATATATACCAACAAAAGACATTTATACCTGACCAGCTTGTTTTATCCCCTTTCCTCTCCATTTTTTCCTGCTTTTTACTTCCTAATCCACCTTGACTGCTTCCTTTCCCACTTCTGGTCCTCCTCTAAACATCCTATTATGTCTCACACATTCCCACAATTCTTTTAAAATACCCCACAATAAGTTTTATGTAATCCCCAAGTTTGCTTCCTCTGGTATCCCATAATTAGGCCTCTATCTCTGTAGACATTAACCCCTTCAGACTGTAAGGTGCCCTGGGAGATACTGCCCTTGGCTCTTGGTGGCCTTCCCACTAGGGAGAATGGTCTCACCATTTTCCTTGGATAGTCCCAGGATGATCTAGTTCAGGGTGCCCCATTTATGTTATAGGATTCCCCAGTCTGGCATTGTTCTGCTGATCTTCACTGGGCCTTTGTGCTCTTGCTAATTAGTTTTTAATCACATAATTGCAATTCTCAGCTAGTGAGTCCCATGAGACAGAGATCATTCTCCAAAGCCGTGAAATATTATATTCCTCAGCAACTCCACATTGCCAGTTCAGTAGCTTTGGATCCTGTCTCTCAGTCTTTATCCACTTGAATGTTTGTTGCTTATTCTTGTTACTAATGTGGTTGAACAAGGCATGGGTGTATGAACTACTGTCACCAGTCAGATGCTTAGAACAGCCCATGTCTTCCCAGAGGGACCTGGAGAAATGTCTGCCACATTTCCTTTCCCTCTCTTCTTCCTTTCTTTCCCACCTCCTTAAGTAATGGTAGTAGTTTTTCTTTTTCCCACTCCTTTCTCCACAGCTCCCATCCAGCTTTTTCTTCATTATTTTGACTTTAGGAAGTAGATATAACAACATAATGGTCTTTAATAAATATGGCTGTGGCAACTTATTTTTATTCCCTCTGTTTTCTGGATTTGGGCTCTGAGATATAAAATCCAAATTACGGAAAGTGTGAGTACTCCTCTCAAATGCTTCTTTCCATTTCCACATCCACAATATTTCTAATTAGGTTGAAGAACACTCTATTTCCAAAAAAGTTACTTTACTTAATGAATTATGAAGTGTTATTCTAACTTTTCATAGAAATCATACATGACATATGATGATAAAATTGCCATTTACCAATGACTAATTTGTGACTTTGTGTGGGATTCATTTCAAGATTAAGACACCTACATTTAGATGTCTATATAAGCTAGATATCTAAGATCTCACTTAATAGCATTCTAGCCAACACAGTGAGCAGAGCCTGCCAGAACAACTATATTTGAGACATCAGCACATGGCTGGTAAACATGCCAATGGACCTGTGGGAGAGCTGTGCTCTTCTGAAATGGTGCATGCAGGTCCGTTCAGTAACAAAAACCTAACAACATTTGGGATATTTCTGGATTTCAAAACTTCCTTATAGTCCTGGCAGATATGATGAAGAACCTAGAGTAGACAGAGTAGACTCTCATTTTCTTAAAATTAAAAAAAAAAAAAAAAAAAAAAGAAGCAAGGAATCACTTTATTGCTAGCAACAATAAATAAGCAATCAACAAGAAGCTCTTAGAGCACAATAATTTATCTGCCCTGGAGGTAAAATGAAACCCTTAGACACAAAATGATGGTGTTTAGACAACTGAATTGAATCCCAGACTCGCAGTGACTATCATGGGACCTTTGGCACCTAGGTAGAGTCTTAAATTCAGGTGCTACTACTTTGAGGTTTCAGATTTTTCTTAAGAAAGAACTTCTATCATTTTAAGCCATAAAAAGATATAACATCATAACAATAATGGCTTGTCCCCAAAATAACCAGAGCTGAATTCATTAACTGGCTTATTTGCCCATTGAATTACCCAAGATCAAGTACATATCTTCAGAATAAGTACCATTGAATTAAAAGTGAATGTCTTCTAACCTCAAGTGGATGTGGAGATCTGAGGATGAGACAGACACAATGTGATCTGACTTCTAACTTGAAAGTTTAGAAACATTTTTTTGAAAGATTCCAAAGTCTTCAAGAAGAAAGGCTGAATTGTTTTCTCAGTCTACAGTCTTGCTTCCAATCCAGTGATGGAAATTGAAAATGCTCATTTAGGTTAAAGGGCTCTAGGAGTGAAAATTTTCTTATTGATTGCTCATTGTTAGCAACCCTTTGATTTTGGTGATAAACTGGGTCCATAATTTCTATTTCTTTTTCTTTTTGTAAAAGAATTTTTTTTTAGGTGAGATTTTATTTTTTATTATGCAGTTAGAAATAGAGATGGAAAAGAAACATTAAGTCAACTACAGGAAAAAGCTTGCTATCAGATCTTCCATTAAACTCAATCATTAGAGAGACAGCTGAGACACTCTGTTGTACATCATGAAAAGCCACAGCTTAACTAGGGCTGTCAGGTCTTGCTCTAGAATCTAGGTGTAGCTGTTCCAGACTTATAAAATTGGTACCAGTATTTGGAACTTTGTTTCACTTTGGACAAGACAATCACTGGCTTATTTCTGTTGCTGCAAATTCTACTTATTTAGCATGGCAACTGTGAGGCTAGTATTGAAAATAAGAAAAAAAACCCAAACCCACACACGCGGTATAACCTCCACAGAGCATAACAGAAGGATGTTATCAGAACAGCAAAAATCTGTTAATATTGACTTCGGGATCTGCTATTACTGCAGCTCTCTTCTAAAAGTCAAAACTGAAAATGTTCTCTTTCTCTTGAATACAAAATCACAAACAGTTCAAGAATAAATATCTAAATGTAATGAGAAAGCAGATTCTGACACAACTTTTCAGGTTTTATTCTGCTACCACTCATGTGTGATTTCAGATGAAAAAGTAACAGAATATGTTCAACGCAGACAAAAAAAGTATCCTAAAGAACCACACAGTTAGTTTTAGTGAGTGAGCAGTGAGGAAAACAGAACTACACTGTCCTGGTTTCAGCTGGGATAGAGTTAATTTTCTTCCTAGTAGCTGGCATAGTGCTGTGTTTTGGATTTAGTAGGAGAAGAATGTTGATAACATGCTGATGTTTTAGTTGTTGCTAAGTAGAGTTTACATTGTCAAGGACTTTTCAGCTTCCCGTGCTCTGCCAGGTGCACAGGAAGCTGGGAGGGGGCACAGCCAGGACAGCTGACCCAAACTGGCCAACAGGCTATTCCATACCATATGACGTCATCCTCAGTATAGAAACTGGGGGGGGTTGGCTGGGGGACTGGCTGGGTGTCAGTTGGTGGGTGATGAGCAGTTGCATCACTTGTTTTTCCTGGGTTTTGTTCCTCTCTGTCTCTCTCATTTTCCTTTTCATTACATCATCATCATCATTATTATTATTGTTATTATTATTATTAAATTATTAAACTGTTCTTGTCTCAACCCATGAGTTTTCTTACTTTTACTCTTCACATTCTCTGCCCCATCCCACCGGGGGGGAGGGTGGGTGAGCGGCTGTGTGGGGCTTGGTTGCCAGCTGGGGTTAAACCACGACATACACAAACATGACCAAAGCGAAGTAAAGGCAGAGAAGTTTTTGATACTTTTCTTGCACCTGATACCTGTTTGACAGTGGGATACTTGACAGTGCAAGAACAACTCCTCATCTAATATAGACTGGAGTAGCTCCAGTAGCTTCAATGGGATCACATCTTCTTCTGGCTTATGACCTTTTCCTCTGCCTCAAGTTGTAGCTGTACATCTCAGAGAGCTGTCTCTCCAAAAGTTTTGTTTTGTTTTGTTTCCCAGTTTATTTGTTTATTTTCTATTTCCTGATCTCCTCACTGGAATATGATAAAATTAAGCAGGGAGCAGAAAGATCTGATAAACGTTTTTTTTTCCTGCATCCAGTTTTCCCACAGGCCGTATGAATGCAGTGAGACAGGACCCCAGGCAGTACCATGGAGAGCCACCCTGGGAGCGGGCGGAAGCCTTACATCTCCATGGCAGCACATGTCCACATCGCTCCCCTGTTACCTCCACGAATCTGTTTGTTTTAGGGGGGCTATGAGATGTTATTAAAGTGATAATATTAGGCAACAACACATTAGGCTTCTCTGACTATGCACTTTGAAATTTTGCCAAACTATTGTCTTGTTTGCTCTATTAATCTTTCTAAATTTTGCTTATCTGTGCAGAGATTTATTGATCTTCATTACCTAAACAGATAATCTCCATGAATGAATTACAGCTGTTAGGATCCCGGATGCTTCACTTTGAAAAGGTACTGTCAGCTTTCAAGGTACTGTTCTTTAGTGTATATTAATGTTTTTTGGACAAAAAAGGGTGGACAATGGCTAGTGCATAGAAAGAAAAATCAAAGAATAATGCTGGCTGGCAGAGATGACAAGGTAGTAAATTGCCAGATCCTGGAATGCAAATTACTTTTTAGTTCAGTATGAGATATTCTTTATTTGCTTGTTTCTTTTAATCTACCAGTCTTTATATAATGTGTCTGTAATTTTTGATGAGTAGAACATCTTTGAACAGAGAAAGGCTGTCTTATTCTAATTATCAGAAATGTGCAAACCCCAAATATTATGTGTAATTTTGGCTCAACCTAAATTCATCCTTCATGTCTTTCCCACCTGGTAATCAAAGGTAGACAAAAGGTCTATTGCCTTCCTACAGATCTCTTAACTTGTGTTGTCTCTTGGTATAATCTCACTTTACATTGCAGAGATGCATGATAGGATAATATACTATAAAAGGAAAAATCTTTGTTGAAGAGCGTTGTGTTCTCATTGAATAAATGTTAACTGGAAACCATGAGATTTTAACCCAGTTGCTTTTGCCAGCTTGATCCCATCAGTTGTCTTTCTGAAAGAAAATTTATCGTAGTAATCACAAATTAAAGAAAACTAAAATATTTACCCACTATAAATGATCCTGGAACTTCATTAATTTTAAGAGAAAGATTGTTCCTCCATGTAATTTTTCTAGACAGAGCTGATGTTTTCCTTCAGCTGAACAGACAGATGTATAAAAGATATTTAAGGGCACAGCCCTCATCAATTTCAGTTTCAGTTTTACGCCCAAATGCCCTTCATGCGTCCCTCTTAATCTTGCTGCTTTATGCTCTTGACAATAGAAAAATATCATTGCTCCTTAGAAATATTTTGAGTTTAAATACAGTAAAGATGAATAGATGCCTAAGAGTTCTATTTTAACACCAAGACACTCAAGAATTTTGCTCTAGTCCCTGACTCTGTGTTTGCAGATGGTAAATCTATGCATCTGACAATCCTCAGGTATAAAATGATACCTCAGAAATATGACAAGTAACTTGCCTGACAAAAGTTTGAAGGGTACGTTGAAGATCTGTGGATATTTTATATCTGTGAAAAGTATTAGCAAGAACTGAAAAACCTGAATTTCTCTTCAGCCTATAATCATCATATTACTCCAGTGACACTTCTATCATATAATTCAGAAGGAGAAAGCCTGCTTTGTTTTCTTCTCCATCCCCATAATTTAGGTAAGAGTCTAAAAAAAAAAAATCTCCAGCAATGCAAGAGACAAGCTGGCAATGAAAGATACATACAACGTTACCACTTTAGTAAGATTCTGTGCAAGCCTGGAACCATGATATGCTGCTATAATTAGAAGAGAACTACAATCTAAAATTAATAAATAAATGCCACCTGTCAGTGTTTTTGTTCAAAAAAGACATCATATTAAAGGAGCAGGAGCAGCTGAAACAATCTGAAAGAAGAAAAGCAGTGCAGTGGTGCAATAGCACCATCCAACCACCAAGCAGAGAGTTACAGACTTAACCTGTCCTGTGAAGGCAATGTCAAGGGACAGGCAATGCAGTGTTTTCTGCTGAGATTCAGAGATGGGACCTCACTTTTACAGAGGCATAGTATGACTGGACAGGCCCAGGAGGCCATGCAATTTGTTTGGCAGACTCTGCTTTGCATATATGAGGACCAACCACAGAAGTCAGTCCGGCAAGATGCAGGGGGTTTTGGGGAATGAAGCCAGCTGACACGTTAGTTCGTATGGTGGGTGAGGGTCCTGCTGTCAGAACTGTGCTCAAAGCTGAACTGAGGACTTCTACAAATTCAGGCTTGTATAGAAATTCATGACTTCTGTAGTGCAGCTTGTTACAGTAAGCACTGGGACTAGACCAACATGCTAGAAAAATGGATTTATCTACAGGGTGTGGTAAGAGGGTTTTTTTTCTGTTTGAACATGAAAGCCACACCTGGAACTCACTGCAGAGGCAGAACGAAACTCTATCAGTTTCAGAGCTGATGTAGCTCCTCCAAACTCCAACAACCTGGGCACAAAACATAGTCATTCTCTTGGAAGTCCAAATTAAAGATAGGAAATTGAGAACTGAGATAAATGCAGACTCAGTCAAATTTAGAGATGAGTTTAAGTGACTCAGTTTATACTAACTGAGGTGTTCATATCAGAATTTCTCAATTTCTCATAATTAATATATACATATATATATATTTGTAATATTAAAGTGATTTACCATGTTTTAGGTTATTGTGCTTTGGGAATAAGGTGGTTGACAGAGCTCTACAGACTTCTATTGGCAAGAAACACAACCCAGGTATGTCTGGCTTCACCAGAAATATGGCGGCTAGACTTCCATATTTGTAACAATCTACAGCAACTGTCCCTCTCCAGAATTAAGAGCAATCAAATCTGCACATCACAGTATGCCTTTAGACCTTGATTAGACAAAGAAGGGAATGAGTTTTTGTTTTTCCTGCAGAAATCACTTATTTAATTGGGGTTGTTTAGTCAGCAAAGAGAAAATTACAGGGTGATCTACTTATGTTCAAACATTAAAAAATGTGCAGGGGAAAAAAAAAGAAGAGAGGAATGACCTCCTTTCTCTGTTAATACTGACATACTGACTGAGATTAAATTACAGGAAAGCCTTGCAATGTAAAACACTAGAATAAGTTTTCTGAGGTGGTTACAAATTCTTTGTTATGGAAGCTTCTATGAAAGTCAACACAAGCATTTGTAACAGATGACAAAGTTGAAGTTGATCCAGTCAGCAGGCAAAGGCATAGATTAAATTGCACATCCCTTCCAGCAGAGCTTTCTGTCATTATTACAGCAGATTCTCCACCAAATCCAGTGTTCTTTCATTAACTTGTGCCAGCCTGCCTGATGCAGATGCGAGCTATCTGTTCCCTTCTATCGAAGCCTGACTGTTGGCTACTGGAATATGAAGGCTTTCACAGAAAAATCAAGTGCTCATTGAGGTTGCTGGATCTGCAGTGGCAATGTGTTTAAACACAAAGCAGCTTGCACACAATGGACTGCCAAATTGCCTTGATGTTTTTAGTTTGGAGGGTTGCTTCTTTAAAAACATATTCATCTACACTGCAGACTTGAAACATTAGTAGGCCTGAAACTTTCCAGCTCTGAGATAGTCTTGCAACCTTATCGACTTCTAGATGAAGCTAATGTTTCTGTTCATTGTCTAGCTAGACACTAGCTGTCCTCAGTTCATAGAAACATGCTGTACATGTTGGGGTTATAAGACAGGAGGAGCCCTGAGCCTGAAGCTATAGTGTGGGCTTTCTAGTTCAAAACTATTATGCTCTGAATTGTGCTATGTGATACATTCCCTGGCACAAGTACAGCTTCACAATGTCTCTTGTTTTATGACTTCATACACTGGACATTGCCTCAGGTACTGGCTCAGTGACAGAAGAGGCTGTAGGGAGGCTGAACATGTGCACGTTGTGCATCTTGGCCTGCCAAGAGTTGCAGATGTGATTGATCTTACTTTCATGTTTCCATTTTAGTCATAATTTCTAGCCCATTCTGATATTGTGAGCTGAAAGCAACACTTGCGTAAGGTCAAATATTTAAAACTTGGGAAGAAAAAGACTTTAATTCCCACACTTTCCGGGAGCACTCCTCATCCTATGTATTTTATTGGTTTGCAGTTGATTCTCCTCCAGCTATTCCTGTGGTATTTATTAATGTACCATTTCTTTTATTTACAGTATTTACTTCAACTTTCCTATTACCTTTAGGCTAGACTTTTCCCTAAGGTTAAGGGAAGAAGCAAAGGCTTCAAGGTCTGGATCATATAAGAAAATAAGCACTAACAGTTGTAGTTTTCAGGGATCCCAAAAGACAGTAGAAACAGTTTTGCAATAAATATTTTGGAATCCAGATCACATTGAAAAATAAGGATTTATCTTAAAACGCCTTCACTAACACAAGAAATCACTTTTGAAACAAGCTATAGAGTAGCATATGAGCCTGTGGTGAAGACAAAGTTGTGGAAATTACCAGTATTGTTCTCTATGCTGGGCTGAATCGGAGAATTCCTGCAAAATATTAGGTGCCTTGATTTCCCTGCTGATAAAACTAGAAATAACTTTAAATATTGTCAAACTTTCCTCTGGCTTGCTTAGAGAATTTGCTTAAAAAGCTGCTAACACTTCACTAAGGAAAGCTACAGTGGGGCTCTGATTATGTGCGTGGCCTTGAGAAACTACAAAGACATTATTTTGTCTTGTGTAAAATACTGAGTGAATAGTGTTTCCCACATCATAGATCCTTCTCAAAAATAATGTGTTCAAAATGTCTAAATACTCATTACATTCAGTTTTAAATGTGCATAGACTAATTCATAAGACCAAATGGAAATATTCTTTTAATAACTGGACTCTCTTCCTGGAATTACCAGAATCTCCAAGCCATTCAGCATTCCTGAATTCAACTTTTATTCTTTAGTTGTATGTCTGTCACTAGATGGCAGAGTCAGTATTGTAGCTGTTAGTAAAAATCCACAAGAAAAGACGCTCCCCATCATAGAATAAGAAATAGATCTATTTGTCCATGCAAGGGACAATGAGTTTGACCATGCAGAAGCAATAAGATCAAACAGAGCTACGAGCAGTGATTAAGCAGCTTATTTGTTACGTTTTGTTACTGTCCAGTACAATATCATTGTGTCCTGGCCGGATCCCTCTCTTTTTATTCCACTGTTCCATCTAGCTCTTAAACACAGGATGAAGCAAAGAATCTCTAGACAATATCTATCTTCAAGTCCAACATCCAGTAGAACAGAATTTTTGCCATCAGGTATCAGTTCCCATTATCCATATGAGAATAAGTCACTATGTCTGTCTTTGAAGACCGAGAGTGAGATCTGCTAGGCTGGTACTTGAATGTTAGAAAGACCCAACATAAAATGCTTCCCGGACTTCTCTTTTTGAAACCAGTAGAGGTCTAGAATCCTGCAATACAATTATGCAATATTTCTGTGTTGTAAATAAATCATACCTTCGTAGTCAACTAAAAAAAAAAAAAACCCAAAAACATTTTAGTCTTTGTTCTTGGCACCATTCTACAATTTTATCACCTGTTGTGTCTTTGCTGATGAATATATGATCTCAAAAAATTTTTAGGGCAGATACGGATACTTGTAGCACCTGAATACCGGCATGGAAAGAACAGTGCAAAGATTTATTTTAGCCACTAGGTGGTAGCAAGACCGCACACCTGGAGAAAAACAGCCTGAATTTCTGTTCGAGTTTATACCAAAAATAACCAGAACTAATTTGGTGGCAAGTGATCGTCAATATGCAATTCAGCCTTCAGATGAGTTTGGCTAGCTTTAGTATTTCACCTCCACATAAAACCAGTTTTCATGTTCTGAATCTGTGTCAGCAATCTCTGAAATTCAGACTTTTAATTCAGATATTTTTTATTTGTTGTTTTGGGGGTTTTGATTGGGGTTTTTTTGTTTTATGAAAAGAAAAGAAAGACAGGAGATAGGGAGAGAGGGAGAAAGGCCAACCACTAGACATTAAATGAATCTCTGAAAGGATCATAATGAACACAAAAATTAGGACCTTATAAATGTCCACTGTTGTCTTTCTCATTGGCTGCCTCCTTCAAATTCACAAAGTTCAGAAATATAGTGGTTAAAAAAAAAAAAAAGACAATTAATTATGACATTATAAACTCCTATATCATCTTTGAGATACATAATGTTTCACTGGTAAAAGCAAATATCCATAAATATTATTAAGCCCCTCAGATAATTTGTTAGGATGTTTCATATATATGTCTGTTGAAAAAGACTGTTCCATATGTAAAGGACATGGCATTGGTTGTTCATGGTAAAGGGAAATATACTGTATCTCAGGCAACTTAAAGATTTGCTGTAGTCTGCGTCTCTGGTACATCTCAGAGCTTGTATTTCAGGGCTGGTTCAGATGTCTGAAACTTCTGCAGTGCATTCTGGTCAAATATGGACCATCGTCAGATGTAATGACACAAGGAGACAGGTATATCATATGCTCTGCAGAATTATCTCATCACTCTTCAGGGACAGACCTAAAGTGTATCAAGAAGTAGCGGCCTTAATTTTTTAGGACCATTTATAAAGTACTTCAACATCTGTCAGATTTTCAGTATTGGCTTGTGGAGACAGGCATGATGTTCTAAGCAGAAGGGAAGGCTGAGGAAAAAATGCGTGCAAATACTTTGGCTTGAAAGGCCAGCACAGAACATTGATTGTGCCAGTATCTCTGGAGTAAAGTCTTTGGCTGTTCCTTAAATGAATGATAGCACATCTGAACTCCCAGAAAGCACGGCTTCAGTGTACCAAAATTATGAGCTTTTTATAAGGTTATGAACTTATCTTCATATTCCCTCCCAATCTTCTGTCATTAGGATCATATTTAAAAAATCTGTTTACAGTATAAAGTATTTCAGAAGTTTGTATGTGTCTGTGTGTTATAATAATAACCACAGTTCTGGGTCAAATGAAGGATTTATCAGTATTCTTAGAACTCTTTGGCTTTTCTTATATATCTCTGAATAGAACATGTTAGAAATCTTTTGGTAACATTTGTGAAAACCGGTATTTGATAAACCCAAAAGTGAATAGATTGTGAAAAAAAGAATTAAAATGGCAAAGTATTTTAAGACTGTAAAATAATAGATCTATCTTGTCCCCTAAACTTCAATTATCCTGTTTAAAACTTTGCTTGCTAATCTTTTATGCTGTCCTAAAGTTCAGAAGCAAAAAAAAAAAAAAGCTTTTCAGCAGGATGAAAGCAGCATGTTCCAAGTTTTATTTAGGGTATCATGAAAATTTGGGTACAGATTTTGCCCCCAGGCAAAAAAAAAAAAAAAAAAAAAAAAAAAAGCTTTTGAATCTGTCATTCTCCCAGGAAAAGTTTACTGCTGCACTTCAGCACAAATCCCTCTCTGGCTTTTGCCTTGTCTTGCTCAGGACAAGCCACAGCAGTGGATCTCCCAGCACTTCTGCTAGCTTTCAGTGTGCTCTCTGAACACCTATTTGTGGGTGTTCTCCTGGATGAGAACAACAACATTGTCCCTGGCGCTCCTTTCTGTAGCCAGTTTGGAAAATGCCTGTTGATTTATGCTTTTAGGCAAAATATTAAACACTTTGCTATAAGTGTGGCCTGTAAAAATGAGATCTTGTATTTACATAGTTTGATAACACAGATATACAGGGACCTAAATAAAAGGAAAATTAACTTCCAGTTTTTAAAGACTTATGCTATCCACAGGACAATGTTGGAGAGGTAGCAATGTGGGAACTTTGCAGCAACGTTTAGGGGGGCACCTTTGCTGAAAGGTCAGTTGGCTGGCTCTCTTGAGCAAACATCTCAGGTCTGATAAAAAATCAGAGTCCCCAGGATTAGTAACATGCTTGCTAAGCCTTCTATTTAGAGACTGAAACTAGCTTCAGATCAGAAGTGAACATGTGGAACCCACATGTGTTTACGAGTTAGCCGGGACCTATGAGAGCCTCTGGCTATTTTTTCATGTGTCCATCAGCACCCTGCCCTCCTGCACACTGGATGTCAGCATGCTATCCTTCTCTTGAGCTTCTGAGTGCTGAGATTTTTCTTGGTTTTTGTATTTTTACAGGGAGAAAATAGTAATAGTAATAATAATTTTAGAAAAGCTCTCAACGCCATCTTACTGTGGTTGATGTATGTGCTATGATTGTTGGCACCACTTAATTTCTATCACTGTTAGTTCTTTTGCTGTCACTTAGGTGCACATAAGAAAGAACATTCCTTTCACATAGACCCACTTTCATGTAAACTTTAGCCATCATCATACCAGAAGTCAGAGATAAGGATAGTAGCTTCTGCTGCTGCTGATTAGAAAGAAATCAAAGATGTTGATGTGGATAAGCTATTATGCCTTTTGGACTGAAAACCTGTCCCTCATGGTACAGTAACATGCTGTGAAGACGTGCCTTCTCCAGGCACTTTGACCTTTTTATAATGCTACACCACCATGTAGTAATAAGTGTGCACTCAGTGACTGACAATACTCAGTTCTGTACATATAGACAACCCATGCCTGGGAGAGCACCATGTGGGAGAGGTGTCAATAAGGCACAGGCAAGAAGTTAGGCTCACTGATACAGTTGTGACTGGACCATCACGGTATGACTCCTCACACATTCAGTGCACTAGTTTGAAAGTGATGGCATTAGCTGCTAAAGCCTGTGCCTTCTGTGGCTTCATAAGTGCCTTTAAATATCCTTTCTATAAATGCCTTGCATAAGGACTCCTGCTGGCTGAAGCATGACCTGAAGGAGCTGGGAATGGGGCTTACGACAGCTTTTGGATAATGGGATTAGAGACTGGTAAAAACAGCCTTTAAAAAAAAAAAAAAGTTCTGGTGCTTCTAAAAGAATTAAGATTAGATAGGGCTGTTACATTAGTTTTGGCATTCAAGCCAGGGAGGTTTGATTCTGATTCCTTGCACTATGAAGTGAGACCAGGCTTCAGCAGAATTAGTCCTACATTAGACTTGTGTGATCCTTCTTCTAGATTCAACAATTCCTTCTCTTGTTTCTTCAAACTTGTCACAAAGTTTCTTTGTTATTTAATTCTCACATTAAAGAATATCAAAGATCAAAGGTGGAAGGGGCAAGGCAAATAACTTGCTTTCCTTATACTGCTTTATCCATCTGTGGGACTCCACTATGGGAGCTGAAGAAAGAGTGTATCTTTAAATTTCATGGCCCAATTCTATAATTACCAAAGGTTAATATAATTAGGGAGTATTCAACATGAAAGAAATGGCAGAACCTGTGGCCTTTTCCTATTGCAAAACTGTAACCTTTGGATCTTTTAGGATGCAGGTTAGCAAATAGGTAGCAGAAAACAGTTAGCATTTGGATGATTATATGTCATTAATCTCCATTTCAAATAAGTAATTTCATCAAGGAGAAAGAAAAATGAAACTGTGGCCAACTACCTCTGTGGTCTCATCACACTAGAATATACTTTTAGTTTCTTTTTACTTCAATTTTTACCAGCTTTTTTCTTCTTTCAGCAACTGTTGTGGCACTTTTTCAAATCTAAACTCACAAGTAGAACCATTTATTTTCATAATGTCTTTGCTTTAGCATCTAGTTGAACACCCTTTTCAATATTCCCAAGTCTTGCTAACTACAGCAGTATTACAGCAATGATTTAATTATTTCCTTCTCAGTATTTATTTCAGATAAAAATTCCCTGAAAAATCTTAGATCCTGTACATTTGTTTTAGAAAAGGACATATGTATTGAATACTAAACAGGCACGTACTCCTACTGAAGTAGTCCCTAACCACTATTTAATCATGTTAGCAAATTATGAACATTTCTGGCCAGCCTTATTGCACTACCAGCAAATACTGTCTTTGATGTTTCTTTGGTTTAGATCTTCCAATCCGTGTTCTTCATGATGAAATGGAAATAGCCATCATACACTACAGATGTACTTGCAAAGGACTTCCACAAAGTTTTGCCCTATAGCACACAATAATCCTTATCTGAGGAGAGGTAAAGGATATAGAATGTACAATTTATGAGACTCTTTAAAATGGAAAAATAATTGGGAAAGTGTGCTTTAACTGGAACACTTAAATAAACCTTTTCAGGGAAAAGATTTTTGTTTCCAAAAGTAACAGGTCTATTCTGAGTGATTGAATTTCCTGCCAGTGTCTTCTCCTGAATATGGTATAAATGATATTTAAACTCACAGGATATTCACCTATGCAACCTGAGTGTTGGGAGAGGGAGGAGATGTTTCAGAACATCAAAGAGGAAGACCCTCTCCTGCCACATATTACTTTTTAGTCTGAAAACTCCGACACTTTCCAAGTTATTGGGGTGGGGAGGGGTGTACCACAACACTCTCAAACTGACAAAAAAATCCCCAACTTCTAGGGAGTGGCCACAGAAAAAACAATCTGAAATCCCCCTCTATTACTATAATATCTTAGCAACTCACAAAAATCTTTCAGGTATGTATCTTGATGGCACCCTGCTAACCATAGAAGGGACTGAGACATACAAAATTGTGACCGTGAAAGCAGGAGAAATCAATGGAAGGAAAGGAAAGTAAACCCAGTCTTTTGGTCTCTGCACTTCCTGTCCTTATTAACTATACCATTTGTCCCTACTTGATGAATGAAACATAAAACAAGGGATGATGACATATGAAGAAATGGAAAACTTTTCTCTTTAACTCAAAGGATTCCAACGTGATGTTGGAGGAATATACTAATCAAACAGGGTAGATAGATATACAAACTTCCATAAGTTGGTAAGACTAAAAATACATTAGTAGCATAACTGCAGCTGTCTCTGTGGCATGGGACATTGCCTCATCTCTCGAAACCCTAGAGTCAAGCTTCCGTAAGAAGCAGACTACCATATTAGGTGGTTACAACGATGAAAATATTCATAGCAGATGATGAGACAATCAACCACAGCAATACTAATGTGTTTTATGATGGAAGAACACCACCCTTGGTACCCTTGAAGTATATATTCATATTTTTCAACATCTGTTACCCATATTCTTGATGGTAGGATATAAATGGACTGTTTTTAGCTTCTTTTTGTACTGGCTAGACCTACATCTCAAGGGCCACCATGAATTGTGCTTTTGCACTACTTTCACCATAATTATTCTTGGGTATCTGTAATTAAAACCATCTGAGAAAGCTAGAGTAGAGGCATCTCAGAAACACAAGCAATTACAATAGTGATTATGTAAGATGAGTCATAGTGATGACTATGGACATTTTGGCAGACAAATCTGCACCTTCAAAATTCAGCCTGTCTTCCTCTTTTTCCCTAGTAATTTTTCAATGGACCTCTAATGAGTTAATAATCAATGAAAAAACAACCTTCCTATGTTCTGTTCTTGACATTCATACCAATACATCCCAGAACATTAGCGTAACTTTCCCATGTCAGTCTTCAAGTAATTTTACAGGGTGCTGACAGTGCTCAGACTTCAAGGTTTGTTACGAACCAGCAGGATGCATGGGACTAGATTTGGCACCTGAAGATGAAGATAGATACTCATTAGAATTTCAATAAGTAACTGTGTGCTCAACTCACACAGCTTCTCATGAATTAATTATCTGATCATCAGAGAAAATCTCAGTAATTGCTCACCATTAAGGCCTTCCCAAGGCTGCCATTCCAGACATAAGTCTTGATGACAGAAGGTCTACAGTTGTCATGTAGCGTGGAAAAAAGAGGGTTTGGACTTGAGAAATGCAATGTTCTGCTGCCAATTATATACCAAGCCTGAGTTGCTGACAGTTTCCTTTTCCTTTCACACTTAGGCAACATCTCTGGTCACAGAAAATGAAGCAAAGGCCTCAGGAAAGAAACAGAAAAAATATATTTTGAAGGAGAAAAAAAGTGAAGCTCTAAGCCAACTCTCTGATGCCTGGTCTATTGAGAAGATTTAGACAGAATTTCCTGGGTCTGATTTATGAGGGAATTTTCTGGGCCAGAATGAATTTCTGAAAATCATTATCTACACAAAGTATAACAAACAAAAGAAAGCAGGAACCATGAGTATAAAATAGTGCATTGACTTTCTTCCTTTTCTGAAACTGCTTTTCAGACTAGTGATGGTGATTCTTTATCATACAGGAGAGCCATAGCACTGCTGAAGGAATAGCTGGAGACAACAGGGAGAAAAAATAGGCAGAGAACTGAAACCACGCAAAAATTCAGCTATAAAATATAGTAGAGGGAAAAGCACTGGAAGGCAGAAGAAGACTAAGACACATAATTAATTAGTAATGCCCTATGAAATGAAAACATCATGGGATTTAAAAAACAGTGGTAGGTCCATGAAGTTGGTTTTCTATGCTTACTAAGCATATTTTGGAGAGAGAAAGAACTTGCCTGTAGGAAATTTGTGTGTAGATGTGGGGTGTTGCTTAGGGGAGAGAGGTTTCCTCCCTTCAATCTTGGATCTAATGAGACCCAAATGGTTCCTGGATGTAATTATTTCATAAGGTCTGTTGAACAGACATTACAACTTTCACCTGCTGTAATCTTAGCTCAAATATGGCTTGCAAAGAGGAGCAAGAGTGCAGTGTCCTAGAGCCTTCTGGAATGAAATCTTTCAATTTATAGATAATAAATCACTTGAAGCTGAAAACCACATTTAAGTAACACCTCATTGAGCCTTTTTAAAAACATTTTCTCTTGGTCTACCACATGTATAAATAGAGTTGAATAAAAATGATTTGTCTTGTTGATAATGAGACTAAAAGCACCAGTAGCAGCATAATAATATATGCTTTCAGACAAATCCTGTTAATGTTCTTTAAAATACTTCCCATCATTCAGACAATGGAAAGCTGTGTCTTTCGTTTGTTATACTGGAGGAAGGAAATATTAAAGGAGAAAATCTTCTATATTTTTAAAGGACAGATTTATTGGCTAATAGGGATAAAGGACTATGTGTTTAAAGGAGCGTGGAGGAACACTTTCAAGAAAGTGTTGTCATGGTGAGAGGTGCTAATGTCTTACTCATTGGGGATTACTGATTTAGATATCCCAGGATGAAACCCTTAATGTTATAATTAAACACAGAGGGCCATGACAGATATGCCAGGGGATAGAGAGTCTCTCTTTTTATTTTTTTCCTCCCCTCTCCCTGCCCCCCCCCCCCCCCCCCGCCCCCTTCTGTTCTTAATTTTTCTTCCAGAGTAGCTTTTTAGAAGTTGTGTTCACAGCCAGACTCAGCTTTACAGAAAAGACTGGGACTAGGGATTTTTAAAGTGCAAAATTGTAAGTGCCAAGGAGAAAGAAAGAGATGGTAAATCAGCTACAACTGTGAGAGAGACACAGAGGAAAGGGCTGCTTCTTCCAAGAACAAGGCAAATTGTTTTGGTGGAAGTGTCTGCAACAGTAAAAGATTCTCATCTCTACCTGGGTCCCCTCTAAAAGTACTTATATTTGAAAACAAAGCCTCTGAAAAATTACAAAATATTGGAGAAAAGAGAAGAAATGGTATTATGTGAGATAAAAGATGGAAAGCCTGTTAGAGAAGAAACATCTCTGAGGAAAACCTTTCCTCCACTATTCCTCACTTCAACCAAATTGAATGACAGTATTTTGAATGCTTTCTTTTACAGATATCCCAAAGTTTATTCATATGAAAATTTCTCTGTAGACACTTAACTACATGCCTCAGAGATGCCCTTATGTCTTGTGAAAATGTTGAAAAAAAGTCCAATTCTTCTTTCAAATTATCTTGCACAGATTTCTGGTCCTCAAACTGAAAAGACCATACTGCAAACCAAAAAACTACCACAAAAAATCTTTCAGCAAGGATATCTTGCTGCATTTACCTCTAGGGTAAACTCCGAGATGTTGTGTCATAACCGGGTTGAAAAGCCAATGTATGGCTCAGGCATTTCTGAGAACGTATGTCTCCCACAGAACTTGCTTCAGAATTTAAGAAATAGTCATGGTTATTTTTCTATGTCAGGGTATAATGAGGTATTTTACTCAGCCAAGACTTTTAGGAAATGAGACTGAAAAGCAATGAGCCATACTTAAGACACAAGGCACACTGGCAATGTTCATTAGAAGGAAGTCAGACCTTTTCCTGGTAGATTCAAGGTACACAAGAGATCAAAACAATAACCTCCTACAGCTGCCTTCCTTCTGACAGTTTTCAAGCTGCTTCATCATGCACTAAATCTAATATTAATTGTGTGTAAGTCCATGCAAGAATGCTAATTAAAACAATGCACCTATCACATACTCATGCCTTCCAGGCAGTGAGAACACAACAGACAGCTGCTGTTCCAAGTCAGTGTATGGGAGGATAAGAGGTAATTGACCCTGCAGTTGTTAGGTTAATTCACAAAGGGAAATCTCTTGCACAACTGGTGTTTCTTCTGCTCTCGCATAAAAAACAACTGTACGAGAAGCATTCTCTTCATATAAGCTATTTGTATACAGTCATGAAGACTAATTACTTAAACAACGAGTTCTGCAAGCACAGGAAATAAGGAAGTCTTGTGCTCCATGTATTTCTGCTTCATGCCTGACTGACTTCAGAGTCTAAGAAAACACAGGCTCCATTTGAAACTTTTCCTGTGTCTGGGACCTGCTTAAAAACTCTTCCCATGTGGGAGAGGCATGAACACGAACATGTCCTCGTTTCCTCCATTAGGCATAACACATAAGTTCTTTTGCTGTAGCTGGTTATCTATTTTCACAAACAGGTAGAAGTTTAATTATCTTTGATACATCTACTCCCTGACTGAATTCCTTTAATATATTATTGGTTTCACTGGGAGGAGAAAGGAAGTGCAAAATTAGGAATACACATGGACAGGCACACTGACAGCAAAAGCCTCATGTTGCAATAGTCAAGTTAAAAACCCAACATGCAGGTGTCAGATAAGATAATTTTCTTTACATACATGAGACTCTTGATTTTACTCCAAGGGTTCAAAAAAAATATGGTTTTCTGTAATAAGCAAACCCACAAAATCCTGCAGGAACTCACGAAATCTTAATTGTACTCAGTGTACAGAAGAAGACATGTAGGGCTTAATATGCTGATTGGGTGGCTTTTAACATCCATTTAACATCCACAGGAAGAAATGAGGTTACACCCCTCAAAGGTTCCCTCCACACAACACAAGGTGATTTCCAATTATTGCATGCATATCTGTTGAAGAGAGCCTAAGCCACAGCATTTGGATTCAAACATGAATCTGAACGCCCTAAAAGTGCTCATGCCTGAGGTTTTGGTTTGATTTGTCATAGAGATAAAATGACCACCTACATGTATTTATCTAGATCCCAGTCTAAATTTTATGCTTAGAAGTAGGCAGAGGTTTGGGTTAAGATTATCAAGAAAAAAAAAAAAAAATTTTGGTCAAATCAAAGTTAAAGTTTTCAAACACTTCTCATTTAGCTTAAGGGAAAAATTCAGAGAAATTTCTGGAATGTAGACAGGGAATGTTTAAAAAAATTAATAGAAGAGTTGAGTCTAATCCTTTGGATGAAAGTCTCAATCAATGCTTGCTAAAAAAATGATGGTTTCCTTTTTTCTCTTAATTAAAAAAAAAAACAACCCAGTATCTCCTCATAACTTTATAGGGCTACATCCCAAAGCAGCTTAACATCTGCCCCTGCCCACCAGCATCCCTTACCTCTACTGCACCTTGAAAAGGCAAGAATGTACTTTCACGAAAAGAATTTAAAAAACCCTCAGGCTTATGTAGGCAAATTCTTACAGCTGATAAGTAGTATGTTCTTTCTGAACACTGGATACCTTCTAGAATACTTGAAGTTAATTTGATTTAATAATCAAGTAATTGGTGAGGAATATAATTTAAGTTCATTAACACAGTTCTGTTTAGACATTTCCAAATGATATGCTCAATGATACAAATTCATGCAACACTTACCTACTTTATCTATTTTTCCCCCAAAGGTACGTTTACACTCTTATGTTAGAGCATGAAGGGAAAACTGTATCGGTTATAGCATCTGATGTATACAGTAATGCTACCTGCAGCTGTTCTTTTTTCAGCTGCTATTAGCAGCACTTTCCTCCTAATTGGGCAGTTGGCGCTAGTGACTGAGTCATCTACCCACTGTGAGTAAGAGCTGAATATCTTTCATGTTAGCCCAAAGGCTAGTAGTTTAGATAGGAAGAAAAAAGTTAGATTAGGTACTGCATTTTTAACTTACATGGCTCCCATAATTTTACTGAACGATGTTAAGTGGTGTTTCCCTCCTTTTCTTTAAGGCATTGGATCTCAGATTTACAAAAAATTGCAGCTTTCATCTTTCTAAAAAGTTGTTTTACTTCTGATTTGTTTAAAAGTTCAGATTTGTAGTGTAGAAACAGAGTCATTACAATCTACTACATGCTAGAATATCTACTATCCTTATTTTGTATTGAATTTTTAATATGCTTAAGGTTCAAAAATAAGTCATTATTTAGTGCTCCTGAGTGTCTTGATACAGTCATATACTTACACAGAGGAAGAGCAGAGTAGCTTAGCAGGGTATGAGAAAACTGCTGATAGACCAAACATTTAATTTAGGTATCAGAAAGCTCTTGAGCCTGAATCCTTGTGTTTTTGTGATGGAGCTCAGGTATTGTGTCTTCTTCTTGAGTGCCATACATCAGAAACACAAAGGAACAACAAGATTCCTGTCAAACAAAAGGAGGAAAGGAATCAATCCACTTTGGGCATATTTCTTATATCTTCAACCTAGAAAGTGGCCAACACTGAATTAACAAGTGCATTACTTAAAATAGCTGCAGCAAGTGAAAACCATCTTAAGGCTCCTATAACCTTACCTAGGAAACTAGTCTGGCATATAGATACTGAGAGATTAGGCAAGTTAAAGCCACCTAGTTTCCCCTCATTTTGCAATTGCATTAATTGCTCCTTGGATGGAGCAGAGAGGGGGGCTTGTATCTGCATTCTAAAGGAAAAAAAAACCACAAGTGGAAGTGGAGACTTGGTCTTGGCATGACTGTATCAGCCCATAAAGTGATATGAAACAGGTTAATACGTCAATATAGCTTCAAAGTACAAGCAAAAAATAAGCAATCCAAATGGTATATATATTCAGACAGTAAGGGGGAAGGGGCAGGAAAGATCTTCTGCTCATAAGAAGAGGAAGACTGTAGAGACCTATGCCTTTGAGAAACAGCTGTGTGGTCTGATTTCATTTCTCATTCAAAAAGAAATGGAAGTTTTCCTAAGTACATGGAGAAAAAGTCATCCAGAGAACTATGTTTTATGACATCCCAAAATGAGCTAGCACATTATATGCTACAGAAACACTCAATGATTTGTCATGGAACTCTCTGCCGCTTTGAAGTAACTCCATGAATTGCTCTTTACTTTTTGGACAGCTTTCCAGTTGTCCTTTATGGCTTAATATTAGAAACTTGGTGGAACACACAACATTTGCAGCTGAGAAAAACCCTTTCCAATGAAGTGCTGCTCTTCTCTTCTTTTTTGAGAGTATCTATGTGAAAAAGAGTTGGTTACTCTCTCATGTAGTTGGTGTTAGGAGACTAATCTGTTAGGACAGTAAGAACCCACTGACAATTACTGATCAGCATAAGCCACATGAGTTTCTTTTTCGCATCTACCTTATGCCTCAGAGCCTGTACCAAAGCAGTGAAATGAAGTAAAAAGTTTCCCTAGATGGGATCTGTGAGCCAAAAGAAACCTTAAGGCAAAACTGAATCTACCTTTGGCAAAAATTAGAATAAAGACAAGACAGCCTGAAGCTGAGGTTATTAAATCTGAGTAAATCCTGGCATTGCCATAAGCTAGTTTAACCTGTTAGCTCAAAAAAGGAGAAGGAAAAAAAAAAAAAAAAAAAGGCAAAGGCAAACTATCTGGCCCTATTAAGAATAGTTTTTTCTTCCCAGTTAGTAGTGAATTAACAGAGAAGCACTTCAGGTGACTTAGAACTCTTCAGATGACTGCCAAGGTTGAGACAATAGTAATAGGAGAATCAAAAATGTGGGGGAAAGGAGAGGATCTGTGGAATAATTAATCAAGCCAATGTAGGGTTGGCAGTAGTTCTCAGATAGATGTGCTCACTCTCTAGAGGACTTCTCTGGGATATGGTGGACTGAGATTCAGAGACCCTTTCCTTCCAGTCCACAACTGGCAACTTAGTTTATGTCTCTTAATCTCAGATTTATGTCCAAAACACTTGCTTATAGGCCTTCTTATAAACTATTTGACTAGTGAATGGCCCTGAAAGAGGAAGCAGATTCTACTAACAGTTAGATACTCAGGATGGCTGTAGCTGTAGCTCCAAATTAGATAGAAAGGTGTTTGGGTCTTTGTTTCTACCATCCTAGTTGAATACATGTAAATCTACTCAAGCTGTTCTTTCTATATAAAATGACTGAAAAAGAACAGAAAATAATTCTGCAGTATTTTTATTTCTGGTTGACTCAATCCAATTTTCCCATGTTTATTTGTGGTTTCACTACCAAACTGAAACATCAGCTACTTGTAATACCTTGGTCTTTGCTGGTTAGTTTAACCATAATCACTGTTCTTAAGAAAAAAGCTTTTCTCTTAATAAGACTTCACCTGTATGCATGAAAGACTTTACCTTTAGTTACTTAGCTGTCAAGAGCCTACATAAATCATATGACTTCCAAGGCTGGTGTGAACAATGCTTAAATGTTTTTTCTCGGCTGCAGGTATCAGTAGTGTACTTCAATTAGTTAAACTGAGAGATTACTTTAAAAAAAAGGTTGGGGTTTTTTTTTTAAATTTTTGTTCCTATAAAAGAGAGTCTATGGTTTAAAGATTATTGTTTTGAACTATGGACTTAGATTTTGGAAAATGATTGCAATAAGACATGATTTGTGACAACAGGCTTATTCATTGTCATCTTTAAAAACACATTTGCCACAAGGTGGCAAACTATGTCTACAGGTTTAAATTGAAAACAAGATTGTAGATATGTCAAGACATCTCTGAAAACCTTTTATTTCCTGTGCTCAGGTAGAAAACACTATCATATCAATACCTGATGTATCTCTACTATGTGTGGAGAGGAGGAAATTTTGGTTTTATGAAACAAGACAGCATGCAGAGGGGGAAAGAGGCATTCCTCATGCTAATACTTTTAACTCACACTTAACTCACAGAATGTGCATTTAAACAAACCTTCCAGATCTTCCTGAGAAAGTACTCTAAGTTGCATAAGTCTATGGAAGCAGCTGCTAAACTTGTGAATAATCATTAACATAATTATAGGGCTTGGCTTGGTGGAACTAAGTTTTGCACTGGGGTCAAAACTTTTCAACCTAATAGGACGTTTTGAATGATATTCCATGGGAACTGGACTTGTGTGACAGACAAAAGCACAGAAAGGACCTTTGTAACAAACTCTTTTAAAAGAAACAAACAAATGAACAAACAAACAAACTTCTGTAACTAGATAATACTAAAATATGCATGTTGCAAAGATAAGCATAAAGAAAGGTAGAAGGTAATGTAATTTGTATGTGTGTGTGTGTTAAATAGAACAGTGAGAAGGTAGATGGCACTATTATTGGAGTATCAGGAGAAAACAAAGCAACAACAAAAAACAACCTCTTTAATCTTTAACAAAAGGCTTTTACAATAACAATTAATATTTAATAAGTGTAGAGTTTCTTATGCAGAAGTCTAAGAAAGAAAGAGGTCTGGATAGATTCCACTTCTGCCTTTTACCTCTTCACTGCAGGTGCATTTAGTAGCCCAGTGTTTGATAACTTTCTGATTGTAATCATCTAGATTAACTCATCCGACTGTAAGCAGCAATGCAGATAAACCACTATTCTGAACTGAAGAACAAGTGCAGTTTGAAGAAAACTTTCTGGTATTTTATCAAGGGATAACTAAAATGCCTTAGGTGACCTTTTGGGTGTTTAAAGAAAACAAGCTCATCAAAAATAATAATTAAAAAAGGCAGCAATTTTTCAGTCACTTCTGGGAGGGCAGATGCTTCATAGTAGGATTGTTAGGACATTAATAAGGAAAACTAGATTGTGGATGAAAAGGAAGACATTGGCCCTTGAAGCCTAACTTTTACGTAAGAGTCTGAAGGAAGAGTCTGAGATGATCATTCCTGCCCCTCCTGAGATTCTACATTTAGGGTTTTTTCCTATCAGATCCAGTCACATCGTATGCAAATGCTTTTTTGAGCAATCCAAAGTGAACACTTAAGGGAGCAAACCCTGAACTAGTAGGAGTTCTGTTAGGCTGCCCTCTCAATATGGAGTTAAGTGACAGACCTGCTCTAATGGCTCTACAAATGGTCCATGCAGAAGGAGTCTTTAAATAGTTGTTGACAGTGGATCTTTCCTTCTCATTTTTGAGGCATTCCGGTGCTAATGGAAAAAAAAGGAGAAAGAAAAAAAAATCATCTGTATCCATTCCACAGAGACTCTTCCTTTATCTGCCATGTCAAAACTTCATAAAATATACAAACCCTCACTTGACACAAAGGAGTTAACATCTAAGATGAAATCCATCTTTGGGTCTTTCAGACTTTGTGCTTAAAAGAAGACTTAAAACTTAAAAATAACGAACTCAGCAGTGGATTAGTGTCATCATGCCCTTGATAAAGATTCGCAGTCCTCCTTGGAAAGACAAGTTTGGTTTACTACATTAATGTAGTTTTTGTAAGGGAGACTATACCCTGTGACACAGATTTTCAGATTGAAGTACTTAAAAGTCTTGCCTCTGCCTCTGGAGTTTGGTGGCTAAAAAGAACAGTGCCCTAATTGTTGACAGATATTGAGTTATTGCTTTAAACAGCTGTGTAACACATCTGCAAACAAGGACAGCTGAGTGCAGGAATCCTTAACTACTGGTGAGCAGCTTAGTGGTGCCAGCAGACATGGATTGCTGTGATAGATTATAATCACAATAAATTCAATAAAGTCTGAAACCCAGGATAGGACCTCTGCTCAAGGAGATCAGTAAGGCATCAATGCAGAGCATGGGGCACATGGCTGGAATGTGATTTCATCTCTAAATATGAATTGCAGAAATCAAGTCAACAATAAGTTGTGCATAACAAGAAGGTGAAAACAAAGAAGTGAGATTGCTGTGCTAATAATATGTTAATAATTAATTATCCAGAAGAAAAACACTGGCAGGAAAAGGTATAAAATCTGAGGAAAAAAAGTAGGTTCAGGCAATGCTGAGGATCAGTTTATTTCAAAGAATTGCAGAACTTAACACTTCTGCAGTTCATTGATGGCAATATGGCCAGCAGAGACTCATAAGGTGATTGTACTGTTGTGTGAATATATCTTAGCTTATATCTTGCCATATATCTTCATCTATTCCAGGGCAAGCCATAGCTTTTCCTCACAACTTACTCACCCCAGCCCATGCCTACATGCACTAGCTAATAAATAATTTAAATAATTGTGGTGTGCCTATAAGTGCTGTGCCTGATCCTGCCCTCAAATCTCCACAGCTGACAAAAGAAACCAAAATAAAAGTGACCCAAGGATTTGGGATCTCCAAAAGAGATTCAAAAATTATGACATATATGAAAAATGACTGTGATCCTGATTGAGTTAAATGGACAGACAGATGTTCTGACCCCCTGCTTCTTGTGACACTTCAGCTTTGCTTTTCTTTACTTTTAGCTACTCTCTATTTATTTTTTTGGCTGCATATATATGTTTTGATAGATATAAAGTTACATCTTCTCAATTCTTCTCAATTCTATTTCTCTCTACTATCAGAGAGATTTTCTTGGACAGCATGTGATGCTTGTCTTTTTGTGCAAATATAACTTATTGTTTAAATATAATGCTCATTGCATTGTTTTCATGAAATTGGTTTAATTAAGAACCTTCTCGTAAATCTTCCAGTCACATCACTTTCATTGGTTTACTCTGGTTTTACCCTATCAATGTATAAGGGTTAATATGGTCCAACATCCATGTGACTGACACGGAGGTTCAAATTGCAGTTCTTCTAAAATGCTTGATGTTCCACCTAGTTCTAACTGGTTTTGTCATCTTCAAATGTTATTGTTACCAAAAAGCATTAAGCTGAGGCTTCAAAATTTTTACAAGTTATTCTTTCATTTCAGCTATCTTACTCATGCCAAATAACTGTCTCAGAACAAGTACATGTTGAAAGAGGAGAATGTGTACTGGGAGGAAGATCTGCCTCATGTTCAGTTCATTATGGGCGGTAACCCATCAATCAGGCACAGCCCTTGAGGAGGCCTTCAAGTAGATAAACTAAGTACCAGACACACCCAAGACCTGGACTTCCAGCACAGAATTTCTTTTCCTATGTAATATAAAAAAGTGTACACATCTGTAAAAAAAAGAAAATCAAACAGTTGCATGTTAAGATTCTAACAATAGCATTGAGAGAAATAAGAATTGTAATTTTGATCTTGTGTTGATTTGTTGGCAAGAAATTTGTATGGAGTTTTGCTAAATTCAAGTGCAAAGGTCAAACAGCAGAATGAATTAATATTTTCTGGTTATAGGTGCAATTTAGCCAAGAAATATGTCTAGTAGGTCATATACTGTATAATGTCTACTATATAAAAAAGTCCAGCTGAGTCCAGTTATTAGAATCTTTTTTCTATTTCTATTCTTTGTATTTCTGTACAGTAATTTCTCCTCTATTGCTATAACATGGATATGCTATTAGTTCTGCATGCATAATAATAATAATAATATCCTGTTCTCATACACTGTTTTCCCTTGTTAGAGCTACATAGAGCATCTTAACAGAAGTGACCACTATTGATGTCCTTTTTGCACGGATGAAGAACTTTGGCATTACATTTCTTAGAAAATACATCCTATGCATATGTACTCATGGTCATCTCTGCTTTTCACAATTGCTTTGCTCAGTCCATTGACCAAATCTTTAGGAAAATGTACATCTTCTACACCTTGGGGGGAAAATAATCAAACTAGTTTAAAGAAGTATTTCTTTAGGTTGACAGTGAACAACCTGACTGAATAAATCTGATGTTTCATTAGAGAAAATTAGTTTGGTTTGCATTTAGCTGAATTTACATAACAGGAATATAAGTTATTGTAAATTCCTGTACTTCAGAAAGAGTTGGAGCCTGGGATAAGGAATAAAAAAAGTTAAGGCATGAATACACAACTTCTAAAATATCTTCAGGCATTTAGGCCCCAAATAATATTTAAAGTCTGTGAAGTACAGGTACCCAAGTCCCATTTTCAGAACTGGCTGAGGTTCTTTTGTTATTTTGTTGGGTAATATATAGGAAAAACTTGGAGTTATTTCCATATGCTCAAAGTGTGAATTTGATCCTTCACCTCAAAATTACTTGAAAATTCTTTCTTGGGGATGATTTTTAGGGGATGATTAATAAATCAAGATGCTAAGCACTACCAGCTCCTACAAAGGTTAGAAGTACCTCAGTGCTGTACCTCCTAGCCGAAAGTGTCAATTATTCCACTTCAAGGCTTCTGTTTTATTTCTGTGTTTTAAGCAATACTGGACTTTTATTGCTTTTGGCGAGCAGTGAACATGTCTTTGATATAACACAGCCCTAATTTTGCACACAAAAGGGATTTTGACATGAAAATTGTAGCATCTTTGGTCAATCCTTATGAAAACCAGAGGAGTATTAGGCTTTTATTTTTTGTTTTCTGTTCTATATATCTAAATTCTTCTATGAAGAGTGTCTTGACAGAATAGAACAGATAAGAAAGATTCATTCTCTGTATGGTGGTAGAAAATTATAAAATAACTTAGTAACAGAGTTTAGAACCACAAAAACACATCCTTTGTTAACAGTGGGGAAGTAGTATTTTCCCCTTTCATTCACAAACTGATGGTCTTCAAGAAACACAGTCTTTGAGAAATGTAAAAGAAAAGTGAAATCCTCTTAAAAATTCTGCAGAGCCACTTCCTGAGAAAGTTCAAACTTTCTGAACTGTGGCCGAAGATTCACTGTTCTGTGGTCTGGAGCTCATGATCAGAATAGTGTTTAGGAGCTATTAAAATAATACTTTCTGTTAAGGAAGAAGATAAGAGAATATGATGATGCATGAAAAAAAATTTTAGTTGACAACTCTGTGATTTAACATTTGGTGAACTGTTGTTTTGAAGCATGCCTTAGGGTTTTTTAATCTATTAGATTAAGAGAGTTTTGTTTTATTTCATTACAAATAGGGACTCTAGTAATACCACTGCTCTGGAGTTAGTCTTATAAATAAGATCAGAAGCATACTATGCTTATTATAATTATAATCAATATAAATAGAGAGAAGTCTTGCCCCAGAAAGCTTAAAATAGGAGATGATGGAAATATTTTGGTGCAATATTGAAGAATATGTGTTTTGGTGTTCAGGCACATGACTGTAAAACAAACCATGCACAATCGCTTTGCACTTACAGGGGGCTAAGGACGTATTAATGATTGGGCACTACACCTAAGTAATCCTTTAAGTCTCCATATCAGGGAACACTGGTTGGTGACTTTAGTAGGGACATATCTGTTCTTCAGCGTACTTGTGAACCCAAATAAAACCAAAGGACATCATTGTGTAGAGAGAAATTGTGAAGCCCATACTATTTAATACAGTTTAGAAAACTGTGTTTCTCCACGTTGCCCCAAACAGATGAGTGAAATAAGAACAAGGAGGAAAACTAAACTGCACAAAAGGCAGCCCTGCTTCTGAAGAAAGAAACAGATCACCACTCAGCAGAAGTGTTGGAGATCATGTTTTGTTGAACGAATCTCATGTTGTTCCTTGATGTAGAAAGGAGACTGTTGCTGTGTCCTTCCCTTCACATAAAGCTGAGGATGCCTAAACAGGTTCTAACCAAAGCTAAGGAGGGACTGATCAACTGCAGAAAGGTAGGTGACAGATGGCTGAGAAATAGTAACATGATGACAAAGTGTATGCAGGTTCCTCCTCCCCAAGCAATCTGCAGACATGTTCTATCAGGTCTGTGACTTGTTCAAACATCTTTGGTAGCAGAAGAGTGATGAAATATTGTATCAGATCAGAATGCCAATTGAGGTTGGAAATGTGTACCAATAGGGGTCAGATAGGTGTACCTAGGCAGAGAGAGGAAGAATGCAAACCTGAAATGGGGTTATCATGGAACAGCTGTCAGAAGAATGAACAAATGTTTCAATATTATTCCTGCTTCACTTACACACATTTAAAAAGGACATTAATGTATTTTGAAATATTATATAGAGAGTGGCTTTGGGGGGGAAGAGTGAGAAAACACCTGGTGAATGAAGGAAAGGCTGTGGACTTCATTTACCTGGACTTTAGTAAAGCCTTTGACACAGTCTCCCATAGCATTCTCCTTGGGAAGCTGGCAGCTCATGGCTTGGACAAGCGTACTCCTCACTGGATAAAAAACTGGCTGGGTGGCCGAGCCCAGAGAGTAGTGAGAATGGAGTTAAGTTCAGTTGGCAGCCAGTCACAAGTGGTGTTCCCCAGGGCTCAGTCTTGGGGCCAGCCTTGTTTAATATCTTTATTGATGATCTGGATGAGGGGATTGAGTGCATCCTCAGTAGGTTTGCAGATGACACCAAGCTGGGTGGGAGTGTCGATCTGCTGGAGGGTAGGATGGCCCTGCAGAGGGACCTGGACAGGCTGGACTGATGGGCCGAGGCCAACTGTATGAGGTTCAACAAGGCCAAGTGCCAGGTTCTGCACTTGGGTCACAACAACCCCATGCAATGCTACAGGCTTGGGGAAGAGTGGCTGGAGAGCTGCCTGGCTGAAAAGGACCTGGGGGTGTTGGTCGACAGCCGGCTGAACATGAGCCTGCAGTGTGCCCAGGTGGCCAAGAAGGCCAACAGCATCCTGGCTTGGATCAGGAATAGTGTGGCCAGCAGGAGCAGGGAGGGGATTGTCCCCCTGTACTCGGCGCTGGTGAGGCCGCACCTGGAATACTGTGTCCAGTTTTGGGCCCCTCAATACAAGAAAGACATTGAGGTGCTGGAGCATGTCCAGAGAAGGGCAACAAAGCTGGTGAAGGGTCTGGAGCACAGGGCTTATGAGGAGCGGCTGAGGGAACTGGGGTTGTTTAGTCTGGAGAAGGGCAGGCTGAGGGGAGACCTTATCGCTCTCTACAACTACCTGAAAGGAGGTTGTAGTGAGGTGGGTGTTGGTCTCTTCTCCCATGTAGTTAGTGATAGGATGAGAGGAAATGGGCTCAAGCTGCATCAGGGGAGGTTTAGATTGGATATTAGAAGAAATTTCTTCATGGAAAGAGTAGTCAAGCATTGGAACAGGCTGCCCAGGGAGGTGGTGGAGTCACCATCCCTGGAAGTGTTCAAAAAATGGGTAGATGTGGCACTTGGGGACATGGTTTAGTCTGGTCTACCCTTGATTGGCTTAGAGTCGACTTGGTAGTGTAGGTTAATGGTTGGACTGGATGATCTTAAAGGTCTTTTCCAACCTAAACGATTCTATGATCTTAAAGGTCTTTTCCAACCTAAATGATTCTATGATTCTATGACAAGACCAGGTAATATTGTCTCATTCAGAGTAATATAAAAAATATCAAGTTAGGGATATGCATAGTCATGTACCTTTATTAGTTTCATATCTGTTAGAGCATGTGTCTTGTGACTTCCCTGCTTGAAGGAATTAAACATTAGTTTTGAACTCACATAGCCATTTACAGCTTTCTTATGATTTGAGCCTGCAAATATTATGTTGCCACAGATGATAGCCTCAGATACTCCAGGAGTTTTTCAGTACAATTTCAACAAAGACATGAAAGATAAGTGTTTCTTTTAATTACTACTTTTCTCAAAGAAGAGTCTGTCTGCAGCAGGTACAGACCTGGTCACTCAGCTGTTTTCTCCAGCAACATGAGCAGTGCTATACTGTTGAGATGAGTTCTAAATTCCACAGATGTGTGGTTCAAGACTGACATCTGGTTTTTAAAAGTTCAGGTCAGTAATGGGAAACAAATTAAGTATGCTAAGCCCCTGTTTAAAGAATTTAATATATTAGTAAAACAACAACAAAAAAAAAGATGGAAAGAGAAGCAGCAAGCCACCCGGCTCTGTGTAAACATCTCATATGGTACTAGACTTAGATGCAGAAAAGAGATGCAAAGCCACAAAGGACTTTTCAAAATCATCGTCTATATTTTAAAGACAGAAGAAGGTGAAGGGCCATATCCAAATTCCACTGAGGTCATTGGAAAGTTTTGTGTTTACTTTGATGAGTTGGATCTAGCTTTAAAAACCAAGCTGGTTTCCTCATATTACATGAAGAAAGTTACTCAAGAGAAAGGAAAAGTACAGATAGACTGAGGTGTGTAGGCCTGCTGGTGTGGAATACGTTGCTGATGATGGTCCTGGGCAGATAGTTGGTTTGGATGTCTGGAAGTTATTAGATTTCCACTAACCCACAAAAAATCAAAAGATATCTGAGGTAACAGTTTGGGGCCAGCACAGACTCATGCTCCTGGATCATTGTGGTTCTTGCCCCAGGAATTAGATGATTTGTCTTTTAAAAGATTCTGGAAAACAAAGATCTGTTCCTCCAGAGAACAACTGAAACAAGAGTGATCTGGGATCTTTCTAACCTGCTGCATTTGCCTCAGAGGTGCTCTGACCCAAAGCCTGTCCTCTAGCTCAGGGCCTAGCTAAGAAGCTTAGTTAGACTTCTGAAGAGCAGCTATGACTTCTCTGCCTACTTTGACTATGCAAGTGTCCCAAAAAGTTATAACTGGGATCAGGATGCTTCATGTACCAGCTGTTGCTGAAGTTTGTTCCTCCCTGGTATGACTGCCTCTCCCTCTGCCGGAAAGCATGCTTCCCCTCTTATCCAGGTTTCTTACTCAACTCCACCCACTTCTGCACAACCTTTCCTTTCCCAGAAGCAAAGCAATCTAACTTAATGTTTCTTCTGTTGAACAGTAAAATCAAATGTTTTCAAATTTGCCTTAATCTCTGGAGTCACAGCAATTGGAGGTTGATAAAAACAAACAAACAAACAAATAAACAAAACCAACGAACCAAAAAGCAAAACACCAAACCAAAAAAAGCCCAACCTTTTCAAAGCATATCTGCCTAGTATAAGAATAATAGTAATTAGGGATTTTTTAAAATCTAGTGCCTTTCTTATTGCTGAGACAAGCATGAAAAAAGCTTGACATTCTTTCACAGTTAAAAGATGTAATGAAATATACAGCATTTTCTCTTTATTTAGGATTGTATCTTCCCTAGATAGCCTCCAGTTCAGGGAAATAGGATGTTTCTGTTCTCTAACATGAGCTGTTGGATGACTAGAAGGACCATGACCATGGTTAGGATTAATTGACAGGAAAGCACATAGTTTTGAAAAAGGGGTAATCTGGAAGAAGAGTCTCAACTTAATAGGCAAGAGGAGTTCTAGTAGTGGGAAAGGAGAAAAATCTAATGACAAGCAAGTAGAGGAATAGCTGAAAAATATATTTAAGAGCTGACAAGAAGGGTGGGGTTGGGTGAACTGGTGGGAGAAAAATCTTACATTATCAGCAAAAAAGAAAACTTCGAAGTAGTTTTCAAAAGCTGTTTCCAATATTTCCTTTTTCTTATTATCAACAAGTCTTGGTGGAAAAGAAACATTAACTTTTTAATTGGGAGAGAGTAAAATAGATTGCCTGATATCATTTGTACAAAGGATGACTGCGGTATAATACTGCTACAGGCAACAGTAAGGCTAATGTCTTTAAGCCAGCTAAATCATTAAATGTTTATCTAACTTTCAAGACCCCCACGACTATCACCATTTCTTTTTGTGATTTCTTTCTTACCATTCCTTTTCCTTAGATGTCCTGTTGATGTTTCAGGGTTGACTTTAATGTTCTCCCAAAGGAAATAGCTGAAAGATCCAATATGGTTTCTTCTTTAGAAGCCAAGAATGTTTTAGCTCTTTCAACATTTTTTGCATGGAAGTAGGAACAAATGACATGTGGAGACTGCTTCATATCACTGTTAATAATTTGACGTTACTTTCCTGAAATACTTTATTTATATAAGAACCAAGTATTAAATAAAGATACATCTTTTATAAAGGGTATTTATGTGTGATATTCACTATTTGCCAACAGCTGTAGATTGTGAACCTTGGAACATATTTAGATCATGCTACTAGAGCCATAGGTATTTGGTTTCTCTAAGCTTGCTTTGCATCTGGTTGGCAAAGTTCCAATCTGTTTTCAAAAGCAGAAGCCTAATAAAAAAAATATAAAGAACATCAGTTTGACTTCACTTCTTTCTGATGTTCTAGGGGCAGTTACACACACTGGTGTTAAGAAACAGTTGAATAGATACACAAGAGTATGTTGGTGACAAAACAGGTAAGAAGTTTGCTTTCCTGATCAATCTCTCAATAGTCAATTATATACCCAGGCGACAGGTTCATTACATGTGAATTTGATCAAGTCGCTGTTAAAGTTGGATTCTGAACAAACTGAACTGCTTGTTGAGTGAACAGCTCAACATCAAAGAGAAGCTTACACGTTATGCTATTTTCTCAGCTCTACCCAATCTCTTTGTTCTGAGGCATAGCCTTATTTACATGTATTCAAAACCAAATGGGAAAATGAAATTGTCAGCAACAAAACAAAAATGTTTTCCCCAGTTAAAATGTGTAAAAATGGCTGTTTTTTTTCTTTTCTGAAATCTTCTGTCCATTATTCTAAATCTTGAAGTGCTAATTTCTCCCTTATTACATTGGGGTTTGGTTTTTTTTTTTTTCCCTTTTCCTCTCTTTTTACCAGCAGAATATTTGACTGCTTGGACCTGGATAATGATCATTCCAAGACAGCCTAGATCCCTGTGATGGTACCATGTTTCACTAAAAACTAGCCTACTAATATTAATAGAAGTAATGGACAGAGCACTGCATTTTGCAAAATATCTTCAAGAAGTAAGGCAAATTGCTGCAACCTGAGTTTCATATTTGTAAAAGTAGACTTTTGCAAAGACCTGAGCTGGTTATTTTAGTCATGTTGCTCTTACTGTGGTGAGTGTAATGTAAATGTATTCTGAAAGTTCAATGTTTTTACTGCCATTACAAAGATCTAACTTTCTAGGACCCTAGTGATACGGTTCCTTGTATTGTAGTAAACTTAGCCTTTGCTTGACTTTCGTCAAATTTAGGGAGAACTTGTCCATTCTTCTGACCATTCTTCAGAGAAGCTGTGGGAAAGCACAGGATGCTTTCAGTAGTTAAATGCTTTAGCCCTTCTCTTTGCTTGCAATGAGGGCAAGTTTCCATCCTGAATGTACATAACCACCATGTTTTATCTTACAGACTAACTCAAGGCAGCAACCTGGTTTTGTCCCTCCAAACCCTCAAGGTTGTGCTGGGCTGGTTCTTACCCTCATACTATCTGTGAATGAAAGGACTTTTGTCTGTGCATAGGAAAACTTGATTTTTATAGTAACATTGAATTTAACTCTCAGTAGAAGTGATTTATGTGGCTTGTGTGGTCATTTTTTAAACTAAGGGTTCTTTTCTGATGGGAGAAGTGTTTCATTGTCTGCTTTAACATGCAATGGTTATTTCAGTTAGGTAGCACTACTGTAACACTACTGTACACTGTTACACTACTGTAACAAACTTGAAGCTTTAACGGTGGTTGTGCTGATGCCTAACAGCTTGGTATTGCCCATCCAGCTCACTGCTGTAGGTGACTGTATAAGAAGTAGAGAAAAGAAGGTAAATGTTTGACAGAAAGCTTTTGAAACATTGCACTGGAATGAATTATTGCACCTCAGGTTCTCAAAATAGTTTGCATTTATAAATGCACCTATATGGTACCCCACTATAGCCATCATCTTTTCTGTTTTGTGGAGGATTAAAACTCAATAACCTGGGACTGGTATGACCATAAGCAAAATGAAGAGTCGTGTTCAGCTACTAGAAAAGGTAAAGGAATATAGAACTTTGTCACTGAGCACACTGAAAGGACCTGGGTGTTATGGTGCTTTAACCCATTTCAATTCCCCCCATTTCAGAGGAACAAGAAGCAGTAGAAATGTATGAGAAATACATACGAAGCTAGGAAGATGCTTTCACTTTAAGCACTGACTCTTTAAGAATTAAGGTATGTATTTTGAAGGCATTCAATAGAATCATCAAAAATTTTATTACTTTTACAAGAAATCAATAGAAATTACACACAAGGTGCTTTTGAAATCCCACTGGGTGAATGGACACATAAATATCTTTTGAAATTCAGTGAGTTCCCAAGTGGTGAGTCCAAGTTTGCATGGGACTAAAGTTTGAAAAAAAAGTCAAAATTCTAAGCTGTCTTTTCTATCTTTTAAGGGATATTTTCTTCCTTTTTTTTTTTCTGTTGGAACTGCATATAGCTGCACTAAAATTGATTAGCTAAAAAGAATGCAATAAGGAACTTTGACAGCTTGAAATTCTTGTTTGCAGACAGGAAAATTATCAAAATCCCTGTGTACATTTCTAGAGTACTTATTAGATTTCAAAGTTTGGAGACCAATGGTTAAGTTAATAAATCCTAGCTAAATTAATAATTCCTTGTATATCTCACGATGATGATTAAACCTTATTTCACGTATGTTTCCAGGACAAATTGGCATAGGACTGCTCTGCCTCACTATTTGCATCTTTGAAATGGCTATGTCTGACTTACTGCATGCTTTAACACTCTTAAGAAATCAACCAGCACATGGTGAAGTAGTTACTGTCACAGCCTGAAAATTAAATAGAGAAAGAAATCAAGCAAATAGCCTTGCTTAATATATTGTTTTTAATATAATTGAGCTTTCTGGTTTTCACAAAATACATTATTATCTTGCAATATATTGGGCTCTTACTGGTGAGCCACATTGCTCAGTCCTTCACTTGGAAGTGCTGAATATAAAATGCTTAATTGACTCAATCCAAAAGACTGGATTTATATTGGAGGTGACAATGACTTCTAAGTTTCCTAAGGACAAATGCATTGCATGCAGATTTCACTGCTTAGACAAAGCAGCTAATGCAGTCTGTAGTAACCCCGGGTTTCTTCAATACATAAAAGAGACAAATGTCTGGAGGGTTAATGCAGATCTTGGGTGAGCTCTCTCAAGGTTCCTGTATGGATAAAGATCCTAAGGGGACCACACTCCTAAGATGGCTGCCTGCACATAAGTCTAATGAAACAGGTACATACATTCCTTTAGATGACTTTTTACAGTTGGATCAGGATTTTCCTAGGTGTGGAAATATCTCATTGCTAGAAATACTTTGCTATACACATTCTCTTTGATCCAGAGGTGACAGTAGGCGTATGTCACCATTCACTTCATTTAGTTTATTTTATGTGTTGAAACGAGTATATAAGATCCACTCTTTGGGCTTAGGTAGAACAGCTTGAGGACAACTTCCACAGGGTCAGAATGGTTCTCCCTGTCAGCAATTTTTACTGTGCATGTGTGTATATGTATGTATAAACACACACACTTGTATATATATGTATATACACACACATATGTTCATGTATATGTAATCAGAATACAGCACAGAATGCCTAATTTCTCTACATTTTTACAGCTCTAGCCTTAGAATTCAGAGTAGCAATGGTTTATGAAACACTCAGCCTTAGAATTCAGAGTAGCAATGGTTTATGAAACACTCTTGTGATTACATGAAGCAGGGAAAACATGCAGTGAAACTGAATTGTTTGTAAGTAAATGGAAAGAGGATTTAAACTTATAAATTCCAGCTTGCTAAGATGTACCTGATGTTGTCTAAAGAGCTTAGAATGAAATTATATATTCCTGTAGCTAATTAAAACCATAGATGGGACTTCTGTTATATTTAGTAACACATAAGGTTTTATTTTTTATGCTTGCACGCTAGAGTTTGGCTAAATAGGTGAAATGTAGAATATTTAACTTAGGCTACAAGGGTATCTGGCAGAAGAAATGGTGGCTGAAGAGGTTCAGCAAAGCTCATGATAAAATTTGATGACTTTTCCATAACACTTGCCCCACACCTCCAAAGTTGCAGGCTGAGTCACAGCAGAGTTCTTTGCTTCCCACTTGCCTGAGGGAGCGTTAATGCATCTAAGCAGAGGAGCTCGTTTTGCTGTTCCAGCCAGCCGGAGCGGACTCACGTTGCAGACAGAGGGCAGAGCTGGCGGTCACTGCTCTCTGTCTTACGAGCCCAAGTGGAAAGTAGGAAGAGCAGTTTTGTGATACAGGTAACACATGCAGGAAAACTGAGACTCTTTGACACATTTTATTGAGCATTAAAGGATTCAGGCTATGATGCTTTAACTTAGGAGTCATTCTATTCGTGGTCTGATCTAAGCAGCTACACTGTGAACAGCAGCTAAGGAGTGATCACGAGTGTCTAACCTTCGCAGTAATTTTTGCATAGAGCTGTAACACAGACAAACAAGTGAGAAAAATATTATTCCAGACCTATGTAGATTGTGTACACTGTGTTGTTATAAGGTCATTTGTCAAGGTTCAATAACAGCCTTGAAAGCTTTGGCCTCTGTCTGGCATCTTTCCAGTTCTTGGAACTTTGGGTTGGCCTCCTACTATGTTTGGATACAAAACCAAATTGCTCAGTTTTTGAGGGCACTTCCCACCTGGGCTTTGGCAGGGTTACATCTTCATTTGCTGCTAAAGATGAGTTATTATAGTGGTGTTAAGTAAGCCCATGAAAAACACAAACATATTTTCAAGTTTGAGATTCAAATCAACATGGGTAAAATATGAAGTTATGCTTGGTGGTGAAAATTAAAGTATTTGATGATGTCTCTATGTCTGACAACAATATAGTAGATTTTGTCCAAAGAATGTGTGCTCCCAAGGTGGCAGTGCTTGTTGTTTATATTTTATTTTTCATCATTCTTATTATCAATGCATGAGTTTGCTATTTAAAAGTGTAAGTCTAAGGATTTGGTTCGACTTGTCTTATTTAGGCAAAACTTCACTCTTTTTCTACTTCACTGATCAATTTGGATAAAAATTGCAGGGTTTTGTATATACATTCAAACATACATTTTTCTGACTTAATTTTCTGCAATTAGAAGTAGTTGACATGACAACAGTTGAAAGAAAAGAGAAGTCCTCTGTTGTTTTATGTTTTTATTTCAAGATAGGTCAAACTGGATCTTCCACATGTGTCAGACTCTTTGTCATTCAGTGTGATTCAATTACATTTAATAGGAAACTGACACCATTTCAGACACTTTTACTAACCTGCAGGTGCTGCACCAGAAGGCTGCGTATCTGCCATAGGTTCTGTTCTATACCTGCTTGTCCTGTGGAAATAAATATCTCCAATACCATGGGATACTCCATTGGTGTTGGGTGCCTATGTTTAGCCACTGAATTGAGACTTGCTGCAGCTGTAGAACACACTAATTAATTCACATTGCATGTTTGGTCCTCAAAGAAAGAAGACCTGAGGCACTCAGAATGAGAACTTGGAGACATTTTTCTTAAGCCCAAACCATGATTTAAGAAGTCCTGCATTGGCAAAAAAAGGGTTTGCCTGAGTTTCTGTATTTATACCTTCCTGCTCCCCTACCCATTAAGACTGGCTGGGGGTACCAGGATCATGCATGGAGGCTCCAAGGGAATTTGGAGTTACAACAGCTGCAAGATCAAGGGTGCAAGGTACCCATCTTACAGTGTGGAAGTGGGTATTTTTTTTTCCAGTCTGTCCTGGTCTCCAGTTATAAGCAAATACCATGTGCATTGCTAGGATGACAAGCAGCACTCAAGTGCCTTGAATATACCACAGGGAACTTCAAAATTACTCAGCAGGATCTTTTATTTCTTAATTTTTAATAAGAGAAATATGGGCTTTTTTCCTAATAAATCCCCTGTAACCAGTTTTACAAGAGCTTGTCAGGGAGACAAAAGGTGCATGACTTCTGTCATTTTCTATTTCCCAGTTCCTAGTTGTTTTCCTCTTCAGCCATATGGAATAGGTTAATATTAGAATGGGAAGAGTCTGCTAAGAAGTAACTTAGCAGAACTGTTTAATAGAAAGCTTGTGCATTTCTCCTTAAATATCTGAAGAAGAATTGTTTTATCAGTCATTTTTGAGATAATCCTCCACATGCAGATACCAGGGATGCATTCTTTTTGCATGTCTTCAATTCATTACACTTGTATCAAACCTATCTGAATAAATTTTAGACATGACATAATTGTATTTTTTTTTCCCTATTGGGAGCAAAAACCAGAAGTTGAATCTTTTTATGGTGAATGATTGGAAGAAATATATATTTTTTTATTAAATTATATTTAATTTCCAAAGCAGTTGAACTTCAGAGTATAACAAGTGTATCTTATTTTTTTAAAAAAGCTAAAAAATGAAAGTACCTTCCTATTACCTCCCCTTGCATTCTCATAGTCAGCTGTTGAGTTTAGAAAAACTTTTAATGCAAATTTCAGCCTCTTTTCCCTGTGTTTAAAATTGCAATTTTCCCAAAAGTTACTTAATTTTGAAAAAAACAGCTTAGAAAATAAATCAAAACTGGAATACAAAATGTGACAACAGAAAGCTGAGTATGGCATCCAAAATTTAAAATTATGTGCTTTAAAATGCATGCATGCAGGAAAACTAATGACAGAGGTTTTCAGGAAGGTTCTCATTTTGTAAAGAGGCCTTCCTTGGTCTACAAATTAATCAGCCTGAAGAATTTAAACAGATCCTTTTTGGGGAATGAAAAGAAAATGAGCAGCAGTTGAATTACCTGAATATGCCCCAAACAGAGGGATGCAGATTTGACCATGGTTTGTTAATGTCTCCCATCCACAGTGAGTGTATGGAAGGTTGTTTCCTCCAAATGACAAAACTACTACCTGAATCCCAAACATTATGTGATGCATCTAGGTACTTCAGTTTCCACAGGTAAGGTCTTTAGCCTCCCTAAATATTTTTGCTGAACACATGTCCTCAGCACCTGAACTACGAGGCTTTTTGCCTCTCACCAAAGTCCAGTCAGGATTGACAAGAGAGGCAAGAGAACACGTAACTTGTTCTGTGGATGCAGTGAAGCATAGCCTCAGAGCACCTTTAGCTTCTTTTTTCTCTTCCCCCTCCCTGCAGGATGACCGGGGTAAGGAAGAGGAGCTCTGCTTTTCCTCGGGAGCCTTGTAATTGAAACACTCCTCTGGGAGACCTGACTTCAAAGCCCTTCACTGCCCCATATTTACCACATTCCAGGAAAGTGCCAGAATTTTCTGGGCTGGAAGCCCTCTAAATCCTTCCTGTGCCATCTTTCACACTTTGCATAAAATGATTAAATATGCATTGGAGCAGGGCCTGGAGTCAGAATTTTGGGCTTGTTTTACCTGGGTGCTGCAGAGTCCTGGGCACGTTCCTCTCCAACTCTTTCTCCTGCTCTCTCTTTCTTTTCCTTTGTACTAAACTAGGCTATGGAAAGTGCGTGGTCTTTCAGAGGAGAAGCTGTAAGACATCAATACCAAAATCCTTTATATCTGCCAGCTAGGATCCCATTAGATGCATGTACTCAAGTCCCTGCAAAGAAAGGATAGCTTTGAACAGGCATCAGGGGAATCATTTCTATGTTAAAACAAACAACAAAAAGCTTTCTGATACAGTGAAATCTCTATTATTAATGGGATGCTACAATGTCTAGATAATAGAAAACCTGGATAATATAATTTTAAAGAAGACATCAGGCATAAAACTAGAGCAAGCCATAACTGAAATGTGGGAAATCCAATGCAGACATCCGCACGGTTTGGGAAGAGTTGCTGGAGTAAAGCTGGGCTTATTTATATCATCTTAGTGCTGACTATGCCAGAGAGATGGCTCCATCCAGAGCCACGAAGCATCTGCATTGGTCCTTGATGTGTTTTGGGGGAGCTGAGGCTCCTCTACACATGACCAGCTTGTGCCTTATAGGCCTTTTTAACTCAGGCTCAGCACAAATCATTCATTTCTGTACTAGGTCTGGGGTCAGCAGTTTCTGGACCAGAATAGCTACCATGCAGAAGTTGTCCATGAAGTAATAAAGTTTATTTGACCTAAACTGACTTTATATTGAGACAGCTTCAGTCTCTACAACCAGGACATGGTTAATCCAGCACCTGGACAAGCAGACTACAGAAAATTGAAAGCTGACTGCAGGCAAGCTGGGAAATAACACATAGGGTAAATGGATGCAATGGTTCAATTGGGAAAAATGGGTATATGGAAATATAAGAATGGTAGAGGAGATAGTGGTGTTCACCTTCCACCCTTCCACAATCTGGGGTCATGTGAAGATGCTGCATAAATTTCTACCTGTAGCTTTTAGCACTACTTATTTAGGATGTAATCTGTCCCATTCAAAAGACAGATTCCCTGAAACAGTGAAAAATGAGCAGACTTCACTTAATGAGAGAACGCACTAGAGACAAAGGAGTTGTTCTAGCTACCTCTTTACTTTAGGAGCCAATTTGAAACAAGAAAAAGTAGTTCTAAATCCTGCCCTGCCCTAAATCACAGCTCTGTCTGTTGATTTGTGCTGTCATGGTTTGCATGCAAAGGTTTTGTCTGGTGCAACCAAATCAAGTCTTTTCTCTCTTTTTTAAAAATTATTTTCATTTTTTCCAATGCAAGTAAAATAACCATAGATGTTAAAACAGTGATGTTGTTGTGTAGTAGCAATTTTGCAGTAATGCATGAATTTAAACACTGTAATTCCTGCTCAGTAATTTCCAGCTCAGGATGTGTGTGGTAGAATTCCCAGGTGCAAAGTTCATCTGTGGTTTCCTTAATAAAAATATGAACTGCTGTTTATGAAGAGAAATTTCAGGGAACTCCTAGGTTGTGAGGCTGCAAGAACCCAAACCCCTTTTAAAATGCAAGGGAGGGTGGGTGCCTAAGTCCCTCAGGGTCTCTTGATCTGAGAGACTTAGGCACCCATATCCCATTGATTCACCCCCCCCACCCCCCACCTCCTGCCAGCATAGGTTTCGACTGAGCATAGTGTGTCGATCATACATCCCTGCTTGAAAGAACACTTATTGCAGCCAGATAAGGAATATTCCTTTGGCTCTGATTCAGACGGATTTGAAAAGTATGATTTTTCTTGGAAGAAAACTGAATCCTTTAACTGTTTTCTCCTGCCACCACAGCACAACTACTGATTTACCACAGCATGAGGTCTACTTTTCCATCTACATAATATTTGGGGAAAGCTTAGCTTATGGCAACATAACGCGTAAATGAGTATAAGCAGAATGTGTTTGCTTTTCCTTCCTGCTTGTCTCCACAGAGATGATCTTGACAGTATCTGTTTTGTGTTGAATGCTGCACATCAGGGGTTCTTTACACTGATGTTTGCACTGCAGGTGACAGCTCCTATTTGTGTACTGGGAATAAGCTTCATGATTTGCGCCATCTGGGAGCAAGAAAACTCAGCAAATCCACTCCCTCCTCGAGTAAAACAGGCACCAGAATTGGTACCAACACCTCACTGGATATTTACCAGAGAAAACCAACTTTAAAACCTGGATGACTCTCCTGAAAAATAGTGCCAGGGAGATGCTGTGAATCAATGTGTTTGGGTAGCCTAACCTTACCTCTTCCCTAGCTGGCACAGGAATTTTTTTCCTGGGCTGCACTGAATATTTCTCTGCCTTCTGGCCAGTCCAGGCTTCCCAGAGCAAGGTGTTGGTCAGTACCTTGTCAAGTCAATTCTCTGCTTTTAGACTTTCCCCAATCTACTGCTCATTTCTGTAATTACATATGTAGCCCATAGGTCAAAGAGATAAAGGAAATAGCAACAGCAACAACAGAAAAAAAAAATTAATGAGCTTCAAGATTAATGATTGTTCTCTTATTCTGTTTTTTTTCCAAAGCTCTACTACTTTTCTGGTATTTACCCATTTCTTTTCCTTTCCATGTCAGCGGTCAGGGACTGAGAACACGCTCTACTGGTCAAACAGCTTTTGAATTTTTACATGTTTTCAATTTGAAACATTCCTAACTTTTACAGGAGGAGAATTATAAGGCTTCTTTTCAACTTCTTGTAATTTATAACTTCTTTCATGAAATGATTAAATGCATTTGCTACAAGCCCAGTCTTGCAGACAGTAGAACCCCCAAACCTCTACCAACTGTAATGCGAATTTTTGTGAATATAATTTTCATGCAATGCAGTTTGGTGGGTCTTTGGAACAGCACTTAGATACTTCAACAGAATTCAGTTTAACCACACAGTTACTGAATAAAACATGGCCATCAACATGAATGTTATTGTTTCATAGGTATGTTGAAAACTGGTGCAGCATTTGTTGGTCTCCAGCATAAGTCCTTCTGCAACAAGCAATAGCACACAGTTACCAGGTATTAACATTATAGATATATTAAACTCTTCATCCCAACAAACCATATCATTAGATTAACACATATCCTTAATTATTTTACTGATGGAGAAAATTGTTATTACTCTAGATAGATTGTATCAGTAGTTAATTTCTCTCACTCTTACATGGTAGCAGTTTTCTACAGGGAGTCTGTGTTCCCTCAGTATCCACCTCACACATATGTAATTTTGTATGCTAGATTAGATTGAAAAAAAAAAAAAACAAAACCACCCCAAAGCAAAACAAAACCAAAAAACATACAAAATAAAACATAAAATTATTATCACATTTGTAAGTGTTTTTTGTCAGTGTTCCAGACTGCAGGCAATTCTCTTTTTTTCCTCAGACAAGCTAAGTCCCTTTAGTTGTTTGATCCTGTCACTCTCAGGCATATTTTCTCAAACTTTCAATTACACTTCTGACACTTTTGTAAACTCTTTCTAGTTGTTTAAACCTGCTTTTTAGAGCAGAGGCACTCTAACAAGACATAATATCCCCAGCGTGGTAAACATGGCAAATACAGAGGTAATGCAAGCCTCCCAGTCACTTCCCTTGGTTTCATCATATTCTTTTTTGATAAGCATGAACTGGACTGTGATCACAATCAGCTACATACACCAATGACAACCCTCCATTTGCACAGTCACTGCATCCAGGAAGCATTCACATATTCTAAATGCATTGCCTGCATTTTTATTATATAAATTTTTATTCTCAATATTAAAGACCATATTAACCAGTTATCTTCATTACTCTTCATTCTCTTCTGAGTCATGATTTACCACGTAAAGGTATTTAGGAATTGAGTGTTTTCAAGATTGATGATAAAAATATTGGATGGCAATGTAGTCTGACCCAGAAAAAAACTCTCTAGAAACACATCCACTTGATAATTCCCCATTAATGAGTGTATCTGGAGAATTTACAGCTAGCAAGGTTTTAATCTTCATAATGTGTCATATGTTGATTTTATAATGTATCCTTTTCATAGAATGTTGTGTGATAACAGTCAAATACCTTACAACATTTAAGTACATTGCACCATTTACCTTTATCAATAGGAATGTGTAATCTCATTGAAAGATAGTTTGACAAGAGTTGTTTTTATAAACCCATGTTGACGGACTTGAATTAAATTACCCAGTTTAGATTTTGAGTAGGAAAGCCTTATATCAGCTATTCTATTATTTTGACCTGTGTCAATGTCAAACTGTCAGGCATATAATTACCAGATTGTCCCACTTACCCTTTTAAAATATTGGCACAGCATTCACTTTTTCCAGTTCTCTGGAATACTCTAATATGCCAAGAATAATGTAAACAAACAAACATAAAAAAAAATTAAAAAGCAAAACCAAAACCACTATTATCTGGAGAATACCACACCTAGCTCTTTTAAAACTCTGGAACTTTATCCTGACCTAGATACTGAACTAACCCTCCCAAACAGCCTTCTGTCTGTAGGTAATCTTGGACTAGAAAGTGTAGCTTACACTATTTTTACACTGGTTTAAACAATTATTAAGATTTTTTAAAAATTAAATATGGAATTAAATTTGCCAATTCACACTCCAACAGAAGAGGTCTAAGACATGTATATGCTTTCTTGGCTATAAAATCATCAGTTTTTCTATTCTCCAAAAAAAAGCAAACCCAGGTATTCCTAATAATAATTTTAACACACCAGCTGGATCTAAGTTGTTGGTCAGATACAATCCCCAGTGTATCCAGCCGCTCTCATTTTTTCAAATAAAAGTGCCTGTTCATAATAATTTCCCAAACTAGACCACATGAAGATGTCTCTGTGGCTTGAGCAACCTTTTCTGAAGGGAAGAAGGTGCAGCACAAATGGTCTCAGAAACTCCTGTGCTTAAATTTTCTGTGGATTTACTCTAGGTTTATCTTCAGTCCTCCTACTGAGGTTTTGCATCCCTTCTTGATGCTTGTTCATCTGCAGTGTGGAACAAGCTCCAAGCTTTGGATTTTAGGTTCATAATTAACAACAGGATGATAAAAAATTGAGCGGTCACTCAATTATGTACTAGCAGGTACCTAATTTAGATTTGTCCCATATTCTTCAAAAGAGAAGAGAATCAGTCTGATATATCTAATGACTTCTCAGAATAAGATTTTTCTTTACCATTTAGTGATTTGTTCTTTTATTCAAAAGCTTTTTAAACACGTCATGAACTTGAGACGGTTTTATTTTCCTAAGTGATATTGTGAAAATCAAGGTTTGCAAACACTTGCAGCCTTCGTGTTTCTTAAATGACATCAGTCTTTCTTTAAAAAGAAACAGGACTGCAAATGACCTCATGTAAAATTAAAACAATGGTTAAGCTTTTCAAGTGAGCCTCATTCATTCAAAAATATTTGTACAGTCCCTATTCACAAGCTTGATTTGTTATTTTTTAGGTTATCTAAAAATCATATTTGATTCCTGGTATGCTTACTTGTATGACAGTTACAATTCTAGCCTCACCTGCCTGCACAGGAGTTTTCTTTATATTAATTTCAGACATTTCTGTGAAAAAAGCTAATGACTTGTCGGTCTTTGTTCATTGAAAGAACTTTTGTTAGTTAACTCTGCAGAGGAAGGAAGTGTTTTCTAGTAATTAAGGACCAGATCCAAATCTAGCTAAAATGAAGAGTAGAGCTAGTTCAGGAATTTTTTTTGGTGGAACATTTTCATCAGGAAATTCCAATTCGTTAACACTTTTCAAAGGAGCATGCTGGTTTTGATAAAACCTTCATTAGGAAAATCTTCTCGTATGCAGTACACAATTTTTGGTCAAAACCAGAAACAGACATGCTTGAATCCAAGTTACCAAGATGCCAGTGGCTACAGCAAACACCCATTTTTTGCAAGGACCAGATTCAAAATTTTCTTTTGCAGCAGACAGGGCAGCCATTTGAGCTTAAATTTCTCTCATTCTTCAGGAAGGCACACAGGTCAGCAGCTATTTGCTATTCCTTACTTTTCTTCCACTGTGAAGAGGATTATGTCCAACATCTCTAACTTCTTGTGAGAAAGAACCATATTTTGACCTTGCTCCAGAGGAGAGGATCCTTCCTTGGTATCTGGCTCACATTCTAGTTTCAATACTTGTGGGAAGATCCATGACATACCAGATCCAGGTCTAGATTCTGTTTAGATCCAGAGCTGCTGCTGTGACTTTGTGCATTTCTTTTTGAAAATAACTTTAGTTTCCTCATTTTCAGTGTATAAAAACACATCAAAAGGAAAGAGCTTCCTGTAAAAAGATTCCCTCTGGTGCATTGTCTTCTGGTCTGTCTATCCATCAATAACTCATTGTCATTTTTACAGACAGGTTTGAAGGAGATTTTAGAAAAACACCAAACAGAAGTTCACCGAGAGTAACTCAGTAATAGAAGATTAACAGTTCATAGGAATGAAATGCAAGAGAATCATGAGGTGTGGGAGGAAAAGACCACAGAAAAGGATTGTACAGATCAGACTGCATGGGTGAGAGGGTTAACAGGAACACTTATGCAGTATAGGAAACAAGTGTGAATATGAAGAAATGTGCCAGAACAGGCAGGGATTTCTTAATGACATAAAAGTAGATTATTTTCCTATGATTTTCCTGATAAAATTTTTGATTTCTAAAGAAATTAGGTCACCAAACAAGTCAATTTCTGGTAAAGATTTCATGGTACCTTCCTTTCTGCTTCCCTCACCCCTCCTACAAGATAAGAGTATCCATCCTGTAAACTTGAAAACTTAGAAGACGTTTAAATATGCCCTCTACTACCTCAGAAGTCTGCCTATCAAAGGCTCCCTTTTGCAGTTGACGTCTGCTAGAAGCTTCAGGTGTACCCTATGAAGGGTTTTATAGAAGTGCAGATGAGGGGGATTTACTTACAAACCTTAGCATAACTTAGTGCTTATTGGAAACACTGGGGCTTTGTTCAGAAGTTAAGCCTTACCTCTTTAAAATATGGCTGTTGTCTTTTCCCTTTCTTACCGATATCTCTTTTGAAGTTCCTTTAAAGCAGCACAGAGACAGGAATGCATATTTCTTTATTCTATTTGTTTCAAAGAGTCTCATTAAACTTATGAAGTTACAATGTTGAGTCTACAACATAATGGCAAGATGACTTGCAATTCTGCCTTACAATTAAGCTCTCACTCAACAGATTCTCCCAGCCCCGAAGGGCTGTGCTCAGGAAAACCTTAACAATCAGGAGACTGAAGCAGGTCTGCATGCAGCATTCAAGTGGAGTGAAGGAGCTTAACATAAAGCCAAGGTAAAGCAAAATAGATGAGAGACTGGCAGATGAATGAAGGGCTGAACCACTGGTTTTGTGAACCCTTAGGGTTTTCTTACTATGTTTTGAATCTTTGCTGATCAGCATTTTTGTGGCTCCTGTCTTTTCTGCTGTCTCTTAGGTGGGAGACAGTTTGAGGTGAATCAAGACCGTATGCAGTGTTTAGGTCAGATTTAGATTCAGTGGATTTAAGCCAATTTGCACCAGTCCAGCACAATGGCCCTACTGACCTTTCAGGCAACGATCCAAAATTTAGACAAAGCATTGTCTTAAACTTGCCAATTATATGGAACTTGCTATATGGAAGTTAAAATACGTTTTTTCTATTCATTTACTCAGCTTGAATTCCCTTAAGATGAAGGGCTGGATGTTTGAGTATTACAACATCCTTTCCTTTGGCCTCCAGGCATGCAACTTGCTGTGCTCAGACTCATTCAGAGTACTGCACATCATTCCTGTACTTTTACCATGTAACATTTCCCTTTTGCCCTGTCGCTGGCTCTCTCTTCTCTACCAAGTCTAACAGAAGCTCATTGTCTTCAATTTTAAGGTCTTTTCCAGTTTTCCAGATTTCTTTCTCTTTCGTTACCTAAATGTTAACTTTGTGCCCATCCAGTGGGGTTTTTTTTCACTACTTGCTTGCCTTCAGACAAGGACCTTCAAGTTTTGTCTCATTTTCCATGAATGTCACCTGATTTCCAAATTTATTTTAAACACAATGCTCTAGAATATTTGAACAATTTTTTGTACAGTATGTTGTCTGAGACCAAATGTCTAAATCCTTCACCTGCCACATAAATGAAAGTACAGCTATTGTGACACCATGGTACAGTTATCTTTTACCTCATAACAGGTTCAGTCATGTGATACATTACAGGATTGTGATGGCCACAAATGCAGTAAGATGGTCGATGGGCATGACAGGTGATTAAAATGCCGCTTTTTCTTTCATGGAACTGGCTTTATATTCCTTACCCAGTAGGAGAAGCCAGCATTTTGATCCAATGCTACAGAATATTTTGGTGTGATACTATGTTAAAGAGCAGCTGAGAATTGACTTCCAGAACAATTCGTATGTCCTGCAGCACTTTCTTTATCCATGTCTCAGAGTGGACTGGGAGAAAGGAAAACAGAGCAGGCTGGTGACTGAATGGATGGTTCAGATGGCCCATACAGATCCTGCAAGCCTTAGGGTCAGGGTTTCTCTATTTTTCACCTGTAGAGCACTTAATACAGTGGAGTTGTAGTTTGTGATGACAATGGAATATTATAAAAATAAAAATCATCATACTATGAAACCTTCGTATGTCACAAATACGTCCTTTCCTGGACTATACACCAAATTCCAAAATATATTGTCTTTCAAAGAGCTTGTGCCAGAGCTGTCCAGAAGCAGCAGAAATACTAACTTGTACCTTTGCAGGTGTAATAGCTTACTAAAGTTGCACAAAGCTCTGTATAAAGTTACTGGGTCATGTAAGGCCAGAGATCCTAATTTCTCCTGAAAAATCTCCCTTTTAAGAACTACATACTTTAGTGTTATCCAGTTTTATCTACATAAAATTTACGTGTTCTGTGTGTGCTGTTCATTTACACTTCCACCAGAGTCAAGGGAGAGGGGTACTCATCTCTAAACAGCAGTTACTCACATTTCAACATTGGTGGGATAAATATCTCTAAACATGCCAATACCTCTCTACTAACTTTTAAGCAATTAACTTCAACAAGGTGCTTAGATGAAGTCTGGTTAAACAGTTTCCTTATGTAGTTTGACCAATACAACTCCTTCTTTTCATACAGTTTGGCAGCATGAGCGAAGGATTAGGCTCATGTATGAGGTTGTATGATTCTCTTACCTATGTACAAGATTCATACAGTGAAATCCCAGTTCCCCTGAATTTAATATGAAACTAAACATTTACTTCAGTGAGACCAGAACTGAAATCACCACAGGAATTTTAGTTATGGTATATCACACTACATCTCTCCAAAAGATTCCTAGAATAGAGCACAATTTTAAAAAGACAGCTTCATAAAAAGCAGTTCAATATAGTAAGAGGGTCCAAAGAACCAGAGTTAAAGGCAGATGGAGATGTTCCAAATTGTTACCTGAGCAAGTCTGAGCTTCCCCATTTTTATAATAAAGATCTCAATTGTTAACCTGCATTTTAATTTACACTATGACCAGAAATATGTAAAAAACCATCACCACCAACAAAAAAGTACATGTGGGCTTAATATTTTTACATACTTGTCCAAGTGGCAGGTACAATAGATACATGTCTGCAAGGAGCACAGAAAAGTTGAAATAGTAGCCCTGGCTAGACTGCCTAAACTAAAGAGTCATGCCAAATCCAACAACAAAACATAAACCTTAGATTATCCCACCAAGGAAGAACCATTATGGTAAGAGTAACCATAGGTCCTTGGAATATCGAGTTGATCTATAAAGAACACACAAAGATGAAATAATGCAATTTCCACAGACTCATAATTAAAAACACTGATGCAGTCACCTCATCCAGACTTTGGGTAACATGAGAGGAGTTCTCTGGGTAAACCATGACATCTTAGTGCATTAATTCATCATCACACATACAGATTTTGCTGCAGTGATACACATCAGCTAGTGTTGGATTAGTAGTGCTCACTACAGAGTTCATACACCTGGCACAGGTAACAGGGGGCCTGTCCAAAAGATAATGCATCAAAACAAATCTATCATTCTACCATTTAAATTATCTGAAAGGGAAATGTACAGTCAGTAGCACTTGGCCTTACATATGCTAAGCCCTTGCTATAATCCCAAACACAATAAAACTGTCAGAATATTGCTTCTACCCACTTCTAATAGGACATACATTAATTAAAACAAGCAATGTGTAATAAGATGCAGAACTTGCTCAATTGTGTTCATTTAGTGAATTTCAGAGATGAGAATTCCTCCAGATTCCTGCTTTGCAGTCAAACTTTGGGTTTCTAAATCTTAAATGATGGGGGGGTGGGGGGGGGGTGGGCGCATATAGACTGCTGGCTTCTCTCTGCAGGTCAGAAATGATGGACTATACACCAAAGTCTGGTTCAGGTCTTCACTCCACTTTAATTTTTTCCAAAACTCAGAGTATCAATCATCCATTTCTTTCTGGCTGGAGCTATGCTGCTGAGCATTTGCTGCTCTCCGGAAGTAGCTCCTCTGTGAACCATTTGACTAAAAATCGCAAACTCTCAATTCTAGTAGAAAAGATAACTTGCATCATATAGGTACCACTCCCCAGCTGAGCACTTTTGATCTTTGTAGGAATTAGGGTGGACTTTATAAATAAAATATTGGTTCCAGGTAATGTGTATAATACATTTTCTATCACCTAAAGAGAAGGGAGAGAAAGTCTTTGGCTTAAAAACCTGAAATCTTCCCATCTCCTCTCTTTCCTCTCTCCTGTGAAAGAAGCTATGGCCTAGCTCATCCACAGTGTCATGAGTAATAGCATTTCTACTACAGATGTAGATTTTTTGCCATTTGATTTCAAAAGCCAGGAAGGCTGTAGGTTCAAATGTTAATTTCCTGAAAATACTTCATCCAATACTTATTGGTTTAGAGAGCAAAACTGTGAAATTCAAAAAGTTGGTTGTTTCCTTTTCTTCTGTTTTCATATCTCCCTCAGTGAAAGTGGCAGATCTACATTTAAATTCACAGTTCCTCTTTATTGATATAGACTGATTCACAGTGCTTAATTGTTGTCATTACTGTTTCATGGTACATTCAAGATGTTTGCTATCTGAATTTGATTGAACAAAATGGGTATCTAATAGTAAAAGAACTTTCTTTTTTCATCTATAAGTCAATATAGAATATCATTAAAGCTGGAACTGTTAAATCGACTGGTATTTAGTTCCACAATTAAAGTGCCTCCATTTGTTCTGTTGGTTAAATGCATATTTTTTGAGAATATGGATGTCCTGGTTTAGTCTGGGATAGAGTTCATTTTCTTCCTAGCAGCAGGCATAGTGCTGGGTTTTGGATTTAGTAGGAGAAGAAAGCTGATAACACACTGATGTTTTCGGTTGTTGCTGAGTACTGCTTATGCTAGTCAAGGACTTTTCAGCTTCCCATGCTCTGCCAGGTGCACAAGAAACTGGGAGGGGGCACAGCCAGAATAGTTGATCCCAACTGACCAAAGGGCTATTCCATACCATATGGCGTCGTGCTCAGTATAGAAACTGGGGGGGGTTGGCCGGGGGGCAGCGATCGCTGCTCGGGGACTGTCTGGGTATCGGTCGGCGGGTGGTGAGCAATTGCGTTGTGCATCACTTGCCTTGTATATTGTTATTATTATTATTATCATTACTATTTTACTTTATTTCAATTATTAAACTGTTGTTATCTCAACCCAGGAGTGTTTCTCACTCTTACTCCTCCAATTCTCTCCCCCATCCTATTGGGGTAGGGGGAGTGAGCGAGCGGCTGCGTGGTGCTTAGTTGCTGGCTGGGGCTAAACCATTACAATGGACGATAATGTTTCATCATACAATGAACTCAATGGTCAAGCACATAATAGTCTTCAATTTAGTGATCTATTACCAGAGGTGTCCCAAGGAGCTGGACTCTATTAAATTCTGAAAAAAACCTTCACAGGAGTTAATGACTTTAACACAGCAAAGAGGCATTTCAGATTTTTTTCTCTTTTTTTTTCCCCCAAAACAAATGTATCTTCATACTTCGGCAGTCGAAAGTTATAGAGATTATTCCCACAGTAGGAAACGAAATACCTGGCCTCAAATCCCCTCCCCCATAAAGGTCTAAACTAGTTCATCTTTTTTGTACTTACATTTGAAAATATATTTTAAGTCGAAGAAAAAATTATTCTAGCTGAGATTAAAGCTACCATGGAAGCATTTCCTCCATATCTTACATCTCTTCTTACCCTTGCCACCCAGGGTAGAGGAAAACTTACATCTTTTGATTTTTTTTCCCAGTTCTTCAAAAAGCATCACTGAGCATCACATGTTTAACTGAGGTTTGGATGGCTGCTATTTTTGATGGGGTTTTTTGAGCTTGAGCTTTTTTGTCTTTTGTAAGCTTGAGCTTGTATAAAAAAGGCAACACGGGAGGTATATAAAGTGTGAAAAACATATTGTGCTCTCTAGTCTGTTTTCCCTACTGTACCATGGCATCCTCCCTATTTCTCTTCCTCTTTGGTGTTAGAGTAAGGCTAGATCCAAAAAGAGCTTAGATTTGCCCTCAGAATAGAATCCAGATTGCTGTGCTAGGTGCCAAGGTTTTCTTTGCAACAGCAAGAAAAAAGAAAAAGATTATGATAAGCTTCAAAAAAGCAACACAGCCAGTCCCCTGAGCAAACCTAGTTGATTGGGAGATCTAGGCAACAGGAAACATATTAGAAATACAAGCAGTATGTTGTCTGAAATTTTACCTCTCTCTGGAGCTTAAGTGTATTACTCCCAACTTTTGTGGTTGCATATTTAGTAGTAAGCAAAATAAGCCACAAACCATTATGTGATCCTAGGATTAACTGGCATATGACATTTCAGCTAAACCCTCTTCTCTACCACAACAGGGTAGCCACAACAATATGGTCTATTTTCCTGTGCTAGCTCCTGAATCATATCTGGGTATTGTTTACAAGAGGGTTACTTGGCCTGGGCCAACACTTCAACTGTTCCTGCCAGTGATTTGGCTGTGTAAGTTACTGTATGACAGTTCTTGGGTGCATGCCTTGGCTTTGTCACATTCATTAGTACAGACTTAAGTTGTAAGGGTATCTCCATCACCTGAAAATAGAGGCATAAGCCCCATGTTTTCTTTCACAAATAATTTCTCTAGTTGTTGTGCTACTTTTTAAGGAGAGGGAGATGTCATCTTGTCTCATATCCACTTGTTTGGAACTTCAGGTCTCTGAAGTGTGATTATTAAATTTTGTGCTGTCTAGTTCCCATGTCGTACACACATGATAAGCCATGTCAGCTGATATTCTCTACTTTTCTGTGATGAGACCTTTGCAAATACCAGCTTGTATCAGCCTCATTTTTCCCAGCATGCACTGCAGCTTTCTCATCTTCAGAGCCTGAAGTAGCTGATCATCTCTCTTCCCTTCTGTCCCAACTTTGTCTGGGACAGATACAAATTAGTATCTTATATTTTTAGCTCTTTGGTTGATTTAGGAAATTGCTATCACAGAGTTATTTGCTCCCTGTTGTCCTTCTGACTGTATTATTTCTTTGACACTGAAATCCAAAGAGGGAGATTAAACAAACATTAATTACTGTTATTATTACCATCCCCAAAGTAGCAATATGGAATATTTAGCATTTATGTGTAACATTTGATTTAAGTAGGGAAAAGGTGAGCAATTGCAGGATGATAATTGTGAATAAAGCAATCCCATACGAGTCTGGAAAAGGCCACAGCTCACCTGCACCAGCTGCCTTGTTCTCTGTCAATAATCCTAAACTCAGAAATTGGGAAATTCTGTTACAAGCATGTAAATTAAAGTTACAAAGTTTTTTCAGTATATGAAATCTTGAGCATATACAAACATTATTTAATTCCCCATAACTTTCAGAAACATGTTCATCAAGAAGTTCACTTGAGCAGAGGTTCACAGTAGCAATTAAATTGCAATGCAGAGCTCTTAGCAAACTGGCTCTGCATCTTTTTATGAGACAGGGTACAGGGGGAAATTTGTGCAGGGCGAGATCTAGGCAAAATAATCTGCCATCAGCATACCCCATTCACAGAGCAGCAGGGGCTGTGATCCATCCTTCTCTGAGTGGACACTCCTTTTTTCCTATTATTCAATTTAAATAATTTGCATGACACTTATAAATTATTCCCATTAGGATGAGACCTGCTGCGAAAACAGTCAAGAAAGAAGTTCTAGGCTTAATCAGTGGGCAGACAAAGTACGTTCAGCTTGTTTACACAGTTGACTACTGTTTATAGCAGAGAAAGTTGTTATAGCCACCAGGAAAGCCTGTACTGAGCATTTCAAGAACACATCAGAGGAGGACCTCAGAGGAGTGTGCTCCAGCACACTCAGTCCAGCCAATAACTGTCTACGTTAAGAGAAGAACAATAGCTTAGTCGTCCCACTTGAACTTGTCGCTGATGTAGGGAATATAGGCAAGGATCAGCTTCCAGTATATGGCCTGTGCCAAACCTGGATCAGCACTTCTAGTCGATGAAAGCAGGGGGGGATACTGTTTTGAAAAGTTTGGGCGTAGCATATCCCTAAACCTTTGCTTGGCAGCCTGCTCCTGGCCCCTGGGACTCCCAAAGTACACTGCTGGAAATGGGAAAAGTGGAGATAGACCCTCCATTTGAACTAGTGCAGCTTTTGATAGAGCTTCACATAGATACTAAAGTTCAGACTCCCTATTCCCTGTCCTTTCTCCAAGGCTAGAGACATATTTGCTCTTTTCCCCCTTCTCTCTGACTCTAGACTGAATGGTTCAGATGAGGTAAGCAAAGAAATGCCTACTTAGTGCATCCAGAGTAGTATTTGCATGCAAGGATCAAGTTGCTCAGTGATGTCAGGCATAAAACACTTTCGGGCAGAAGTTTCAATGCCTGGAAATTTTATCTATTAAATTTAGTTGCTGAAGGTGTCTTCAGAAGAGGCGGTAACTGCATAAGAGTTTTAAGAAAATGCTGGTTTTGGCCCAGTGGTTTCCATCACAGCAGATGAGAGCATTCAGAGCTGTGCTTGACCTTCAGAATGACCTATTCCTCTGTAGCACAGGAAATCCCTTGACAAGCTGTTCCAGCAAGGGGCTGGGAATGACAACGGCAGCCAAAAGGGAGGAGAGCTATAGAAAGGTGAGGCAGGGAGCACACTGCAACAGCCATGAAGGGTCACTGAACATGAAGCGTGCTTTATGTCACAGTGTCAAAATTATATCCCCATGGGATGGCTGTCTCCTGGTGTACAGACATTATTGTTATGGAGGGGACAGCCTACTCTAAATCCTCAAGTGGAGGGAGGTTAAAATAGAATAGATCATATTGTAAGACTTCCTGTCCCAAGGGGAGCTTAGCATATGTCTGGAAAATAAAAACTTTTAAAATAATTTCTTTTCAAAGGTTTGTCCTCATCTGTCCAGCATATTGTAGCTACACATTTGCCTTGAGCAACAGCTTCCTTGATTTTCCTGTGAATTGTGCTTATATGTACTTTTTTAACATAGCAAGTTTCATAAGGATGAAGGCCCACTCTCATCAGACCATCTTTCTGGTAGGACAAAGCTGTTTTGGTTAATTTGCAGTCTTCAGAGTTGACTCAACATAGAATAAGCATATAAAAAAGCAGCCTCAGTCTCTGATAACATACTAGCTCTGATATGTATATGTTGCACTCACTAGTTTGGAAATCCACCAGAATTATCCAGTCTTTTATAAGAACAGCATAATTCAGAAAACAATATATGTATCTCAGTGTAGATACTTAGCCTTTTTGACTCATGTCTTCCTGTGTTTTATAGTTCAGCTATATACCAATAATCCTGAAACATAATGCAATGAATCTCTGTTGTTTATGCTGATATTGTTATCTAGAACAAAATGAAACAAAAATTGCATTCATTGGGATGAGCAGGGTTCATTTATATTGTTAAAGGTCTAGCACAGTCCATATCACTTTACAGGGAATTGCATTATACACATTGAGATTTTCTTTTTGTTTTGGTCATCAGTTCTTCTTACATTACATATACAGTGGTTTTATTAGTTCAAGAGCATAGATAGTGGATGATTATTTAAGAATACTTCTCTGATGAGCAGTTTGAACAAAATTTCTACAAAATCTGCTGGGATTATAGCATTTAAATCTCTTGTGACGCTATAGAGTTCAATTGGAGTAAAACTCATAAAATAGACTGTAATTGAAATCATTCTTACTGGCGGACAAATGTTTGAAGCCAACATTTGTACTTGATTAACTGGAAAAATCGTGAGGGTATTATTTATTTTATAGGACTGTGTATGATGTACATAATAAGTGAGTTGTTTTCTTGTACCTGTTTAAAAGTTATGAGAACACTTACGGTAGCAAAAAAGATTGTTATTCTTTGTAGGTTATAAAACACAAACAAATGGAAGCAAAATAATTGAAGGCTATGGCAAAAGAATCTAAAGGAATAAGTACTGATTAAGCAATTAGAAACCCATTATGCCCCAGACAAAATGGGAGAGGAAAAGTACCATTTCTAGAGGTCATGTAAGTCCAAATTCTCTATTGGTAGAAAAAAAGTACATAATATTTTGAGAGGTCTGTAGAGCCTTAGACTATACACTAGCAAGTAATTTTCATTAGTGTACCTGCAAAAACCATCAGCAGCAGGACAACATCAAGCAGCTTGGAGAAGATTTACTGTCCCTGCAACACTTGCTAAGAAGCACAGCTACTGGTGCATATTGATGTGGCCACTCCAGAGCCGTAGTCTCTGCCCCAAGCAGCAGCCAAATCACAGCAGGTTTTGTATACGTGCATGCAGTGTGAAAGCTGAGGAACGAGGCATTCCCTGCTTTATTAAACTCAAGGCTCATAGTCAGGATGGGCTTCTTATGACTCTGCAAATAATAGTTACATGTGGCTTTAGAGTTTAGGTTAATCTAGCCTGTCTCTGAATTTTGTAACAGTACGATCTGTGGCTTACCATCATAGCTAATTTTTGGCCAGTTTAGGTCTTTAACATTACTAAGCAGAAAGTCTTGTTGTGCTTCTGTTTTTCATAGTGCATATCGTAATAGCAATCTACTATGAGGCAGTACTCTCAGTAATCTAAATTGGCTTGTCCCCGTTGAATTCATTTTCTCTAAGCTAACTTTACACCAGTTGAGAAGTTTTTCCACTCATTTTGCTCAAGAAGGACATAAAGCAGACGCGAACTAATGGACTTACAAGGAAGTCCTTTAGACTGACATTTAAATAATGGATTGTCAGAAAAAGGAAAACTTGTTCCAATTATTGCCTTCTTTCTACTTCATACTTAAAGGCATCCCTGTGATGTTTAAATATATTGTGATTTTATTCATTTGTGAGTAAAGACAGTCTGCTTCCAGACTTTTCATTAATATTGATACTTACAATGTTCCCACATCAACAGCTCTTTATCAGAGTTTTATAGTACCCATGTCCCACTTTCTGCTCTGTAATCCCATTTTTTCTTTGAGATTATCTTTTCACTTATGGTGACTTTGTGCCTAGTTTATGACTTGTTTGCAAGGATCTCCTTAGTTACACATATGTTGATGTAAGCTTTTGGATGAACTTTTCACGCAATCCTCTCAGGGCTAGAAATCACCACACCTTTTTGCTGAGTGGTGTCCTCCTTTGCAATCGCTGCCAACTCCTCACATGTTTTAAACTTGTGGGTCATGTTACATGAGCTAAGAAGTCAGTCCCAGAAACAATTCCTACAGCATTACTTGTGATGCAACCTACTGCTGTTGTATAAAAATGACAATCATATCTTTGCTGTTGAAAGAAACAGGATAGCTAAAACAACATTCACCACTAAATTACTAAACATAATCTAATAGTGACTTTAGATCAGGTAGAGATTTTGTGTTGTACTGTTTTGTGATAAAATGGAAAAGGGTATTGGAAGTCACTCATAAGCTGGAGACACACAGTTTTCACTGCAGTTAAGGAAGGAAATTATTTTGCTTTGGGTGTACCCACTGAACAAATGTTTCATTGATTCACAACTTGTCCCCGGTCTGAGCATTTTTGCTGGGAGGAGGTGGAAAACAGGGTGTCAACATCTTATTGCTGAAAGACTGAAGCACTCGGAGCTATGTATGGGAGCAAGATCTGATTTTTGAGAGCACAACCACCTGCAGAGAGATGCACTGAGCTGGCCTTGAACCCAGGCTGGGTTTGGTTGTGCACCCAAGCACCTAATGTCACTGAAAAGCCCTGAGGCATCCTTCCTGATTTCCAGATGCCTCTTCAGGAGTACAAAAAACTGTGTCATATCTTGGTTGACCTGTGGAGTCTCAGATTGTACAAGATGACTATGTACAAACAACTGAACAGAGCCTCTAGTCTTTACAAACAATGTGGTATAAATCACATTAGAATCTAGGGTCAAAAGTAAATAAAAACATTACAGCTTGAACATAATAAATTCAGACTCTCAATAGCACCCTGACTCAAGAACAGACACTATCCTGAAAATAATAAAGTGACCTGTCATTATCAACAGCTTTCCCATACTTTCTCTTAGCTCTACAGATGTAAAACAAAAGATACTGAAGTTGAATGTTGAAAGCTGTACTGGCAAAGATCTTACACCCAGATTTTGACAGATCTTTTGTTTTTAAAACCTGTTTGTAAAATCCAAGGGTTCTTTAAAAGGTTTATTTTCCCCTCAAGGAGTCTAAGCAATTGGTGCCAACAAGCCAGCTGTCAAGTCCCAGTATTATATGTGTGTGTAGAGGGGAGTTGGATTAATGAAAAAATTCATAAGAAAGCATTTCACTGTTGAGATTTCCAAATGGTTTGTGTTAATAATAAAGGGGTGGGGAGAAATTATTTGAAATGATTGATATCTGGATCTGGTTTCTAAAATCTTAGTCTTAACTGGACTAATTCTAAGACACGCCTCATGGCTATGGCTTTGTGTTAAAAGAGATTATTAACTCTTATGGACTCCAGAATGAGTAATGAATTGACTGTATACCGTTATCAATCTTTAAAAACACAAAAAAAATAATAATAAAACCATTTAAAAATCCAGAGGAATACATAGCATCCATTTATATGGATCTCATTAACCCCGTATAAAAGAGGGCAGATAGGATTTTGAATGTTAATGAGTCACTGGAGAATAGGGAATTTAAATAGGATGGATTAAAAGGACAAACTAGAAATCTGCTGATTTACCAGTCTTAAAATAAACTTATGATAACAACAGCATATGTAGTTAAATCTGTCAAATATCAGTTCTTTATTAAGTATAGTTGAAGATTTTGGATAATTTCTTTACAAGAAATGGATGTTTTCCAAAAAAGACATTTGATTGAAAGATCAGACAACCTCCCCTATTAGTCTAATACTCCAGTCTTTTGCTCACTGGGACCTTAAAATTAGGGTGGTAGTAATCAGATGATTAGTTGTCTAGTTACAATCATTTGTTCATTTCTCTAAAGTAAACCTGTTTTTTCACCCAGTCTGCTACATAACCTCCTCCTCTGTAAACTAGAACATTGGGACTTTGCTGCACTGTATTGTCTTCAGCCATTGAAGTCCTGTGATGTTCGACCAGCGACTTCCAAAGGACTGGCTCTCACCTGCCCCTGGGCAGGAATAGTGCCAGGCACCAGCACAGGCTGGGGCTGACCAGCTGGAAAGCAGCTTTGAAGAGAGGGATCTCGGGGTCCTGGTGGACAAGTTGGCCATGTGCCAGCTCTGTGCCCCTGTGGCAAACGCTGATGGTATCCTGGGCTGCATTGGGCAAAGTATTGCCAGAAGATTGAGTGAGGTGATCCTTCACCTTTGCTCACCATTGACGAGACATGTCTGGGCTGCTGGATTCCATTCTGTGCTCCCCAGTACAAGACGGACATGGGCTTACTGGAGCCAGCCCAGCAAAGAGCCGTGAAGAGGATTAAGGTGCTGGCGGTTGAAAGAGCTGGGAATGTTCAGCCTGGAGAAGAGAAGGCTTAGGGGGATCCTATCAGTGTGTATAAATATCTGATGGGAGGAAGAGGGCTGAAAAGAAGAGGGAGCCACACTCTTCCCAGCGGTGTCCAGTGAACAGACAAGAGGCCATGGGCGCAAACTGAAATACAGGAAATTCCATTTAAACATAAGAAGAAAACTTTTTCTTTGAGAGTGGTCAAACACTGAAACAAAATGCTCAGAGAAACTGTGGAGTCTCCATCCTTGGAGATACTCAAACCCTGGCTAGACACAGGCCTGAGCAACTTGTTTTGAGCAGGAGGTTGGACAAGATGATCTCCAGAAGTCCCTTGTAACCTCAGCTAATTCTGTGAGTCTGTGATTCTTTTAGTTTCCCTAACAACAGATACATGTGATCTTTTAAAGGCTGGAAGGGAAAAACATTCTTCTCTATGCTTCCAATATGACAGCAAAATGTTTTTCCAGTGATAAATGTGATTCATCAGTTTACACAGGAATGCCAGATTTTTAAAAAATGGTGCCTGCAGACACAGTTAGGCAGCTAAGTAGCCCAGCTACATTTTAAAAAATGTTGAGCTTGTCTCCCTGAAGTGCTAAGAAAATCAGGCCAGTATTGGTTTTGCAGCCAGGAATCCCAAGTGTATCAGGTGGTTCCTTCATTGTTTAACTCTTGTGCATTTTTACATAAATTGCTGCTCTGGTCCTGTTTCACTGTTAGCCTGAGACCCTGAGACTCATGCAATCATCTGCATCACTGAAGTGAAATATTTTTTTCTGCTTTCTTCAGGCAAAAAGAAAAGGGGTAAAAAGGAATCAGACTTTGAAGGCAGAAGAAGAAAAAAGGGCTCTGGAGAAAGAATTACCACTCTGAAATGGAATTTGGACTCTGAAAAACATGCTTGTTAACTAGGGCCAAGTGACAAAATCCTTACTGGCTCTTCCTTCCAAGGTGTCTTCATTATATTGCTATAAATTTAAAATGAATCCTCCTATTCATTTGTGTTGCAGGACTGAGCAGAGTTGTTCATTAATTGTGATCCAGAAAAATGGAATTTCCTGAAAACGTGTTTTCTGAGATGAGCCATTGGTGTTAGGAACATGGTCAAATTCTCTTCTTGCCACCACTTTCTTTTAAAATGTGACTACCAGAAAGATATCAATCAGTGTTTATGCCATACCTTAATGGTTAGAGCACTGTCTGCAGAATTTGCAGAGCTGGGTTTTATTTCATGTTCAGTCTGAAAGGGTCCAAATTCAGAAATTCGCCATCCTAGGGAAGTTCCTTAACTCTGGGGCTAAGCTGGGAACAGACACACACTCCTGCATCCCTCCTTTTAGTACCATGCTATTAAGCAAAGGAATGAAAGATTTATGAGATTAGCAAACAAAACACTAAAAGAAGGTTAGTCTTTCAGCTGAAAATGAAGAATTTTATTTTGTTTCCTGCCTTGGTCCCTGCTTAAGCATTTTACATCAAGCAGTTATTAAATGGAATACAGAAATCAGAGCCCAAAGCATCATGGTGTCTTCCATTCAGCAGGGATGGATCCTTCTTTTAAAGCACTTCTGAGTGCTTTAAAAAGCATGATGCCTGCATCATGATGCCTGTCATGATGCCTGCACAGGGTTAGTTTGCTTTCTAGCAAGTAAGAAACCTGGGTTCCATGTCTGTTTTAGCATTAGGGATTCAAAACTCCTTTCCAGAAGACTGCTTTATCCACGAAGACAAAGTAGTTATTTTGGAAGGGGTTAACCATTATTTTCCAGTTGGCCCAGTGTGAAATTCACAGGCCAAAGACAAGCACAAGCAAAATGGAAGTTACTTTGTATTACAGCAGTTTGGGGCATGGGGAAGACCTAGTTTCTAAACTCTTCTTTGTGCTTTTTTTGTTGTTGTTGTTCTAATGACTGTTTAATGCAAACTGCATAAAGAGCTAACGGAGCAGGAAATAGAACTCAGATGTAAGTTAGAATCCTCCAAGGTGAAAGAAAGTGTGAAACCATAAGGTCCTCCCTTTTGTTGGAGAGTTGTCTGAATGCTTAGCTGTTATGAAAATGCTGGCATAACACTGGCATGGCACAATTTAAAAGAGGTGGGCCTGATTATTTTTTTCTGCCTGATAACATTTTCATGGAGCTGAGATTTCAGCAAATACAAGCATCTCCATCCTAGCTCTGACGCAGACCACAGACTAGCTGGTGGGGAAGCATTCAAGTCCACACTTGTGATTGATATTTTTGATAGTCTACGCCTGGGTATCTTTCCTTTTATTGTGTAAGTACTGGATTGTTCTAATGAGACACCTCACTCTCCCGTGTTCTGTATACACAAACTTGACACCCAATTCAGGGCACTGTGATCTAGTTCTTGGGGACAGACACCTAGCAGTCAGGCAATGTGGTGCCTAGCTAGGTCTCATCCTTTCACCAGCCCAGGCTCCATACTCTGCGTCTGTTTCCTCACCTGGAGGATGACTCTAATCATACTTATCTGCACATTTTTAATATATTTGCACAGTTCTTTGAAGATTTCTAGGTATTGGCTTACAGCAAAAACATTTTTAATACCAGTGTAAATCTCCTGCTCCTCATTAAAACAAATAACATACATTTATATAGGTATAATTCATTTTGCATTAAATAATACAGCTACAGCGAGAGCTACAGCTGTAATACATCTTACAAGATAAAGTTCAACACAAAAGGATTTTATATGCTGTACTATTAGAAAATCACTGATTCTTTCTCCAGGTTGAGGCAGGCTTCTCAAGAGGGGAAAAATATTTCTAGAATAACAGTAAATTAGTTCAACAATAAACATGCAGTAATGAATTCCTGGATTAGAACAACATGGCTCTTCTGCTGCAGAAATTGGCCAAGGTGGTTGGGAAAACTATTTGGATGCAGTCAGAAAATATCCCAAATGGCACCGGAATCTAACAGACACAGTTTTTAATGCTTTTTTCATTGCTCTGTGTATGTGAAGCAGAAAAGGATTTAAAAGGAAATTGATGTGCAACAGAAGTGAGGGTGCCTTGAAAGTACAGCTCTCAGAGAACCTGACTTTGCATTCTCATGGTTACCAGATGGTTATCTCCTCGTCTAGCTAACAACAGTCCATCTAAGGCATATCGATGTATCACACACAGTGATTAAACCAAGCACAACTTAAAGCAGATAAACTAAAACCCCTGTCAGATACTCAGCTGGTTTAAATCAGTATAGGTCCACTGATGTCAACGGCCTTTTGCCTACTTACACAAGCTAAAAATCAGGTCCTGTGTGTTAGCACAGATATCAGAACAAACTATCAGATTCTTGTTAACTTTTTTCCAGATTTACAAGGAGCCTTTCTGGTCACAGCACAGGTCTATTTGTTGCATAACCTCTTCCTTCAAAACAGCTCCTTTTTTCTACAGATCTTTCTCCATCTTTACTTTCCATTCATTTTATTCTTTTCTTTCAGTTGCCAGTATTAATGTGGATTTTTTTGGCCACTATTCTTCTGTGTCACTTCCATTTTTGTGTCCCACAGCAAATTAGGTAAAACAAATGGACCCACAAACTAGTGCAGAAAAGGAAAGTTTTAGTTCTGCTTTTTAAATCATGCATAATTTCTTTCTGAGATGCATGACCAACAAACAAGGGACTTCATCTTTGACCCATTCAAATTCATTGCACCCTGTCCAGGGAGAAAATTTTAAAGAAAAAAAATTAACTGTCTGCTTCCCTCCGTAGAATTCTAAAAGCAAATAACTAATTACTTATAATTTTTCCCTTATCAGAAAACAATCTGTTATTTTTTCTTGAATTTTATTTCAAAAAGCCAAATGAAATTCTACACTTGGAAGGGACTGTTAAATTACCCCACACATACAAATTTATGACAGGTTTTCATATCCTTTTGGTAGACATGGTTATTCTGTAAAAATTTATATTAACTTGCTATTTTTATCTTAAATACTGCAATTTTTTTATCAGAAACATTCATCTGTGCGACAGTTTTAAGTGACCAAAAACTGTCTATTGTCTATTATACAGAAATATTTGAGATTGAGAATGCTATCTTCAATAGATAGATGGAAACAATGCTGAGAAATGGAAAATTACTGCAAGATTTATACCAAGCAGTTCTGCAGTCTGACCCTTTTCTGTTGTGTTTACTGGCAGCAGTGCAATACCCAGATCTAACACGCACAGTTTGCATTAAGATTGGTGGGAGCTATTTCAGTGGAGACAACTGTGAGGGCACGTATTAACCCAATGTGTTTGACATATGTGCAGCCTTGCACCAGCCATGGCAGAACACTCTCACAAGATTTCTCATGAGGTTGTCTTCAAGTACTCAGAGAAGGGCCAACTATTCAGACCATGTGAATGAATACATCTCTATTGACAGAGGATGTGCATGATTTTGTCTTGGCTGAAAATCTGGTCCTCAGGCTGCTACAATTGACACACTTTCCTTCAAAACAGCTCCCATTTGTGGCCCTGATACTCCCAGGAAAAAGAGACAGAGATAGAAGATGAAAATTAAACCAAACATCATCAAATATAATCCAAAGTTAAATTTGGATTTTGAATCTCTCCACTTGTCCCAAGGTTACTGCAAAAGTCAGGAAGAGAATTCAGGTTTCTACAGAGGAAGGTTTAGCTTGTATAAAGCTCTTAACACTGTTTTCTGTAGACCTACGCTTTTATATCCTACAGAGTATACCCTTTTTTTCAAAAGGAATTTCAGTAGAGGAAAAATATGTCTTTTACATATACATACTACTTTGCTTACAGTATTCTGGTATTTCATACACTAAATCTTGCTTTCCCTTGAGTGTGCCCCTTTGAAGTTAGTTTGGACTGGATAATTATTAACAGAATATGGCCATGAATTTACCCCCATAATTGTTTCCTGAAAACATGCATTTAGAGAAGAAAGAGACACTGAAGATACAGAAAATGAAATGCTTGCACATCCATTTTTCTTCAAATTGCTACATAGTATCTATTGAAATATGCTTGAACTGTTTTAATGTTTTGTTCTGATATGCAGTGATAGTTTGCAAGGGGAGAGAAGGTAGAAGGAAAGACATGCCAAACATATGCAGAAATAAAAACATTTCCAGACCAGAGCTTCCTTATTTTTTTAGCATCAGTCCTAGAAAAATATGTATTTTGGCTAGCAGGCTTTGCTTAAACCTACTTCGAGGGCAACCTTTAGTATGATCACAAGCAGCCAAATACAAGCTGCTATAATGCTACTGATTACACTGGTTTACATCTCTGTTGAATCTGGCCCATGATAACTGCATCACTGTGTAATTAATGAAAGCATAAATTAAGCAATAAAGCCACCATACTGAAAAGCAAGTTAAGCCAGAGGAAGAAATGTAAAAAAAAGCCTAAAACTGGGTTGAAAGACTTAAATTCACAACAGTTTTCCACTTTTAACAACTGGAAACTTCCTTGAAACATAGTGGGTTTTTACACTTCATCTCATACACTGTTAACATATATAAGCCATGTTAAGTACTTAATTCTTTAATGTATATAATAGCACACAAGTAATTTCCTTGTGAATCGTTAGTATAGAAAATGTTATTTTTTTAATTGACTCGAATTTATATATTTATATATTTTTACATATGAGACAACTATCGAGCACGTAATACTTTGCAAATACCGTGTTCTGTCATTTGTTCTTTAATAGACAGACATTTGCGAATAAAGTATCTCATACTTTAGCCACGTCAACTTCTACTTTCAGGAATGTGCACTCACTGGAGGGGAAAACTGAATTTTCTGTTAAAGTGACTGTGTAATTATTTGAATACTTTTCTGAAAAATACACTGTCACAGAGAAATGCAAACATTTGGGGGAAATGGGTGCCTTGGTTTGCATGCCTGAGGACATATCCTATTGTCAGGCATCCAGGTGCATTTTATTGAGTAGTGCTGAACAAGAGCTACTGTGCAGGTCCATAAATGTCACATATCATATCAGAGATCAAACCTGGTCCTCAACTGCTAAGCTGTGTTTTCACTAACACCCCATAGTCCACTCTTTCTTTCTTGCTATTTTGAGTTTTAGTGGTGATATGTTTTTCCAAAAGTCCAGATGGAATTTATTATAATTTGGACTATTATAGCATTATGAAAATATGACCTTTTCTTTCTTAAGATTATGCTGCTTTCTTAACTCTTTGCACCATGAAGTCTCTATTTCTTATGACTGCACAGTTAAAACTGAAATCTCAAAAAAAAAAAAAAAAAAAAAGGTTAAAGGTACATTCATGTACCTGATGTTTGCAGAAGCGTGAGACCTAATTTTGGCTCTGAGCTCAGTGCCTCTGTGTCTTTGATAAAGCTGATTTACCATATGACACTGAAGTGATGTGTTTGTTGATTTGACGGCATGAAAATAGGAACACAAGCTTTTTTAAGGTGTCCACCTGGAAGCTGTTGGAGACATGGAAATATCACCTAAGTGATTTATAAAGTTGACCCAGTTCTAAATACTGTTTCTCCACTCATTTAGGAGTTTCCTGCCAAGGGTTAACTAATGAGTATATGACATGCAATGCAAATTCAGTGAGTTAGCACTGGAACTATCAACTTTCTCTGGACAAGAATTAAGATGAATTATTAAAGTGATAAATGATCCCTCTGTGTTGTCCATAATCCCAAACGCAACAGCAAAGTATTCAAAGGGTTAGCGTTCCAAGCAGAAAAGAAACTTCAGCTGTTCCAGAGAAATAAAATTATATCATACTTGCAGTTGTTCAAAAGACCTGGGGTATGGAGGTATTCCATGTAAATGAAGGAGAATGAATCAGATCCTCAGCTACTATGAATCAATGCTATTGCATTGGGTTGATTAGATTAGCCAATTAACAACACATAGTCTACTCAAGAGTCTGGTAATCAGAAGTGATTAAAGAACAGGGAGCTCTACCCTTAAGTCTGGTTTTCATCTCACATAAATTTGATGTAGACGTCCATGTATGAGCAAGTCAGCTTAGGAGTAACTCTCTTAGAATAAGATAAGCAACAGTTTTACAGCATCTGTCTTCTTCCTTTGATTGTCCAAAGAGTCTCTGTATCTAACTTAAATGACGTTTACCTTTTAGACCATTATAACAAATTGAAATATGTTCTCTCCCAAAAGCTTTACATTTGTGAAAGACCCACATGACACAGACTGCTAACCTAAATTCAGTGTCTATGAGAAGATGCCAAAACTAGGGAAAAAACTACCCTGAAAATCAAAAGAAGGGAGAAAAGGAGGAAAACTTATTAAGGTCTTCCCAAAACAGGCATTGTCCAAAAATTGTGTCATTACAACTAAGGAAAATTTGAATTTTTAGGTCAGTTTTTGCAATTGTTGCTTGAGGTGGGAGGTGTATTTTTACTTTCATTTAGGTTTTTTTCCATGTTTAAGTTATTTTTAAAGCCTTTTTCGTCAATTTTCTTCCATTTCCAAGCAAAATATTTGGTTATCTTGGAGTAGTGTTATTTCATTGAGAGAACCTTGTAAAAAAGTATTCTGATATTTTTAAAAATTGCCCATATTTCCTCCAACACCCATTCCCTTTTCCACTCTCTGCCTCATCTATACCTTTTTTTGCCTTTGCTTATTGCTGCTAAGGTGCAAAAATAAGAGGTTATTTTAACAAATCTATATGTTTGAACTCAGCAGAAGCTCCACATTTGGGGTGATTTTACTGTCTGATTTTAAAAAAAAAAAAAACAAAACAAAACCAATCCAGGTTAAACTGTAACCATGGAGAGCAGTACAGAAAAATCAGAGGAATTGTCAATACACATACACGTGGAGTATAGATTTGGTATTGTTGTCATCACGCAACTTTTTACTCTAATTTTTTAATAGAAAATGGTAAAATTGTGCAGACAAGCTTTGTTTTGCCTGAGAGAGCTCTGACATAGTTAGAGGAAGGGAGCCAGCCCTGGTACCCCGTCCCTCAGCACAGGTTACTGGCTGCTGCCATGACCTGAGCTAGGTCATTTAGAGCTTGTTTCAGGGTCTCTGTACTACATTGCTGTCCATCATGCAGGCCTGTTTTAAAATAAGAGTTATGCATGTGTGCATTGCAAGCACATTTCCAAATTAGCCAACTTTTTTTTTTTTCCTCTAAGTTACTTGGAACAACTTGCAAGTTAAAGGAGTGTTTGTTAACTGCTTTATAAAGTATATTTCCTGTTACCATCCTCCTTCTTCTGGAAAAATTGTATTTAGTCCATTTTCATCAGTGCCATATATATTGGGTCTTTTTAAAAACCTGATAACCAGCTTACTTGACAAACTGGAATGCTTCCAAGACAGCTGTTTCAAGTTTCTTGGTAAATAGTCTGTACATTGTATATATTTGTGAAATGTGAAATATTTACTTTATAAAGTCTTCTGATCTTCCATAAATCTCTGTTCACAGAGTACATTTTAATGCAATGTGTCCCACTTCTTAGGATCTGGCCTATTCATCTCTATAATACCACACATGTAGCCACAGGAAAAAAGGTTCATGAGGGATGTCTTTGAAGTGTAGCCATTGGACATCTGATAGACTTGCTTTTCAAAGTGAGGAATACAAAACATCACTGTTTATTTTCTCCATGAAAGAAATGCAGTGCTTTATTTAGAGCCTATCCTGATGTGAACACGTGCTTGAAAGTCATCACTGAGTGACACTTTTCTGATAACAGAAAAAAAAATTGGTGAAATCCTACCCTTGTATATGGTTTGAGGTTTTGGAGGGTGGGTTGTTTTGTTTTTTTTTTTAATTATGCTACTTGAATGAAACACTGTAAAGAGAAATGGTACCATATTTATGTCAACCTTGGTGCCAAAAAAGCCACTTAAAGCCATATCTATGCTGCTAGTTGCATACAAACCAAGCTAGCTCTGCCTGCCTTAAGCCTGGACAGAACACGCAGATTGCAAGCCAGCCTGTGTCTGAAAGCTGCCTAGCTGCATGCATGTAATATAAGCTTGAGCTAGTAAGCCCTGGACAGAAAGATTTGCCTGTTACCTTGCTTGATTTCACAGTGTAGACATGCTCACAGTAGACTCCTGTTCTGCAGCACTTGTCTCTGCAGGCAAGGATCACTTTACCATGCAAACATCTATCTTCACCAAACTGTAGGGAGCTATAATAGAATTATTCTTCTTCCACCATGAGACTAGACATCATGATGTAGCTTGACAGTGTCTCAGAGGAACATCTGTGACAGGACCAAAAACTGAAGCCAAGTCTCCCATAGAGCTCTTAACCCGTGTCACAATATGGGGCATCAAGAGAAAGTCCACTGAAGTCAAAGAAATTGTTTTTCTTCAAAATACGTAGAACAGGCTGAAAAATGAGGTATGAGACCCTAAGAATTCCCACTGTTCAGCAGGTATTTGCCCACTCTGCAATGTCATTTCAACATGTTTTTAAACATAGCTTCCTTTAAATAGGGCACCCCTGTTCTGGAAGAACCGCATTTTAAGCTTCTGATACAAAACACCTCAAGATTGGCATAAATTCAAAATTATACTTAGATCCAGATCCAAATTTTGTACTGTTCCTCAATAACCTAAGCCAAGGACCCCTCTCTTAACATCTGTGGATATTGGGGTATTTGAAATCTAACTCCAAATTCCAACTTAAGCCATGCTCTAATGTAAACAAAGTTAATGGCTTGTCAGCATGGGGCTATAAAACAATGTGGGTACAGTCATAATATTGATGTAAGGCAACTTTAAATATATAGCCATTTTTCTCGATATAGCAGTGGGTTTTGCTCTTAGGAAAAGTCATTAAATCAGCATGTCCAGGTTATGTAGCAGCCAGAGAAAATATACAATTGTGGCAGCCAAGAAATTACATGGAAAAGAAATTGTGTTTTGACCCATTGACTACACAGTGCCAAACAGTGACTGCCATTTTATGTTGTATCGCCTGGGTTGTATAACCATGTGACAGAGCTAACATGCAACTGTGGATGTACTGGTACAAGCAGAAACACATGTTGACCTGCAACACTCAAGGGACTACTGGAGAAGGAGCCAGGCAGAGAGTTTGCTCTGTTTGACCAGAAGGACTGAAGAAAACAAAAAACATACCGAACTGGGATATACCATCTATCGTGTTTTCTACCAGTGAGGAATTGTTCTGAGCAGTATATCATTAACTGTTGAATCAAATTCAGTTTTAAAGACTCAGGTAGAATTTCTTAGGTGATATATTACAAAATCATACTGTAGTTATAGTTATTCATCTAAAGTCTCTGCAGGTTAATACAGGCATTCTTAAGGATTATCTTCTAATACTACATAAAATAATTTGGTTTTTGCCATCTTAATGATTTCCAACTGTTGGAAAGTAAGTTTAATTTACTTTGCAATAATCGGTACAAGCTGTGCATCTTTAATTATTTCAGCCCATCTCTGTAATCAATTCTTTTAGCTCCTGAGTTAGTTTATGTCTGTCTGTATTTTCTTCAAATTTGCCATCAATTTGTAATACTGAAGTGTTAAAAAAAAAGTATTTTATATTTAAAAATACTTATGCATCTTTATTTTACATTTTTAATCTACAGGAATCACTACAATGCATCTTTTTAGTGAGAAACAATAGCCAAACAACTTTTTTAATGCAAACCATCAGCTACTTGGTGTAAAACTTGTGCTTGGACACAAAAGAATTTTGCTCAGTTTTTGTGAAGTATACTTTGAGACCTTGTTCAGTCTGCACCACTGGTATTTTTGACTTATATCAGTGTCATGGTTTAACACCAGCCAGCAACTAAGCACTATGCAGCTGCTCACTCACTCCGCCTGCCCTGGTGGGATAAGGGAGAGAATCAAAAGAATAAGAATGAGAAAACTCCTGGGTTGAGATAAGAACAGTTTAATGATTGAAATAAAATAAAGTAAAATAATAGTAGTAATAATAATAACAATATGATAATAATATTATTAATAATATACAAAGCAAGTGATGCACAATGCAATTGCTCACCACCCACCGACCAATATCCAGCCAGTTCCCGAGCAGCAATCGCTGCTCCCCGGCCAACGCCCCCCCGCCCCCCCCCCCCCCCGTTTATATACTGAGCATGACATCATATGGTATGGAATAGCCCTTTGGCCAGTTGGGATCAACTGTTCTGGCTGTGCCCCCTCCCACTTTCTTGTGCACCTGGCAGAGCATGGGAAGCTGAAAAGTCCTTGACTAGCATAAGCAGTACTCAGCAACAACTAAAACATCAGTGTGTTATCAGCATCATTCCCATACTAAATCCAGAACACAGCACTATGCCTGCTACTAGGAAGAAAATTAACTCTATCCCAGCCAAAACCAGGACAAACAGCAAATTCACTGTTCTTGTCTGTGTTACATTATGCTCAAAGATACACATGATGGGCTGAGTTCAGATAAAGATTTGGACAGATTTTGGGGCTTCAGAGAGATAAAGCGTTAATACTTTCCAAAACTTTAGCAATGATTTGGATTTGGGTAAGTGCCCATATCTGATTATTTTTAAATATTTTGACATGAGTATTATTCTATTGTATAAGATAGACCATAAGAACTTCATTTGTGCTGTTAGTCTACACTATGGAAACAAATGACATGTTTCACCCATATTGAAGAAATTCAGGATGAATAGATCACAGCACAAATCATGTTAATATATAACACATACACAGAAATTTCTGGATATCTATGTGTTCAGTATGATAGTGTAGGATCCTGACATTTTTAAAGTTATTAAAATTAAGAATTTAGAGATGTGCCTCAGGGGTGGGCACTAATTACATGAGAGGAAAGCTTTATTAAGCCCAACCTTTTAATTTACTAAGATGAGTTTTCAGCTTTCTAGGCTGGTGTGAGCAAACATACACGTAATGTACCACCATGGTAGAAAATATTTTAAATAAGGTTGAAAGGAGTGGTAATAAAGGTTGGACAGCTTCTCTCCAGCTCACAGATTTGATGCTGGATGGTCTATACTGACTCTATTCCCCATTCTGAACTGGGATTCTCTGAAGCCTCTGGGTTTGTTCAGTGTCACCAGCTGTGACTCTCTCTACATGCTTGCTTGTGACATCTGTCCTAACATGCATCTTGATTTGTGTCCTGGCACTGATTCAGCAAAGTAGGTAAGTGTCTGACCTCCCTCTTTGATTGCAGTTAGCTTTAAAGAAACTTTATAAATGTTTACGTCCATTGCTAAACTGGTCCAGAGTGCCCCAAACCAAGCAAGTAGAAGCTCTGCAAGGTGAGGGATGAGAAGGTACCACAGTTTCACCAGCATACTAGAGGATGCTGCAAGCAAAATCTGGAAAAATGAAAGTTGATCACTTCCAAAGTTTGCCATTGCTTTCTTCAACAACTTTGATATATTTTTAATGTATTTATACATTGTTCTTTATAACATACAGGAGCATCTAGTCAAGAACTTGCACTGTAAGTGCAACATCTCATAACAGTTGACATTTAGATCTCTTGCAACTCACTTTAATGTTGACTGAAGTGTTCAGTATTCATATTTTGCACTCCATCTGATTTATTTTCCCAAAGATGACTACAGAGAAATGGCATTAAAGACAAGATGAAATTTCAAATAACATTTCAGCTATTATATGAACCTCAAGTTGATTTTTTTTTAAATCCATTACTATATTATAAAAGTTATTTAATCTGGAGAAGTATTTCTCACTTCTTCTCCTGCATTGCCCTTCACCTACAACTTCACTGGCATTTAATTGCAGTAGAGGATGTGCTTACTGTAATTATGGATTATCTCTGCATCACAGTTGGTGTTACTCGTCGAAGAACACAGGAAATATCAGGCTAGACCAGATCCATATTCCTCAAGTTTTCCTGCTGATTATGTCCAATATTGGGAGTCTCAGAGAGCTGCAAGAATTCCTGGACAGGAAGAGGTGAGCTAAACTACCCTTCTTCTTTCTTGCCCTTTCCTTGCATTCTTGCCTTCTAATACTTAGAAACTGTCTTAAATCCATATCACAAAGGGGACAGAGGCAACAGTTGGCCTTGAAAAAGGCTTTACTCTGCTTATATGTTGCAAAACCAAACACAAAACCCAGAGTCACAAGGCTAATTCTAACGCTGGCTGCTAAATTTGATTCTGCTTATATAAATAGTTTGTTTAAACATGGTTACTTATCAGGTATTCTTAAGTGTCATTAAATTGTAACACATAAAGTTAGAGCACAGAATCGTGTTTTATGTACATCTTTAAAATTAATGAATTATGAATAAACTCCCTAATTGCTCTGAAGTACACACGGAAGCAATCTTCATGAAATTATAAATAATCACCATGCTGCTGATTGCAACAAGTGGAATTTAAGCTCTCCAAGCAGTCTTAGAAGTTTAATTAAATGTACTAAAAAAGCAATTTGATGCTTTAAAAGCCAAACTGTTGTATGGTACTGAAGTAAATCAAAACTCCAATTAGGTTTGCTAACCAATCTTTCCGAAATGCCAGCATTCCCAGTTTAGAAATTTTATGCTTTGCAAGTTCAGTGCCTTGAATAAATGTGTGACTTGACTTTTGGAAGTATTATTTAGGTGAAGACATACAGATAAGCAAGAATGATTCTCAGACATTACAGATTCACATGCTTAACGAGACTAGTAATTTTATATAGTATTGAGAGAACAGACCCTCTCTATACTATGAAAAAGTAAGATGTGCCAGATGTCATCAGAGAAATTTAGAGTTTATGGAGTGTAGAGGAATATAAAGGAGCTTATGTTTAAAGTTGTCCCTTGGCCCTTCATGACCTTCTGGATCTGTGAATCTAAGCTCAGGATAACTAGAGCAAGAAGACGAAAATTTGGCAGAATCTTGGCTCCATCCCTCTCCAGTGAACTACCAGCCCTGCACAGACATATGTAACCTGGTACTTTTGCTCCTGATAGACAATTCCTTCTTTAGTGTGGTCTTCAAGTACTGCAGCTAGGCCATGCATGACAAATGTAGTGCTTGGCTTGGTAAGTAAAGCTCAGATCCCAAAAAGCATTTATCTTACATTCGTTCTTATATACTTGAGTTAGGACTTAAATGAAGCTGATGTACAAAAGTTGAAAACTACAATACAAGTAAACTTCATGCGGATGCCTCCAAATTCCACACTTCTGTGGTGAATCTGTACTTGACATCTGGGGTCTGTTTCTGCTTCAGGTTCAGCTGGAAACAGCACTAACCTGAGAAATGCAGAGATTGTTTCAGGTTTTTTAACATATATGTCTGGAGTCTTTTTGCAAGACTGGGCGTCCTGTATGGGTTTATCTTCCAGTCTGAAAGGGCACAAAATTTTTTGCTAGGTCTGTGTGTATGTCCAGCAATTTTAGGGCATCTCCTACCAGGACAGCTTGAATCAACTAAGCAACTGAACTTATGCCTTGGTGTTTACTTTCTACCTAAACCTAATCACGATTGAGGCAAAAAGCTATTTCCCCATCTGAGCCTTTGACTGACTGCAAATGGCCCATTAAAGTGCATCTAATGCATAAAAAAGATGATAACTCTTGCAAAATCCATCTGAGACAAGCCCTAATGTGTGGACATAGGATGAGTAAGTAATTGCAAAGGTCACTTTTAATATAATAATGTAGCACTTAGACCACTCACACAGGAAGTGAGGAAACTCCTTCCTCAGACAGAGGGAATCAGACCCATATTTTCTTGTTCCCAGGAGAATGGATAACAACCAGAATTTATGTCAGGAGGGTTAATGGGGGAGGGTAGAGGCACCTCCTACCTCTCCAATGGGGAAATGGATAGAAGATTTACTGTCCTTGAGACTGAGTTAGAAGAAAAGAAATAAGACATAACTGTGTAATTTAATGGTTAGGGCTTCTTAAGAAAACGGAAGTCACAGGCTTTGTTCCCCCATTTAAAGACCTATTTTGTGTTTTCCAGTGAATGTTAATTGGAGAAAATTAGACTAGAAGTCAGAATTCCTTGTTGTCAATTGAGTGTCCCTATTCACAATGTCAGAGAACTTTTTTTCCTTGGTTTATACTCCCTCTCTCTGATCTGTAAAACTGTAATATTTTTGAAAGGCAAAACATAACTTCAGTAGGAAAGGCAGTGTCTTGTTCTGTATTTCTGTTTGTTCACAATAACACCCATTTTTGGAATAGGTGGAACTTCTCCAAATATAGGATGACACAGCCTAGCCACATACTAAAAATGTTACCAGGCACCATCCCCAGAGTGAACACTGACTGTGGCTAATAGATAAAATCCAGTGTTACACCTATTTAAAAATTTATATTACATACCTGTACAGCTGTGCAAATGACACAACATTTAGCTTTGCACAGCCTAATAGGACCCAAAGCATGGCTGTGATGGACTTAATTGCATTCTACATGCCAAATTACTTCTTGTAGGGTTAAATGTGAGATAACACGGACTTACTGTGATAAGACATTGTGAGGTCTACCTCTTGAACTAATTACTAAGCAAAAGATGTAAAAGTGTTTCACTTTAATTGCAGTTGTAATGTTGTTAATAGAGACAAATAAAATATCCCAAATGAGGATATTTTGGTGCCTGGATGGCAGATCAATTTTTTTCATGAAAATTGCAAGATTGAAATGTATATGCACAACTATGTCTTTAAAACTGCAGCATGTCTTTTTAGAGAAACATATGGAAATGGTTCAATTCATAATTAGAAAAAGTAACAATGTAGTTTGAAAAGCACATGGCAAAGACTGTTAGCATCTCATGGTACCTCCCCAGTTAACTCCAAAATAGTGTTCCTCCATTGCACAGGTAACATCTGAAGCACTCTTTAGGTTTCTGTGTTATACGGTAGCTCTGTAGCTGGATGTAGCATATCAGAAGAGTTTTTGGATGCAGTACAAAAAATAAATGGCAAAGCAAGAAAGTCAGAATTGCTCTAAAAGATCATATTTTCAGATTTGCCTTGCAGGATATTTGGCAATTTCTTTTCTCTGTAGAAGTGGCTACATAATGAAAGCACAGAGCTCCTTTGATCTAAAAAATCTCTGTGGGATTTAATAATTTATATCAGAATTTAACAGCACAATGGAAACCCTTTTTATATACTGGAGTAATTTTGCTTCCCTTTGTCAGATCAGCTCTACTTGAAACAGAGACTTACTATTAATGGAACTGGACTATATTTCAATGTCTCAGACATTTCGGTGGCTTTCATTCTATCATATTTCACTCTGGTCCCAGTTCAGCAAAGATCTTAAACACATTCTTAAATCTAATCATTCCAATGGGGCTGAAGCCCATGTGTATATGTTTTATAAAAATTGGGCCAGATTATGAACTCTTCTATATGATGCTTTTGATGAGGAAAAATATGTTGAGACGGATCCTTTTTCTTTCATTTTCTGTAGTACCTTATTCCACTGGGTTGAATGTGAAACAAGGCACAAATATGAGGGCTAGAAGGAAAAATCTTGTCATTGTCATCTGCATAAGGCTATAGTAATAGGACTTGGACATATCTGACCCAACATATGGAATAGATGCCCTCATTTGAGATATATGTCTATATTTTCTTTAGTGTTGGTGGGTAGAAATATGTATGGTTACAGTTCAATTCACTCCTCCCTAATATAGATGACTGAAACAGTCCAAATTTCTGTTCTCCAGGAGTGTCTGTTGCTCGTATCTGACTATGAAGAGGACTTGCACATAGGCATTTATACTGTAGGTATCTAAGGTTGATGGATGAAGTGACTTGCATCCTATGGGACATTAAGGGTAGAGGAGAGAACACCTGTCAGACCAAGGTCCTCCATACCTACCATCCTGTCTTTGAGACTAGGCAGTTGCAGACATGTAGGCAAAGAGGAAAGAAACAAAGGCATGTGTAAAAATGTCTTGGTCTGGTAAATTTTCCAGTAATCAGTGGCTTCAGAACTTCCTGATCCAGAATTTCTTTCTGGCAAGTCATGTTTAATAACACCAGTTGATTTACCCTCCATTAATTTGTTCCTTTTTATATCCATGTATATTTTTGATCTCCATGAAATCCTGTGGCCATGAGCTCTATAATGTAATTATATGTTGTGTGGAAAAAAATAGTCTGTTTTGGTGTATAACTTGCTTTAATGCTTTCATTATATGTCTGCTAGTTCTTGTGCCATGAGATGGAGTGAATATTCACTCTCTGTTCATGTTCTGAATATAGTTTATGACTTAAAGCCCTCTGTCATTTCCCCCTGTCAGTCTTCTCTTTCCCAAGCTTAAGAATCCTAATGTATTTGCTCTTTCCTCATATGGAAATCATTCAGATCTAGGCATTACTGATGTGAACAGGATTTGCAAAATCAGTATTCAAGTGGGTTTGGTATAAAGAAAATCAACAATGGCAGGGGAACTAGATTTCATTAAAATAGATCCTCACCCTAACAGTGTGATATACAACAAAACGCACACAAATATTGAATGTTTATTAATCATTATGGAGTCTATTATACCAAACTTATTTGGCTATTGTGGATGCATTTTACACAAAATTAATTGAAACTGGTTATTGTTTTGGTTATTAGAAAAATAAATTCCTTTAGAAGGAAAAAAAAAAAAAAAAGAACATGCTAGGTTACTTCTTTTATCTCCATTTTTATATATAAGACCCTTCAAGTTGGAATGAAGGGCATGCTAAATCTTCATCTCTGTATTAACAGTTAAAAATCAGCCAATATCTGATGGTTGTTTGGTCTTCTCTATCATTGTGAGGAGATGATTGTATTGTGACAGGAATTGGTGGACTCAATCCAGTTCCTAATTGGAAGAGTCATTGTTATAAACTCACAATTACAGGAGAAAGTAAATAATTGAACATACATGAAGCAACTTCATCTCCCTTAAGGTATTTTTGTGACTCTAAAACCGGTAGTGTAGCTAAGCTTGTGTACTGGGTTTGTTCCTGTTATTTATTAGCAGTATTAGTGCAGCCCCTAGAAGCTCCCATCAAAAACGGAGTCCCATTGTGGAATAACATGTTGGTTTCTAACATATTTTGTGCACACATCATTCAGTGAGAAGTGTGTTCTTCCAAATCAAAACAAAACAATGTGTTTTTACATGATTCACTAAGCTTTGCTGCAAGAAATAGAAAATAATAGAACATGACTGCAGGAACACTCCAATACTTTGTTATGATTTTTAGCTGTATTCAGCAGAATAAAGTGACCCTGGTTCATAAACTTCCAAACCGTAACTTGCAAAAGTGAAATTACACATTGAAAGATTTCTGTAGAGGACATAACTCTGAAGGCTGACATTTTAAATTGGTAGAGTTCATACAAAGATACAATGATCTAAAATTGAATGCCCTTTTCTCCGTCATGTGTGACAGGTTCAAGTTACTGCAAGTTTACTCTCAAATATTATGTTGGAGAAGAACATATTCACAAATCATCATCCATATGCATAATTTGAATTTGTGTGATGTTTAGAGCCCTATGCTTGTCAGCTATATAAAGAGGGGGAAGAACATTATTCCCTTCCCTAAAGAGTTCATAATTCAAATATGGACAAGGGTTGGAAACAAGCAGGTGGGGGGGGTCAGGTGAACTGACTGGCAGGCAGGCTGTGGTCTTGGTGCACTGGCAAGCAAATCCCTGTCAGGGAATACTTTAGCCTTTCTTCAGCGTTCAGTATTTTAGTGTTTGATACTTCAGCAGAGCAATATTCTGCTGAGCTGCTCTGCCTCACACTGGAGCAATTTTCACCCATGCCTCTGCAGTCAGCATGAGAGCAATTACCAGCTCCATGGTCATATAAAGGACAGAAGAGTAATCTATGGCAGATTTAATGACAGCAGGGGAAATGCTCCTGAGAATTCTAATTGTAAGGGCTAACTGCGGACCCAGATAGCTCTTGGCTGTTGGGCAGGAACAGCCCAAGAGTCAATGGCTGCTCAAGCTTCAAAGATAAGAACATGTTCTGATTTAAGACCTTATTTCTGTGGGCAAGGCTGTGAACTCTTTACTGCTGCTGAAGACATCCATCAGCCCTTTGACATTAGCGGGACTAATTCCTGGTTAGGAGGGCAGCAATCTGGCTCAGTGACATTGATACATTTCTCTTTATGTATTGTCATTTTTTCAAGCATGCACAGAAAAAAAGATATGAAATGCCTAGAATATATCTGCTAACTGCAGACAAATTCTGTATGCAAGGATGTATAAGAACCAAATATAGTTCTGAGGATTTACGTCTCCAGGATCATTTCCTCATTGTCAGCTTATTTCAGCTTGGATGCATTCATATATCCTGGCCCTAATGTCATTGTTGTCTGGTGTGGTTCACATGTATCAGTTTATATTACAAATGAGCATAATTAATGGACAAGGAGAAACTATTTCCTTTTACACAGAAGAAGAGAAAATAAGCTAATGTGTATTGTAGAAAAGGTGACTTTAGGCATGTTGCATATTAATCTGTCAAATTCTTTCAGACAGGTCTTTTTTATGCTGTCTTAAGCTGGGTGTAATGCACAAGTCAATGTCATTTAAATGCAGTAACACAGTTCACAAATTCATGGGCAATGAATGTTCCTTTTTTGCCTTAATTTTATGTAGTGTTAATTAATCACCTTCTAAATACCTACTTAAATTACTAAGATCATAAACCAGGTAAAAACTGAGTTCACTTTGCATAAAATGATGGACCAAGGTGGTTTGCTTGTTTGTTTGTTTGAATAGAAAAAACATGAACTGCAGAAATTTTCCCAGGTGACTGGAGTGCTGGTCCCCATGGGGCATTGATTCTGTTGCCCCCACATTGATCTTTAGATGTTCTGTGACAGTGGACCCTAAGGTTTTATTCAGTTCAGTTCAGTTCACATGGGAGGAGATGCTGAGAGCTCAGTTCAGAGTCACACTCACATGTGCTCAGGGTGGGACTTGGCTTCCTAAAGATAGGCCTGTAGTGACATTTGAGACAGCTTTGGATGTCCAAGACATCCACATGGGGTGGAAGATATGACACTGGGTTTGCCCTTCCAGAGCAACAGCTGAAGACGGGGTGGTTTATCACACTGTGCCTAAAATGACACTAGGTGATAATATTTCAGCAGCTATTCTTCAGCAACCTAGCTTACATGTAAACACTTAAATGTAGGTATCTTAGTCTGAAGCTGACTCTCACCATCTATGAATACTTAGTTAAGCTGATTTACATGATGGAGCTGTAATTCTGGCAGGAACATCATCTTGCCTAGGAAGAGGAGAACTAGATCAATCCCTCCATACCACAGTGTACAATGGCAGAGCAAGTTCCAGCCTCAAGCTTGTGAAAGTGAGGCACTGGACACCAGGTGTTGCCTGTGCACAAGGTATTCTCTCCTCTCCTCTCCTCTCCTCTCCTCTCCTCTCCTCTCCTCTCCTCTCCTCTCCTCTCCTCTCCTCTCCTCTCCTCTCCTCTCCTCTCCTCTCCTCTCCTCTCCTCTCCTCTCCTCTTCTCTTCTCTTCTCTTCTCTTCTCTTCTCTTCTCTTCTCTTCTCTTCTCTTCTCTTCTCTTCTCTTCTCTTCTCTTCTCTTCTCTTCTCTTCTCTTCTCTTCTCTTCTCTTCTCTTCCCTTCTCTTTCCGCTCCTTAACTCACTGCAAGACTGATGCATATAATATAGATTAATGCAATTGTTCTGCAGGTGAACCAGTATATCTGCTCTGCACATGGAGTGGTGATATTTCCCATGACTGCTTGGGTTTCCATCCTGATTAGTACACAAGGATTGGCATGTTTTTGTGGTACCAGGATGAGTGTATCACAGCAAAATCAGTGTATTCCCCTGGCAAAACACTTCACACGTTTCAACCTGGCAGTTTTAAAGACATGCCTTAGGTGACAGAATAAAAATTGATCTCCATGTTTCATAGGCTCTTTTGGAGTATCACCTGCAACAGGGAGAAGATGTTCAAAGTATTGAAAGTCTGGCCTCAGCTGAGAAGTACAACAAAGGTCATTAAAAGATTTGTTCAGTAGAACCCACATTGTATTCAGTTGTATCTAATCTCATCAGAGATCAGATGGCAACAGTTAAGAGTCAATAAAAACTTAGGCTTGATTTAAATATATGACTAATCTAGTAGCTACACTAGCCTCTTTCTCTGCAATGCCACTAAGGACAGCAATTATAATTCAGCAGCCAGACAGTCCCTGCCATCCATGATAAAGTCTTTCATAAATATGTAATGTTAGACTGAAAAATTAACATTTTCAAGTTGGCTGCTGAAACACACCCTTTCAATTCTAATTTTTCACACCCATTCCACTCATAAGAAAATAGATGACTTTGGTGCTTATTGGTCAGACTAGGAAGACTAAAAAATAAAGCTTCCACAAGTAATTCCTGTCACTGTGCATTCATGGATTAAACTGTTAATGCTTTGCAATGAGGTAACAGGGTCTGGTCTAATTTCAGCAAATTAATTTCTTTTTCAAATTTCGAAGTGGATACTTTTGAAAGAAGTATGCAATCTTTTGCCTCTGACTGGTATATCTAATAACCATATTTTTGGCCCATGTGTTAGAGAGCCAGATAAGGGCCTCTGGATCAGAAAAGCCTAATTTTCTGTGGTTTGAGCTGAAAATTCATCACTGAGAACTACAACAGCTCATCTTGATTATGAAGTGGTCCAGAAGAGGCCCTAAGACATATCAATCAATGCATTACTTGAATGTGGGGTTTGTGCATACTGTGTGTATGAATATAAAAAAGTAATTCAATTGTATTCACATTTTCATATGCTGTACAATAAAGGCTGTATTACTCTATAACATTATACAAGCATGGTGTCGTGGGATCAAGCAGAAAATCTCCCAGGCCTGTTTCTTCAGTAATGCTTGTGTTTTGGTTCAGTCCCCAAGGTTTCTGGCTTATCAGATGCAGACAAAGTGAAAAGAAACAGTACAAATGAAAACTGTTACAGATCCATACATAGCATGGTGCAGTGTGGAATGAGACTGAAATGTGTGCTTTAATAATGAATACTAAAGTCAACATTTATAATAGTAACAGGAGATACTGACTTTTCTTTTCATTTGAGGGTCAAGAGTTAATGTCATATCTCAGCTAGGGAGCTTAGACATACAGTGCCCCATTTATTACTACTGGAGTGTGTCAGTTGGATGCTGGCAGACTGTTAGTACCTGGCACAGTTTCATGAGGAATGAAATATTTGAAAATATATGGTCAATTCTGTATTAAAGTTTGATAGTATTATTTCTGATGTAAACTGCAACATCTCTGACACTATATGTTTTCTGGCTGTTTGCTATGAATGACAACACTTTTTTTGCCTTGTATCCAGTTGCTCATTTTAATTATGAAAATGAACAGAGTTGGAGAATGCTGTCCTTTGTAGCACTTACTAAGGCAAGGCTCTTTTCTCTGTCCTGAACCCACTATATTCCAAATCAATAAGCTAATAAGCCAAATCCATTTGTTCATCTCTATGCTTGTGTGCATGAGTTCATAAAAAGATTGACATTTGACCATGCGTTTTTGCCAAACACAGACTTGTAGCACCAACACCAGTTGGATAAATGAACAGAGCAGTGTGCAGAGACCCACATGCATACTACTGTGTATACTGCAACAGTCACGCACGGGAAAATAGGACCTTAAATTAAAAAAAAAGCTACCATGACTGTCCCTCCCTTTATGTTTTCAACACCATCTGCATGGCATCAGTGTTTTAATCCGGCAATAATGTGAAATGAAGTTTTTTTCCTAGATTACTTCTGAGTATGTCAGTTAATGTTAACCCTCAGCTGACTGAGGCATCATTTACATGCTCAGTGGTGAATATTGACTAGCATCTGGTGCTCTTTAATATTCCCTGTTTCTTCCTGCAGATGTAGAAGTCATGGATTAACCAGAATTGCTATGTTACCCAAATGGCTGTGTTACCCAAAATGCCATTGAAATGATAAGAAATCTTGAACAGAGGCACTTCCAGAGGGTTTTCTAATATAATGATGTAAGAAAATACTGAGAGCAGGTCAAATCTCCACTTATATCTTCTAAACCACCACTACTATATATTCAGGATATTCAGATGGTCTACTGTGGTTGCTAAGACAGAGGCAGGTGCCTAAAAAGTCACACACAAGTTCGGACACATCCTATCCAGAGCCTTGAGATACCACCTTAAAGAAGTGAAAGAGTTTACAAACTTAATATATATACCTAATTTAAGACTTTTCAGAACTCTCCATTGACTAAACAAGGTACAGAAGTTTGACAGTAAAATCACTGATACATCCCAGTAGACATCTAAGTCTTTGGTAGCCTTCAGAGGTGTTGTGAACAGAAACCCTTTCAGCTGTTTATCCTCTCAAGAGACATCTTTTCACTCCTCTGAGGTAAGGAAACTGAGAACTGCACAGGCAGCAGCTTGGAGAGGGTATCTGCTCCTGTTGCGTGACTTCTGGTGGGGAGGAGACCACCGTCTTTTTATTCAGTGTCACAGAGCACAGCTTGATTTCTGTGAGCTGGGGCCAAAGCCTGCTTTCTTTTTTCTTCTTTCCCTGATCCCCTCCTTCCTTCCCCCCACATGGTGTCTGCTTTCAAGATTGCTTCAATAGCCAGCATTGTAACATACAGAGATGGATTTCCACAAAATTAATTTCAGCACTTGGATAGAAACTGATTATGATTCTTTGTAGTCCTAGAGATGAAGTTATTAAATAAGAACTCAGAGTGGAATGCAGCCAAGGTTCTTAGTAAGAGCATTGCAGTGATTGCGTAACACAGAGTATGGTAAGAGAAATGACAGAACATAATTATTTTATGCCGTTCATTCAAGCAATCAAAGAACACAATGGCTCATGTTAAATTAAACTAGCCTTCTAAGAAGGTAGCAAAACTACATGTATGATCCAGCAGAATTTTGGTGTGAAATATATTTGGACATTTTTAATTGTCACAAATCACAAAAAATACATCCATTCTACTAGTTTTTACTTTCATTACAAATAATCCAGCCACCAAGCCAGGAAACATGGAATTGCTACTATACCCTTAATTGGTTTAGTGGTGGACTTGGTAATGTTAGGTTAATGGTTGGACTGGATGATCTTAAAGGTTTTTTCCAACCTAAACGATTCTATGATTCTATTACAATGATTTCTATGATATTTGAAAGAATTATTTAAAGTTCTTCAGGTGTAGTAATGCAATATAGTTAATAGGAATTTAACAATTGCAATAGTGGATATAACTTATGAAGTTATATACTTCACTATATTATAAAATAGACTGATAATTTCCCATCATATTTTTAATAGAAAACATTTTTTGTCAAAAATTATTTTCTGGGGGAAAAAATCAGCAGTAGAAAACTGGGAGTTATAAGTTCCTTAATTAAACTAAGTTTTGCATCATGCACAGTTTCTCATGATGCTCAGTTAACAACACTACCCCGAGCATTCCTGTTAACATCATTTATCCTATCACAGGTGTGGCAAGATTTTGTTCTAAAAAACTATTGATTATTTTTCAAATCGGTATCTAATCTCCAGACACTGCATTTATCAGTTACAAAAAAAACATATGTATGTCTAGCTTTGTAACCCCAAGCACTTTCAGCTGAATGCAAAATAGAGAAAAGGTTTGGACAAGACGCATGTTCAGGATGGATTAATTTATTCCCTTTTCTGTAATTCAGCAGTCCAGTGTGTAGGACCACCACTTGGAATCTAGAAGACAAAAGCTCCATTTCCTAATCTATCTGATTTACACTAGGGACTTCAAACACATCCCAGGAGAGGACTCATAAACATTGCAAACTAGATATATTGAAGTCTGTAATTTGTACAGCCCTGGGGATAAGCTAACTAGTTCAGACAGAAAAAATGATCTGGTAAACAGCTAAGAGAACATTTTGAAGTTGGTCATATCTACAGATACAGATGAACGTGTTGTAGGTTACTTGAGAGCAAGTATTTCTCATTCTCTTCTGCTAGTGCTATGTCCATATGTCCCATATTCTATCTGTGTGACCAAAGTAGTTGGCTCTAATCTTTTGGATATTTAAGTGTTTTGTATAAAGTCTAACTGCTTCAAGGGAAAGAATCATGAGAAAGCCATGTGCTCTGAATTGTCTTCTGAATGTTGAAAACCATAAACTATAGTGTCTAAGCAGAACTGATCATAAAAGTTTTGATGCCTTAAGGTAGAAAATGGCAGGACTCCCTCCCCACTGTGCAAAATTGTTTCAAAACATATATCAGTTTTGGTACCCCTTCTCCAATGTCTGTGCCATCCTAGATCCTTCAGTAGATGAGATGGAGAAATATGACTACTTACAGCTTTCCTGAATCTATCTGCTCCTGAATTCATTCTGAAGGTTAGAAGATGGAGAACATAAAATGAATATGCGGGAGAAAGTGGTCTCTATAGGTAACTGAAGCACATTCCTATCAGAGGACTTGAACATCGGGCATTATTTCTTGTGAAAGGATTTCATTGCTATTGCAGGTTACATCTACGCAACCCAATGGAGTGTTACTCAGTGAAATTATTTTTTCAAAACCAAATGGAGACATTATAACAGACCTATACCAAAGCCATCAGACTCTGCTTCTAAGCTGGAGTAGCCTTACACTGATTTCCCTGGGCTGGTTTCAAGGCAAGTCCGCTTGCTCACGTGTCTCTGAATCACAGTCCATATCAGGGTTCCTGAAGTGGTCTCAGATAACTCAGATGGAAATGGTTTTGGTTCTTGACATAGCATCGAGAGTGGTGACAATTCATGTGAGTAACTGTAGGCCTCTAAGGCTTGGATTCCTATGTCTGTGTGATTTTTCCTATGCTCTTTTTATATTCTTTGAAGAGAAATAGAAACTTTTATGGTCCAGTTTATCTCATCCTACTGAAATAGTTCAGATGGCTTGCTAAAATACAGCTTTTTCTGTCCAGTTACTGTGAGAGCATCTGTTCAGCAGCAGATGCTTATACTGTACTTAGGTGAGAAGAATCTCACCTTAGCTGTCTATCACTTGCTTCAGAACACTTGCTGTCGTGGTTTAGCCCCAGCCAGCAACTCAGTACCACGCAGCCGCTCGCTCACTCCCCCTACCCCGATGGGATGGGGGAGAGAATCGGAGGAGTAAGAGTGAGAAACACTCCTGGGTTGAGATAAGAACAGTTTAATAATTGAAATAAAGTAAAATAGTAATGATAATAGTAACAGTATAATAATGATAATAATAATAATGATACACGAAGCAAGTGATGCACAATGCAATTGCTCACCACCCACCGACCGATACCCAGACAGTTCCCGAGCAGCGATCGCTGCTCCCCGGCCAACCCCCCCCAGTTTATATACTGAGCATGACGTCATATGGTATGGAATAGCCCTTTGGTCAGTTTGGATCAACTATTCTGGCTGTGCCCCCTCCCAGTTTCTTGTGCGCCTGGCAGAGCATGGGAAGCTGAAAAAAGTCCTTGACTGGCATAAGCAGTACTCAGCAACAACTAAAAACATCAGCATGTTATCAACATTCTTCTCCTACTAAATCCAAAACACAGCACTATGCCTGCTGCTAGGAAGAAAATTCACTCTATCCCAGCCGAAACCAGGACAGTATCCACCCCTTATTCTATACCATCTACGTCATGCACAGGCCCTCCCCTTTCCAATGTGTTCCAATTAATCACCACCGCTTTCCCTATCTTGATATACACACAGATATCATTCCCTTCGTCTATGGCCCATCCCTCTAAAATGTCCATTGAGTTCATTTAGCCCATGACTTTGGGTTCCATCTGTTATCACAGTCTTTCAGAGCAGGAGAGGTGGTGTGCAGTGTTGGACTGTTGCATGCTGAAGTCAGTTCTCATTCCAACATGGTTTCATCAAAGTTCATTTTCATTAAGCTGGGCAATTCTTACTGCAATACCATTGATGCGGCATATAGCAATCATAATATATAGTATTATATACTTAATATTAACCTACTATATTATTATATTAACATGCAGTTAAGAGATAACATATAGTTAAGAGATAACATACAGTATTATAAAGCAATTAATATTATACAATTCAGTTCATTGGCTATTTTCACCCAAAATCAAATTCCCTTGAGGTACACATTGGGCTTCCCCATCCTTTCGCATCACCCACCAAGTGCACCCAGGTCCTTGAGCAAAAGCAATCCCACGAATGGGTTTGCCTTTGCCAGAGGGGGAAGTAACCCAGACTGTCTTCCCCAGCATATTTTTCATGTGCACTACAGGAACTTTATCTCCTTCTACAGTACGTAAAAGTTTTGATTGGGCAGGGCCAGCTCGATTGGCAGATCCCCTGGTGTTGACTAACCAGGTGGCTTTTGCTAAATGCGTATCCCAATGTTTAAACGTCCCACCACCCATTGCTCTCAGGGTAGTCTTTAACAATCCATTGTATCGCTCAATTTTCCCGGAGGCTGGTGCATGGTAAGGGATGTGATACACCCACTCAATGCCGTGCTCTTTGGCCCAGGTGTCTATGAGGTTGTTTCGGAAATGAGTCCCGTTGTCTGACTCAATTCTTTCTGGGGTGCCATGTCGCCACAGGACTTGCTTTTCAAGGCCCAGGATGGTGTTCCGGGCGGTGGCATGGGGCACGGGATATGTTTCCAACCACCCAGTGGTTGCTTCCACCATGGTGAGCACATAGCGCTTGCCCTGGCGGGTCTGTGGGAGCGTGATGTAATCAATCTGCCAGGCCTCCCCATATTTATATTTCAGCCATCGTTCACTATACCCGAGGGGCTTGAACTGCTTGGCTTGCTTGATTGCAGCGCATGTTTCACACTCATGAATAACCTGTGCAATACTGTCCATAGTTAAGTCCACCCCTCGATCACGAGCCCATTTATACGTTGCATCCCTTCCTTGATGGCCTGAGGCGTCATGGGCCCACCGAGCTATAAATAATTCACCCTTATGTTGCCAGTCCAAATCCACCTGAGCCACTTCAATCTTAGCAGCCTGATCTACTTGCTGGTTGTTTTGATGTTCTTCAGTGGCCCGACTCTTAGGTACATGAGCATCTACATGACGAACTTTTACAACCAGGTTCTCTATCCGGGCAGCAATATCTTGCCACAATGCGGCAGCCCAGATTGGTTTGCCTCTGCGCTGCCAGTTGCTCTGCTTCCATTGCTGCAGCCACCCCCACAGGGCATTTGCCACCATCCATGAGTCAGTATAGAGATAAAGGATTGGCCACTTTTCTCTTTCAGCAATATCTAAAGCCAGCTGGATGGCTTTCACCTCTGCAAACTGACTCGACTCCCCTTCTCCTTCAGCAGTTTCTGCGACTTGTCGTATAGGACTCCATACAGCAGCTTTCCACCTCCGATGCTTTCCCACGAGACGACAGGACCCATCAGTGAACAGGGCATATTGCTTTTCATTTTCTGGCAATTTATTATACAGTGGGGCCTCTTCAGCACGTGTCACCTCCTCCTCTGGTGATATTCTAATGTTTTTTCCTTCTGGCCAGTCCATGATCACTTCCAAGATTCCTGGGCGACTGGGGTTTCCTATTCGAGCCCGTTGTGTGATCAATGCAACCCACTTACTCCATGTAGCATCAGTTGCATGATGTGTAGAGGGGACCCTCCCTTTGAACATCCAGCCCAACACCGGCAGTCGGGGTGCCAGCAGGAGCTGTGCTTCAGTACCAACCACTTCTGAAGCAGCTCGAACCCCTTCATATGCTGCCAGTATCTCCTTCTCAGTTGGAGTATAGCGGGCTTCGGATCCTCTGTATCCCCGACTCCAAAACCCTAGGGGTCGACCTCGAGTCTCCCCTGGTGCTTTCTGCCAGAGGCTCCAGGTAGGGCCATTCTCCCCGGCTGCAGTGTAGAGCACATTTTTAATATCCTGCCCTGCCCGGACTGGCCCAAGGGCTACTGCATGAACTATCTCACGTTTAATTTGTTCAAAGGCTTGTTGTTGCTCAGGGCCCCATTTGAATTCGTTCTTCTTCCGGGTCACTTGATAGAGAGGGCTTACGATCTGGCTGTAATTTGGAATATGCATTCTCCAAAAACCCACAACGCCTAAGAAAGCTTGTGTTTCCTTTTTGCTAGTTGGTGGGGACATAGCTGTTATTTTGTTGATCACATCCATTGGGATCTGACGACGTCCATCTTGCCATTTTATTCCTAAAAACTGGATCTCTTGTGCAGGTCCCTTGACCTTACTCTGTTTTATGGCAAAACCAGCCTTCAGAAGGATTTGGACTATTTTCTTTCCCTTCTCAAAAACGTCTTCTGCTGTGTTGCCCCACACAATGATGTCATCAATGTACTGCAGATGTTCTGGAGCTTCACCCTGTTCCAGTGCTGTCTGGATCAGTCCATGGCAAATGGTGGGGCTGTGCTTCCACCCCTGGGGCAGTCGGTTCCAGGTGTACTGAACACCCCTCCAGGTAAAAGCAAACTGGGGCCTGCACTCTGCTGCCAAAGGGATGGAGAAAAATGCATTAGCAATATCAATTGTGGCATACCACTTGGCTGCCTTTGACTCCAGTTCATATTGAAGTTCTAGCATGTCTGGCACGGCAGCACTCAGCGGCGGTGTAACTTCGTTCAGGCCACGATAGTCCACTGTTAGTCTCCACTCCCCATTAGACTTTCGCACTGGCCATATGGGACTGTTAAAGGGTGAGCGAGTCTTGCTGATCACTCCCTGGCTCTCCAGTCGACGAATCAGGTTATGGATGGGAATCAGGGAGTCTCGGTTGGTGCGATATTGCCGCCTGTGCACAGTTGTGGTAGCAATCGGCACTTGTTGTTCCTCAACCTTCAGCAACCCTACAATCGAAGGGTCCTCTGAGAGACCGGGCAAAGTGGACAACTGTTTAATTTCCTCTGTCTCCAAAGCAGCTATACCAAAAGCCCACCGGTACCCTTTTGGGTCCTTGAAATACCCTCTCCTGAGGTAGTCTATGCCAAGGATGCACGGAGCGTCTGGGCCAGTCACAATGGGGTGCTTTTGCCACTCATTCCCAGTTAGGCTCACTTCAGCTTCCAGTACAGTGAGCTGTTGGGATCCCCCTGTCACTCCAGAAATACAAATGGGTTCTGCCCCTCTATAGTTTGATGGCATTAGCGTGCACTGTGCACCAGTGTCCACTAGAGCCTTATACTCCTGTGGGTCTGACGTTCCAGGCCATCGAATCCACACAGTCCAGTAAACCCGGTTGTCCCTTTCCTCCACCTGGCTGGAGGCAGGGCCCCTCTAACACTGGTCACAGTATTCGCTGTTCACTTCCTGTAAATGTGAATCAAAAGTCCCCTGATCAAGGTCGGAAGTAAAATTAGCCCTCTTACTCTGTCTCGGGAACTGCTCACTGGAAACTGGAGCTGCAATTTTCCTGGGAGAACCGCCTTTTCTAATAGTTTTTCCTTGCAACTCACGCACCCGTGCCTCTAAGGTTGAGGTGGGTTTTCCATCCCACTTTCTCATGTCCTCTCCATAATCACGCAGGCAAAACCACAGGGTGCCCCGTGGTGTGTATCCTCTATATCCTCTCTCTTGAGCATAGGGACGTTGACTCCTAATGGCTGAGACACTGGTCCGTGCAGGTGGGGAGTAGGACAGATCTTCTCTGAGTTGTTGGAACTCTTGGCACAGTTTTTCCACAGCTGAGACACAGGCCTGTAGGGAGGAAGAGAGCTTTTCTTCGTAGTCCCGGAGTTGTCTAGCCACTTCATCCACCGTTGGTGCCTCGTCGTCTTTCCAGGCTAGTATTGCCAACGAGTTGGAATACGATGCTGGTGCGCTCCGTACCACCTTCCGCCACATGGATTGTGTGCACCTGACTTCATCTGGGTCTTTGGTTAACCGCTCATCATTCAGGTCACTGTAAATCACCTCCAGCACGCCTAATTCCCTCAGGTACTGGATACCTTTCTCTACGGTGGTCCATTTGCTTGGGCGGTATAAAACATCCTCCTTGAAGGGATACCTTTCCTTCACGCTTGACAGGAGTCGCCTCCAGAGGCTGAGCGGTTTTGCCCCTTTTCCAATTGCTTTGTCAATGCCCCCTTCCCTGGAAAGGGATCCCAGCTGCTTGGCTTCCCTACCCTCTAAATCCAGGCTACTGGCCCCGTTATCCCAGCATCGGAGCAGCCAGGTGATGATGTGCTCGCCTGGATGACGACCGAAATGTTTTCGCATATCTCGCAGCTCACTCAGGGATAGGGATCGGGTGGTCACCATCTCATTTATGGGTTCTTCCTCCTCTGGTTCTCGTGATGGCCCTGGTTCATCTTCATCCCTTACTAAACGAACTGATTTCCTCGTGTATTTTTTCTTCTGTATAGGGGCAACTGATACCGGCGCAGGTTGGTTCTCTGGTTTAGCCGCAGTGTCTGTCACTGGGGTTTGAGTAGCCGCAGTGCTCATGGCTGTGTCTGGAGTAGCCACAGTGCCTGGGGCAGGGGTTTGAGTAGCTGCAAGGCCTGTAGTGGGGGTTTGAGTAGCCACAGTGCTTGTTGTTTTGTCATCAGATCCAGAGACCTTCTCTTTCTTTTGAGGGTACTGATTAGCGTTGACCACGGCTCGATAGGCATGGGCCAGTCCCCAGCATGTTGCAATGATTTGTGTCTCTCTGGAGCTACCAGGGTGACAACATACTTCTTCCAAATACTTTACTAATTCTTCAGGATTCTGCACTTGTTCAGGGGTGAAGTTCCAAAACACTGGAGGTCCCCACTGCCCCAGGTACTTGCGCATACGTTCCCACACACCCTGCCACTCATAACTATCCAGCCTTGGGGTAGATCTCTGGATGGTATTTTTAAACTGCTTACTGACCTTTATCAAAACGGAAACAACATTCCCAAGAATTATCAATAGAAGTATCTTAACTGCCCAGGGGTGTTCAAGATACAGGAAAGTTGTTGTAATGAAGGAGGAAACATCATAGAAGAAAGCAGCAAAGGTGCCATTCTGTATTTCCTCCACAACAAGCCTCTCAGAGTAAGAAGTATAATTGCTAACTCTCTCTATGAGGTAGTACCCGCAGTACAGTAGTGACTTCTGTATGAAACCCAAATACCAAAGAATGCTCAAGGTCAGGGTTTTGATAAGGAGCCTCCCAAGCAAAAGATCATGAATCACTGCAGAGCATAGCACACTACACAAACTGACAGCAAGCTTTAACGCGTGCTGCAAAAAAAAGAACATGGTGCAGATCAGAAGAACTAATATCGTGACCGGCAACTGTTAACAGACTCCTTAATACACTCTGGTTAATCTGTTGTTATCTCAAACCCTTCGGGCCCCACGTTGGGCGCCAAAAAGGACTGTCGTGGTTTAGCCCCAGCCAGCAACTCAGTACCACGCAGCCGCTCGCTCACTCCCCCTACCCCGATGGGATGGGGGAGAGAATCGGAGGAGTAAGAGTGAGAAACACTCCTGGGTTGAGATAAGAACAGTTTAATAATTGAAATAAAGTAAAATAGTAATGATAATAGTAACAGTATAATAATGATAATAATAATAATGATACACGAAGCAAGTGATGCACAATGCAATTGCTCACCACCCACCGACCGATACCCAGACAGTTCCCGAGCAGCGATCGCTGCTCCCCGGCCAACCCCCCCCCAGTTTATATACTGAGCATGACGTCATATGGTATGGAATAGCCCTTTGGTCAGTTTGGATCAACTATTCTGGCTGTGCCCCCTCCCAGTTTCTTGTGCGCCTGGCAGAGCATGGGAAGCTGAAAAAAGTCCTTGACTGGCATAAGCAGTACTCAGCAACAACTAAAAACATCAGCATGTTATCAACATTCTTCTCCTACTAAATCCAAAACACAGCACTATGCCTGCTGCTAGGAAGAAAATTCACTCTATCCCAGCCGAAACCAGGACACTTGCATATGAAGAACACATCTTTATACTGGTCATGAGTGTCTGAATGCTCCAGGCAGAATTCATTGATGCACTGGGGATTGACTAGCACAGGGGAAATTTGTAGATGTGAAAGACTTAGAGTGAAAGTATGGGTCTGGTATTATGGGTTGATAACACAAGAAAGCAAACAAACAACAGATTGCAGAGAGATAAAAGGTTCATATGTGCTGACATGTCTACCCTGGCACAGTTTAGCTTAATCCATCGTACTTGCTTTTTTTCACCCTATTCTTCAATCCTCCCTTCCAGAAACAGATTTAGGTATCTCTTTATCTCTGTAAAACTGTACTTCAGTTACCTTCACTAGTAACTTATTCCATATGTCTCTTTCTCTGAGAGTGAAGCAACCCTGCCCAAGACCCTGTTTGCTCATTGTTACCTAATATTTCAAATCAGTCCTTTAGTTTTCCCGTTTAAGCAATAATAACAAAAACCCACCCTTTGAGCTTACTTTATATTTTCACTTATCTCCCTTTCTTAATATGGAAAATTTCAACTACACCACCTCCCAGATTTTTCCTTTCCAAGGAGAATAAGACCAGTTCCCAAAAATTTTCTTCAATTTATATAAAAAAAATCTGTACTTTTAAAATAAAAATTTTAATTTTTTTTTTCTTTTTCACAGAGGAAGAGTTTGATCCTGCAAAACACAATCTTTAATCAGGTGACTAATCCAATTAACCCAATACAGCAGACAAAATGTACAAGTTTCTGGATGATAACTTGAAGAACAGAGAAACAGGACATAGTCTTATGTCAGGTAGTCATAACACACATCGGCTTCTCCAAGTCATGTCACCAGGAATAGATGAAGTAGTATAATATATGCAGGACCAGCAGGGAAGGAGAAAGGGAAGGTCTGAAAAGCTTTGACAATTTTTCTTGGAAAGAAAATGTGTTTTAAACATTTTGGCAATTAGCTCTGGTGTTAATGGTGAGAAAATAAAACTTTCTTATCTAGAGAATTACAATGAAATAAAAAAGCACTGAGGTACCAGGATGTGTCTCTCTTTTTTTATTGTTACAAAGATTACATTTAACATAATTATTTTCATATACCTTCAAAGAGGATTAAAATTGAAGAGTTAAAAAGTGGAAATGGGAAAAGGAATAAGAAACTTTTTACTGCCTGAATCTCTTCTGTCTTACACTGAGCTTTGGTTTACACTGGCATCTCTCCAGTCGGTTACTGATGATTTATACCTGCATTTGTGAACTTCAAGCTCTGAGAACAAGCTGCTGTTATGGTTAATACAATAGACTTAAAGTCAGAAAATCTGACTTTAATTCCTGGTGTTGCCAAAAATGTCCTAAGAAAGAACAGCCTATTAAGAATGATGTTTCCGAAAGCAGATATGTGATTTGGGAGCTTCCTGACCATTTTGCTAAGAGGCTTAAATAGTTTCTCCAATCAGATTTCCCTGAAACAGAGTTCTTGGCTATATTCACAAAGGGATTTATAGGTCTGCATCTTCAGATACAAAAATAAAAATTGAAGTCTTCATGGACCACCTTTTCAACTGTTCCTAAATTTGTAAGTACCGTAGGCCCATTTCCTTCTTTTTAGCATGATAGTTTACAACCATCCACAGTCCTCCATAAGAATCTGCCTCAACTTCATCTGTCCTCTCACCTTTTCCATGTTCAAGTTTGCAGACCAAGACCTCCTGCCTAGTAGGGTTGAACCCGATTAGTGTTCTTCAACATACTTGGGATATGAGATTCTGCACAAAACATCAATGAAGATATTGCATTCCCAGGCTCTGCTATTAATGCATAGCTCAGGGGTTAGGACACTTACATGGAAAGTAGAAAGTCTGAATCTAGCTTTCCTTTTAGCTATAAGGAATTTGAACTTGACTTGCATCACCCTTTTTTTTTTTTCTTTTTTTGGTTGGAACTGCTCCACTTTACATAGAATAGTTAAATATTAACTTGGCCCAAGACAGTGACCTGGTTTACTTCCAGCCCTTGCTCTACAAACTAGTTAATATAGAACAGGAAATTATTAATTAGAAAAAGAAATAGAATCCAGAACTACTTTCATTCAGGTAAGTTCTGTAACTGTTAAAAAGTGTGTGGGGGGAAGATTGTTTTCGCTTGTTCTGACCTAATGATTATTTAAGTATTCCATGCAAAATACAGCTGTTTCCACAGGAAACAAAGGCGTCAGCCTTGCAGTATCTGGGTCATGTCAAGTATTCTCTAGAAAGTAGACACAATGGATTCAGATTCCTGTAGATTCATTTCAAGGAAAAAAATAACTCCAAGAGTCACATATAAAATGTGTGTGTTGGGGGTGGTGGTGGGGGGGGCTGTCCTACAATCCTACAAACTCACTTTGCTGTGGCTGTACTTTGAAAGACAAAACCTGAATTAGACCCACATCCTCAAACGAGGACATGATGCTTTTCAACCCCAAGCAGAAGGAGAACTTAGAGACTAGGGTAAGGTTGTAATGTCACTGGAGGAAGGAAGTATAAAACATAACCTGGTTTTAATATTTCCTAGAGGCCATATTAGATAGTCACAAGGTAGGGGACCTCAGATATTAGAACATATTAAGGGTGCTTAGATACTCAGGGTGATATATTTTACATATATAACCTCCCAATGGTACTCACAGCCTCTGCAATAGTCACATCAGCTTCCCACACAATGAAGAGAAAAAAATAAGCATCTGAAAATGGAATTCAGAAAAGCCAGAACTTTGAGTGAAGAAGTGCCTATAGCCAAAGAGGAAACCCTTAGGAGAAGATGAGGATTACTTAAGCAGTAAATCCTTCCATGCAAAAAGAAAATAAAACATCTTCCCTTCATAGTAAATAACTCAGCACACAGAGCTCTCTGACATTAGACTAGATAGCTCAGATTCAAATCTGACTTAAAGGATTTGAACCTACAAAACATACTCCACTGTCTAAATCTTCAAACAGTAAAACAAATTGAGGTGTAGCTCTTGTTGAAACTTGCCTAAAATAACATCTAAGAGAGAGAAGGAGAAAATAACTCTACTGCAGGTGACCGAGATACTTTCTTGAGAGACAGACTTAAATCTCACCTTCATAAGAGGTGAAAAAGTTTCAGCAAAACCAGATTCTTGCCTCAGATGTTCTAGACCAAGGGACAGGACATCTCTGAGAGGATGAAGTGGACGCGAAGTCCTGCTTGTAGCAGTATGGGACGTGGATGCACAACTCCCCACGCTGCCTGAGCCACCTAGTCATTTAGCAGTCTAATGCAGGGTGCGTCCTGGACCATGGCTCAGCACCTCCACACCTTCAAGGCATGCACCCTTAGGAGTTTACCTTGAAAACCTATTGCAGAGAAGAATGAATTGCCTAGAGGAGTTACTTATTTCTTCCATTTCAGTATGGAGAAACCAGGGATATGCAGTTGAGGATCCTAGAAAATTTCTTCCTTAAGCAACCTGCATCCTATAAAATAAGAATGATGTTTTGTCCTAACTTCGCCTCTTCCAGTTTAAGTTCTTTCTACCCGGTACTACCCAGCAGTAGTCTTGTGGTATTTCCCAGGCTTGAGGCTTGTGACAACTGTTTGCCATTGTAATAAAAAAACTAACAATAGGATCATCTCCTTGAACCAGTGACTCTCTCCATTTCTGACTGGTTTAGGCTGCCTGTGAGGCCTAAATCATACAATTAACAAATTTTCTATCAGAGCTTTTACCTAATTTGGCAACAGCTGTTAAAATGTGATTATATGCTGTGAGCTGGTTCTGTTATAAAATGGTTCTATAATGTTTTTATAGAAAAAATTTTAGTTTACTTTCCTTGATTTCATTGTACGGCGATTTATATTTAACACCTCTGTTTTCCATTGTCAGCAAGACCCAGTACTTCCAAATGTTCATTTTACTGATCAGAATTCTGTGAACACTACAAAAAGCTCACAACAAGCTGGTACTTATTACTAGAAGTATAGAATTTTAAGATTAAATTTACAGTTTAATAACTCACTAATATTTTCACCAGGAATGTGTTCACTGTTGGATATCCAGTTAGTATTTTAAATTTAAACCAGGCACCAGAAATTACTACTTGCTTTTCTGAACTTAATCTGATTTATAAACTACAGAGAATACACACACACACATATGTCCATACTCTTTATCATCTTACACAAAGTTGCAAATGATATGTGACATGACATTACACAGCCTGTTGCTTTAAATCAATATTGTCAAACCCTAAGAGTTCAAAGCAATGGCTTACAGGAATTCCAGTAACACATATAGCATATTGTTTCTTTGACTTCTGTTTCTGAGCTCACAGTTTCAAGCTTTTCTCAGTGATGGAGAAAAATAACAAGGAAGTTCCCTGCCATTGAATGAAGTAGTTAACAGAAATGTCTTCTCACTGACATAATACACTTGGGCTACACAATACAATACTTCATGCTCCAGGATACGCCTATTCATACATGCATGCATAAATAGAAACATATACATATATGTCTACCTTTGAACCTATTAACCAGCTCCACACTGAATGAAATAGTCCTGTAAATAAAACCTTTTTACCTGGTATAAACATATGTACCTGTGCTGAATACAACAGATCTATATCAGGTGACACTAAATAAAAATTTGGTCCAAATCTCCTGAGTTTGACTTACACAATGTAGTAGTCTCTCTTGTTATGTCAGCTGTTAGGTTTCAACTCATGCAAATAATTACTAGTTCTACTGATACCAGGATGAAAATATTTGGGGTTGAATATTGCTTAATTCTTGTAAACCTGAGGTGACAAAGAGCAATATCTACTCATGTTTCCCTTCAAATGAATGTTCTTAGTAATGAAGTAGGATGGATTGAATCAATGTACCTGTAATGAAAGTGAACAGTATTAACAGAATAATCAGTGTAGGAACAGCTGGGTTTTTAAGCACATTTGTTAAACTGGTGTAATGCTCTATAAAAGACAAACCCAAATTTTCCTTTCAAAGAATAAAATAAAAATTTGTTGAGGAAAAAATGATCTGACTTGAAATAAACAGTTTTTTTCTTTACATTTTAGAATATAATTTAGCATGTAAATACATTTGGAAAAAAAAAAAGGGGGGTGGGGGTTAAAATGTCAAAAACAAACACCAGCCAAAAAAACCACTTTTACCTTCCTTTGATTCTCAAATATATTAATTTCTAAGACAGATTCTCTTTTTTTTTTTGTCAGAGATAATATTTTATTGCAAGACTTTATCTTATGCAGCTGCTGATGCCTTTAAAATGGTGTTCTTTCTTCTACAGACTATAAGCATAAGGATTTCAAGAGACATCTCATGTGACATATGATAAATACAGTATTTACCAAAACCATGTAGGTTGCCTTGATGTAAACCTGGATGCAAAACTGAGTTGAAATTGGTGAATGTTTTTCATTTGACAAGGGTTTGATTCCAGTCTGAGTGAAGACTCAGTTACTCACAGAGCCATGTTGCCAGTGACCTGGGCAAAGGTCAACTTCATTTAAAGATCTATTAACTTGAATTTGTGTAATTAAGATCCATACCATTTGCCCAAGCAAGGACATTAAGGTTTGTGAGCTGGGAAGACAAGGCTCAGTAATTACTGTCTTTAATGACCTATCTGGAGAAAGCTTTGAACACCATGAAGATCAGAATTTAGGTTTCATGGATGCTTTTAGGAGACCAACAGAGAGCCTGGTCAGCAGTCTGTGTTTATCAATATGGCTCATGGGCGCTGATAGCAGTGTTTTATTTCAGTTACACACAGGTATAAATAACTATCCAAGAGGAATCTGGGGCAGCGAGTTTCAAGCTGTGTTTCTCTTCCTCTCCTCAAGATGAAATCCTCAAACATATGTTTCCCAATAAGGATCATATTCTTTTAGAACTTTAGACTCTATGTGTTTCCACTAATTCCAGTCAATCTGGTTTTGACTTTTTCTTCATTTGTCTGGAAAGCATCCAATATACCACATGTTTTCTTTTTCCTCTGCATCAGTTATTCTTATGCTAAGTGGAGCTATGAAAAGCATAGAGAAGCTCCCAATATCACTTACTTTTTTTCACAATCTTTTACCCTCCCACACTGCCTGCTGTGCTCAGAATCCTTTGTCTTCAGTTACATAGTTAGTTAAATAGGTTTCCTTTAATCTTAACTATTTCAAATGTAAATCTTGAAGGACATGATATTGCACCCATTGAAGTCTTTCCAATGTGTAAAGATGGCCCAACTATAGAAAAATATCACCAAGGGAAATCTGATGCAGTGGGGGAGATGAAGGCATTGAACTATAGGCTGGATAAAGAAAACAGTATTTCATGAGTGACTGTGTTCAAATGTAGATGGCGATGTTGTACTTTTTCTGCCACTGGTGCATCTCAGAAGGGCAGTCTTTATGAGACCAGAAACTTGACTTTACCATCATGTCCTTCTTTGTCAGACTCATCGACAATGAAATTATTTTTAAAGGTCTCAGGAGGCCTTGAGCAATGCACTAAAGATCTTTTGCCCCTACTTTTCTCACAAAGATTTCTGTGAAGACTCCCTATTGCCAATTGCCTTAGACTTGGTATAAAGGGACTCTGTGCCTTTCGCCTTGCACCCAGAGATTAAACATGGGGAGTAAATGAATGGGGCTGTATAATCAGGACATCCAATCCAGTGAATATTTCTCTGGAGACTGTTGTAAACCAAAAACCATCAAATCAGAGCTGGCACTGATTACTGGTTTTAGTTCCTCCATTCCTAGGCCTGTCCTGTTGCAACACCACAGAAAAATAGAAAAGTATGCTAATGACCAGTATGGTTATACAGGTCAACTGAGTTTTTAAGTATTAGAAAATTGGAAAGAAAATGGAACTAAGGATTCACTGCTAAGGAAGGGCATAAAGGAGTGACAACACATGCAAGAATAAAATCAGGAAGGCAGAGGTTCACAGTGAGTTTGAGACACATGAAAAAGCAAGCTAGAAACGTTGGGCAGATACATCAGAATTCAGGCACAAGAAAAAGTTTGTCCACTACCTTGCACAGAAAGTGAACAAAGGCTGGATGCTAGAGATAAGGCTGAAATATTCACTGCTTCCATCATGTCAAAATTCACAGAAAAGAGCACAGGAAGCAAAAGATTTAAGCTGCATGATTACATTGGATAGTTACGAAATTGATTGAAATACATGATTTACTATATACTTACATCTCTGATTTCCATAATTTCATTTGATAAATTTCAAATAGGGTTATCATAATTATGTTAGTTAAGTTATTCACCAAAACCAATAGTTTCAACATCAAACACGAATCTGTCTTTTCAAAATCAAACAGTAATGCTATAAAAAAGACAAGATTCAGCTGACATGAAAGGCATTGTCAGAGTATTGCTGGTTTCTCTAAATGACTTGAACTTCTGGACTTATAAAGAACCATCAAACATTTTGCAGAACCTTGACATATGTATCCAGATCTGAATTTTATACACAGAAAAGTTTCAAATCACTGGTTACACTGGAAATTGTGGGATAACATCTGAGGTATCATTTTTTGCCTTCTACTATGTGTATCTCAAAATTCACTTTATTTTTTTTTTCTTCACCATTATAAAGGCAAGAGTGACAAATAAATATATACACATTAGGTTTCTTGTATAGTAAACAGATTCTGGAACTACAGTCTTAAGAGAAAGTGATACACAACATGAAACAGAATTTTCTGAAGAATGAGCACTGCTACTCACATCTTGAAAAATGTAGTAATTTTCAATGGTCCTTTCAGTAATTAATGCCGCTTACCAGAGTTCTATGGTAATATTAATGTTCCAGACTTTTAGCTTGGTTTTAATTTTAGTACCATGAAACATTTTCACATATTTTCCAAGCTAAAATAATAAAAGCCTAAAGCAAAAACTTGGCTGTATCATATAACTGATAATGCTTAGATGCATTTAACAAGAATTTTAAGCAACTGGAGTTATTCATATCCTTTTACTCCTGCTCTTTAGCTAGCTTAACTCCAGAGTGAAAAGCAAGATTTTGAACCACTGATTCACAGCTGATGGATTTGCTCTCCTCATTTTGTTATGCTATGGTAGATTGGGAAATGGAAACCTTGCAAGCAAAATAATTTCATATCACTGTTAGGATTCTCATATACCGTTTTCCCACAGCTTTGATGGCGTTGTTTTCAGTTAATGGGGTGCAATAAATATTTTGTGAAATATAGAACATTTCTGTGGTTTTATTAAGGGATATTTAAAAAATATACAGTTCCACAGCACTTCCTGAAGGATTTAACCTTGATTCTCTTTAATGAACAAGTAACACTTATCACAAACCTGAAATGTATTACTGTAAATTTTCCAGTGGTAATAAACCACCTTTTCTGCAGACACTTTCTTTAAAGAACTGTTGCAAAGAAACATGTCCTGGACCTTGTATTTGCTTATAGAAGGCTAGAAGCCAGCATATTAATCTGGTCATGATTTTTAACCCTCAAAACTGATGGTTAAAAAAAAATATTCTGAACAGAAACAAAGTTGAACATTCATTTCCATACAACCAACTAAGTTTAAACCAATAACAATTCAAAAATATATTTTAGAGAAAAAAAAAAGAAAAAACCCACATAAATTCTTGTTCTTGGTATAGCTAATTAATTCCTCTAATCCTAGAATATAGAGATGAGTCACAGAATCACAGAATGTTTGGGGTTGGAAGGGACCTCTGGAGATCATCTAGTCCAACCCCCCTGCTCAAGCAGGTTCACCTAGAGCAGGTTGCACAAGATTGCGTCCACGTGGGTTTTGCACATCCCCAGAGAAGGAGACTCTACAGCCTCTCTGGGCAGCCTGTTCCAGTGCTCTGTCACCCTCAAAGTAAAGAAGTTTTTCCTCATATTCAGATGGAACTTCCTGTGTTTCAGTTTGTGCCCGTTGCCCCTTATCCTGTTGCTGGGCACCACTGAAGAGACTCTGGCCCCATCCTCCTGACACCCACCTTTAAGATATTTGTAAGCATTGATGAGATCCCCTCTCAGTCTCCTCTTCTCCAGGCTGAACGGACCCAGCTCTCTCAGCCTTTCCTCATGAGGGATGCTGCAGTCCCCTAATCATCTTCATAGCCCTCCACTGGACTCTCTCCAGTGGTTCCTTGCCTTTCTGAAACTGGGGAGCCCAGAACAGGACACAGTACACCAGATGTAGCCTCACCAGGGCAGAGTAGAGGGGAAGCATAACCTGCCTTGACCTGCTGGCCACACTCTTCCTAATACACCTCAGGATACCATCGGCCTTCTTGGCTGCAGGGCCACATTGCTGGCCCATGGTTAACTTGCTGTCCACCAGGACTCCCAGGCCTTTCTCCACAGAGCTGCTTTCCAGCAGGTCAACCCTTAACCTGTACTGGTGTGTGGGGTTATTCCTCCCTAGGTGCCGGACCCTACACTTGCCTTTTTTGAACTTCGTTAGGTTCCTCTCTGCCCAACACTCTAGCCTGTCCAGGTCTCGCTGAATGGCAGCACAGCTTTCTGGTGTATTGGCCACTCCCCCCAGTTTTGTAACATCAGCAAACTCACTGAGGATACACTCTGTCCCTTCGTCCAGGTCATTGATGAATACATTGAACAAGACTAGACCCAGTACTGACCCCTGGGGAACACCACTAGCTATAGGCCTCCAACTAGACTCTGCACTACTGATCACAATCCTCTGAGCTCTGCCATTCATCCAGTTCTCAATCCATCTCACTGTCCACTCATCTAACCTACACTTCCTGAGCTTACCTATGACGATGTTATGGGTGCAAAAACCTTGCTGAAGTCAAAGTAGGCAACATCCACTGCTCTCCCTCCATCTACCCAACCAGTCATGCCATCGTAGAAGGCTATCAGATTGGTCAAGCATGATTTCCCCTTGGTGAATGCATGTTGACTATTGATAACATTCTTTTCCTCCACATGCTTAGAGATGACATCCTGAATGAGCTGTTCCATCAACTTTCCAGGGGTGGAGGTGAGGCTGACTGGCCTGTAGTTTCCTGGGTCCTCCTTCTTGCACGTTTGAAGATTCAAGTGACATTGGCTTTCCTCCAGTCCTCAGGCACCTCTCTTGTTCTCCATGACCTTTCAAAGATGATGGAGAGTGGCTTAGCAATAACACCTGCCAGCTCCCTCAGCACTCATGGGTGCATCCTATTGGGGCCCATGGATTTGTGAGTGTCCAGTCTGCCTAAATGATCTCTAACCTGATCCTCCTTGGCCAATGGAAAGCCTTCTTTTCTCCAGACTTTTTCTCTTACCGCCAGGGTCTGGGATTCCTGACAGCCGAGCTTAGCAGTAAAGACTGAAGCAAAGGTGGCATTTACTAACTCCATCTTTTCTGTATCCTCCATCACCAGGGCACCCACCTCATTCAGCAGCAGGCCCACATTTTCCCTAGCCTTCCTTTTGCTACTGGTGTACCTGAAGAAGTCCTTCTTGTTGTCCTTGACATCCCTTGCCAGATTTAATTCCAAGTGGACCTTAGTCTTCCTCACCACATCCCTGCATAGTCTGACAATGTTCCCATATTCCTCCCAAGTAGCCTGTCCTTTTTTCCACATTCCGTAAACTTCTTTGTTCCATTTGAGTTTTGCCAGAAGCTCCTTGCTCTTCCATGCAGGTCTCCTGCCCCTTTGCCAGATTTCTTACTCTTATGGATGCATCAATCTTGAGCTTGGAGGAAGTGGTGCTTGAATATCAACCGGCTCTCTTGGACCCCCCTACTTTCTAGGGCCCGAACCCCTTGGGATTCCTCCAAGTAGGTCCTTGGAGAGGCCAAAGTTAGCTCTCTTGAAGTCCAGGGTTTTAATCCTACTTATTGCCCTGCTTCCTCCATGCAGGATCTTGAACTCCACCATCTCATGGACACTGCAGCCAAGGCTGCCCCCAACCTTCACATCCCCAACTAGTCCTTCTTTGTTAGTACAAAGTCCAGCAGCACACCTCTCCTTGTTGTTTCCTCCACCACCTGTGTCAAAAATTATCATCAGTGTTCTGCAGGAACCTCCTGGACTGTGTGTGCCTAGCTGTGTTGTCTTTCCAGCAGATATCAGGGTGGTTGAAGTCCCCCATGAGAACCAGGGCCTGTGATTGTGAGGCAATTATCTGTTGTCTGTAGAAGGCCTCATTGAGTTCCTCTTCCTGATCAGGCAGCCTATAGTAAACACCCACAACAGTGTCACCCATATTAGCCTGTCCCTTAATTCTTACCCATAAGCTCTCAACTTGCTCTTCATCCACCCCTAGGTAGAGCTTGATTCATTCCAGTTGCTCTCTCACATAAGCAGCAACTCCACCACCTCACCTTCATGGCCTGTCTTTCCTAAAAAGTACGTAGCCATCCATGACATCATTCCAGTCATGTGAGCCATCCCACCATGTGTCCGTAACTGCAATGAGATCATGGCCCTGTGACTGCACACAGATCTCTAATTCTTCCTGTTTATTCCCCATGCTGCATGCATTGGTGTACAGGCATTTGAGGGAGGTAATTGAGCATACATGTTTCCCAGGAGGGGTGCAAGAGGATCCACCATAGCCATATATCCCCTTGAGGTGATTGGTCTTCTGGTTCTCATCTTGGGAGGCAGCTAATAAATAAAATAAAATAAAATCCTAACATCTAAAAAGAATTTCTCTTTTGCAACTTATATTTATTGCCTCTCATCCTTCCATTGTGCACCTCTAAGAGTCTGTACATCATCCCATTAGGTATTTTTTGACTTCTTTTCTTAATAAACCATTTCCCTCCTTAGTGGTCACATGTTTCTCTATTAGTTTCACTTTTGTGTTAAAACCTATTATAAATAATGAGAAGTATAAGCCCTGCTTATATGAGTTTTAGTGCAAGGAGGAAGCAAACAGGAACTTTCAGTGTCTGTAATTTACACCTAATTAAATTAGCCTCTTTCCTTGGATCATGAACTCAGCCTATGGAAAACTGCCTGTAGTTCAGAAGTCCCTAGGATGGTACAAGATTCATTATTCTTGCTGTTGTGCATAGCCACACCTTGAAGCCTACAAATCCAGTTTTGATACTTTCTGGAAAAAAAAATAAAAGTGTGATAGAAGAACATTAATTAATTAGGAAAAAAATCATAAAAATAACCCACAACAACAAGCTTGTAAAATAAAAATGCAGTTATAAAGAAAAGATCATTCTCTATAGTTTTGAACTAAAACTCAACCACAGTGGCACTTCAAAACCTGGTGAGAAAAGCATATTGCACATATTAAAAGTGTGAAATTCTAGTTAAGAAATATAATTCTCTCCCAGGAGTTCTTATTGATGAACGAACAGTAACATGAAAGGTTAGAACTCAGCAGAAGTCATGGTTGTGGTTCTGTCCTCTTTACAGGTGTTTCTTTATGAAGTTGCTGTGAACCCAGTTGTTTTTTTTGCTACTCCATGCATAAGGCTTTTTTATTTCAGACATGTCTAGGTAAGACTTGTAAATATCCTCTTTCATATTTCCCTTTATTTTCTGCAGAAGTAAAGCTCTACAGTGAGTGTCAACACAACTGTAATCTCAGTGATTGCTTGTTGGCTATTCCCTGTTCTTTTGCTAACAGATGAAACAACATCCAATAAATAGAAGATGATTCAGACCACAGTGTTTTTATGATTAGTTATTGAAAAAAGAATTGTTTTAATGAGAAGTCGTTATCTGAGTCTTTTCCTAGTGCTATAACAATAGAAACAAATACACTATGGACAAACAGATGACCTTTTTATTTACAATTTATTTACAACTTTCCTCTGAATTGGAAAATTCACAGGGAAGTTACATCATGAACTGATTTTTACTTTTTTAACAGAAATATAATCTTCCTGGAATATCTTTTCAGATCCTTAGGCTCAAAAGCTTATGAGGAAAAGGCAAAGCCTGTGCAAATTAGGCAAATTTTAAAAACAGATTTAGGAATGTACTGATGCAAAGAGGTAAATTGTCAGAAAAGTCAATGCAGATAAGTTAATTTATAACAGCAGAAGATCTGGTCAGAATTATTTCCTACAAGAATTCCAGTTACTTTTTAAAGATCAAATTACTCTGTTCTCCTGGAATTGTATGGAAAATATTATGACATTTAGAGAAACTTCTTGGAGGGATTTTCAGTATTTTCTGGTTTTGGATAGGCTGTGAAGCTTGTACAAACACTCCCTCCAAGCCAAACTTAGTAAATGTAGAAATACAAACACATAGCTGATCTTCATTTTCTTCAGTCTCAATGAAACAGTTTCAGCTCAATTGACTCTGAATTCTGATTCATTTCTTTATACTGAAAATGTTATCTGTCCATCTGTTTACAGACATTCTTAAAATATATATTATATACTATATGTCTGAAGAAGAGATTGAAGAAATTCAGGCTTAGTAAATAATTAACCACTCAAACAAGAGGCCTGTGATCACAAGAGTTAAGTTTTCTCATTAACTTGGCCCCTGGTTTAAAAAACTTGCACTGAAATTCTAGGCTTACTAAAGCCAATGGGACTGTTGCCATTGTTTTTCATAGCTCCAGGATTTCAAACTTCCTTTGAATATCTCTTGTAAAATATTCCATTAGAAGCTATTTCTATCAAATTGAAATTCTACCTTTTGTATTAAGATATGTTCAGTATTATCTTTTGCTTGGGCAAAAGATATGTATTTGGAATAAACTTTCAGAATTACCTTCCATTGCTCCTTGTTAGGTGACATGACAATAACTGATTTTCCCACCGGCTGTTCTCCATGCATTAAATAAATTGTGTTGCAACAGAACAATTGGAAATAAAGCCCAGTATTTTCCAAGAACTTAAGGGAAGCAGTATTCAGCCTTCCTTCAGAATTCAATAGCAATTGTGCACCTAATTCTTTTCAGTTCTTTTGATTATTTCAGACTCCAATTGGTAGGAAAGTAAAGTTTTTTGGCCTCTCTTACAAGAAAATATTCTATAAATCTGAGTATACCTTCCACTGTAAAGGAGTTCTTCCCTTCTCATTTTCTAAGTTCCTTGATTTCATCCACATGCCTCTCACCAGTGTCTGTAGCCAGATTAAGTGCAATGTGTATTGAAGTGTATTTCTAGGAACAGATTGCAGAACCTATCAGACTTTAAAACTTGATCGGCCATCAGCTGTTCTCTGCAATTGTTTGCTTATTTTTTAACTTTAAAAAGATACAGAGAGGCTCAAAGCTGAGGTTACACCGTGTGCAGTTTAACACTTTCTCTCCTTTTCTTTATTTCACATTGTTTCTATGAGTCATTCTATAGCATCTGTAAGACAGGATCTTAGCCCTGGATTTCTGCGATTGGACATTCCCTGAAGCACTCAAAATTCAGTAATGCTTACATGCATGAAAATGTTAGAACAATATTGTAACATCAGGACCCTGTAGTCTGCTAGGTCTTTTCCATTCCATTCCATTCCATTCCATTCCTGATTGTATCTCCATGTTGATATAGTAACTTGCTTTTCACTGCAGATGGTAGGGGCAAAACCTTCCAGTGGAACAGCTTTCTGTCAAAAAGCACTGCTCCATCAAAATAAAAATGTTCTGTGAAAATGCTTCAATTATGACTTTATTTTGTTCAAAGGGAAAAATTGAGAGAGAGATGCACAGAAGAAGGGACAGACCTGGAGTCTGCTCTTCCTTGGCTTAATAACCTCTTCTTTTTTGGGCCAGTGACAATATACTCTTGGGATTAAAACCGGTATCAGGAGCAGGAACCCATATGTGGTCTGCTCCTCTTAGCTGAGAGGTCTAACCAGTAAGTGGTAGAACAGGCTCATGATGCCTCTGGCCCCAGGATCCTTATGTCTATGGCAGTTGCTGCAGTGGTCTGGCTTCAGCAAAACGGTAGAGAAGACATGGGCTCAGATGAGTGGGAAAAAGTAACTGTAGGTCTGGGGAACTTTAAGTGAATTTATACACTCTGAATCTTGCTCCTTAAGCAATTTCAGTAATCCTTTCTCACAAGAAGCACATGAGCTCAGCTCTCAGGTATTTAATTTAGCCGTGCATATAACTGAATAAACCCCTCCCCTCCAGACTAAAATGTCATCTAGTGGCAAGATATTTTGCAAATTGACAAAAAAAAAAAAAAAAAAAAAAAGTACCCCTTGCTCTCTGGTAGCATTAAATTGTGCTGGAGTAGTGACAACATATAGACTGTCACAAGTCCAAGTAAGAAATAAAAAAAAAAAAAAATACTTTTGTGTTTGCTTGATTTTATTTTGATACATTATTGGAAAAAAATGAATAACCAAACCCCTAGCTAAATATGATTTGTTCCAGGTGAATATTTTTTAAAAGAAAGTAATTTTGTCTTTCATCTGGTGTCACAATACATATATATGCTTCACACTGTACTCTATTAATCCATGGCTCTCATACATTTTAGCATAAAGAGAATTGTTCATGCAATTTTTTTTTAATGTATTTTTTTCTGATTGGAACATTGTTGCATCATTAGGAGAAAAAGTCTGATTAAAACAAACATATGGGATACACAGAGCAGATAATTAAGCAGAGATTACTAAATAGAAAAGTTATTCACCTCCAGTTCTAAATTACTAACATATGTTTAGCAGAAATTTAAAAAACACTTCTGCTTTAAAAAACACTTCTTGCTTATACTGATCCGTGAACTATAGTCAACTGGCTGGATGTCCTGGGATAATATTGATGTCCTGCACATTTTTGGCATGTCAGAATCTCATTTATAGTGACTTGAAATTGAATCAAGCATGTCAAAGAGAACCTAGGTGCCTGTATTGTATTTGTCAAAGTTTAAGAGAGGAAACAACATTCTCTTTTTAAGCTTAATTAATATATTTCTCCACTAAATGCCTCCTGGTCATTGGAAAGTTCTTCCTCAAAACATACACTTTTATAAGAAACTGAGCAAGAGCAGATACTGACAGCAAAGATTTTAAAAAATTGTGAATATTTAAACTGTACAGGAAAATGGTGCATAAGCAGTGGATTCTCCCTTAAATTTCTGTTACTTTTCTTTTTTTTTTAAGGGAAAAAAAGGAGGGGGGCACACATTCTACCCCAAAACAAAAAAAAAATCTGTAAAAAGCTGATGCCATCCAAGATTATCAGATATTGCTGATTATCCTCCCCTCCCAAGATGCAAGGAAAATGGAGGAATCAACTATTTTGTCTTTGCAGGCATTATTTCAATCCACCAAGACATTAGAGATGCTAAAATTCATGTAGTAAACTCTATGGGGTTTCTGTCAAGGCCAGAAATACTGTTGCTCGTCGCAAGGAATAGTCCCTCCAAGGGGGAAGGGGTCTGTCAAATCAAAAATGTTGATCATGACCTTATAACGGGGAAAATAATGCCAGGAAAGTTAATTCTAAATACCAAGAAGTCACACAGGAAATCCCTCCTGGGCATAGCCCATGACTTTTGATGAGGCCAACAAGATATAATGGACTATGATAGGATACTCTACTATTGAGGAGAGAGGCACAGAGGTGGACCAAGCTTATCCATTTTTAGTGGCTTCATTTCAGTTTATCTTTAAATTAGAGATGCATGATCTCTGTGTGAGTATCATACACTTTTAATAATCAAAATTTTGGGGAACCATCCTGTGAAAAAGCACAGGGTAATGAATCTTTTTTCATTTTTTTCTGTGACTACAGAATATAATATTCTAGTATCAAGGCCTTATGTCAATGCCTTCTTTCAAAAGCTGCCATTGGTTTGTATATCATCTGTATTTAAAGCAGGAATTTTGCAAACACCTGGAAAAATAAATCATGAAATTGTAAAAATAAAGTTTTAAAATTATATGAAAAAGAGACTGACCTAAACTACAGTGAACTATTTTTCCTTCCCCCCCAAAAATGTGTGATTGGGTTTTGAGTCTCCCAAAGCTCATACAATCCCTCTTTACTGTTAAATCCTTTCAAGCCTCAAAACTGCTCTAATATCAGTTGAACCCATTTGAACTCCACATCCAACAGGGCCTTTGACAGTTGCTTGACTTTCAGCTCACGAGTGAATATACCGCAAAATTAGTCTGTTATTTTACTTGTACATCTTAAAAAAAATCTACGTTATGTCAAACAGTGGTAACATCAATTTCTCTTCTTTGCATGGATTTTGCTTCACGTACTCAGTTTTACCTCAAACTCCATCTCTGTGTGCAGACAAAAAGTGAATTTCCAGCCTTAGGAGGGTGGTGGTGACAGTGAACACTCATCAGACTTCAGATGATATGAAAAGGTAGATGTAGGTGTCCTTGGGATAGCTGGCACTCCAGATCATATTTTTTCCTCCCTAAATTTTGGTCATGACTCACTTCCTTAATAAAAGAAGTCCGAACACACTGCTAAAATTGCCCACTTGAGAAGCACTGCCCACTCAGGGAATACTTAAATGAGTCGAGTTAAGTGTTAGAATAATAGTTTGCAGGATTAAAATGCCCTTTCTGAGTGTTCCACTATCACAATCCTGGAATACATAATGCCTTCCATAAAAAAATCAGTCCATCAATCCAAGTTTTGTTTGTTTTTTTTTCTTGTTGTTTGTTTGTTTGTGAGTTTGTTTGTTTTAAATTACTCTGTAGCGTTCCAGGTTAATAGCTCATTAGAACTGCATATATTGTGAAGAGTTCTGTTTCCTCCATGCCTCTCTCCCAAATATATTTTCAACTGCAATTTTAAATACCATAGCAGTTCAGAACAAAAGAAAAATGCATCACAAAGTCTTCCTTCCAACTTTGATGAAACTTCAAAGAATTTAAAGAAAAAAAAAAAAAAAAAGATACACCCAGTCTCAGGAACTTGCTGCCACAGTCCCACGTGCTGAAATCTGTGCAGTAGAAGTCATCTGCTCCTACTGACCACGGCTATTTCAGAGGAATTATTCACACTTACAAAATCTGGGGGGGCATAAATGACCACAAGGCCAGGGCTGTTGTGTTGCATGGGTGAGGTGAAACATGGTGGGTTTGTACAAATCCTGGCAGCATCAGAAGTAGAAATACCTGAATATTTCCAGTTTCCAGATATAGTTCTTGAAGCAGGAGCATAGGTTGCCTTCAACAAGGTGACACAATGTGGACGTAGAGGAAAAAAGGATTTGCTTATATATAAACTGCAAAATACATGTGTCTTGGATCTGTATTTACATACATACAACAACAATGTTTATGTACATATAACCAAATACATATGTATGTGTAGACACACATACATTGATTTGTTATGTATTCAATATTTAAAATTGTATGAATTTGTACATACAAACATACAAAGCTGTTTCTTGTAGCAGACACTGACAATCAGTAATGAAGGCATAAAACTTGACCTTTTATTGTTTTTTACTTATTTCTTTACTTTCTCCTACCACTTTTTTCTTTTCTTTTCTTTTTTTTTTTCCCCTAAAGACCTTTTACTCAAACATAAGCTGTCTGCTAGTATCTAAACAGGACAGAGACATTTACAAGATGACCAATGTGCCAAATCAAATAACATTTATTTTATGAAGGGAGGGGAAAATGTCAGAAGTAGAGATCTGTTTTTACATTTAGAATATATTCAAAATGTTTGAAGGGAAGCAGAGTAATCTCCTGCAGTTTTCTCTGAACAGAACATACTGTGTCACCAGTAACACTGCATCCAAAACCAATAGTTTTACCTCTCTCTTCTTCCACTTTGCCCCCTCAGTTTTTCTCCTCCTTGAAATGGTTCACAGAGAAACCAGAACAGTTATAAATCAATGCGTTTGTAGCGTACGCTCAGATCAGCTGTGCACTAAGTGTCTTCCTCTGAGAGCACACAGTACGCTGAGCACCTCTGAAAACCTACTCGCTTCCTTTGGTGCAACAGTAAATGTGGAATTCCTTTGAAAATCAGTCTGCAATGATAGGGATGCTTGGAGAATTTGACCTGAAGTGTATAGAATTGCAATAAAAACTTTACAAAGCAGCAATCACAGCAAACACTGGCTTGTTCATATGTTTGTTCTCTCAGGAAAACTGGCCAGCAATGTTAGTCCCTTGGCATACACTTTCCATCAGAATTTTTTTGAAAAAGAATGTGCCCTGATATTCTCCCAAATATAAAATATAAGACCATTTGATGCTTTGTCCTTAAATTCGTTCTTTCTAAAATTACAAGAAAAAAAAGAAACCAACAAAGTAACAACATTCCATTTTTTATGAAGTTATTAATATTATTTTAAAAGCAGCAGTTATTTCAGACAATCCTTTACACTGGCTTCATTCTTCAAGAAACACTGTAAAATAACCTGAGAATATTACTTTTTTAGATTGTGTCTACTAGGAACAAATATTTCTAGATGAAATCTAAACTGACACACACTCATCTTTGTTCAAGTACATCCATACTTGCGTAAGTGAGTGGTGGGCCTGTATAGCAAAAGCAATATATTTCTTCATGAGTGTTGGAGAAAGGACCTTTACTTCTATCTCATAATGTATCTGCCACAAGGTATAATGATGGGATTTCTGACAAATACTTCTGTAGATAAACATGTTTTAACTCTTGGCATATTTATAGTAAATGAATTTTACGTGTATTGGACTCTTTCCCTCTCATTATTAATTTGCTGATAGCTAGTTTGGCTTCCACTTGCTTCTTGACTCTTTGTTTCCAGACAATTCAGTTATGAAGAGATAATCACTCAAACTGATGATCAGGAAGGTGTGGTGAACAAGTTGTGTGTTGGAGTTTAATAAAAAGTATTACTGAGGGCAGATTAACTTAAAGATCAGAATTGCCCTTTTATGAGCTTGTATCCTCTGATAACACACATCATGTGTTATTGCCACAATGATCCATTGTCAATAATTATTCATTATATTCATGATTTATTAAACTTTGAGTATCTCTATTTGATACTCCAGCTCCTTCCCAAACATTTCTCTGTCCTAATAACTTGACATTATGGCTCCATAGCTAACATCTTCAGGACACATTACTATCTCTTAATTTATGTGACTTTTAAAAGAGTAGGTTTTTAAACCACAGAAAGGTGATAAAACTCTAAAGAACATGGTTAATGGAGCTGCTGGGAACTGAACCATATTGTTTTCTTCTGCTTCCATGCACCTTCCTAATCGCAGCTCAGGGTTTCAGGAAATCATTTACTAGGCACCCATGTACCTAAAAGGAGTTTTTCTTTTTAAAGTTTGGATTTTGCTTGGGTCATGCTTGATTGGTTTCTTTCTGCTTTTCACTTTTTTTCAAGTAGTTATTTGTCCTGCTCTGGCAATTTCTTAATCTATGATTTAATGTGTTGTTTTACTGGTTGAAATACCTGCTTGCTTTAATACAAGGGTTTTTTCTTAAATAATCGGGCATATAGAAAAATCAGCAGCTTATAATCATAATTTTTAATATTGTTTTCAGCATTGATGGAGCTTTTCATCGAAGTTTATGTTAGTCTATAAATAAACTCATACAACCAGAACTCCTTACAATTGGCGATTTTACTTTTATCGAGGTAGCCTGAAGCTTTGCAGCCTTGTTTCCACAAGCTCATTGATGCAGGGCTGGGGCTTAGCATGGCTGGAAAAATTCCAAGGTCCTTACAGGTGGCACAGCAAGCACTGCTGGCAATTCAGTGTGTGGCAATTTTCCTCCTTGCGTATTGCATAGCAACTTCGTTAGGATTGTACAAAAAACAGGAGGTATCCTACTGGCGGGTCCAGCTCTCAGACAAACTGGAAAATCTGAGTCCTGGAAATCTAGTCCATTATACTTTTTGGAAGAAGGACAAGCACACATGTTATCTCATAATATTTCTTTATGAACTGAGCATCCTGGCTCGATCGCTTGATTTCTAGTTTCAACTTCTGCTTTCTACAGGCAGATTAAGTATGCTAATCTATATAAAATGCACACATGAGTTAATGTTAAATATTGCAATTTTTTTCTCAAAATTATGAGGAAATAAGGAATCAGAATCTTTCATATAATCAACTATTACTTTGGAGAAAAATCCAGCAAGTTCTTTAGGTGCCTGTGAAATGCATAAGTACATCCAGCACTGAAATCAATGGTCCTCTCCAATTACTAAATATTAGCAATGTGCTGAGTCTGTATAATTTTCAAACAGTATGTCAAATTATGATTTGCTGACACTTGTATATACTATTGATCAGCTCATGCCTTGTGTGCTCAGCAAAAATGGTTTTCAGCTACTCAAAAGATTACTTGACACGGGTTTGTGTGTTTCTGAAGAGAAAGACACATGCTTTCATAAGCTTTTTCATAATCTTTGCATCAGTAGCCCACAAAGTCATACATTTTGCCCTTTAATGTTGACTTACTTCACAGCTATGTTCTGTGGGTGTATTTCTGCCATCTAGTCTCATATTTTATTTTCCACTTCTTTAAATTTCCCCTTCTCTTGATAAATATATTTTATAAATTAAATCAGTATGGTCTGACCCAGCACATATTAAAAGGCCATTTGAATCAGTTCCAAATTCAGGTGCTTATAAAAACAAATTTGAGGAGCAACTGTAATTCCAATCCCTCCTATGTTATGTGGGCAATTTAGAATTATGGAAATACTTCCAACTTTATAGGCAATTTGAAATGGAAAGCAACCAGAGTTCTGGGTATGTGCTTGGTATATAGGGATTTTGCAAATAGAAATGCTTTTAAATGTAATTTCTATGTGCACCCATGTACCTGGTTCTATATATGTTCCAAATGAAAATTGCACATTTATATTTTAAAATTCAAAATACTGCCTTTACTGGACTTCTAGCCAATAAAGAGAACATCTGTACTATAACTACAATCTGTCTGTTCAATTTGTACTAAATTCATGGATTGTGTAATACTTCTATATATTTACTATTCTTTCCATATAATAGAACACATTTTTGGGGGTGAGGAACAGAGGAAGCTAAGCACTCATTGGCTCTGTAGGCAATAAAATACTGTAATAAAATATATAGTCTTCTACTTATGCCGATATATTGCTATAAGATAAGCATACAAAATCCTGACATATAGACAGATATGTCTCTATATGTCATGCTTAGCTTTTCTTTGTTCTTTGCACACATGCATGTAATCTCATTTGATCAGATCATTTTCTTGCCACAGTGAATCTGTTCATACAGCTGATTGCCAGAGTAGAAGAATTAGGTTCAACTGTGAATTTCAGTGGTAGAACTTCACTTTAACAATATTGTTGTTTATTCCTACATTAAATGAACAATTATTGTCATAGTTTACATCCAAAGCAGCCCTACAAAATATGAAAGGTTGTATAATTAAAAATTAGGAAATATTTCCTTTATAGTAAGAACACTTAGCATACTAAAACTATCCTTAGTCAATATGGTTTATATAGATCTTTAGATTACCATAATGATAGCTATAACTGAGGATAAATATTCCAGTTAATCAATATGTGCAGCAAGGGCTTGTTAGATCATCTCAACATGGACTTACCTACATAGGTAGGCTTACCCTTACATTTTCAAAAGTGTCTAATCAATAACAGACAATTAAATAAAAAATTAATAAGAATTTAGTCCCTACCTTTCAATGAGGAAGCTGTGGCTGTACCTGTGTATGAAAGGACCTTGAAGAAAAGTTTGTTAAAAGCTTGTGCTGGGCAGGCTCTTGTCTACTGGAGATCACAAAAGCTCCCCTGATGGTTCCCATGTGCCAGGTGTCATCAGTAGAGGATATCACCACTCACCAGCAGCTGGGGAAAAAAATGAGGCTGCTGGAAAGTGAAGAACCAGTGCATTTGTGGTGGTGGAGAACTATGAAGTACCCTGCACATGACCAGGCAGAAATTTGGAAAGGCAAAGGCTTATGATACCACTGAGAAAGTAACACTGTGAAGAGTGGTTCAGATTTTTCAGGAACTAAGTAATCTGTTAGAAGATAAAGCATTGGATACAGGTTTTGTCTAAAACAAAACAGAACTAAAGAGCTAAGGGGAAAAATTTAAACTGAACATTATCAGGGACACCAAAGGTGCAGAGGCAGAGAGTGCAGGATTATACATTCTTTAATGACAAAGTCTAAAAGTTTTATTCTCAGGCAGAAGAGAGTCAGTAAAATTGTAAATGGTAAAGTCCTTGAAGGAAAACATGTTCAAAAGGCAGCTAAAAAATTCATAAAGAAAAATTAATCAAGGGCTAATAAATTTGAAGACATTTTCTCCTGCATAAGAAGTTTGTAAGCAACAAAACCTGGCAGTTAATGGAAGGTTTTAAAGGAAAGCTATTTAGAAGCAGTGCTGCATTTTCATCCTGTCTTTAAATTCTTCCCTAGGCATCCATCAATGACTGCTGAGAGAATATGTGACTGGAAAGCCTATTGGCCTAACCAAGAACAGCTTTGGTTAAGTTTTTAGGATCTTCATTTACAGGTGTAGCAAATGCAGAACACCAAAAAGCTCAGTATCAAACAAGCATATTCCAAACCAGAAGGTAAATAATTGTTAATACATATAAATATGTGTTCCCATAGGTCAGAAACCTTCCTCTAAATTATAGTGGTTTTGATCTAGTCATGCCTACTGTGAAAAGTCTCATTTGATGCCAGTCCTTCTGAACAGATATGTTAGTGAGGTAGACAGAAGTTTCTGCCACTTGCTTTCCATAGAGAGAAGATCGTGTTATGTCGGCACTTCAGTGAAGTTTTCTTTTGGCATTTTCAGTGGACAAAACATTAATAACGCACTCTCTCATGTCATATAATACTAACTCACACACAAAGCACAAAGTGTATGGACTGTATGAGATGGAGCCTTGATCCATAATTGTTAGAGAGGCTTAAAATCCTAACTTTAGTGTATGCAATCTGAATCCTTGTTGTCATCTCACCGTTCCCAGCATTTCTTTGTGTGTCTGTGGTTCAGCTTGTTTCCTTTCAGCTCAGAACTCTGAACTGTGAAAGTTTCAGAGTTTTATATTCTTCTGTCAATACTGTTTCCTTTCTTGAGTCATAAACTAATGGACACAAACTTAAACAGAAATAAAGGATTTTTTTTTAAAATGGCATGATATTTTCTATTTATTTGTCAGCTTCTTCATTAGATATTCCCTCATGACCTCAAAGTAGCTATATATGTGTTCTGCGATAATGTCATTCAGCTAGTTGTAGAACCACCCAGCAATTTCATCGTTCCAATGTCATTTGGAATTTTTAAAAATAGGATTTATTATTTTCTTATGATTTCATGCAGCTCTTTCCCAATCCTAATTTGCAGTCAGTTTTTGCATTTCAAAACTGAATTCTCAGATGTGAATTAAGAAAAAAATATTTCAAAAACACTTCCATGAATTATGGATGTGGTATCCTCTATTCCTCAAAGGCAAGTTCTGCTTCAGAATGCAGCAAGCCACTGGACTGAGCTGCAGTGGTTTTGTTCCTTCTACTGGCTGCCTACAAGCACCTTACAAAGCTTACTGACTTCAGTGGGGACAGTCCAGTGACTTCCATGAATCTTTTACTAGGTTTATAAAAGGCAACTGGTCAGCACCATATTCAATCCCACTGCCTGATTCTTGTAGTAAGTCTTATCTTTGCCCATGAAGATGGCAGTTTCTCATGATGGTAGATGAGTACTAGAAAAAAAGTGTATATTTTTTATCATGTAGAATTTATACTGCAAGAAGAGACTTCTGTGCAGCTGCAAATACTTTTGCATTCTAACAATAGTCTGTCAATTTATACTGGAACAGAAGGGGTCAACAGCTGCAAAACTGCAGCAAAATGTTCAAAGAGACTAATCTTGCAAGACCATACCAAATTTATCATTCTACCATCCATATTTATAGTTAACGGATAGGACCCTTCACCTTATCTAACTTTGATAGTCTCAGAGTTGCCATCAAATATAAACAAGGTATCTATGTCCCTGGACCTTAGTGCATAGAAACAGTCACTTCAATATTCTTCTGTCTTGGGTACCTGTCTCAGATTATCCCTGTCATCTTCAGAGCAGACTTGTGACACCTGACTCTCTTGACACTGGACAAAGTCTAGATGACCAGCTTAAACTGTATGCTTACATTTAGACAGTATATATTTTAGGTGAAATAAATCCCATCCCAGAAGCACTGCCTGGAAAAGTCTTCATGAATACTGATACTATTTTTTTATAAATTGTTCCCACTATTATAATGAGAAACAAAAATAACAATCTTTAAGGTATTATTGTCATAACTTCTCTTTTGAAAATATTTTATAACTACAAAACAGGTTTATAAAATATATGAAAATAGAGGATGTGAATTCCTTTTGAAGATTTCAAAACCAGAACCAATATGAAATTTCAAAAATCATCAAAGTATCGCTTTTTTTGAACAGCTGCCTCCATACTTAATCTTCCTGAAATAAGCAGTTTTTACAGCCTTACCTAGAGGAATTCATCCAGTTGAGAATCATACAATGCCCTTATATAGTTACAAGGCACATTTCAATTATATGAAAAAGAAGAAAAGCCATTGTTCATACTGAATCATGTTGTTATTACCTTTGACTTCAAAGGATTAAAAAGCCTTTAAGCTTTGACTATTTCAACTGAATTAGTCTGATTGTATTCTATGTCATTATAAATGTCATGAAAAAGAATCAGGCAAAAGTAATTAAGACAGTCCTATCAGTAAGATTTTTACCAATATGTTTCACTATGCTCTGAATACCTCTGTAGGGCTCCAAGAATTCAGTGCTTTTGCACTTAACCCTAAAAAGGAGTTAATCTAGAGTCCTGGATGTGACAAAATAGAAAAAGTGAAAATATAAGAAGTGACTAAAAGAACTGACTCAAGAAGCAGATATTAGAATTAAAGACAGACATACAGTGTAACTGTTCTGGACAACTTTAGGTGCAATGAATCTGCTGAAGCTGCCAGCATCTCTGTGCTGACTCTAGAGGAAGACCAGATGATGAGTTAATGCAAAATGACTAACATTTGAATGGCTAAAATTAGGGTGAGTTAAATGCCACCTACATGTTTATGAAGGAAATGTGAGATATGCTTATGAATTGTTAAAACCACAGTCAGACTAAAGATGGTAAGATCCTGATGAAAGAAAGGGAAAGCAAGAAGGAACACTTCAGCGATTTACTCAACCACCCCGTCCCAGACAGCCCTGCTGTGCATCATGGGGATGATTCATTCAGTCAGTCCAATGCCAAGGAAAACAACCCCACGCAATCTGAAATGAAAATGGATGGTCATGAAGTTGAGGAACAGCATATTTCCCGGGGTGGATAATATCCATGCAAAACTACAGAGGCAGAAAGGAGACTTTAAGACATTTGGTAGATTATCCATCATTGTTTCTTTCAAAAATGAGTTGGATGATTGCCTTTCAAATGCTGAAGCAAGAACAATTATGTAGTGTGGATATTTGAAAAAAAAAAAATCCCAGTGACTTGGACATATAGTCCCACTGGATTTTGCTGAGATCTGAGTGCAGACTATTTATTTAATCACACCAGCAGAGGAAAACACAAGTCTACCAAGTAATGTAACAAAAGAACTTTTTTGGCATGATGGTCAGGAGTGGGCTGTCACTGAGGGAAGGAAGTTAGTTGCACAGCTTCGGAGAGAACACACTGGGTAGGGACTATATGAGATGAAAAGAGATAAACAGGAGAGGCAAAGATTGCTGAGGAATTTTAGAACAACACTGGTCTGCCACTGGATATTTATATCAGTATGCCAGTGTTATACCACTGTACCAATATTATTGGTTTAACAATATATCAAGACTCATATGAATACCAGGGCATATAAATAGCCATAGTAGCACAGAGACTCTGACCTCAGTTCAACAGTTAAGGTAATTGACTTGATTGCCTTTGGTGTATTATTGCTCTTTGTAGACATAGAGGTGTAAATGAAAATTTGTCAGCAAAATAGCAGGTGTATTGAACACATGCTGCTCAAATGAACTTAAAGGTAGGTCCATGATTATGTGCAAAATAAACACATGCTTATGCAGGAGCCTGAAATTTATTGTAGAAACTGCTGCAATAAGATTAACTCAATTAATGGCTATGCAGACTTTGCTGCAATCTACACTGAGCTAAAACACGTGTCTGGGTGGCCTTGGGTCCAAGCACCTGCAAACCTGTTTGCATTTTATTTCATGTGTTTATTATGTTCTTATTCTATTTATTTTGATTGGGTGGCATTTGGTTTTGCACAGAGCCCCAAGTATTTTAGAGACAGAAGTAATATATACATAAATGTTTCATTATTATTACTATTACTATTACCAGAGCCTGTAGGTTCAGGAAGTGGTCTGCAGAACTTTCCCAGATGTTAAGCAGAGTTTATATCAGTGAGGAATGAGCAGAAGAAATGGGATAGAACAAAAGTGACATGAAAGGAGCAGCTGCAGAAATGAAGGGAAAAAAATCGGAGCTATGCAAGGAATAGATCTGACACCTTCTGAATCTGCAACAGATCACTCTACTATGGGGGAGAGCAGCATGATGAAAGAGTGTGTGATTTAGGTCCTGATTACTATCTTAAATTTTTAATGTCACCAGCCAGTCTAAGCCTCATTAGCATTATTAGGAATAAGGAGGAAATAAGGGGCACATGTCAGCTTTAGAGGCCGTTCCTAAAGCTTCCACACATGATTTCTATTCTGCTGAAATATTATTTCCTCTGAACTTGTTCGAGCCAGCTGCTTCACTTGGAGTCCACGTCTAAGATAAGGTCTTTTCCTAGCAGAAAAAAATTGAGTTAACTTGAAAGGATGACTGCCATTTAATAACACAGACAAGACTTCACATAAAACTCAGTTTATGGGACCACAGCATGGTGATATGAAAAAAAGTGTGAGTAGATATCTGGGAAAAGGAGAGGAGTATTTGGAGACATGACTACAAAGCTGAGTCTTCCAATGAGCTCTTGGGGCCTGTGCTGTAGCTGATTGTAGAGACAACATCTGCAACATGCTTCTAGGGTTACTGTCAATGACCACTGGAGATTCTGTGTTCACTGTGACAGAGTCAGAAACTCAGGCACTGTTGTTGAACCTGAGTGGACACTTCAGCTGTTTTCTGAAATTACTCTTTTTCTCCCATTTATGATTTTTTTCAGTCAGCTAGTTTCCCTATACCCATTGCCTTCTGCAATTTTTTGATGACTGTGTAAACAAATCACAGGCATGGGCCAGGAAAGGATTCACAAATGTACCTAATTTTGCATATATCATTAGTTTTAATGGGATATCTCATCTTCACATTTAGATCCTTTGCTGGATGAGGGCCACTGATTGTTAACATACTGAAGTCTTGAGCCTTTTTCCACTGGGGTGATATTTGTACCATGTTATTCTTTGACCTAATCACACAGTAATGTTTTTGTTTTCTGACTTCAAAACCTTTATGAAAACTATTCATTTTTGAAATGAATTTTCCTTTGAGATTAAACAAATCTCTATTAACATCTTGTGATTTGGTTTGTATGAAAATCCGCTTAAAAACTCCCCAAAACACTGTCAAGAAAGTAGCTAAAAAGTACAAGTAACTGCTTCCTTCTATTTCCTTCTTTTCTTACCAGAAATCCTCTAAAAATTTAAATAAACTCCTACAAAAAGTGAAATTTGAGTGCTCTTTTTAAGTAGAAAAATGGATAATGCAGGAAACAGAGAAAAATAAGCTGAATTTAGTTGGATTTCTCCATATCTTTTTAATCAGCATTTATTCATACTTGGAAAACCACTTCCTTTTTGAATGCTTCTCTAACATTAAGGCCAGAAACTTTCATCAACATTTTACAAGCATGACTGAAGCTAAACAGCATACTTTTACTGGATGGGATCAACCCAGTTATAACTTCAAGGAGATAAGTTTATTGCAGCTGAACATGTCGATGAAAAATTGCAATGAAAGGAAAAATAATTTGTATATTCAGCTCAGAGAGGCATCAAAAAGGTGAGCTGGTTGGTGCTTGGATTCAGAGCTGGATGTTCCCAAAGAATTTGGAGGAATGTTTGGTGTTTTGAATGTCTGCTCCACTGAAGGTCATGGAAGTTTTACCTTTAACTTGGAGAAGATGATCTTGTACAAAATTATTCCTCTGCAAACCTTGAGTCATTTGGGTTGTGATTTTTATATAAAAGCAAACATACAGGGTCAGATTAAATGTGCATCTAGCCCAGTCTCCTGTCTCTGACATGTTAGACATTGAACATATCAGGGAGGGACGTAGTATGAACAAGGCAAGGATGTAGTGACACTTTGAAGTTATGGTCTTCCAGCTTCCAGGGATACCTCCCAGCTTCCAGGACTTTCCGTGCCAGAAATCATATCCTTGTGGTTTTGGGAACATTACAGAAACAAGTCCAAAATTTATAATGATTGAATCCAGCTTTTTTTTATTTTTTTGGCAAATATATTTCTTGATCCCCCAAACTATTGGAAATATGCACACAATTTTTTTATACTTGATCATGGAAAGCATAGATATTTCTCTCTTGTGACTTATCATATGTCACAGGAATGCACTTCCTTGCAAGTCTCTGTATTTTCAGGTTTCTAGCAGAAGCTGAAGTACTTCAAAAACATACAAAAAAAAAGAATGTGTTGTTTGGAACAGTGCCTGCCTTACTGCAAGAAGGAATTATCAGAAATCTCACTGGAAAACTTATTCTTGTGAGATTTTTTTCCCCCATTTGTAATAAGATTCAGGTACTTTGTACTTTTCTTAGATATTTCATACTTAAAGAACAAAAATTACTCTTACTCTAATAAGAATTTCACTTTAGATTAAATTAAGATAAAAAGAAAAAAATAAAGGGATCAAAGTTTATGTCAAGGTACTATTCTAGTGTTACTCATGAAGAATAATAAATTCAATATATCCATCTATTTATATATAAACCGTGGACATGAGTCTGCTATGATGAAAAGTCATAGGTAGTATAGATCCATATGTCAGACATAATCTAGTTTTTTCCTCATGTTGTCATGCAAATGAACATAGAAGCTGGCTTTGGAAGCAGATGGGAGTCAAATTTCCCACCAGGTCCCTGACCCCAATCATCTGGAAGCCAAATCCCCAGAATCCTCAGATGTCTCTCCAGATGCAGAGTATAACTGTCAGCCAGTTACACATGCATTACTAGAATGTTTTTCTTTTTCTATCTAGGTGTAATTTTACATTTTATATGTAATTAAACTATAGAATAGACACACAGGAAGGACCACAGTCTTCATATATGCATTCTCCATTGGCTACATCTGTCTTGGTGAAAGAAATGGACCACGGCCATTTCTCTGGCCCTGAGAGGTGGTGGCACAGTACAGCTCACATCCACATTCCCCGGAGAAACAAGGTTCTCTGAACGCTGGCCAAGCATTGTGCAGGAGAGGGCTATGTGGCACAAACCAAAACCAAGCCAGAGCCAGGGCTAACACACTGCAGACATGAGCCGGTACAAGTCCCTCAACCCTGCTCATGTACCACTATGGTACTTACAGGCTTTTCCAACAGCAGTAGTAATTCAGACTTGTGGTTCCTGATGATGTTATTAAAAAGAGCTGTAAGTGAAGATCAGAAATAATTCATTTAGTTATGTTATAACCAGTTCTACTGGAAGGCTTGTGTGTGCAAGGGCAGCAAGGCCATTATCTTAATCTATGTGGTTTAAGAAAGTAATTTCACAGCTAACCTTGGAAAACAGTGTAGACCTTGTCGTCACTTCGTTTTCTTTTAGTATAGGAGTGGGTGGCTATGTTTATTGTGGAAAGCTTGTAAAATTAAACAGTACCATTATTTTAATCTCTTAATATGTTTGGAATTACGGCTCATGGCTGTTCAAAACACTGTAGTCACTGGGGTTTGCATAACACATATGCCATAGAGTCAGCAAATGTCTACCATATGAGCAACAAATTTAGAATGATAAAATAAATTCAAAAGAAGACCTTTCCAACCCTGGATACCCAGGAGATAAGGGAAGCAAAGTGACAGCTGTCTTCAGAAAGAGCAAATCTATTCAAATATTGTTTTTCAAAGGGTTCCTCTAAGTAAGGAAGATTTATTTTATCATGGGCATGCCAGAAATGCCATGATGTTAGAAAAAATATTAGAAGCGTTATCTGAGACCCAAAACTCCACCATACCATGAGTCAGTTATTAGAAAACAAATAAATGCATACTTCAGTCTTCACGCACATAAAGGAAAGTAGAAACAGTTTTTGCAGCATTTTCTCCTTTTCTCTAGCATGCATTATTTTTCTATATTAATCTACAAATTAGATTAGAGCCAGTTCATGACATCCATATTCACATTATATAATAATGTACTCATTCCCATGCAGATTACTGGGAGTACTTCTGGATTAAAAAATTCCATTCAGAGTTAGTTAGGTATTGTAATTTTACTAGTTGTGATTTGAAAAGAACAATACTGTTGGGATAAACACCATTGGTGATTTTTATTATTAAAATGACATATATCCTAAACTGCAATATTCCATTTGTTTATTGTATGGTATATGGCAAAGACACTGAAGTATGAGAGCCTTTCTTCGCTATGTCCTACCTCAGAGGTGGTATTTCTGCTGACTATTTCAGTTCACTAGGCAGGATTCAGTAAAATATTGCTTAGAAGAAAGGCATATGTTAAGACTAAAAGGATAAAGAGGAACATCTACTTATTCACAGAGATATTAAAGAAATTAACATTTTTTGAAAACAGTGGTTCTCCATGTGAGTAAACTCACTTCCTAAAACACAGTTCATGCACAAGAATACTCTGTATCTTCAAACCATAGGAATGGGACCCCATCAAATGCCCATTGCCTGCCTCTGAGGATATTATCAAAAAGTTCCCATATCACTCCTTACTCTACTTTTGATCCCCTGGTCATCCATCTTGCACAGATATAAGCTCTTCTGTGCTATTTTTCAGCATAAACCTACTTGTTTTTTCATTTCCATTGAAACTTCCTCTTTTATCTTGTCTATAAAGCAGCTTTGGGATTCAATAGAACAGTAATTAAAAAAATATTTTTCCTGGATAGATTCTGAGTTTCACCAAAAAAAAAAAAAATCCTCAAAAAATTTTAACATCTATAAAAATGAAAAAAGTTAACACAAAAGAAAAGAGGCAGTCACCACTTTTGTGAAAAGTAATAAAAGATTTCCCAGAAAGTGCCACAAAAGTTTTCAAAACCTGGCAGGATCTTTCTTCTATTGATCATGATTACTGTGTTTAGAAAACAACAAAGAATAAACTGAACATCACATCAAGTGCTAAGCAAGCAGACTGCAAGGGAGGCTAGAGATAGATTACCTTCTATAACTTTACAACACAGCAAGAGAGTACAAATTCCAGAAAAGTTGTTGAAATACGGCATTGAACTTCTTTATAAATCATTTTTAGTAGGGCTCTTACAGGTAATTAAGCAGAGGGACAAGACATAACAATTCGAATTAGATTTGGGACTATGTTTTACAATCTATTGTGTAATTTCTCAATCTACAAGAAAAATTTCTGCTTGAAATTTATATTCCAAGTGAGAATAATATAGTCTGTAAGTGAAAGATAGCAGGAATAACTTGATGAATGAAAGCAGAGATATGATTGTTCTCCCTGAAGTTTAGGATAAAGTTTAAAAGAGTAAATATGAACAAAAATGTCTTTTTTCTAACCTAACACACCAAGAAACATAAATCACAAATGGCAGAAAAAGATTATATTGTTTATGATATTTGTTTAAAATATTGCTTGTTTAGTTCAGAAGCATACAGTCTCAGTTTCTTTAAGTAGTATAGAATTAGTAAATCATTCCCAAGAAGAGAAGCTGAGACTCAAAGCAAGCAGGTACAAAGCAAAACAAAACATGTGACTGCAAGAAAGCTTTCTCAAAATAAGTATTCATTTCATTTAAATTTGAACAATCAAACTATTAGAGATTATAAGATATCTGTGGTTTTATACTCCTGCTTACCCTCACAGGAATTGAATGTGTTTTGGGAAGTTAGCTAGGCAATTCTGTGGGCTCTTGTTTGGGAATAGAGAACATAAATACTGGAAGGAAAGATCTCTATAATAATCGACTAGGACATATCTGTTGTCTATTTTTTAAAAATTATATATAATATGACAAGATCAAATTACAAAGGAAGAATGCATTACTATCAGATACTAGAGAGTATAAAAAATCTGTGTTTTACCAATTAATTAAAAAGGAAAAAATGATGGGATTGAAGAGAAAGTAATAAAGTTATTCAGAGATTATGCAGGATGTTCCTGAAGATGTGTTACATACGTCTTGAATTTCATCTAACAAGTTTATTCTAATTTTAACTCACTTCAGCCTAATGTTTTTAAATTGAATTTGGAATAATGTTTTGCATTAATGGCATTTATAGGAAACTGGAAAAACCCAATGACATTCCCATCTGGAATGTCCTATGTAAGCAAGCCATGCAGTGCTGCTGGTCCAATTGCATTCTGTCTGGGCTAAGATTTGACTGCAGGGATTGTCTAAGCAAGGACTTTTGCATATGAAAGACTTCAGGAAGCAGGAATTGAGATGCCCCCAACAAATACATTTTCAGGCAACACAGGTGGAAATGATGTAGGACTTCAGAAATTCATCCACTATAAAAAGTAAGAAGTGGAGTTCAACAATATAATGAGACCTGAGTGTTTGATGGTGTTTTTCAAAAGATGGGGCTCACGTGGGGCCAAGAGGGAAAGGAGGAATCCAAAGACACTGGGGGCTTGATTCAAGTTCTGAGGCCAACTCCTAAAGACAGCTGCAGTCAACAACAAGCCTTCCTGTGGTTTCAGTGGCCCCCAGATGTATATCTGAACTTTTGCAGGCCTACCAGCACTAAACCAAAGCTCTTGAGATTCAGTTATCATTCATTCTGGCAAAAGTTGCTGTTAAATCCATTCAACAACTAAAATGAGATATTGCTAAAATTTCCTTGGCAAGTAACTAGTACACTGAAGTTGCTTTTTGAAACCATCAGGAACCGTAGTTCATAAGGATCACTTCTTAATGATATTCACTGGGAGATGAAAAGAGGGAAAGTATGACTGGGGCAGAATATTTGAGAAGACAGTTATAGCTTTAAAAAAGGAAGGAGGTAATTTTAAAATTTCAATGGCTTCTAAAATGTATACATATGTATGTATATATGTATACATACATATAAATATATATAGTATGTGTACATATACACATCTACATCTACATCTGCATATCTACGATTATAAAGACATTTTCCCAAATTGTAACAAGTTTCTTTTCTCTGAAAACAAATCATTAAGCACTCTGCAAGTGTGCCAGTTGCTGCTTTAAATAAAAAGAGAACCACTGACATTGTTTCCAGCCCGCCAAAATAAACCCACCCTGACTGCTGGGATGTAGACCAATGGGACATATGTGTGTGATAACCCCATTCCAGAGTAATCCAGCCACAATATTAAGGAGTAATTTGAGTAATAAAAAAGTTTCATTAACTGTAAATCAAAACACATTTTATGCCTGGAAGGCAATTTTGAGCATTCTTCTTCTTCCTACCCCCTTCCTGTACCCTTCATTACAATATAATCAATTAGGAATGAGTTTGAACCAAAACTAGGATGCCAAGCAACCCTGAACACCAGAGAAAATTTGAAATTGTGTATATCCACAGTCAGTGGATGGTTACACATTTGTCAGAATTTTAATAAACGTGATTAAAGTGTGTTTTCACCAAAAGGTAGGCTTCACTTGAGTGAAATGGCTTTTGCACTTGACTCAATTGATTAGTAGTAGTTTTCTGTGTGATCTCCTACCCTTTCTCACTTGCAAAATAATATGCTATATCTTTAATCTCCTGCACAATGGTTTCTGCTACAACATTTAATTCACATTTGCAGTTAGCCAGAATGCTATGGTCAGCAATCACAATTCGGCTGGAAAGCAACAATACATTAAGCTGTGATAAATTAATCACTTGGAAACTTGCGAACATGTCCTAAGGAACTTATGGTTGCCCCTTAGCATAGTATTTTTTCCACTCTATCATTTTAATGGCTTTAGCCTCTCAGCACTGCTGTGACAACAGCAAAATGTCTTTTTGTTTTTTTTTTTCTTTTTGTTAAATAAGGAAAGTTGAAGCACAGAGAGGAATGGTCACATAGGACATCTATGTCTGAAAAGGAAAACAATGTGGAATCCTCTCAATCTTATGCGGATTCATTAATTACTGGACAATCCTTCCTTCTGGGTTATTTTCAGCCACCAGTTTTTAGGCATTTGGAGGGGGAGGAGGGAGTGGAATCCTATTACCATTAGGAATAAAGAAGACCAGATTCAGATAAAATAAGGATTGGCTGAGGTCCTTGCTCAAACCTCAAAGCCCTTCTGAGGTTTGAAGAAGTTTAGTACACTCCTCTTATTTTCTTCGTCTGCTGCAAGGGCACTTCTTGATACTGGCAGGGACAGAACAGTGAAAATACTATGTGAAAAGCTGTGGTTTGAATAAATTTTGCCAAGCATACAGACCTTTGGTGGTTTTGTTGGGGTTTTTTTAAGATTATTTTTATTAGGTTTCTATAAACAGAAAAGGCAATATCAACAAAGTACACTCAGATATAATAGATATCTGAGCATCAGGCCTAAAGAATGTTGTGGTATGTGGACCAGACACAGAGATGCCTGGGCTCCTGACTTGCAATCGAGGTGGACCCTGGCATTACACAATGATTTCAGGAAGGCTCTGGAGAGCCCATGCTTGTAAGTGACATCACAAGCTTGAAACCTTTCATGATAGTGGTCAGACATATGGAAAAAATGTAGGATGGAAAGAAAGGAGGTACAAATTCAGTACCAATAAAATCCATTTTACTGATGTTCTTTCAAACGTAAATTCTGACAGTCACAGAAACAGCAAAACCACTTCTGGGATGTCTGGATGAATCATATGTTGGTTATACATTTGTCAGATTATTGGCAAAACACTTTTAAGAGCATATGCATGCAAGCACATCCATGTTGTCAACATCAATCTCCTCCTGGAAATTCAGAAATCAAAGGAGAATCTCCTTGTAATGTTCAAGTGAATTCATGCTTTATGAGCATAACTGCTGACACCCAAGAAAACCCATAAACTGTCATGACAATTAAGTTCAGGTTTTTGTAATAATTATACTTTCTTTATTACTTTGAGGTTTTAAAAATGTCACAAGTGTTCAAGGTCTTTCAGAGTCACAGTGAGTTTTAGGGTGTATGTGACAGCTGCTTTTTTTTATCTAGTAAGTCCACCTTTTACTATCTATATAGGACAATCACAGGTGAGAGTTTATGATTGAAAGATCATGGCAGTTTTTTGGTCTAGATGAAATCAACTCACCTCCTAGAAACCTTAGCAATTCAGTTGGCACTAATTGAAATGGTAATTGATAATGTCAGCTCAAAGGCCGCAAAACAAATGAGACTTAAATCTGAACTGTTCTCTTATCTCCAGAATTTAGATGTCTATCATGAAAATGCTTATTGAAACAGATGTACATTTGTTGGCAACTTCATTGGAAAAATTACTGGAAGTGTATCAAATAAAACTAGAAGTATAAAACCAGAAGAAGAAGTTGTGAGTGTACTATAAGGTATAACTCTGCCCTGGTAGGAAAGAAAGCAAAATGTCTGGATGCTATGCATTTTTTCAAGACAGGATTCATTTTCCCTGACTTCAGATGTTTATAACGTAAGCTTCTACTTCTAAGCTAAGGTTTCAATTCGGGTGTCTAGTAATCGGCACCTAGTGACATTTTTGATGACCAGTGAAATCCTGTCTGGTGTCCAGCTGCTGCTCCAGAAGGACAGAGGTTTTCTATGAATCCTATGTCATTTTTGCCAGCTACACGTGCATTTTTGGGATGACATGGTGCATCTCAAATGGCAGCAGATACTTTATTCAAGGAACCACTCTCCGAGCCTCTGGCTGTAATGGGGGGTTGCCCACATGTAGATAAGCAGTGCCATTTGAGATGTCTTACAAAACTTGGCCTGGCCTCCAGCTGCCCTAGGAGGGGAAGGGTCTCCCATAATTGGTATCCCTTGGCAAATGTCACAGACAACTCAAGGTACCTCAAATGGCACAAGGTACCTATATATGGACAGCTGAAATGAGCCCATATATCTCTGAATTTGGAGCTATATTTCACCTGTAATGTTAGGTGAAGTGAATCCTGTAATTTATGTCCTTATTTAGGAGTATCTTCTGGATGTATTCCATGATTCAACACTAGAAATCCACACAAAAGAGAGGACATCAGCTTTCCGTACTGTGGGCACAGCACTCCCACTCAGCTTTGAAATTGAGGATGTAGAAATGAAAATGATACTAGTACCTGTGGATCTCAGCAGTTTAAGGCTCTAACCTTAACTTCTAACCTTGCCTTAGAGGGTTATTTAAGCAGCTGATTTTGTTGGATTATTGACATAAATCTGTCTTTGGAATATCCACCCTGAGCTATCATGGTAAACTTAAACACTCAGACAAAACAAATAAATAAGGGCACAGAGAACTTGGGGTCAAATCTTCAGCTAAATGAAATTCAGCAGAGCCATGTACCTGGCTCCTTTTCATGGAAAACTGTCTAGCAGAAAATCCATTTGTACAATTACTGAGGGGATGTATGTACACATGACACCTGCTGTGTTTCAGAAGGAAGCCATAGGACAAACGAGTTTCCCAAAATTGCAATTTATTGAGGTTGTGGTCCAGGAAGACACTTAAGCATCCCAGTATCTTTCATCATTGCTGTGAAAGGAAATAGTCCTGCAATCCTGCAAGAGCTTAAATATCTTATTCTAGTTTGTCAGAAGTCTACTTTGTCTGGCTGATCTGTTTAGCTGCTCTACCTGGTTGGAAAACTCACGGAACTCTCATGTCTTATGTCATTCCACCATTCTGTTTATTTTCCTCATTCATGAGAATGATTTCAGAATGGCTTAGATATAATCAAAATATGATCTCCCCACCTTGAAGGTCTGGCAGAGCATAAAGCATAAGCCAATATAGCTGAGCAGGCAAAGAATAGATTATCTGTGATAGATAGATAGTGTCATGTTGCTATTGCAAAACAATTCCCTGTATGTGTGAGTGGCAGGAGGGAATGCGTTAGGGAAATAAACTTGCAGAGAAAATAAGATGTATTTGTAAACACAAAATGCCTATCTAGGCGTTGCACAACATAATCACTTCCTATGAATGCCACTTGAAAACCACTAAAATACACAAAATGAACTTTTAAATGAGGATTTAATGATAAGATGACAACACATTTCCTAAGTGTGTCCAGCTTCAGAGAATATCAAAGGTCACCAAAGGTGCCAATCTATGAATGAACAAAAATGTGTGTTAATTTTTTTTGAGATGGCAGCGGCTTCAGACATAAAATTTATCTCGACTCATTGCTCACATAACCAGTGAACAGTTCTATATTTCCCACATAACAGTGGATAGGATTTTTCTGGTGGATATTAACTACAAGTATACAGAGTATTACATTTGTATTACAGATCATTATAATGATGAAATCATCATAACACACTGAAGGAGTCTAAATATGAGCAGTGCCATATAAAAATAAATAAGCATAGTGTATTTTCATATCGTTCCTTCTCTGGAGACAAGTAGGAGATTAAGTAACTGAATGAATGACAATGAAAAAACAAAGCACTGTAGTAAACTCAGTCCTGCTGTAAACGCACACAAGCCCATAGATAACCAAATCTGTTCTTGTCCAGAGCCATATTTAGTATGTGGGGTCTCCATCCTCACACTGCGTTCATTACTTCTCTTTCACTCTAAAGCAGCTCCATTGCTTTAACTAAATGGAGCATGCCATTTTCTTAAATAAGTGCCTGACCATAAAAAAACAATCATATATAGAGCATAGTGTGAGGAACACAGCTTCCTATTCTGATTCATGCCTTTGATTTGACAAGCCCTATTTCTGTCAATAATCACATTTAGACCACATCCATTTTAATTCCCCAAAGCACTGAATATATACAAATGAACAAACTCCTGTTATTAAAACAGTCTTGGCTTGGCTCCACAATTAAGCTGATGTAACACACTTGACCGTGGTTCTTGAGAAAGTACAGCAGATAGATTGTGCCGGGTCTGGGAACCCAGGATCCATGAGCCCACATGTCAGGCTCAGACATCAAAGCTGGAAATATGAAGGTCTTGCTATCAATCAAGTTTTCTGGGACTTAGTTATACCTGAGATTTCCCTCCTGGAGCTGTGACACAGAATCCAGTCTCTCTCCAAGTTTCAAGAAATACCAGGACTCAGGTACCCTTGCATCCCAGGGTTCCTACAATGGTTCAGTGTTACAAGAAGAAGTGACCAGAGACTTCACTGGCAGGTTCCTGGATTCTCATTCCCCAGCTGTCAACACTACATTTCTCTTTTGCATACTGAAGTTCTGCCTGGGCCATTCGCATGGATTTCCTTTCTATGAAAAGCCTGGGCACAAACAAGAAGTTGATAAATACCGAAGTTTCTGGGAGATTGGCACAGTTGTTGGGTTCAGTCTAAATTGCAAATCTAAAATTTTCTTATGGGTCAAAATAGGGTTAAGGGGTTTGGGGGTTTAGTAGTCTATATTTAAAAGATAAATAAAGTTTTCCTAGTTCTAGTTATAAAACTGTTTTGCCACGACTATATAGTTTTCATTAGAGATCTTTATTCCATCGGCATCATAGTTCATCACTTATTAGCAGATCATGTTATAACTGTTCTTCCCTGCTAGCGATTAGGAATTTTGAAAATATGCTTCTTCCTTTGTGTCCAAAGAAGTTTCATCAACCTCAGAAGCATTTGTATCACATATATGGGGAGGAAATACATTCAGTCTGAGTGTCAGGAGGAGACAGTGTTGAACAGATTCCTCAAATTGATTGAATATTTGCAGCAGCCTTCACATCCCACAGAGGGTTCTTCCAAAAGATGGCCCTTTCTTCACTCCCAGGGAACAAGTTTCCTACTACCATACAGATGTGAATTAAATTGATGTGGAAGTAATTGAGATTCCTCCATGTATTTTAGAAAGAGTTGGATTAGAAGTATGATCCATCTCCGCGCTGATCTCACAGCATGTAGAAATACCAATACGAGCAGTAATGGGTACAAAACACAATGTCTCGTTGAAAGCAGTCCAGATTGAATAAAACTCAACCTTACTCATCTGTGCATCTTTACGCAGTCTCTGCTGGGATGGAATTGCTGTGTTTGAATCATGGATACATAAGAAAGACATTCAGATAAATGGTCATACTTCAACGGTTGTATGAAGTGTATGCAAAATAAAAATAAAACCACTGTTATGCTAATCCTGCATTTAACTGAAGTAACTGAAGCATGGAACCAGGGTTAGGAGAGGGGTATACAGCAGAAAATAAAATATGTCAATATATATGCATTTAAATATAGGAAAGGGTGGAAATATATGGTTAATAAAGGCAATGTGACATTCCTCTCTCTCTCCAGTTCAGAATAAATAAAACAACCCTACTTTTTTTCCAACAAATCAATCAAACCACACCACAAGCACAATGACACCCTATTGTTTCTTATGGCTTCCAGAATGAATGTGAAGTTATGTGTGTTTTGCTTGGCACAACTGAAACTTCTCCTCGAATCCCACCAACCAGTTCCCAAGCCTTATCTTTTTCTGTCAGAATCCCCTGCAAATCATAGTTTTTCACTTGAAGAGTGTCTCTGAAATCTTTCCTGCACTACTTGTTCCAGGCATCTGCAGGGATGTTGGGTGTTTTTGGAGCATGAGGAAGTGCTGTCTGTTTTCAGCTCCCTTGCTGTCTACACCCAGCAGCCACTTGCATTTTTAAAGAGAAGTTGGAATATTTCCCTCAACATCCTTCTCCTTCTGAGTTTAAAATGCGTATAAAGATATGTGAGAATATATCACCTCAGGTATACAAGTGTTAATATTAACAGATTATATACAGTCCAGAAACAAGGTGGCCTCTATTTTTGATCCTCCCCCACTGCAGCCTTCTGTTAGGAAGCAGCAAGAGTGGCTGCTCTGCAAGAGGAGAGACAGGAGCTGGAGTGACAGGCTGGGGCCATGATCTCACCAACAAGGGGTACAGTCCCACAGTGCTGTAACAAGAAGGACAGAGTAGGTCCGAGGAAGGTAACCACGGTCAGCCAAATAGTCCAGGGTTCCTCAGGGAAGTCTGCTGTGATGAGACAGACCAGAGGTCAAGCTAGGAAGTCATGTGAGCAAAGCAAGGTCAGGACCAGCAAGGGAGGCATGGAAATGTCTACAGCGAAGCCCAGGCAAGGACCAAGACCAAGGACATGGCTGAAGTGCAGCTTCTGGGGTGAGGAAGCAACAGGTGAGGCTTCTCACTGTTTTCTCATTCATTTTGCTGTGTTTATGAACATTTGATCCGAGATTACATGGCTTCACCATATCAGAGCTGACCTTGAACACAGGCAGTTAAACCCCTAGGAGGGAGGAAAGGGGTTGCTGACCCTGTTGTTGCACTTGAAGCCTTGGCAACTTCTTGATCACCATGCTGCTTAATTATATTTCAAAATGTCCTCAGAATGCTCCCGGAATGGATGTCGGCTGGCGAAAACCCACATCTTCCTCAAAGAAGATAGGTGAGCACAGCTGGTCCTGCACAGCTCAGTGGTTGTGGATCAGCCCTACAAACTGTGTTTCAGGCTTTTCTGGATCTTTTCATATACCTACAGCGTAGGTATGGAGAAACTAAGATTTAGCTCTGTGAATCATGCTCAGACAACTTAATATGGCACTTAAGATAGGCTCCAGCATCTATTGTGCTATCAAAGCTCAAAAGTCAAGGCATGCAGAATCCCCTTATTTCCAGGGGTGTCAGAACTTACAGAGTTAGAGCAGAATGGCAGGATCTGTTACTGAACTGCTCATCCTAAGTGATCCGCTTACTTATCATTTGTGACTGTGTTGGACTTCTATGCCATTTCAAATTCTTACCTCCATTTTAATATGTGATTTAGACACACCCTTGTGGAACCAAATGGTGGAATTAATTGCTGTAAATATTCATGTATAAATATTATTATTCAAAAACTAATACAATTATCACATGAGTAGGAAACAAAGGCCAGACTGGATCCATAAAAAGTCTTCCAATTTCAACATTTGTGTGCTCTAATCAACATTTAGGCAAATGAAATGAGATCTACCTAGTGATTACTCACTTAGCAGTCTGTCCTTTTTTAAATGTTTCTTTTTGTCCAGTTCAGTAGCAAATATGTATTTAAACCATCAGTATTGCTTTTATGCACTGTGGTCATGCTCTTGATTTCTCTGCTCAGCTTCAGCCCTGTGTAGAAACAAACAATAGAAAAAGGGACTTGTCAGTGTAATTGTCCTGCCACTGATGTATGTGACAATAAAAGAATGCTAAAGATTAAGGAAAAGGACTGTTTACAGTAATGATGGCTAAGTGTTGAACTCCTGCAGTAGAGGTTATGAGATAGTGAGTTCTGGCAGAGAAACTCTTTGGATTTTGTGGGTTTTCTTTAAAATTTAGTATAGCAGCAATGGATGCAGTTGCTTCACTTGAATGAGTCTCCTAGTGCCTTAAAATGATATTTGGTGTCACAATATGTTTATTTCAACTACATTAATTGCATGCAAACATTTCTGTTTGGTCACATTGGAAAATAAGATTACTGGGAGTCTTCTGTATGCTCATTTCTTCTTCCAATTTCTTATTTGCTTGAGGCAAACAATTTTCCAAGAACTTCATCTGTGATTAAAGATGCAATAATTCTTCCCAGAAAAAGCAATAACACCATCCAACAGTATCACATTCCCATTTCTTAATTAAGGTTCTGTACTTTTGTTATTCATTGACAGTAACCAACATACACATACTTCTGCATAATTATACCACAGGTTCATTAGGGTCTGTGCATGGATATGTGTTTGCGATTTGAAACTCACATCCATGCAAGCCTGACAAGTCATTTCAATGAAATGAAACTAGTCTTGAAACATGAAACATAGTAACCTATGGGTAAAGGCAACTGAACATTTTAGGGAAATTGGACTTTAGGGAGACCATCATCTTGCTACACTAGTTACAGAACATAAATGTTCATAATATAAATTTGGGAAACGTACAGTAACAACTGAGATACAAATTATTGTATAGACAATGGTGAAATTGTGCTCCTAATATTACTCGTTGTGAATTGCAGTTAGTTGGAATACTGTAACCTTGGGATATCACACTGGGATATAAAGTGGCTTTTTAACAGAAAAGTTTCTGCAATCAACAACAGAAAGCAAAAGCATGAAGTTTAATGACTATGGCCTAGAGTTCATGAGAAAATTTACAGTGATGCCTAATTTAAAATGTACTGTGCAGCAGCAGCATCTGCCAGGGCACATCTTTAACAAAAAGCTCTAGAGGCTCTTAGGACCAGATAGAGTTTTCCTCAGTTTAAACATTTAACAGATATTTAAGAAAGGAGTGTGGTCATTGTATACTCTTCATAACAGTTAATGAGGACAGACAGAGACCTGCAGAGGGAGAACTGGTTGTTAAGTAGATTGAAAAAAACCTGGCATGTACATGGTGTTGAAACACCCTCTGAAATGCATAGCTTTCTGTTGCCTATTGACTGGTACCTGGAGTGGAAGAAATCCGGCCTCCAGAGTCCTTCTGCCTAATCACACATCTTCCCCAGCTTAAATATTTCACTGACTGTGCCAATTCAGAATTGTGTTTATACTGTCTGGCAAGCAGGCATTTTGAATCCTTTTCCCTCCTCAGTCTGAAAAATTACAACTCATTTCTCCAAAAAGTGACCTAATCACTTATAACTGAGATTGCAAGCAATCGCTATCTACTCCTCCTGCTGAGAATATGCCACTGTGCAAAGGAGACTAACACAGAAAAAAAAAAAAAGAGAAGAATGAAAGAAGACTGATTTTAGCCTAGCTACAACAGCATCAACCTGGACTGGGTTGGGGGCAATGCCTTGAAATCAAAACCAGGAATTTCAAGGATCTCACTGCCACCCAACCACTGATCTTTCACACCCATTTCCTTTATGGATCTGGCACTTAAATACCCAGTTGGGACTGGATATTAACCTAGGTCCTGCTGCACCAAGGACAGTGCTGAATAAAACCTATAAAGAGACATCTCTTAGGTGTATTATAGTTCGGGTGTGATGGATTCCTCTAAATCTAGGGAGTGAGTTGGGAAAATTCAATCTTCAAATCAATCTTTGTGTTCTTACCTGATTCTCTTGCTCTAAGAAAAAAAATCTTAGTAAGGTGAATTTTGTCACTTTTATAGGGTTCTTTAACTATTAAAATTTCAGTAACTTTTATAAAGTAATATTATCTGTTTTTTAAAGAAGTCAGAAACACAGAAAGGCATCCTGTGCCTAAATCCAGAAATGTAAAAATGTAATAGTCTAGTAAATCATAAAAAGAAGGGAGAAACTTGATAGATAAATTTCAGCAGTGCCATGTGAGGTCCCATTGTCAAATTACAGGGAAAGGGGAAAATTAAAAAAAAAAAAAAAAAAAAAAAAAAAAAAGGAAAAGAATATGTTTTTTGAGGACTATCTAGGGAACATTTCATTCAGAGCAGGACCTTGACATGTAACTAGTTGTAATTTTCCTGTAAAAAACAGGAACAGAACAGATTTAACTTTAGGAACTTTCCAGGATATGCCAGCTGCTATTAGCTATCCACACAAAACAGCTAGGGAAGGCTAGAACAAAGCTTTATGTACGATCCTAATAATGATTTTCAGTTTTTGAGATTTATGAATTGTTGCTCTGTTACTGAAATCAAAGTTTTTAAGTAAACATATCTTTTTTAATTTCAAACTTTTTTTGATAAAGCTGATTCTGATAATGTTGCAGCTCCTAAGATGTGTCTTTTAGGGCAGTGATATTTAAGAGCAGGAAACAAACATTTTCAGAGTAATCAGAGCACTTTCAGAGATTCCCCAGACTTTCTAAGAAATATCTTGACTGAGTTAAATGAACTACTCTGAGTGTTGGTAATTCATTGATCTAAAGAGAAGACTGTTAGGCAGTAGCTAATATTAGCCAAAAAAATTCTGTGGCATCCATATGTTTGAACTATGAGTGTCCCAAGAGAGTTCATAACATCTGCCTAGGACTCTAACAAGGTTAACGCTATTATATGCTCAGTCAGCTTTTGTAAAAGGAATCATGACATAATAGTAAACTAAGAATTCAACTTCCACAGCTTTATGTGCAAAGCACAGAGTTCAGCTACAAATCTATCATCTGTTTCCAGATACTTAATATTTATTTTTCCTTCCATAATCAAGAATTATAATAATAATAAAGAAAGCCCAGTTTACTGTTATTCGATGGCATCCTAGTGATTTGAAACACAAGCAAGCAAGCAAGGTTTTACTGTCTGATACAAAATGTCTAACATTCCTTTAAACATCTCTGTGTACAGATATTTCTTTTCAGTTGTATAAACCTATCTAGTCAAACTGCTTCTGTAATGAGACTGAAGTGTAAAACTCAACAGAAAACATATAATCAGAGTAAAATGGAATTCATGTCTGATTATGCTGTCTTTCTAAAAAATCATTACCATAATATGCTCTGGGGAATCTCTGCAAGATTTTTCATCTATACGAATATAAGCTATTGAAGTTAGAATAGTAAACAGTTAATTAACTGGTCCTTCCACATAGTAGCTGGTGGATACTGAAATAATATGGAGTTCTCACATGTAATATTATCAACTTTACTGGTTTTTCGAGTTTTGTTTTTCTTTTTTTAACAGAGAGCATTGTCAATATTTTGAAAACAAATTCAATACAATAAAAGCACAGATGTTTTACGGACAATTTATTGTCCATAATATTTAATTCATGCTTGGCTCACAGAATTACCTGGTAACTGTTTGTCTTGAAGATTTTTTAGATGAATAAGAAATCACTAAATGGAATTCAGAGGAGTGCTCATAATAGTATATATTTTTTTCAAGACACCATTCATATGAAATTTTCACCAGGACAGTTTTTGAAGAAAAAAGAAAAAAAGAAAAAAGAAAAAAAAAGAAAGCAAGTTTTTAATCAATTGTAAACACTGTTAGAATCAGGGGTACCCTACTTTTAATCTACATTGAGATTCAGATTGAGCTCGTCAAGTTTCAACACTAAAATTTATGCATGCAGTCTCAGTCAGCAGGGTAGGCTCATTCAATAGCTCAGAAAAACAAATGGAGACCTCCACTGGAACATTCATCTTATGTATTCTCAAAATCTGCCTTCAGATAAGTCAAATCATCTTCTAGAAGTGTCTGTACCTTTGGATTGATGAAAAAGGAAGATTTCGTGATAAATTTAGTCCAGACATCTATTTTAAGTCATGAAAATACTTTCAAAATTAATCCCACCCAGAATGAGAAAAAAAAGATTTCTGAACATCTTTGTGTGTTTCTGTTCAGAAGTTTGAATATTGTACGTATCAATTAGGTATGCCTGTAGACCTTCCAGACTGCAAAATAAAGGCATTAAAGCACTCATTTCTATGTATAACACAGGATGTGTGCTCAGATCTTTGGGACGCTCTTCTGAAAATTGAATCCTACACACATGTATGAGCTGCATTTACCTTAAGCATCTCAGTAATCTCACTGAAGTCAAAACTAAATGTGACTTCACACTTAGACTCACAGAACCACAGAACTGTTGAATTGGAAGGCACCGCTGGAGATTGTTGTATCTAATCCCCCTGCTCAAACCAGGGTACACTACAGCAGGTTGCTTAAGGTTGTGTCCAGTCCAGTTTTGAATATGTCCAAGAATGAAGACTCTGCAACCTCCTGGGCAACCTGAAATATCTATTCTTTAGTTTGATATTTTCCTTAACTTTATTATTTTAATGCAATTTCATAGGAATAACTTCTTTGGTAATTATATCCAGAGATATGGCTGCAGTTTTAAACTACCTACTTGGGTTTTGGCAGCAATGCAATAACAACAGCAAAAGTGTTTGTAAATGGATTCCAAATGAGTTAGTGTATTCCATATTGTTGAATTTAAATGGATAGATCATCTGGATTAGCTAACATAAAAGTTGCTTCTCTGTTTCAATATGAATTACAATTAGATCTCTGGTTCAAGTGGTAGACTATCATGTAAAAATAGAAGCAGCAAAATCAGGAATGAAATAATTTCACTTTTGCTTGATGTCTGCAATCCTGACCTCTTCTCCTGTGCTATGGAAGCAAGGTTCATTAACAACAGCAGACACTGACAAATATTAGAAATATTTCCATACTAACAGAAATCAGCCACTAGTCAGAATGCAGCAAAAATTGTAAGGAGTATTGCTGGGTTTTGAGAGGTAAATCTTGCACATGCTGCTTTTTCTTTTGCATGTTTTTTGAGAAAAGCACACTATACTGGGGAACTGACTGAGCAGCACAAATGAAGAATGTTAGAAGAATCCTGTCAATCCTTGGTCTGCATATTCACACTCTCCAGTTAACTGTAATCTCTTCCTCAGCATGACTGTCCTCCCTTATGTGACACAACAAGTCTCCAACTATTCCAAATCTGATGCACTTCCCTGTTAGCTCCTTAGCCAATCAGCACTTAGCTGATTGCTGTCAATTGACTGTACTGATGAGTTCTCCTGGCTTTTCTCAAGTGGGAGTGGCTAGGCAACTGTTTTCTTTATATGATCATGTGTACAGAGGACAAACTGTCCTAAAAAGAAAGACTAAAAATGACTTATGAAAAATGAAAAGCATAAAAGAGGGTGAATTGAAAAATAAGAGGAGAGGGGAAAAAATGAGATTCATCTAATGGAGTGGCAACAGACATTCACACATGATCTAGTAAAGCTGAGCTCCCTTTCTAGTCAGTGGAGAGAACTAAGCATTTCTAAAGTGCAATTCAGTCTGAAAGAGGTTAGATAAATTACTTTACAAAAGTGCTTATTTCTCCCCATTGACTGTAATGGAGCCCAGCTTGACTAGCTCAGCTATTGACACCTATTAATGTAAATGGTTAGAGCCAGGTGAGACAAATCCCACCCTAACAGTCTGCAAGAGGATGTCTTTTCCAATCCTCTTTTTCTCTCTCTCTCTCTCTCTGTAGTAAGATTTCTGGGAAATCTGCATTGTTGTTTTTTTGTTTTTGTTTTTTTTTTCCTTTTTCCTTTTTCCTTTTTCCTTTTTCCTTTTCCTTTTTCCCTTTCCTGTCCTGTCCTGTCCTGTCCTGTCCTGTCCTGTCCTGTCCTGTCCTGTCCTGTCCTGTCCTGTCCTTGGCTTTTGGATGCATTGTCATAGGAAAGGAAGCTACAATTGCAGCAAAACCCTTTGGGTGTATAAAAAGCCTAGGAATGTTTAGGCCTCAAAACACTCTTAACAGCATCAACAAGGGTTTGCTTTTGTTTCCTAAGATTAAAAGGAGAATTACTTTTATTTTGTTATGCAGACCTACAACCAGATTGTTGGCTTAATGCTCTCAATTTTCTGTATTGATTTTTACAGAGGGAAGCAACTAGCAAACCATGCTGTACTGTGGATTATATCTTCTGTCATTAGTTCCCATTACCCGAACAGAGGGAAACTGTATGTGGAGGTAAAGACCATGCTGTGTTACTACTGTGCAAAGACAACATGAGCAAAAGAAATGCCTGAAGGAACCTGTATCCCAGCCTCACTGCACAGAAACAGTAGCAGGGCAATGAGCCCAATGTTACCCTCAGTTATATGGGGTAACAAAAACTAGATTTGGTTCAAAGATTATAGACTTCCCAGGTTCCCTGGGTGAGGGAAAGGTTTCTCTAAAGAGCAGAAGAGAGTCAACTTTAAGCTGACTTTTGGAGGATCCAGTTTTTCCCTGTTAAGTCTTCCTGCAACTAAGGTTCTTCAATAAATTTAGCCTTTGTGAACATATGTAGGGTCCTACTTTGAGGACTGAAGGTGTATTACCCTTTTTCAGGATCAATTAAGTGTTATGAAGCAAGCAAGAATGGAAAGTTGCATGCAGAAAAGGATGCATGTCATGTTGCTGCTACTTCTGGGCAACGGGGTAGGTGAGTAATAAAGCTGTAATCCAGTAAAGATGCTGAGACATGGCAAAGCACTGGCTAGTTCCCCCTCAAATTAGGTTATTTCATAAGGCAGACTGACTTCATTAAGAATACAAAGCAACATTTTATTTTTCCCTTTTACTTTGCAAGTGCTCATGTTAAAGTCTTTCAAAATCTGTTCTTCCAAATCTGCTTGCTGAGAACTACACAATACCATATATACTGCGTTAACAAGCCATTTGACCTCTCTAAAATATGTACCCATGTAGTCTAATAATATTAAAGAAAGGGATTCAAATACAAATGATAGACTGTTTTATATCCATGCAGAGAGAGAATCCAGTCATTAGGGATGTGGGATATGGGGAAAGACACAAGGCTGTGTAGGCCTGGATTAGAAAACAGCTTCCAATTGCTTCTGTGTTTGGTGCTATGGAATTTATTAGCTTTGTTCTTGTAAAGTTATAGGATAGCTGGTAGAGAAGAAATTTAAAACTGTTTGAACCCACAGCAGTACCAGGTCCACAGGATTAAAATAAAACCTTTAAAAAGTTCATATCAAACAGGGTGTATGAAACATATAACTCTGATCTATCCTTCTCTGGGCAAAAATTCAGTGAAAGGAAAAAAAAAAAATGATGCGGTGTGTAAGTACAGAAGGTTTACAATTTTCCCTTCTGTATTTGACATTTAAATTGGATGGACATGGGCCAAGGACTGGAATAGTAGAAGTTACATGGGACAAGTTAATATACATTGGCACACACCTTTGTGTTCATGCTTGCTTGCATAGCTCCTGTTGTTGTTACAGAAAGCTCTGGATAACCTGTTATAAGACTCATGTACTTTTGCAATCCATACTGTGGAGAGGTTTACTGAAACAAAATAATAATTTTCTTCTAGTAAAGGCTTTTCTACATGCTATTTTCTTGCCATAGCAAAGTTATTTGAAAGATCTGATTTGTGCTGCAACATCAAACCAAAGAAACATGGATATATATGTGTGCACGCGCACACACACACACATGCTTTTCTCTTCTTCTCTCTTTCTATATAACTATAGTGTTTAAATTCCTTAAAACCATTACTCCAACTGGATGCTTAATATAGCATTTCCATATTCTATATTCTATATCAATTACTGAAACAAAAATGTTCTGTGCTTCTTTTGCTGACCACAAGCTGAATCTTAGTTTACCATCATAAAGCCTTGTTAATACTTTACTGTTAAGAAGGTGAAAATATCCTTTTTATGAACTGAAGTACTTATGGTTGGATCCACTGTCCATTTGCATTTTTTGTCTTCTTCCTATGCACATATCTTCCTGTTCCAGTATCTCCAGGTGGTTTTGTAGTTTGCTTCTGATCATGTGGCTGAGTGTATGTATGTGTATACGTGCATGTCAATCCTCCAATTATAATGATAATAAGTATTGCCATCATGGTTAGATCTGTACAAAGAAACACCTAGCAAAGAGAAACGCTTTATCTCTCTTTCCTTCTTTAACCAAACAAATAGGAAGAATTTTTGTTCTTTCTGGAAAGTAAAAAAATATCCTGATTTGAAGAATGACTCCTTGGGGTGGGATTCAGCCACAGACACCTAACTGGAGGGTTACTGCTAGAATTCTATACGTGAGTGAGGTATCTAAGCCACTGTTGAAGTCTATGCAGATCTAGTCAATACAGCTGAAGATGGAGGGGTGTCATGCTAGAGTTAGCACATGGTCAGCTCCACAACACATGATTTATCAGCAACCCTGTACCTTTCTAGAGCTGTCTGGAAGTCAGATGGGTTAACCTTAGAGTCTGTCTAATGGCATTAGATGTATGTACCTGCAGCTGAAATGAGCCGGTTCATTCCTGGGGCAAGACACAGTTGCCTGAATATTGGTTATTTTATAAGCTGCCAGGTGTTCTACCTGACTCCCAGCTACCTCTCCAGATGAGTGCATCAGTACCCTCAAGTAGTACATCATACCAGCCAGACTCATACCTGAATCCATATACTTAGACAATAGAATCCCTGAAGTTTGCAAAACCATAAAAAAGTGCCTCGGGCATTAACAGCAATGGTTGAATGTATTACAGGAGCGTCACAAAGACTGGGGATGTTCAGTAGGTGGTCAAGAGATTATGTGCTGCCTGTGAGAACAGTCATTTATTGTTTTAAGGGAATAACACAGGAATTAATGGCAGCCATATGAGTTCACCTCGTGAACCTGGAGAGAGTAGCAGAGCTGCTGGACCTCTTTTACCTTCCCTCCGACACCAACTAGAGTAGCCAATGTGCTGAGTGCTGTGACCGAACCAGAGCAGGAAGGTGACTGTATTCCTGGGAGCACCAAATTTACAGAATATTTGCAGTAGGTCCATTATGGAACTACTGAAAGGATATAGTATCTGGATTTTCCCTAGTGCAGAAAAAAGGTGCTGTCAAAACACAGTGCACCACAGATATAGACTATTAAAAGCCACCACTTAGACAGTAGAAGTCTGCTGCAAAGAAGAAAGCAATGGACTGTTCTCTGTCTCTTTTCATCTATTGAGAAGCAATAGGTTTAATTTGCAATGGGAAAGATTTAGATTAGACACTGAGAAATCCTTCTACCATGAGGACTGCTCATTCATGTTGGAAAAGGTGATGAGATCATGGTACCTCTGTTGCTGGGAGAGATGCATGTGGGCATCAGGCCCTATTAGGTGATCGCTGAAGATGCCTTCTTGCTGCGTGCTCTATGCTTTGGCTATCAAAAAAGCCTATGAATATTGTTAAAGGGAAAAACAACATAGACAAACAAACATAGAGAAGACTAGAAACACTGCCTGATTTAGCACATTCATTTAGCACTTCTTGCTTGTTTTCACTCCTTTTCTTTCTTCCCTCCATATAATTGAGCTGGAGAAGACACTGGACTGCTTTGTCTTTGAGAACTCCTGGGATTGCCATGTGCATCTTTAAAAAGAGACTGCACTGAGAAATGAGTGGAAAATAAGTACTATATTAGGTACCACAGTTTTCCACTAGTCCTGGATTTCACTATTAAGACATGTAATACATTCTTACCATTTACATATTATCTTTATTCCCAACTTTTATTAGGCTGGCTTCACCAATATTTTTCATGTATCTTTGCTCCCTTTCTCTGCTATCTCCTGCCCCAGACCTCTTGCTAGTAGTGATGCAAGATAGAGAGAGTTTTGCAGCAAATTGGATGTACCAACACATGGAGACAGCAACACCACCTTAGCTACTCCTACCACTTTTCTCTCTCTTCCACTTTTACTGCTGCTACATCAGCCCTCTGTTGCTCTTCTTTCTCAGCATTGCCTCCATCCGTTGCAATGATGAGGGAGTGCTACAGAGAGGAGCTGAACTGAGGAGTCAGAGCTGTGAGATCAGGACCTCAAGATCCTATGATGCTGGCCTACCTTACCCTCAAGTGTTACCTCGAAGGATGCTGTCAGGTTCTGGACTACACTGCAGTAGGCATTATACAAACAGATGTAGCTCTCCCCCCATACAAAATGGCTTTATTTTACTCATGCTATCTATCAGGAGGAGTCCTGACTCGTGCCATTTTTTAATCATGTCAAAGCATTTCTGAAAGAGTGCCAATTGACATAAACCAAATGCTTATCAAGGATGTGAAAAATTAAACAGTATGTGTAGCTAAAGTACAGTGCTTGAACATGTTTAGTTGCTACCATAGATGAACCTTGACAAACCAAGGCAGCAACATACCCTTTCTTTTTAGTTACATGACCCTCCAAAAAAAAACTTTAATATACACACCAATTGGCCTTTCAAATTACTTTTTTTTTTTTTTTGAGGGCAGAGGTAATCAATTGGTTCAATAAAAAACACAGACTGAGGGTGGTTTTGTCTGGATTTCCTTCTTGTCTACTGCCAAGTTGGGGAGGATGGAGGGAAAGGGATAAGCACACTGCTTTCTCAAAGAAGAAATCAAGCTTAAAAGAACTTTGGGGGAAAAAAAAAACCCAAACCTGACCTTAGTTTCAGAAAGGATCAAATGAAATATTTCTTTCATCCTTTCTTGTGACTGAAATTATTTGGAACAGCAGTATTCACTGATTTATTGCTCCTAAATTACATTCATGGAAATTATTCTATTGGTCTGAAAAGGCCAATGGAAACAGTTTTAATAGTTAAAGGTTACCATTGAATTGTCTTCTGGGAAATTATTTTGCTGAGTTCTCATGGTTGTCTGTGGTAATGTGGCAGAGTGTCTGGTGCACATGGTAATCCAGGTATTAAGACTTATGTTAAAATTGCAGACAAAATTCATCATTTCATTTTAACCCATGTTCATTTCATATAAAAAAAAAAAAAAAAAATTCAATGGCTTTACATTTTGTGTACAGAATATTTTCTGCAAAGACAGACAGTAGCACCTATTCCAAGTGCCAGTTTAATCTGATATTATTGGGAAATATGAAGCTCCCCTCCCATCTACCTCATTGGAAGCTTCTGCGAATCCTAATCCCTGAGAGAATTTTGTCTGGGAATTGTAGCTTGGTATTTGTTAATTTTGGTTCTTGTTAGTGTTCTATGGGGTGAAATCACTGTCATGTCTGTTAAGTTTCCCTGTTATTTGCAGTGGGTATGTACATAATCTTGTTTCACCTGGGGTAAATATTACATTATTTATTACTGTTTCTGAAGTATTCTAGGTGCTTAGAGTTAAGTCATGCAAAAACAAAACATGAGAAATGAAATCTTGAAATCTCACCAATGTGTGGCTGTTTCATAGAGAGACAGGAGACAAAAAGAAGAAACTCTGCCTCTTCAAGGTTTTTTTCTACAATTCCATAATATTCTGTTTATTTTAGAATGATCCTTAACTCTATATCCCAAATGTGCAATGTAGTCAGTGCTACATGGGTACACATGTATTACTCTAATTTTCATTTCAAACAGTTTAGAGATGTATATTGGCAATAGTATTCTGATTAACAGAAATTCTGACAAGCTAAATCAAGCCAAACACTTTTATATCCCTCCTTGATTTTTTTTTTTTTTTTAGTAGCATGGTCTGATGTCCTACACCAGATTGAGCAATATTAAAGTCCAGAAATCATCTCATTTTCCTTTGGTCATCCTTAAAACCCAATTTGGCTGAGATGAAGTTGGTAATGATTAAGCATCCGTTATGCTGAATGTACACCCAGTCATGCTGAGCACTGCTCTCCTCTCCTCTTCCTGGCTTTTGGCTTGTGTGGAGCTTGCTGTAGTGACAACCCTTCTATTACTTGTAACAGTGCTTGTTTGATCATCTCTGCTCAGGTTTCCAGAAGCCTGCTTAAGCAAATCACAAGAACTCTTTGCACCTTTTGCACCCATTATATTAGTTATTTAAGTGACAGAAGTAAAACTGCAGCATAACTGGGAAACATCAGCTCAGTGCATTTAACAGCAAATGAAGGAAATTCCCAGAAACAGACGAGATCTAATAGTGTCCCAGTCTATCCTCCACCATATTGATGACACATCCTACCATATTTTTCATATATATTTGCTTGCCCTATTTCCTTTACTTTGGTTCTGTTCAACAGCTAGTGGATAAGTTCGGACTTGGGAAAACAAAATTAAGAGTGGGAGTGAAAGGGAAAAGCAGAGCTAAGTCTCATAATCAATTAACTTCCTTCAAAAAAACAGAACAAAAAACTTAAACTCAAGCCCTTTGTATGGACTTGTTGAGTTTCCTACTTTGCATGGTATATGCATATAATTTATATGTCACAGTCTCTCATTCATAGGAAAATATCAGGCATTTGCGCAGAGCATACTAATGGCAATACTCCTCTGTGAGCCCATATGTTAGATGACAAGGGTTTTTTAGTGTTTTTCATTCCTCAGACTGCTGCACAGTTGATGTTCTGGATGAAGGAGCAGGAGAATGGTAGGAATATGCATCTAATGTAGCAGTCATTCTTCATTTCCACGTGGATTCCCTACTACCAAAAAGGGCATGACATAACTTTAAATGTGCAAAAAAATAAACTTTTAAGGTCACTTTTCTTAACCTATGTCCAAACTGACAGCCATGTCAAAGAGCTTTGCCAGCTGCTGTGAACTGGCCTGTGCCCATCTATTCCTGTGTCATAGTTCTTTGGGGCAATAAGATTGCAACTGTACTGTTTATCAGAAGCCATGCAATGAACAACCAATCACAATGATAGTGCAAGAAACAACTGGTTCTTTTTTGCCAAAACATAAGAATTTTTAGCACATTGCACACTCCTGACTGATCTGGGAAAGCAGAAGGGAGTCCCTCATGTGACCAGAGCATGCTGAAAGTAACATCTGGTACAGGTGGAATATATGGAGTATGGACCCTGGCATAGACTGATCATCCTTTACAGCTTGTCTAGGTTTGCTTACTAAGAAAACTAGATTCACTCCAACACAGAGACCATTTGCATGCTCACACGGTGTTTGCAGTTACTAAGAAGACAAGGATTCAGGGTGAAAAGACATGAATCACTTAACAGTGTAGATGTATCTTTAGTCTACCCTTTTGCAGCACTGGAGTCATGAAAAATTACCTGATACATTACAACCACCTTCACAGAATCACAGAATCATGGAATTGTTGACGTTGGAACAGACCTCTGGAGGTCATCTTCTCCAACCCCCCTGCTCAAGCTGGGCCACCTAGAGCCAGCTGCCCAGGACTGCATCCAGATTTTTTTAAATATCTCCAAGGATGGAGATTCCACAACCTCCTTGGGCAACTGATTCTAGTGGTCACTCACCCTCACAATAAAAAAAGTATTTCCTGATGTTCAGACGTCACCTCCTGTGTTTCAGTTTGTGCCCATAATGTCTGGTCTTGTCACGGGACACCACTGAAAAGAGCCTGGCTCCATCGTCTTTGCACCCTCCCTTCAGGTATTTATACACATTGATAAGATCACCCTGAGCATTCCATTCTGCAGGCTAAACAGTCCCAGCTCTCTCAACTTTTCCTCATATGTGAGGTGCTCCTTGCTTTCATATAATTGAAATAAAAAACACAAAGACCTCGAATTCACTAACCAAATGTCATGAGATTTTTTTGGCTTAAAAATATTGCTAGATTTGTAGAACAGCCAAACACCAAAGGATAGTAGTTTTTAATTAGTCTAATTCATTTGCCCAGTAGTCTGAGTGTGTGAATAAGCTGAAAATCATGTTTTAGAAGGTTCAGACAAGGACTGTGCATTGCATAATGTCTGTCTCATTTCAACAGAACCTCTCTTAGAACTTCCCTCTAGCTACATCCTGTTGCTCTAGTAATTATTTTTTATAATCTAATATTTCAGTACAGGAGGGAAATGCAATGATTTTTATCCTTCACATTGAAACATACGTGGAATCTGTATTAGGTTCCTTTGCTTTTGTAACATGCAGATGACCTGAGCTTTATTCATTCTGGTTTGTGTTACTAGGAGAAACTCTTCGCTGGCTGGTGTTTCACTGTGTGTCAGTTTTGGTGGTGTTTATTTTTCCCTTCTCACAGTAATGACTACTAAATATGTAGCCAGAAACATATAAAGCAGTTTCAGACCTACTTTATAAAAGGAGATAATTGCACAAAAGAGACCAGCAGTGGGACAAACTCAGGCCACTCAGCCGCCCATGGTGTACAACAAAATGGCCTTCTCTTTTTAGACATTCCCTATTCTGCTTTAATAAACATACTTCATATCAGGGTTTTCTTGCCAGAGTATTGATAAAGCTGTTTTTTCTAGGAGCTCTGGAAGGCTAAAGAAAAGATGGGTGTGATCTAAGTGTTTCTTGATGTACATCAGATAATGATGTATTAATGTGGGAAGAAAAATAACAGCACTCATTGGAAAGAAGGTGCTGTAAATCAAGATGCAGGTGTGTGTAGGAGTAGCTTGTTGCCACTGCTTGTGTAAGCTGTGGGAGGGAGAAGAGATTAATAAATCAATCTCACTCTTGTCTGTGGTCTTTTGTAGGGCCAGAAAAGCTAGCCAGATGCAGCTATAATGTAGCCCAGGTACCTCCTAATTTGTGTGTTGGAATTCAAGTCAGACTGTGGTTAAAAGGCAAAATAAAGCATTCCTCCACTAGCAGACATTTAACCACTATATACTAATTTTGTCCCAGAGGGCAGCTTGGCAAAATGCTATTAATAAAGGAGCGTAGCAAAGTGGAGAGCTTCCTGGCATGGCTTCTGAATACTGGCTGGTGTTACACAGTTGTAACTGGAGCTGTTCGGAAATGTTGTGGTACAAACCTGTTCCTTTAGAAAGCTAAATCTGAAATCTCCTGGTCACAACATCTCCCACCAAATGCAATGTCTTAACTCCCGGCCACTGCTCCATCCAGTGGCTGACAGAGTTCCAGGCATGGAAGTCTTCATGAGGGGATTGGTCTGGGAACTTGGGTTACTGGAAGTGTTGTATCTGAGTCTGTGGCAATGTCATGGGAAACACCAGGGACAAGAGGGACTCCAGGGACTCTAATGACTGGGGCACACCAACTGGGGGATGTTTAGGCATAGGCAGTTGGCAAAGGTGTCAGCATAAGGGGAAAACATCATCAGCTCCAAGGGAAAACCAAAAGCCCACTGCGGGGTTTGTGGGTTTTTCCCTCTGGACTGCTGGGGAGTGGGTGTAGGCAAGTTTGCAGCTAGACAGAACTTTGTGTACCCTTTTCTGTTTGTACTTTGTGTGCATGTAAACATTTGTATTTTTAGCAGGATTCTGTTCAGAATAAGGGGCTTATCTGTCATTCAGTCACAGCTAAACATCTTCCAACTCCCTTCAGTTCAAAGCTATCAAGAGCAGCACTAGTTTGTGTTGCAGCTATCACTACAGCCACCTTCCTCAGGTGCCATATCCTGATCCCCCAACATGGTCAGATTTGTTGGCTGTTAGCAAAGGGAGAAAAAGGCAGAAAATTCACTGGATCCACTCTGCCTGTAACCTGAGTGAGCTTTTCTGTCACTGCTACAACAATGCATTTTCTTGCAGTTAGAATGAGGGCAAAATTGTGAAAGAAAGGGTAGACAACAAAGTATGCAATGCCATAAATGCACAACTCCGTAGAAAAGGCATACCAAGCACATGTCTACTTCAGAAGGCTTGGATTCCTAATTCTTTGAAGCTCTGCATACTCCCACTCTGACTGCCATCGTTGGGCACTTTACACTTCAGGAATTTTATAAGATGGGTTTGGAAATGACCACTGTTTTTTTCAGATGTCATTCTCTGTATTGTATAGAGCAGTGAACCTCCCCCAGTCACTCCTGCATTGTAATTTCTATATTAGCTACAACGTACATATCTCTTAGACATTGTTCATATATTGAAGATTTCATGTGTTAGATAATTTGCCACATCTTTCAGCAAGCTGTTGCAATGGTCAATTACTTATACTGCTAAAAATGCAGGCCTGTGTGAATTTCTAGTCTGAATTTGCCTAGGATTTGCTTCTGGCTATTAGATCTCACAGATGTTAAATACATCTGTTAAATACAGTGTCAGAAATCTCTCCCTCCTCAGCACCTTGCAATACCGGATCTCAAGACAGCAACATGTCAAAGGAAAAGGGCTCTTTAACTGTTTGTGGTACAGGTACCTTGCACTCTCAGTCTGATTTTTTTCTCCTACCATCACTCAGCAGCCTGAAAGCTCTCCAGACAAAGCTGTCCATGAACAACAGCTCTCATGAGCCTCGTGCCTCCCCTGAATTCCACTGCAAGATGGGGCCAAAAAAATAGATATGAAAATTAACCCTCTGGACATGTTTGTCTCTCCACCTTATCTGCAGAGGGAGCCTGGTGAACTAGGGAGACTAGCCAGCTTTTAGAATGCTGAATATATGTAAGATGGATCCCTCTTTACGTGACACAGACTGTTCAAAAGGACAGCTAGTACTTAGATACCACAGTGATTGGCACTCTCAACTGAAAATATAGGGAATAGGTCCAGCACGCCTAAAAACCTTGCTTTCTGGCTCTCAGCTGTGACATTTTAAAGCACCAGCATTGTGTGTGCACCAGGGAGGCCCGTGGGAACCTAGAAATTTCTGACTGCAGCATAACTGAGTGTTCCATGAATAACTTGCCATTACAAAGCTTCATTTAACCTCCCAGCCCAGATCTGTCCAGGCCCATAGAGCAGTCAGAGGCCCTTGATTCAGCTGAATAATAGCATCACACGGTGACCCCGTGGCATTGTGAGGCTGACCACAACCACTGAGGGATGTGTGCCCACGTGTGGCTGGCTAAATGAAAGGGAGACATTGGCACTGGCAGACTGAGGGTCCAGATGTGCGCCTACAGCCCTAAGGAGTCTAAGATAGGAACGGAAGGAAGGGGACCCGACATGAGCCACAAAAACAAGCAGTGACTTCATCATGTTTATAGTGGAAAGTAAATTTTTTAGGAGAAAAACAAGGCAGCAGCCTTATTATGAGCATAATTTTCAGTGTTATACATGGTGAACACTAGATGTGGTGAGGGGCTCTCTGTTGGCATTTTGTGGGAGAGTTTGGTAGTGTCTTAATGTGTCTTTCTATATCTCTTAGATCAAAAAAAATGTTGACCATGACTCTCTTCTAAAGGATCTCTACAAGATCAGCCTTCAGTAAAGCATTGTGTGCTTGAGAATGACCAGGGATGTCCAGGGCAGGGTGGAGTTCAGAGAACAGCGGGTAGCTGAAGGGAAGAGCCTGGTTCCAAAGCTTTGGAAAAGCAAGTCAAAAACTTGATGGGCCCAGGCCATAGCTAGAGGGAATCTGCCTATTGTCACCACCTGCAACTAATTTAAAATCTAAAGGCCTGTTGGAACCTCGAGGCAACTCATCAGTCATAATTATGCTTGACCAAGTCACAGAAAAGCTCTCCTTTTGTTGTAGGTGCTTTGCAATTTTCAAAGTGAAAACTTCACTGTAGGGCAGTATCCTGAGAAGCAGCAATCTGAATCAGTGGGCTGCGGAGTATTATGGACCAAAGATCTCACAGAGGTCCTTACTGATGCAGCTAAATTCTTTGTATAGAATTCCCTTCTCACAGGACCAGAGACTGAAGATACCTATAAACTGATGATTAAGTATCTACAGAGGAGCCAGACATCTGGGTTTTATTCTCTTCCAAGATAAAATGTCCTACATTTTAGGTGAGCGTCCTGATTACTGGACTATCGCGTTCAACTACAAGGGGATAAAATCTCTTCCCCTTCTTCGACTTTCTGAAATGACTTTTTGTGTTTAGTACTAAATGAAGTATTTTCTTTCAGCATCTCCAAATTTATTACTATTTCTTGACTGAAGGAAGTCCAATTTACAAACTGCATTAGTTCCCCAAACCCACATACTGAGTGAATAAATAATTTTTAGAGGGAGGGAGAAGAGAGCTGCCCTGCTTTCAAACAAATTTTTGGTACCACAGTCAGGCAATTCCCCTTGAAGCAACCTAATTCTGTAGTATTGTGGGTACCCTGTTGGTCAGATAAACTTTTTCTACAGTAACTCAGAATTTAAGCTGTGAGAATACTGTGATTGTTGCTTTACTGTTTTCATGCTGCTATTTTGTTGATTCACTCTCCTTTTTTTTCTCTCATTCACTAGTTTTCTATTATTATATTTAGACAGTCAGTGCTCCTGAACTTTTGCAGTCTCTTTATTACATGCAGAGAGTGCTTGGCATAATGGGCTCTTATTTCTAGTATACATATATTTCCTAATATAACGAGACCTTGAGCATAGCTTACAAATGCTATTTTCATACTAGTAGCAATCAAAAAATTTCAAATGATGGTAAAAATCAAACCACCACGACTTTCCCAAATGAAAAGACAATAAGTTTACTTCTGCGCTTATAGACTGCAGATGGGAAACTGGAATCATTGGCAAAGCCCAGTGGCAGCATTGCCCTGCAAATCCAGTTTATTGTGCAGTACTTTAAGGCTGTGGAGTTGGCTACTATAGGAAAAAGATTTATAGCTGAGAGATGGATAATATGACCAACGCAAGCCGGTTTTATTACTCACCACATACTCCCATACTCTGAAACACAGCACTATAATAGGAGGCCTGCTTGGACCAATACTGGACTGCATTTTTTTTGTTTATGCTCTGCTCTCTGAGATTTACTGCATGCTCCCAGCTGGAGCCTGGCAGGCTGTAAACACAGGAGTTCAGGCAGAGAATTAATCTTTATCTCTGCCTGAGTCACCAGGACAGGGTGGGTGACCACAAAGCCCTGTGTCCGCCCAGCCACGCTGCTGAGTCAGGAGTCGCATCCAGCAGCAGGCTCGTGGCCTGGCAGTCCAACAGCATGGGCTTACACCTCCCCATAATGCTGAGTCTCAGCAAAAAGCTGGAAGAAGGGGACCTGACTGAAACCACAGAGGCAGACTTCTCTGGTCAGCACAAACCCTCTGTGTGACACACATGAGGAGGGCAGAAATTACTGGTAGCAATATAGATGCATTAGTTTACTTCAGGCACTTACTGTGGGGAAAAATGCATGCCAAGGGAGTAATAAGCACAAACACACAAAGCATGCTTTAGTTTGCTTTGTAAAATTAATCTCCAAACACAAACATACCAGAGCTATTACAAATTGTAAACCCTGTAGTGTGCAGGGCTTTTCCAGTCTGTTTACAGCCCTTCTCTTGTGGGCAAGTGCAGAGAGATATGAAAACCCAGAGTTTAAGTCACAAGGTGAGACACAAAAAGCAGGGATACTGGCTGATGTAGCTTACAGATTCGGGGAGAACAGCCTGTGAGCACAGCAGTGGTGGTCACATGGGTGTTGAAGTAATTCTGCTTCTTCCTTTTTTTGTCCTCCCCAGTCCATGAGTTGCTCCCAGTCCCTTGCCACCCCTTTGCCTGTAATCTCTGAAAAATAATAAATAAGTAAATAGATAGATAGATAAATACCCTGCTTTTAACTTGCACATGTTCCCACCTCTCTTTCACAATCCATCCACTCAAACAAATGCCTGAGAAAATGAGGAGGCAAAGCATGGACAGGAGCAAGCAGTCCCAGAAAAATGGGAGGAGGTGGCAGGTACTGAATCCATGGGGGTAGCAGAGGAACACTCCTATGGAACATCAGTCTAGATGGCCTAGTCTTTTAATCACTCCAAAACCTTGTGTATTGCATTGGTGGGAGGTACTGGGATTCCTGGTAAGAGGCCAGTATGTCTTTGTGTTAGCTGTTGCACAAACTTACTGTGAAAAAGCTGTTTCATGCCCTGATCTGGTTAGAACTGCAGACTATAATCAGTCTTGCTTTTTTGGGTGTTGCAACAGTAGTTTAGGATACCACTGCCTCCTGTTGTTTTTTATGAACTCTCTCATCAAGTTGGCTATCCTTCCCACATCAGTAAATGCCTCACAAGCATCCCTTACCTAGCTTATTACAACTGTCAAAGCCACTCAGCCCATTTTGCTCCTACTCTTTTACTATGTCTCAGTTACAGAAATGATAACATTAAGTCACGAACAGTCACAGACAGCTCTAGGTTGTGTCTCCTTCAGTGTCTTTGCTAGATCTACCAGAGGACATCTGAGTATGCCTCAAAAACAGGACAAAATGGCAGGACCTTACTTGACCTGGTAAGAAAAAAAAAAATAAAGTACTCTGAACTCTGAGTTGAGAGACATTCACATACATGATATAAACCCAAGATCTCATATAATACTTTGGCCCTCTCTTTAAAAGTGATGCTGTATACTTGGAAATCATGAAGAGGATTCATAATTGGTATTATACTGCATCATTAATTTCATTCCTGTAGGATATGTGGTGTTTGCCTAATGCAGGTACAGATTATGAAAAGAAGATGCTTCAGGGAATAGGTTCAGCTCACAGATCAAGATACTCAGTGTAGGTCTCTGAAGGTAGGTGTCGGACCTTCCCCTCTCACCACTAGTGATCTAGTACACATAGAGCAAGGAGCTATGCGGCTCTCCCTAAAGCATGCACATTCTTTGGTCAGCTGATGAGCTCTATCAGCAGCACTAAGCGATTAGGATCTTGGCTTGGTTCAGCTGGCTACTCACAGGAAGCTAGTGTCATCTGTGATTCTCCAGGGTGTCCTGCCTGGTCTTCTGCTGCCCCTGCAGGAGGTTGCAGGTGTCCCTTAGGGGCCCATGTCTTTTCTGCTTGTGTCTTGGACACCATCTAGCACCTCATGCGGTAAAAGACACCCAGATTTAGGCAGCTGAATCCCACCTGAAATATCTGTTTCATTCTAAAAAGTGTTGCAGCATGAGACAAGCAAATCAGTAGAGTGAAAAGGTCCTATGGAAAACTTAAGTGAGGTCTGTGGGGTCCACATACATGCTCATTGACACAGAGTCTGTTGTAGGGGTGAGGTCCACAGAACAATACACAGTCCATGCCTTTAGGAGTTCACAACCCAATGTTATGATCCTGTCAGTACAGTCATGAATAAATCTAGTGAATGGTCCTGCCTGTATGAGCAGTTGCAAGACCAGGAGGAACTATGAATAGTGAACCAAAGACCAGTTTGTGGTTAAAAAAATTCTTACAGTAACTCTGGGAAGCTTACATTGGAGCATACATTGATGCCTAGCTGAAAGTTTCCAAATAAGAGCCAAGAGGAGCTGCCTCTTTGCTGCCAACACCAGGATCAAGCACACATTAATTTTTATGTATTTTGTGTGTACATTGGCTCAGGGACACAGTTATACCTGAGGTGTAGATAAAAATCACCAGCTATATCTGCTCTGGAGGTGCAAAGGTCTTCAGAACTAGCTGAATATTCTGCTAACACGATGTGGAATTAAGGGTGATCCTCTTGGCATACAGCACAGGCAGGCAGAGTGTATTATGAGGTGTGATGCACGTGCTGTGCAAACATATGGTAAAGGTGGTCCCTGTGTCAGTAAACATACTTTTTCCAGAAAAAGTTGGCAGATAACAGCTACATGAGCAGTACTGTGGGCAAGATGACCAGAGCAAATAAAATGCAGTCAATCAGTGTGGTACATACATCAGGTCTTTAGGAGGACACTGTTAAAAATATGTATCATACCTTTTAGGAGCTGTATAAGCTTGAAGCAACTAGTATGTTGTTAATAAGTGTAATTTGTCATCAAATCTTTAAAAACACAAAACTATATTACCAGATCAAAAAGACAAATTTGATTCCTGAAACGGAGACTCCAGATGCATGATAATAGAGCAGAAAAGTGTTCAAGTGCAGTTTGAGTTTATCAAATATCCTCCTAAAATAAGCACCTTGGGCCAACTTCATTTCTGCATGCTTCTGTTGAGTTACACCAGAGTGGCTCTGTCTTAGCTGTAAAACTAACCTACAGGCTAGATCACATATGACTTGAACACCTAAGCAGGACAAAAGTGGACAGTAAGCACTAAAATTCAAAATTCTGGTTCCAAAATTCTTCACTTGGACCTGCAGCTCTCCTTTGACCTGAAAGTTTTGTAGAGGCCTGCAGCTTTATTTTCACATGTGTGTTTAGGGGTGGCTGCTTTCCGTGTAAAATATGGGGTTGAGTTCTCACCTCTAATGACACATCTGGTTTCAATTTTCTGATCAGTCTCAGGGGATTCACATGAATACCTGTTACTTTGCTAGCATGCCTTAAACAGATGACTCAGCAATGACACTCTACATCTTACCTGTAGAGTCTGGGACACTGTTCAGAAAGAAGTGCAAATTTTGTGTGATAAGAAAGGAACTTCTGTTGATGGCTTGGTTAGAATACTTGGTTGAGAAAGGGGATCCTAGCTATGAATCCCTGTCAGTATGATGTATTTTTACATACTTGAGTAATTAGGTACAAAAAAACCCCAAAACCTAATGATTCAACTTTCATCCTTTAAGGTTTTAGAAGGCCTTGGCTAACTCCAGCCCAAAGATGCTCAGCCTTTGTGGACAGGCCACATGGCATATTCTGGTGGTAGGGAAGGTCTATATGCTGTGATCCTTCCTTTGCATGGGACTTATACTGCACATAGATACAATAAGTCTAAGCAACTGATTTGCAATTGGTCTTATGTCTCCCAAGCATGCTGGGCTGGTTGCACGTGTTACATAGCTACTGCACACAGTCATTCCCTATTTGTGTCCAGTCACCTTCTTGCTTAGTGGCCCAGATGTAAATGCTTAATTTATATATCATTTTCAAGAGTGTGCTGGCAACACCAAAGCATTGATGAGGATCTCTCCCAGATGCTTTCTTTCTTATCAGAAGCTCTGGGGACTCTCCAGCACTGTCCTGCCAAGGCTGGAGTATGATCGTGAGGGCCAGTTCCTTGTCATCTCTGCTGCCTGGTTCTTAAATCGGCCAAAACTTATGGGAGCAGGAACACACTTGCCACCTAGTTACTCAATGAGGAGGAAAGCAACAGCTAACATCTGTAACGCAGTCAGAAACAGCTTCCTAAACAGCTATGACAGCTGTACTGCCCATGCTAACAAGGACAAACACACCTTTGATTCTGGAGCCACCAGACCTTTCCAAACCTTAACCAGAGATCAACATAGCCCAGGCATAAGTCTTTAAAACCGTGAGCTGGAGACAAGTTAAGATATAAGACCCAACCCATTTTTATGCCAAAAACACAGTGTAGACGAAGGCGCACCGTTATGAAACTAGAATATTTTCAGCTGCCCTCATTTACAGACACGGTTCAATCTGGCCTTCATTTAAAGTACATTGTTTTCCATGTGCTCTATATTTTCCTTAAGAAAGAGTAGACATGTCATCTAGCAATTTAATGAGGCAAGTTGCATACTTGCAAACAATTTATGAGCAAGCTGTGAGATGATATCAGAGCCTGTCTATAGTTCATATTAAACTGGATTAATAAACATCCTCAGGCAGTATTTATTTATTTATTTGGTTTTGTATTCAGACCACTTGGGAACTTATTACTTGGAAACTAAATCCTTAACGTTGCTAAACTGCAAGACTTTGCAGCCTTTTTCTGTACAGAAGCCCACAGAAAAATAGTTAATTTGTATTTCCTCTGAATGTTGTAATGAAAACCAATCCAACGTGTACTATAGCAATAATAAAAAGATTTTATTCCAGAAATTCACATGATTGCATCCCTTTAATATCCCAGTACAGAATTGCAACTGAAACACAGGGCAATATGAGTAAGTCAGTTCTGTTGTTCCAACTCATTTCAGTGTTTTAATACAATGGCCTCTAAAACAGTGGGGAAAATATGTGTTTCGTAGTGTACCTGCTGGGATGATGTGTGAGTCACTGGCTGAGTGTTCTTTGGAAGCCAGCTATCATATAGCTGTAACATTAACAAAACATCTTATTACTGTCATCCCCTGTCAAGAATGTGAGTAATGTGGAAAAAGACACACAAAGAGAATAAATATACACTCGTCTTCATTTACAGTAAAAGTAAGTTGCCGTTTCGAACAGAAGAAGCCAAAATATCTCCAAAGTAATCACGTCCCTTGTGTAAGGCACCCTGTGTAACATGCATCAATAACTGCAATTTATTTACCTTATAAAAATTACCTCAGTGCTATAGAAGCATCATTCATGCTGCTATGGTTAAGGTTATGACAGTATTTCCAGTAAAAACTTCACTTTTCAAACATGCAGGATTCAGCTGTGCAAATCTTCTAGGAGTTGAAATGAAAGTACACATACGGAATCACCACTATGGTGGGATCTCATATAGAAAAATGTGTAAAGAAATGGCATGGACCTGGCAGCCTTTACATTAAACAAATGATCTACACAGGCAAAAAGGCAGGGAGAGAGAGATTGCTGCCACTCTGCTGGCTCTGCCCAACACAGAAAGTGCTCAGGTCACAGAATATAGGAGCCAAAGCTCTCCTCCTTCCCTTAGCTCCCAACAGCCTTCACAGAGTATCCCACTTCTTATCTCCCGGCCTGGAAAAATTTTGGTTCACTATGGAAATGGGAGCAAGTGGATAGAGTATTTTTGCCTTCAGGTTCTGATTCATAGATGGGAACCACAGAGCTGAGGATTGCCCAAGCCTGGCCACCCTGCCCCAGAGCAGTGGGCACGCAGGCAAAGGGGCTGCTCATGAAACAGCTCTTCAGCGACCACAATTTACAGAGCAGCAGATTAAGGCAAACCAAAATTGCTGATATTTTATTTTGAAATACTACACAACAAAATCTGCTGTACTTTTTACATCAGCAACTGACTTGTGGGATTTCTGTCACGGAAACTCTACTGCGTGGCCTTGCAACCCCTCCAAGTACACCTTCATTACGTACCAGGAGTGTGAATTTGAAGTGTCACCTATTGTCCCTAAATATTGTGCTTTTGGTTTGCTTACAGGAGCAGTCCCAAGGCACACAAACTATGCCACAACTGCTTTGCTAAACCAGAAGACACGGTCTGGGAATGCACTAATGTTGTGGGGCTTCCTGGCAGATTACAACTAGTTTGAAGTTTTATCTTACAGATCCACCCATTTTGGGCTGGATTTCAGGTAAGGAATGCAGTGTTGATACTTGTAGGTTACATCTCTGATTTCCTGGAGGATTTGGTTTTGCTGGATTTTTTTAAATAGGTTTGGTGAAAAAAAAAGAAGAAAAAAAGTAATCATCCCATGAAAATCTAAAATTTGTAGCTGACAAAAGACAGGAAGACATAAAAGGGATATATTTTGATTGAGGTGGCTGAAAAATTACATGCTGAACAGAATTATACTAAAACCCTCTGAAACACTAGCTTTTTAAATTCAATTCTCTTGCAAAGAGCTGTTTTCGTTTGCTCTAAAAGATAATCAATACTTTAGCTGCCAGAGTAAGAATAAATTTGGACTTTTCTATGTTTTCCTGAATTAGGGAAAATCTTCTGCCTTTGATTAGGCTACAATAACATTAATGTTATCTCTTGATATACATTTCTTAGTGCATGTTCATGTTAAATTCAGTCCACAGTCCTATAGTTTCATTTAGTCAGTAGATGGAAAAAGGATGAACCTATTAGAGAGCATTACAGGTGACCTAAGAGGCAAGATGTGGTACCCTCATGGAACTGTGTAGCAGTTTGAGAATTGCTGTGCCTGCTGGTGTAAATATGGAAACCATCAGAAAGTTAGGGATACATCAAAGGTCTGACAAAACTTTATTTGACAAAAGAGAAGTATAATCAAAGCCCAACAATCTGCACTTATGTGGTTGTTGTTGGCCATTTAATGACATGTTAACTAAGCACAGCTGACTAAAACATCACTAATTGGTCAAACATATATAGCCTGCTTCTCAGTACAGTATAATATAACATTTAAGGGTACATATGTTTTATATCTATCTTCAGAAGTAGTATGTGAAGGTTGCATGTAGGTTACAACACTGTATAGCTCTAGAGTCTGTAGAGGTGTCGCATATGTGAACAGAGTACTGAGTATGATACAGGACCCGTTACGTGAAATTTTCCATAGAAGCTTTTCAAATAGAAATAACTCTTTAATCATTATACATACTCAAAATGAACTGAAAAAAATTCAGGTTTGACCCCTGTCAAACTGATGTACACAGTCACAAGCTGGCCTTAGTTGTTAGCTACCGCTACAAGTGATTACAAGCAGCAGATAAAGTCTTTTGAAATCAGGAACATGAGACAATAGTAGTCACCATCCAACAAAAAGACACAAATGAGTAAAAGGATTTTGCTGCCTTCCTTATTAGGAATAATTCTGCCTGTGAACAGAAGAAAAAAAAATGAATAAATAAATAAAAAGGCAATTAAAAAGAATTGGAAGCTGAAGGAAAACACAACAAGGAAGGTACAAAACTACTGTGCATGATTTTGAGAAGCTAAGAGTTTAAGTTTTACTGCTCACTGAAAGTGGTATTTTGAGTTATAACAAAAATACTCTTGTAGTATTACCTTTGTGCTCTGTGTTCCATTCATTCTTCGTAGGCCGAATTTCATCAAGAAATTTCCAAATCCATACATTTCTCTTATTTGGGACAACAGACCTCTGACTTCTCATCTAACTCCTCCAGAAAAAAAGGGGACAATTTTTTAATTATCAGTGAGCAATTTCTAAGTCATCAAGCCATTGAAGACCTCTAACCCCCATTTAACACTACTAGTTATCTGGATTTATCAAGAGCATGTGGTAGAAGACACAGGACTGAAAGTGAATAAGCCTGAGTTGTAGTCCTTGCTCTTGCATTAACAGATGCTCTGTTCCATTTCTCTTTGCTCTTCTTCCTGCTCCTGCCCTCTATGCCTAGAGCTCAGGACTACATTTGAGGCAGGTATTTACTTTTCTTATATGTGATGTCAAGAACTCTCCTCCTTGCTCTGCACAGAGCCCTGAGCATGGGCTTTGTACCATTAATAGCAGAAGCAGAGTCAAAGGTGAGCCCTCCAGACTGTCACACTACAGGTGGGTTTCAAGCAAGATGAGCTTGAGATTGCCCAAGCCTTTTCAAGACCAGAGTGGGTTGCAGCCCTATGGTTCAGGGAAGATCCCAGCCATATATAGACCCTTCCCTCAGCGCTTCCCAGGTATGGGAGACTCCAGTCTGCACCGTGTGTGGGAGGGAGCCAAACAACAGCATTTTACAGGTGGGAAAATGAAGCCCAGAGTACCTGCTCAGCTTTCTGGCAGTGAGTCTGTCACACAGGCAAGAAGGCAGGGCAGTGCTCTTGTTCCCAGCCATGTGGATGTCTTTTTGTTCAAGTCCCCTAAAAAACTGAAAATTAGTCTCTTAACAAAACTGCACCACTGAAGGGAAAATCAACATGATTGCAGTAGTTGCTGTGAACTCCAGTTCATCTTAACAGCTTCTGCATTGAAATAAATTAAATAAAATAATTAATAATAATATGCCATAGCTCTGACAGCAATGTCAAAGCTGACCAAGGTATTTCAAATGTGATCAGGTCAAACCTTACAAATACAGTAAGACTCTGACATCCTTTTTAACAGCTTGCTAGAGGTAATAATAATCAAAGAATAGTCAAGTCCCTCTGTGAAAGGAATAGCAACCCTTACTTTGGGAAGGTTTTGTTTCCCCGAAGATGAAAAACAGTGGGGAAGCTCCTGAAAAAGAGTTGTTTGTCCTTTCCACATATTTGCTAAAACAAACCTCCCACTTGCATGTTGTATGCACACTGCTTATGTTCCTGTGAGGCTGGGCAGACCACATAGGAGTGAAGGCATGTTTGTCATTTTGTGTCGCTGTGATGGTCCAGTAGAGTTGCCTTTTAGTAACTAGTAGAGAAAGCATGTTTTTCAGAGTTAACTCACTTGCTGTTACCATATGTAGGAGGGAAATGATGGGGTGCTGACTAACACTGTGGGGAAACTTGGAAAATCCTCTGAAAACTGAAATAGGAGACTATCTTAGGCATTTCCTTCACCTCTGTCTTTTAGGTGTTTTCTCTTCCCATCTGCTCAGTCTACAATTGCTCCTGTGTTCTGACATCTACATTGCTTATTTTGGGCTTCTGCTGGAAACTGGCTTGAAACTAGAAATGTATTTTTTTTTTAAGCTAGACAAAACATTGGAAATACATGACCCTAGAGTGACAAGAGTAGAAATAACTATTTGAATTTGTAGTTTGCCTATTTGTAGCTTTCATTCTTTTCCATAAATTAAAAATGCATTAAGAAACTTTTAGAAACATTTAAGAAAATGTACAATTTTATTTCCTTGTTCTCATAGAAGCTGAAGAAAAAAAAAAAAACCACTGACATTAATGGGACAAAAATAGAAACATTATTATCTTCAGTAAGGACATTTTACATTTCCACTTTCTGGCACACAGAGAGAAATACAAAATGGAAATGGTCACAAACACATTATTGTTATTATAATCATAGTTGTAAGTTATAAATTATAATTACTAGGCAAGCTTCTTCATTTCTGTACTTCTGGCTACCTCATAGATAACCTGCCAGTGTGTTACAAGAGCAAGCCCTCAGGGAACAGATTTTCTGCAAAAGCAATGAAATGGAGGGGTCACTCCTCACAAAAAGGGAGGAATGACAAAAGACAGAAGGCTTTCATAGCAAATCACAATAAAATGGATGTTAGCATTCCCCTTGGCTAGCTCTATGTCCCTTAACCTTATTTTTCCCCATCATGCTTTCTCCCCCTCCTCCCATGGCTATTCTATGATAGCAGGACAACAACTCCTTTCTTCTCCAGGGTATAAAAGTCATTTATACCCTTGGGAGGAAACTGCTTCTCCTCACAGCTGAAATTTCAGGGACATTTCTAACCTGTAAAGTATTGGCATGTAGCATTTACAGCTATGGTGTACCATGACTGATTTAACAACTTATTTACTATCCCTCTGAGCTAAATGCGTGAAGCTTTTAGATGTGTAATGAATAATGTATCAGGGCCCCCAAAATGCCAGTTTGTTTCAAAGAATTGCATTTATGTTAATTGCATGCTAATGTGTAAAGGACAGCTTAGCAGTGCTCCCCATAGCGTTTGTCAGCAAGCAGCAGTCTCCAGCAGCTCAGCCCATGCAAAACCTGTTTGGGTTCACAGAAAACAATTTAGTCTTGTCTGCGAGGACCCCTGCACTCGTGTTCAAAACGTGCAACATCTGTTTCCCCCTTCTGAGGCCATTTTATTTCATTTGGAAGGATAGGATGTGTTCTTAGCTCAGTTGGTTAGAACACGGTGCTAATAACACCAAGTTCACAGGTTCAATCCCTGCTCACTGCAGGGGGGTTGGGCTCGATGATCTCTCAAGGTCCCTTCCAACCCAAAGCATTCTATGATCTATGATTCTATGATTCTCTTGAAACAGAATGATGCCAAAGTCCTCAGAGCTGGGTCCAGAACTGGATAGAGCAGGCCTGTGCCAGCTTAGTGCTCCTGACCTAAGCCCTGCTGAGCAGCAGAGCCACTTTGGTAAGATGGTAGAGTGTCAGTACTGTCCTTGCATCCAGGCTGGTGTATACAGTGCCATACTGTGGGCTGCAGATGAACAGGTTTTCTTGGAAAGACGTTTAGCATGCAGCCCTTAACTCTTGGAAGGAGATTTTCTGTGCGGATTTTACCAGGTTCGTCCAACTACAAAAAAAAAGGAATCATTATTGGAAAACATGAAGAGATGATATGACTTGCCTTTTGCTCTCCTGTTTTGAACATATTGTTGGGAGATCTTATTATCTAGCTGGTCCCATGGAAACTTAATACTTGGATTATGCTCCTGGCTTTCTGTAGGATGTGCAGGGAAATGATCTTTTTAACTGTTTGTGTGCTAAGACAGTAAGATGTCTGTTTTCTCACACTTGTTTACAAAGCTTCTAGCACAACATTGTAACCATAACATTGATTACAAAAGTAAACCTAGTAGAAGACAAAAGCTATGAATCATTGGAAATAAGAGGATATGTTAAATAAGATGCCATTTTGTAGGTGAAAATGTTCACTTTAGAAAGGTAAATTCTCTCCTTTTTTACTTTTCACCTTTTGGAAAACTATTTTGTTCATGAGCACATTGCATCTTTCTCAAACATCTGGCAAATGTCTTTTAGGGACAGACTAAAATTGTAGAATGGAGAAATACAAATAGCATAATTATGGTTTTATTTTGGGCCACTCACGAAATTGAAGGATTAGCTGTACGGGACAACTGTTAGTTAGGGAGGTGGCCCAAGGTCAGAAGGTTATTCTCTTGACTACAAAGAAGATCCCTGGACTAGAGAGAAGAAAGCTGCAGCTAGTAACAAACTGACAGTTTAACTTAGTCGTTTAGGAAAAGTGAGTTTATGGGATCACTTATATATATGTCCAAATATTTTTGTCTCATTCCCTTCCCTACAATACCTTTTGAATCCATCTGTCAAATTCAGTGCAGTTTGACAGAGATTTGGAGTTCTCAGAGATATTTTGTTCCTTCATGTGTTGAGACGATAGGCAGCTGACTGAAGGAGGAAACCATATTAGTTTTCCACTGAATTAAAGACTTTATTGGGGGCTTGAATCCACAAGAAAGGGTGAGACATTATGAGATGCCCATTAAAGGGGGGATTTCTATCAAGGTTCACCCTAGAGACTCCAGCTGCAAAGGATCCCTCAATAAGAAAACAGATTTATTTTGTAAATTTCACCGTAGTGTAGATGCAATAGTACAGATAAGAAGTTTATGTAAAATAAGCAATAGTGTGTGTACAGAGGTGGGTGTAGTTTGTTGTGATCTGGCTCTTCCTGTCCCTTGAGCCGACAGAGCCCCAGAACGAAAGTCAGGTAACAATGTTAATACAGAGATTCATTTGAGCTGATGCCTGCCTTCCAGCAAGGTTTTTATTATCTCAAACACAAAATTATATCATTATGTTTGAACTACATGGGCAGAGAAAGTGAGTGCCCAGAAAACAATACCAACAGACACTGTGATCAAAGCTTTCTCCATTTCAATTTACTAGGGCACTTTTATCACAGCTTGCTACTACCCTGCTGGCTTCCATATCCTGTTGTATGAAAAGGCTGATGCCTAAATAAGGAACCATGTGAGCAATGCAAACAATGAAAACTGGCTGGATTTTTTGCTGTTGAATTTTCTGGTGTCTAACAAGGGGAGAGTTTTGACCTAAATATTGTTTGCTGTCAGGCGAGAATCTCTCTGTCCCTCTCCCTCCTCTCGTTTCTGAAGTTCCCCCATGAAGATCTCTGTTTCTTGTGTATTACTTTGCTCACTCACTTTTTCCTTCCCCCCACTTTCCCCAACTCCCTGATCTTCCTGGAGCTAACTTTCCTCAGAGGCAGCAACCATCAGCAGCTAACTCCATGCTTATCTCATGGTTTCTGTTTCTCTTGGAGCTATTCCCATTTATCATCATCTTCAGTTTCTTGTGCCTGGAGCAGCCTTGCGGGACATTCTCATCAGGCAAGCCCTATACATCTGTTCCGTACTACTTTTGCAGTCATGACTCTGCTCCAAGACCTACAAAGACACAAGTACAGAAAGAGAGTCCAGGCAGCTAACCTCATATCTGCATGACATTGTATTCATGACCTCACATAACTGTGTGATATGTGTGCTGGGAACAGGGAGTGAGATCAGGAGCAGCCAGGAAACACCTCTTCCCACTGGGAAGGGGGGTTTGAGGAGCAGCTGAAGGAGCTACCAAATTGGGCTTGAACCTAGAACTCAGACTCCCAAATCTCTTCCTGCCTCCCCAGCAACCAAAGGTTTATTCTGCTCAGTTTTCATTATAAGAACATGTTTTTACCTGTGCCACCAACATAGCTTTGATATATAGTGCACACAGCTTGTGTAATGGCATAAAACCTCCAGTAAAAAAAAGAACTGAGCTAGATCTGTCAAATTCAGTGACTTTGATCCTTGAACAAGGCATTCAAAGCTGGATGCCAGAAGTTAAGCATCTAAAATAAATATGTGGCTGGCTCATTAAAAGTGCAGAGCACCTTTTAGTGCTGTTGAAATCTGAAAATCAAATACAAAAGCTGGTCAGAACCAACACTTGTCACTCTGCCAGAAAAAGAAAAAAAAAAAAAAACAATAAAAGCTACCCCCTCCAATTTATACAGATCATCAGACTATAACTTAAAAAAAAAAAAATGTTCACATGTATCACTGAAATCAAAATTATAGTAGGCCATTAAAGTAGCAAAACAGTAGACTGAAGAAATAATATACAGGCTTACAGAAAAACAGCATTGATTTACACCTGCTGAGGACCTTATCCATACTGTTGAAATAGTTTATAGGTTTTAAAATTTCCCTTACTTATCAGGCATGCAGAAAAGTCCAGGTGTTAATGGAAGAAAATATGGAGGTTTCTGAATTCTTTCTTCTGCTCTCCAGACCCTCAAGGCAGTTCTTACTAAAAAAAAAGCTCAAATCCCCCTTTAGCTCTTGAAGGGGGGTTGTTTGAGACTGTCCCTGAGGGTGTAGTGCCATGCATATTTGAATGGCAGATTCCTGGACAATGGGATATGTGAATATCCATACTCCCTTTATCAAAGAAAAGAATAGAAAGGTATGAGAGCTGACAGAATACAGCAGGACCCTTTTCATGGGATTATCTCAAAGTTCGCTATCAATTTAAAACAATCTTCTTTTCTTTTGGTGTTTTATTGGGGGTTTTGTTGTTGCTCCTTTTCATTATACATAAGGTTAATAAGATATTTTGTCAGTGTCAAAAATGAATAGATTTGCAGGGATTCTGAAACCTACCAAACCTGAAGGTGCCACACATAATGAGAGGCAGTTTCCTGAACTTAGGTTTTGTGCTTGGATCAGGACTGTCCAAATGAAGTTACTAACATCCCTGTAAGACAAATGTTTATCCCTGTGTTTTCAACAGGCACTCAGAGAAGAATAAAAATTATTGATGTGGCTTACAAAAAGTTGAAAGGACAGAAGCAGAAGTAGAAAATCATGTCGTATGTGTGGAGGTGAGATACATCTCACCTCATTTCAGCTATCTAAGGGCTAGGCACTGAGTCTAAGCCTGTCATGTCAATACTCTGTAGTTTACAAAGAGACAGACACCTACGAAGGACAATTCACCTTCTCCAAGAACAGATGTATATGAGGGATGAAGGGGAAGTCTGTCTTTCATCACAGACTACTGGGGCAGCCCAGATGATGAGCTGAGGCCAGATGCCTAACCTTTAGACAGCTGATGTTAAAGGAGATGGGTCTGTGACTTTATCAGAAGATGAGACGTGATTGTACTGCTGTGTGACCTGACACAACAAACTGGTTTCTGAAGAATATGCACCATGGATTTTTTTAAAAATCAAGCTGTTTTCTCTTCTTCTGATAAGAAAAGCACATCAATATTCGATACTTAATTCACTGGACTGCCTTTGCATGACTTTATTACTTTTGGACAATGCCTGGAACTAGAACGTGTCTAGCAAAAATTCCTCAGAAAGGATGAAAGAAGAGAGGACCATGAAAAGAGACAAGCTTGCTATTAAAGTACATGACACTAAATAACTGTTACTTTAAGGATCAGAGTGTTATGCTGTTGTTCTGAAGTGCCAGCCTTTTAAAGTATTGCAGAACATGGGAATATATATAACAGAGGTTTACCAGTGCTTCATGCAGTCATGGAAATAGATAATAGGGATCAAGGCTCTCGTTGACCTCAAAACAGTATTAATGCCACAAAATAAAATACCAAGCACTGGAGGACTTTCTACAATAAACCTCACACAGCTTCAAAGCTAGATCTAAGAAGGACTTAAGGTATTTGGAGAATGGTACAGGCATCTTGAACTGTCTAAAAACCCCTTTGCTTTTTCATAGAGTTCAAAGATTCTTACATGCAGGCCATTCACATCCTATTCCACCACAAACACCCAAACCTCACACCTTAGTGCTTCTTCCCAAGACAAAGCATCATCTTGCAGCTATGCATACCCTTTCACCAGTCTCCTCGGAAAGGCTTACTTCTCAAAGTGCATTTAACATGCACAGACAAAACTCATTCCATCACACAGGACAGCTGTGTTAGCCCTGGTAACAATAACATCTCCTGTTGACTTCTTATGTAAATAGAGGGGTGGCCAACCTCTGAATCTTGAGCTGTTCACATGAGATCTCCATGATGTATTTGCAACACCTTAAAAGCAACAAGGGCTCCTTGATAATGACAGTACTGCTGGATAACATAAAAATACAGTAGTCAAAAAAACACGATACTGCCGTTCATGTTACTCTCCTTAAATCATTCTTGACACCCTTCAGCTTAGCACATACTGGGGTTGTGGGACCTTTAGGACTTTTCTTCTTGGAATCAGTCCCTTCCTATCATCTTTTTTAAGTTTGTCTTTAACTTTCATATTCAAAGGTAACTGTCTTGCTGGATAAGCAAAGTTGCAGCCATGCTCAGTCTTCTGAGCTAAAATGATAGACACCTATTCTCAGAGGAAGGTCCTTAGCTTTGGATTGTCTTGAAGTAGAAGGTGACTGCTTGCAACCTTCAGTCAAGTATCAGATTCTCTGGCTACAACCCTGTGCTCCAGTTTCTGTAAGGTGGTTGTAAATGACCCACCTGGCACACAGTGGTTTTTAACATACTTCATTCTCCCCAAACTTTCTGTTGTGAAGCTTCATTTCTGCTCTACTAAGACACAGTTCTGATTTTCACTCCAGGGGCTCATTTGCTCGAGATGAGCAAATGCACTTTTACATTTAACTTGCAGACAATGAAGCCTTTTACTGGGCCTAGCCCTTTCCTTATAAATCTTGTTAGTAAAGGAGGGGAACTCACTTGTCACTATCTAAACCATCTACTTATGCGTAAAACCGGGGCAGGTGTTGTGCAGTTTTGGGTTTCTTCCTATAGGCCTGCAGCCATACGATTCTTTGCAGAAGACAGACAGGAAATTTATAGCCATGCAATTATTGCATAAGCTGCGATGAGTCCTGGGGAAATCTCTAAGTACAGGAATCCCTGCAGAAAGAGACAATCCCATCTAGCTTTCATGCTAGTCTTCTGCATTGATAATCAAAGCAGATATATCTACAGCAACTTCCTGCCTATTAATTTACTTGGGATTGCTTTCTTTTTCATGCTTTCAGTGGAGAAGAACCTCAAAGCTTTGTTAGGTCCATCGATTCTCATTCATCTGCTTGAGAAATTAAATTTCTACAGAATATTTCCCATCAAACATGCTTAGTCCAATTGTAAATAACTGAAAGAGTTACAATCAGGTGGCATAATAAACATATTTAATTCTATTTTTTCTTCAACTTGGGCAGTCAAAGCTGTTTGGTTCAAAGTACATGGCCTATGCGTTCATGAGACAATAAATCTATTTATAACACTCAATACATGATCAAAAATGCTGCAACCGTATGAGGCAAAACAGTGACACACTCTGTGTTTCTGGTTTGCTCACTGTGCTGATCACTTTGCTAGTTTAAGCTTGTTCCAAAAAATGTGACTGTCTAACTTTGTGCCAAGTGGTCATCTATCGCCTCGCCTCCTGCTGCTGACATCAAAGCAGAATTAGCTGCTGTATGACTGTGTGTCACTATCTTGCCCCGTGTGCCCTACAGAACATTGAGTCATCTACCCATACTGGGGGAGTCAGCCAGGGCATTACTGTGGCAGCTGTCTGCACGGAGGGGCAGTGAATCTGGTCAAGGACTTTTAATGGACAGTTTTGGCCTTTACTTACAAAAGGAGAACACATAAAGGGAAAATGTAATTTTTCATAAATGTGCCCAAATGTGTATTTGAAGAAATAGGTCTCATAAAATTTTCTTTTAACATTCTGTAAATGAAAAAAGAAAAAAAAAAGATGGCTTTTGGAACAAATAACTTCTGGGCTAGAAATTCAGCTTTTAAGTAAAACAGAAGGTGAAAAATTAGCACTGTAATCAAAATACATACTTCTGATGGTTTCAGAACATTTTCAGTGCCCTAACTTGTATTTACTTACTGGTACTAAAGTTTGGAGATTTTAATTTTCCATCCCGATGTGTGAAAGGGTCTCTTTGACTTGTTTGTTTATTCTTTTTGGAAAGTCCAGATTTTACAGTTTGGGGAAAACATCTTCTCCCTCGTCATAGCACTCCCCATCGACTTTAAAAGCCTGTCAAGCGTCTTTCTGTAGTTCTGATTTATTGAAGCTATGCCAAAGGTGGACAGCACGACTCTGTGCTTACTTGACCAATTCAAAGGGGGTGTTTATGGGCAGACACTGTGGCCTAGAGGATGTTATCGCTTTCCCACCCCCTGCCAGGATGGAATCTGACACTTCTCGCTTTGCTAATGTTTTCTTCTCCCTTGCCCCTGGCTGTGGCTAAGTGATTGTTTATGGCAGATACTTTAAATCATTATCACCTCCTGGGCCTTTGAGTACTGCTACATAATCTGCTTTTGCATCAAGGAAACCCTTCTATCAGTACAAAACAAGGCCAAATATTTATCTGGTGAGATGATAGTCAAAGTGTCTCCTCTAATATTTAAAAACAAACAGCAGTACGACCGCTCTGTTGCAATGAACAGCGGCTAGCAAAAGCTAAGCAGTACTCCTGACACCCCCCAGCGCACGGTGCAGGACTCCTTGGAGAGTTATTCGCTATTTGTTTTTAAAACATCAGAAATATCCAGGGGACTTGGAGGATGATCGAATATATGAAAAAGCCTCACAAAATCTGTCTGTGTTTATAACTTTGCCTTAGCACTTAAGCCTTAGTTTACAGTGTGGTGGTGCCACCATGACGATAAGGAGAGCTTCCTCCAGTGCCTGCCCAGCAGTGACTCCAGGCGCAGCCAGCAGGCAGCTGTGCAGAGCAGAAGATGGTGCTGGGGGCACCAGGAAGGCCGTGACCTCTCTGCCCAACTTGGGAAAGCAAAGCTTGTTGTTGGTCCCAGGGGAAAGATAGGAGGATGAGGGCTGTGATTGCTGATTAGCAGGGAAAACAGCCTCTCCCCCAACCACCAGTAACTACAGCTATGGCCCTTCCAACCCCCTGGGAAGAAGCACTCTTCAGGAGTGTCTTCCACAAACACCTCCTGGTTCTCGCCTCCTTGATTGTGCCTCTCATCCTCTTAGCCCTCATCCTCAAGGTAACAACATTCAGATTTTTTTAAAAGGGTTGAAAGACCTTCCGCAGGCTCAGTCAACTGCCATAGCAATCCTCACAGCTCACCAAGGGCTTCTAGTAGTTAAGCAGTTTGTTGGCAGAGGAGAGTTCAAAGGAAGCAATTGAAGGATACCCCTCAGTCAGTCGACTGGTAATAATTACAGAGCTCCTCTTACACACTGAGGCCAGGGGTATATTTTGGAAAGCTTCTATTTGAAGAGGAGTTTGAAAACAAAAGTCTCACCTATTGAAAGTGCTCAAGTGGGTGTTGAATAGGTGCTGAATGGAAATTGGCCCAAATTTCCAAGTCTTAGAAGTTTTAGATCACTTGTTACTAAGTAAATGAGAAAAACACTGTCAAATATTGCTGGATAAAACCCTAAAATGAGAATTTGCTCTCAGTCTAGTACATGGAATTTCATATTTGGAATGGAAGTTTAATAATTTCCTTGATAAGGAGCTAGTGTTAGTGTAGGAGTTGATGTATAGGCTTAAATCCTGGTCCAAGTTAAGTTCCTCAGGGCTTTGGCACTGACTAGAGCCATTTGGAGCCTTTTTCTAAAGAAAAGGATGCAGAGAGAAGTGGGAATAGGGGACAGTGTTTAGGAAAGAAATAAGCAGGTTTCATGGATATTCACATTCTTCAAAGGGAAACTTGCTGTCCAAAAACATTAACATCAACAGAAATGTAATGGGTTTACATTTCTGGTTAACCATACAACACAGCTGTTACCTCACTTCACTGTTCAATATATTGCAGGTTTAGTGCATGAAATTACTCCGACATCCAAACTAATCCAAAACATGGTAGCAGGAGTAAACACAACTGAATAAAGGAATCCTGGTTGTGGCTTTGAAAAGCTCCTACTGTTGTACTGCATTGAAAATGTCCAGAGTAGTCAGCACAGCCAGTTCAAGGCTGACTCACAGCATGGGTGCCTAGGAAATGTTTTAAGCAGCTAAAGGAGCTGAAGTTACAGTTCTCTTCAAACCAGAGACACAATAGTTGTTTTGTGCTATCTATTATATTACCCCTTTCACAGTAATTGCCTGACGAAGAAAGTAGCGGGGAACAGCACAGGAGCATTTTTGTCGACTTTGCCCCTGTGAGCATGGATTAAAGGAAAATCTTTCTGTGCATAAGAGCAGTTAAAAGGTAGCATTGTTTTCTGGCTTGGGCTATCAAGGACCAGACATGGACTATAATGAAATAATGAGGCTTACATTTTAAACATTCAATGCGAGGGTAAGTCTGTCCCTTTCTTTATTCTCTTGGCTTTGCATTTAATAACCTGTCCATATTGAATATGTTACCTTTGCACTCATGTCTTTCATTCCAAGTATTCCTGCTGTGGTAGCTACATCTCCAACACCTAACCCAGCAAGTTAAGCCTGAAAAGATGTTTAATCACACAGCTCCAAAACTTTGTGAATCTGACCTCAGCAATCACATTTTCTCTCTTTCAGCTGACTGATTTATTCCCAGCTAGGTTTCATTCTCCCTGCTTTGCCCAACTGTCTAACCAATATTCTGCATATTTATTTCTCATGGTTTATAAATAAACTATTTCCTGCCTCACTGCAGTCTCTGATATAGCCACACTTCAGCCTTCCCCTTGTCCTATTTTTCTTATATTTTCTTTCTGCCTAATTTGACCACTGTTTACCCAGCCTTGCCTTCTCTTTCTACTTCCTCAAAATCCTTTATAGTCCATTGCTTTTTCTCTTGTTTTGCTTACCTCTCCCTTTAATGACCTCAGGATATGAATGACTCCCTTAAAGTGGATTACTCATATTTACCCTTTCACCTCAGCAATTCCAGATCAGATCATCGGTATGAAGTTATTTTTCTGATATCTACTCTTTGACATTCTAGTGACAGTTCGGACTTCAATGTTTCTAAAGTGATATAAGTACCAATTCTTCTTGGCATCCCTTCTGCCAGCTCTTCTCCATAACTGTTGGAAGCTTCACTTCTCTGTGTTCACATTCTTGAAATAATTTGAGTTGGACCTCTCCTTGTCTCCCACACTTCCAATCTTCCAATAATCCCTATCATCGTCTTCTTCAATATTGTCAAATTTCTCTTTCTTCCGACTTTTGTTGTTCTGCTATTAATCAGCCCCACACCTGTGTTATCTTTTGCCTTAATCTAGCCTTTATTTTTTTGACTTTTTCTGAAGTGGTAGCTATTACATTTGCCTGTACCTTGCTTTCAGTGTCTCCTGAGAGATCAAAATATCTTTCACTACTAGAGTGTCGGTTACTGTCAGGGTTTTTTCCAATTTGTTTTTTAATTTCAGTGTCTGAACAAAAAAGCTTACAGAATGACCTGATACTATTTTTTTTAAGCTTTCCCTCCCCCTATGTTTTTCCCTGTGGGTATTAACAGTCTATGCAAAAGGCTGATTCAAGACTGAGGAGAGAAGAGATGACTCTACAACAGGTTCTTTTGCTCAATAGCCCAGAGTTATCTACGATTTGAAACATCCTGAGTCACAGACTAAGTGCCTGAAACAGAACAAGGGATTTAGAACATTATTTCTTACCACTGACTCTAGTTTGAGAATATTCTTCCATAAACTTTTCAGGCTATGACTCCTTATTGTTGGTATCTCCTGTGTAACCTGGTCTACTCTTCAAAATACATGAGTGCTCAAGATAGCAAGAAATTAGGATCTGGCTATCCAAACTATTAGATTACAGAGTTATTTCTCTTCCTCAGTTAATAGACAAAAACTATGCACAAAGCCTGAAGCTCTTCTGTTAACAAGAAGGATTTAGAAAAATGTGTCCTTATTGGAACTTGGTCTCAATATGGTCAATAGTCAAGAGCTTTAATTGCCCTCAGGAAGGAGCTCTTCTGTACTTAAACTTTTATTTGGAATATTAATTGTGATGAGTAGGAGGAAAGGGTTATCCCTTCAATTCTACCTTCTAGCTTGATGAGTATTTTTTTTCAACTGACTGTAGTCACAACTACTCATTAAAAGACTTTAATACACAGTGCAATGGAAAGGAACATCAGCTGTGCGTCTCTGGAGAACACTGTTCATACTGTCTTAGATCATAACCCAAAATGAGCTGTTGATCTCACCAATTTTCATTTGTTCACAGCATAAAACCACCACATGGTTTGGCACAGAAAGAATTCCCTGTCCAGGGAAAGCTGTGGCTTTTGAAGGGTGTAGCAGGTTTAGTGTATAACTAAACACAAGGAATACACAAGACCAGCATTGTTTAAGCACTCAACAAATTTACACATGGAAAGAATATGTTATTTGTGTTTTCTATCATCAACTACCTGTATGGCTTGATTATTTTTTCCTTCTCTTTTCATTCTGTGATCCTTTCTAATGAAGGGTTTCTTATTTCCAACCAATATTGTGGAAACAGTCTAGTCAGAATATCTACAAATTCATTGTCTAGATGTTTGCATCATTTACTAATAAGCACAGCTGACACTGTTTTAGCTGATCAGCTCAGTTTAAACCTTTCTTTCTCAGCAAACAAACCTGACCTGAAAGACAATAACACCTTGGTCTATTGCATGGCCTCTTGCTATTTTCTGAAATTAATGTTAAATGAATAGGATGTTGAAAAAAGTTGTTTCAGCTTTTGTGCAAATGAAACTTGATCCTGCCCTGAACTATTGCATGCTAATTAACTCTTCACTATTGGAAGTCAACACACAATTACATCTTCTATGTCAGTGTTCAAATTTTGAGGAGGAAGTGTTCAATTAGCATTGTCAAATAAAAATGTAGACATTCGCTATATAGAAGGAACCTTTTGTTGACTTAGAGTCAAGCGGTGTCAAAGGCACAGCAGGAAATTGCCATTAGCCAATCTGGACTTTCTCAACATTCACCTCTACATCTCATAATCATCAGCTTCTGAAGGAGAGCAATTTAGGTAACAAGTCAATCACATCTGTAACTTTGGTCAACCCATCTATGGCATGCATCCACAGATGGGATAAAGATTGCTTACATATTCCAGCTTCTGGACCTAGTGCTTGAACGTTTTCTTTATCAGATGTGCTAAAAACCATTGGGAGATTGTTATTTTGGAGGCGAGAGATTAATGGCCTATCTTTAAAGTTACAACAGCTGTTTCATTTTAGGAAGCCTATTTTTGCAAATATTCATTGCTGCATTTGGTAATTGATATTTATTGTCATGTTCAGGAGATGAAATGGTTGGAAATTGCAATTAATATTCAAATGGAAGACTGAGACATATGGAACTTTTTTAGGCAAACTCAAAAAGATGTGCTGAATATAAGCCCACATGTCACTTCCAAAAAAAAGCAGTACTGGATTCATGTGTCATGTTCATCCCATTTTTCCACCCCACAAGTGATACTCTGTGCTATGGCTGCATGCAACAGTTGTGAAGTTGTAAGCTCTGGCTGATATTGTGCAGCAGCTGTACTATGGTGGGGGAATGGACTTCTAAATGCCTGCCTCTCTCAGCTGTAAGGAAATTTAGCTCACATATGTATCCTTTGCAGATAAACCTTACAGAACGTAATGGAGTACAAATTTTAGATGCTGGTGCTGGTGGAAGACTGTGCCCCTGTTAAATAGAATCTGCAGCTATTTTGGTTTTAACCAACAAATGGTTAGGCTCAGCATTGAAAGATGCAATAAAGATTCATTTGTTTTCTCTTGAAGATTCAAGTTTGTTGCAGGCTTGAAGATTAGAATAAAACTAATTAATTAGTTAAAACCAAACATGCTGATGTAATGTTTCTTCAGATTCTTACTCTTTCTCTCATTTTCCTTTGTATATGTGTGAAATGATTCAGCTCAGATATAATTTCTCTAACTTTTAAATTGAATTGAAGGATTGCAGAAAATAATACACATAGCAAATACTTTGTTTAAAAATGTGCCTTATCTGGAGGGGGAACTTTGCTAAAGATGTGTAGATAACTATAGTTAGCAATAAATATCATGACATAAATGTTATCTTAAAACAGCACCCTTTGTGCATTTATTGCCTTAAGAAGGCATATCAAAAGATAAAGCTAAATATTCCTTTAGGATATAGATACAGAATACCAGAAAAGATTGAGTATGCTCCTTGCAATCAAATGCCTTAACAAGGTTTAGCAAGGTTGCCAAATCGATTCACTTTATCTTAACCTGACTTGCTATTTTCTCACATTAATTTGCCTTTACTTTGTTTTGAATAACTGCTGAATGCAAAAGCCAGGCTAATTTTGGCAAGAAGTTCCAGAAAAGCTGAAAGGACTAATATATAGGGTAATAGAATCATAACTCAGCTGACAGAAAGAACAAATTCCGGTATGCTGGTCTATACTTGTCCATCACAAAATCATCCCTGGCTCAGAAAAGTAGTTAAAATTTTCATGGAGTACTTTTCAATTAGCATATAACACAAGACCATGTGTTCTTACCTTGAATAGCTATGAAAAATTTAGTTTAAATGTTAAGAATTTGCTGTTGAGTTGTAAGTTAGGTTCGATCTACTTCTGGTGAAACAGTTGCAAATCCATGACAACAGAATAATGGATGGTATGTCGTACTACTGATGAGATAAAGTCATTATTGATCTACATTTTAATAACACAACAAATACCATGATTACTTCACTACTGGTGAACCAATCTCCCAGTTCTGAAAGAGTAATAACAAACAGAGGATAAAATACACAAAAAGAAACCATTTTAAAGGAAGCTGGAGCCATGCTTTCCAAGTTTTATGTCATGCAACCTTTGATTACAATATGAACAGACAGCAGTTTTTCCTTATTGGTAGAAATATAGCTGTGGTTGCAGTAAAGTAAAAAAAAAATGGTTATTTGAATTTTATGACATTAAAAGAGGATTTTACTAGATATTAAGTGAGCATAACCTCCTCTACAGATGAGATCCCCAAATTGAAAAGTCTGTTCTATGGGAAAACTCAGTACTTCAGCAGAAGTTTTGTTTTAAACCTGAATAAAAAGCAGAAAGTCTAAAGTATCTCCTGGAAAACAAAACTTCTAAAAATTCTACCAGAGATTCTGACATTGGGGGTTTAGCTGTTACCCTAACTCAGGAAGACCCTAATAGTGCTGAAGGAAGTAAGCTTTGCTAGCATGGGGAAGAAAGATTTCTCTGCATCTAGATAAGAAGCCCAGAAGACCAAGACAGCCAGAGAACTCTCTCACAATTGCAGATCTATGACACAGACCTGAAAAGTTTTCAGTCTATCTGCACAGCAAAGTTGTTCCAGAGTATAAGGTCTTGTGAACCCAAGAAATACCTGAGCAAGCGGTCTTAGGACCAAGAAAATATTCTACTGGCAAAGTATCAGGCAAGTACACTTAGGGTCAGTTTTTATGTCATACACCTTTCTGATCCAAGTCCCCTGTGACCAAGGTATTTCAAAGAAAAAATATAGATAAATAGATAGATAGATAGACAGACAGACAGACAGGTAGATTCATATTATATACATACACATAGATTCATAGAGATCAGTATGATCTCCTGGGAAGAAAAAGGATCTGCCAGAATCCAAATGAAAAGTTCTACTGAAAGTTCTCTTTTTCAGACCTTTTATCTTCTTTTGTTTCCTTGCTTCTTCCTGTCTGAGAATGAACCTTTAGAACTGAAGTTATGAATTTTTAAGTTTTCTCTCTGGTGATGAAAATAAATAAAAATTGTTGACTTTAGTATCACTTAGAATGTATATGATGGCAGACAGGATAAAGAAATAATTCAAAGGCAGTGTCTTACTTGCTTAGGTGGTATTAAGCAGGCCTTGAGAATTAGAATGTGGTAGTGTTTTCCATACTGATTTTTACATGTTTGTGTAAAGGATGATAGATGTTTTTCTGGCTGTTTGTAGTAATGAGCTGGAGATGTCCACATGTGATAAAACTAACCTCTCCCTGCTGCAAATGAGTAGAGGCATAAATCTCTTCCTTTTTTGCAGTTTATAAGAAATAGAATAGTATATTAATGTACAGTTAATTCCTGGTCTTTTTTGTCATGGACAAGGAACCATCCAGAGAGTGCAATTATCACTACAACTGACTGAGTCCTTTATCTATACTATTTATGGAGTATGTATCTGAATTAACCATTGACTCTTTCTGATCCAGTCGATATTCTACTGGAGGAAGGGGAGTATTTTTTTCTGAAAACTCCTGTACAACCCTAAATATTTTTAGGTCATTTAATAGCTTTGGCCAGTTATTAAAAAGAATATGAAGAAAAGGTAATACACAAAGGCTAAGGAGCCAAAATTAGAAGACCAGATGAACAGCATTGGTAGAGATGGTAACAGATCTGTCATTCTTGGCTCTGCTGCATGATTTCATTATTGAGAAATTAACACCCTCCTGAAGTTTAGCCCTAAAATATGTGTAAAAAAGAAAACCTATGTGTACTGTAACTTTAAAATCTAATTTTCAGGCCTTACTGTGACTTTTGCCTTTACAAATTCTGGTATTGAATTACTTTTTTTTTTTTTTTTTATTAGGGCTTCAGCATTTCAGAGCATGTGACATTCCACCCAAACCAACGAAAAGCATATCACCAACTAATCTTTGTTTTTGCTATGCCCCAGTTAAAAATGCCTTTCACTTCACTGACACAATGCCACATGCCATGAAATTAATTTCTTTTCACAGATTCTTGGTGTTATTCGTAAGAATGTAATTAGATCTGCACCTTGGTCATGTAAGTAGCCCAAAGAAGTGAAATACTGGGTTCAGAGATTCACTGTTTTTAACAGCAGTACAAGTCATGAGCTGTACCCTTCAGCACTTTTGAATTGTCTGGGAAACAGTTAAAAACACTAGTTAAAGCTTCTAGTTCAAATGTGCAAGTACATGCAATCTACTCATGAGTTACCTTTGTATTTGTCCCATTATTATTCCTGCAATATGCTTATCAGGAATAATGCATGTAATATTTTGCTGGCATTATACAAGATGAATGCAAGATATGTTTGTTTGTAGGCCAGGAAGGGTGGAATGAGAGGCTGGGAATAAAGAAGGAAGAATGAACATTTCATGAAGCTTCCCTGTAAGGTAAAAATACAGAATATTTTTTATGCAAAGGTATTAGCAAAGATCATTATATGTTTCTACCATCCCCTTAGGGAGAGTCTATTACCATTGGTCTTTGGTAGAGATCCCAGTGATGGATACAAAACTTAATGATAGATACAAAGATAAAATTCCGCTGTTATTGTGTGAATTTAATGTTTTGTGACATTAGTTATTAGAAATGATGGTTTAGATGCTACAAGTTATAGTTCTGATTCAGATTTTCATTAGCAATTAGATCTGATATTCTGTGCATCAAAGACTCTTCAGCTTAGATTCACAAAGGACTGGGTGTGCCCTTATCATTCAGGAAGATTTTCAATAAAATTCAGTTTCATAACCCTGTGTTACCCTCTTTTCCATCCTAGACTGAGTTTTCCTACCTTCTTTTCAAGCCCATGGATTTGCAGGCATGTTATAACTCTTGAAAGTGGGATCCTATGGAGTTTTGTTCCAAAAAATAGAGTGGTAATTATGAACATGAAAAATAATATTTCTAAACTAGTTAAGATTCCATGACATTTCCTATTACCATAATAAAATGAAAAAAAATCAAATACTGTATTTCTCACAAATGAAAATGTGTTAAATCTATCATGGACTCTGATTCAGTTTAACAGCAGGATTGCATGCACCTGAAAAACAGGTTTGTAAATGAAAGGGTTCCAGACACTACCTTATAAGAATAACAGGCGCCACTATGTTGGAGACACAGATAACAGCCCTGTTAAGAATGGTTGTCTTTTATTGTAGTCTCATGCAATTTAAAACCAGCTCCTGAGTTTCTTTCTTGTGTCAGATTCACAGTGGGTAAAATTTAATCTTGTGAATTTTTCCTTATATGAAAATGTAAATTCACTGTTTTATATTTCTTTTTTCATGAATTTACACTTACTTTGTAGCCATTGTTACTCCCAAATTAGATTCATTAACCATCTATATAAGATGAAGGATAGTATGATCTCAGCTGAAGAAAGTGATGTTCAAAAGCATGGCTTGCTCTTTCTAACCATATTTATTACTGTTTTGACTAATGCAGTTTACTATTATTTGACTAGTATCTATAAATATTTTATTGGTCATCATATTAATACTTCTTTTCTTTGGTTCTGCCAAGAAAGCCACTCATGCTAATTCTTAATGAGAACATATTTCATCTTCATTTAGGTCTTACAAAGTTATGAGCAGTGAACAAATTGTCAGTGAAAAAAATCTTATTTTACTCACCCCACTATTCTCTTTTTTCCCCTTTTCCTCATGACGACTGAAACAGTTTATTTAGTATGGTAGTCCTGGAAACAAAGACAAACATCATCTCAACAAGTTTGATAGTAATCAGTTGTTCAGCAGACATTACAAAACTGTCTTATCTCCTAATTACTCAGGAAGGCACAAGCTGCACTCTCAGGGCTTTCCTGAAATGCAGTGAATTTGTATTTCAGTTGTACATCCATCTTTTGCTTCTAGAGAAGCAAGAAGATGGTAGAAAAATCTTCCATGGAAACCACTATTCAGCTTCCTGCCCCAGCTGTTTTTCAAGTCTCTGATCTTGAAGTCCGACTTCATCAATGGCAAATACAAACAGCTACAGAGCTGCAATGAAGCTAGTGAAGGTCTCCTTGAGTCTGTGCATCATAATATATGATGGTAACAGGAGAGCTAAAATAAAATGCTTGTAAATACAGAATATAAAGTCAGTATATGAAAGGAAAAGGCTTGGAAGATTTAAGAGTCTGTAGGAACAAAACCCAGTGGTGAGTTTGTTTCATCACTCTCAAAACATATAGGAAAATTTAAAAAATTGTTCTCACTAAGTGATAAGAAGGTGAAGGTTTAAGTGTGTGAAGAGAAAGGAGGAGGTGTTAGGGATGGTATGAGTTTGCTGGACTGAGTGATTTGGCTCCTAAGAAGCTGTGTTGAGTGTTGAGGAAGGGAGAAGGGAAAATGAGGAATTCCATTCTAGTCAATAAAATGTTAAGGAGAAGCATTGCATGAACAGCTCATTTTTTTGCTTTTTGATTCCTGCCTGCTGAATGTAAAGGCAATAATTACTTTGGGGTTTTCAGGAGAGAATGCACTGAAAATTTTTATTCCAGGAACTGTTCCATTTTTTTATCCATAATATTGTATGCTGCATGTAAACAGTTACTAGGAGGGGTAAAGTGATAAAAAAAAGTTTAATATACTGATGGAAGAACCGCATGGACAAGGCTTAAAGAAATTCAGGCCTGAGATGTTATTCTGAACTAGCTGCAGCATGTTTCCTTCTTCATACTCTCAGAAGAGCCACCTTGTTACTCTGCTCATGTAATTCCATTTTTTGAGATAGAAACCTGCTCTAATAAGATCTAAAATAGCCTCTTCTAAACTTGAATAAGGTGGGCTTTTGTTTTTCTGTTTCTGAACACCCTGTTCTCATGAGCTAAGGTTCTTCTCTGAGAGGAGATCCAGGGAACTTCCAGACCATCCTGGAGATCCATATGAAACAAGAGTGATGTACAATAGGGAAAGAGAAGAAATCTGTCGTGTTCTTTTTACTCTTTTTTTTTTCAACTCTTAAGCAAATATGTGTGCATCCAGAATCAGCCAAATCAACCATTTGGTCTTGACTTCTTCCATCTTCCCTACTTGGATAAAATGGACAATGATGAGCATGAGTGCAGGTCAGGAATGACAAATGGCAGATATAATAGGGAGTTTCTGTCATGCTTTCTATCCCTTGAAAAAGTGTGCCTCAATAGTATCTGAAGGCCTCTGATTGTTGAGTTGAGAGCTTCAGCATGGCTATCCTGCCTTTATGACACTAAAAGTTATGAAGGATGGATATTCACTTTGTCACAATATCCCATTCTCAGTGATTCTTTCTGTAGAGGAGTGTGACTGAGCTTCCCAAGACAGCCTGGACTTTTTTTCCTCTGCATTTACCACCATGAAACATAACCACAATGGAGAAGACACAGCCTTTATCTCTCTGTTCTGTATGAAATTTGACCTGCGATTCATAAGAGGTGATCCTCACTTTCCAGTCTGCCACTCTTCCTGAAGGCTTCCTGCTTAGATTTGATTGATAAGTGAATGCATTTTCCAGATATGCTTTCTTACCTTTTTTTTCAGCCCCCCTCAACCCCCTTCCTCATTTTTGAAAAGAAGCAATGAGGGGGAAGAAATGGACTGTAAAAGAAGCACAAAAGCAGAGATTTTCTGAATGATGAGAGCAGACTCAAGGGGCCTCCAGGTAGAAATGGGGTAATTGGACAGCATAGTATCATATGACTTCAAGTCATGTTGTGATTAGCAACCATACGTCATTCAATTATACATGTCCAAATACTAGTCTGTCTTCAACAATCATTATTCTGGGGCCTCTCTTTGTATCTTTAGCTCACAGTGAAGGATGCTTTGTTCCTTTAGGCATAGAGGGGATTTGTCAGATACCCTTCAGCTTGTGTTCAGGAGGAGGGGAGGACATGTGCTTGCAGCCTGTCTCGGCGGCACTGCCTGTCGTGGCAGGTATGGCACGTCTATGACAAGGACTGCCCACACAGCTGCTCAGTTTCCTCTTCTTCCGATGTGGTTTTGATATGTCTGCATCCAGTCCTACTTTCCTCAGCCCATCAATCTTCCTGGACACACATGCCTTGGCTCCTCAACTTTCAGTGCATTCCAGTGAATGGTTTTTGGTTTTATAGTTGCTCAGGATGAGTATTTCTCTTCTTGCAGAAGTTTTAGGCTACCATAGTACTTCTCTGAAAGTATTCACAAGTGAGGGAGTTGGGAATAGGGCCTAAAGAATGCAAGACCACTGTGCTGTCTGAGATCTTTCCTATATGTTGGGTATTTCTTAATGAAAAAACATAGAGCCTCTTCCTTTTCTTCTTTCTGAATCTTCTGTTTAGGTTGAAGGAAATCTTTCTGTAACACAGGCTTGCATATGGTATGAGTCTCAAACTGCCGTGACTAATAAAGGTGGGGGATGGGCATTGCTTTCTAATCACAACATGACATCCACAGCAGCTTTTAAAAAGCATCTTTTGAGCTAGACTGATTAGTGCTGCTCTATTGTTCAGAAATGTCTGAGAAACAGTCTGTATCTAGTATATTTTGAAATGTGCGTCTGTTTCAAACTATATGGAATATTCAAAATATGTTTTGCATATGTGTAACTACGTATAACAAAAAATGGTATATATGAGGTACATCATATGCGTGACTACACTGGGTCAGTCACACAGGACACTCATTTTTTTTTATATTGTTACACTAATTTCTTTTTTCCTAAAGAAGATTTATTTTTCATACCTCTATACAGCCTGTAAGTACTAGGAAAAATCTTTCCTCTTTTAAAATTAAATTTATAGAAATCTCCTGACACATACATCTTGTCACATAAATCAGTTTTGAATATACCTCTTAAGACAGGCTTTGTGTAGACCTAGCTAGTATGGAGTAATTATGACAACTGTTCTGTGTCTTCAGGAAGGAAAAAACAGCTATTTATACAAACCCATGAAATTTTATTGCTATTTCTGAACACCATAAGTCATTAGTAGACTTTAAATGTCCATTGGAAGTGCCTGCCTCAGGGCTATGTTGCTTTGTCCTTGGCCTGTCCCTGAACATTGAAAGTTAGCTGTAGTCCTTTTAAGGTTTATATGCAGATAAAGTACATTAAAGACTTTGAGTCAATGAAATTTACAGCCACTTGAGCAAGCTGCATCCCTTCCAGTCTCTTCTTTCAGTGGAAGAGGAGAGAAATCTGAATGTTGCCTTGATCAGAGGGAAATGAGTGGGGAAGATATGTGGAAAGTCAATAGTAACTGTTCTGCTGCCTCCTTTCCTGTGACTGAAGTACCTTGAAAAGAGGTTTATTTGTATCAGGTAAAACACAAAATACTTCAGTCCTGCAGCAAAACAGGGAAAGCACCCTGGGAACAGCACTTACCCTCTGCCCCAATAGCCTTGTTTTGTTTGAACCTTTGGCACAGGGAGGCTTCTCTCCCACCCAGAGAAGGCAGAAAAAGCACAAACTAGAGTTTTTTGTTTACACAGAAAGCAAGAAGGCCTCTTCCTCCTTTGGGTTTCTCTCCAGAAATCTTCTGTTGCATCACCTTTTCCTACTGCAAAAGCCTCGTAGGGGGGTTGCGTGCAGTATGGAATTCAGTCTGCCTCACTTGCCAGCCATTGTACTTGGCTTTTTTGTTGTTTGTTTATTTGTTTTATACTCATCTTTCTGTGGCTTTGACTCAGACATAAATGTTTATTGACTTCTGTATTTCTTTTTGCTGTAAGCATTGTTTTTAGTCAGTATAAGCTCCTGGGAAGTCATTGATCCAGAGACCAAAATTTACATTTCCCTATATATAAGATAGCAAAAGAGGAAGATAGCAATATGTTCCCACTTCTCAACGAGGAGTCATTTCCTTTGCTCTCTGTACTAATGTTTCTCATACCTAGGCCAAAACAGGAAAGCTTTATAGCTGTTATACCTGCGATATTGACTGATATAACATTAGTGAATATGAACAGAGGTGTTCTATGTTATATTCTAGTGAACAAGGAATAGAAATGAAACCAGCCACTCTTTTCAGAGGAGCTACAATTTCATGATGCTGGGCAGAAGCAGTAGCCTATATATCCTATCCATTACCCTTTAAACCAAAGGTTCTCAGCTACAGTACCAGGTGCCACCTCCATGCTTCATCTTCATACCAGAACTGTGGTTTAAGCAATGCTGTCCATGGGCAGTTACCCCACCAGCCGGTAAGCAGCTAACACTGATCTACTGGCGCCAGCATTTTATTGTTGCTCTGTTCACAGTACTTGCCACAGGCATTTACAGACATAGGAGCATAAATATTGGATCCCCATTTTCACCCCAGTGAAATGAAGGTATTCTACTGTAAGGCAGGGGGAGGGTATATTGTGGACAGAGGAAAGAGGTGATGGAATGTGAATGGAAAACCAGAGGTTACACACCTGCTGCTGAGAGCTTGACACAGGCACAATATCCTGGGCTTTCCTGAAAGGGTCTCATGGACAGCACTAACACAGCAAATTAAACCTGGGATCCCTTCCCTAAAACTTTTCATCCCTCAGATTCATAATCTTCTGACACATTCTTTGTAATATCTGTAATATTCCAAGAGAGATAAGATACATATTGATCACAGCTGTCTGTTCCTTTAAGCATCAAGAAGCCACATGTTGATCTCCAAAACAGCACATCTGTCATGACATTATCACGGGGATTTTCAGGGCATTCATACTGATCTGATTGAGGATGAAAAACCCTTTGCAGTGCCATCTTCCTTCATGAAGGGCCTAAATTTCCAGTGATGTTCTTGCATCTTGGGTATGCCATAGCCAGCATGATGACAGATATTGGAAGTCTCAGAGATTTGATCTGAAAGACAGATCTGAATTTTGTCACACGCATGAATATCCTCACTACACTGATTGAACTGTTTAGGCATTTGGAGCAATATCCCCATGGCAGGACTGCACATGCCATGTTGTCTATGGTGTTTCAGTGCACATGGATAAGTGTTTGAACTCAGTCCTTACTCACATCTCTTGCTGCAGGTGAATGTGTTGTATTACCCCCATAGATCATTTAATCTGTTAATTTACAAAGGGATAAGATTTTAATGCTTCGAAGCTATTACTTTTAACACTGGCTTGTGGTGCTTTCTCCTCGTCTGTGCAGTTTGTGTCTGAGAAGGGCAATCTTTTTGCTGTAGATAATGTGAATGGTACAGTACAGTAAGTGTTAATCTGCAAAACTGTGCAGCTCCACCTGGCCTAAATCACTAGACTCCTTCCCCATGCATGTGCAACTGCTCCTCATGTTAATGAGGAAAGCATGCTCTTTGAAGAGGAAATACACACATCACGCTTCACATACTAAAGCACTCAAGATGTTTTTTTGACATGCCAGAGATAAGTAGCATGACGCACATATACATATAATACTTGATGAGGTACCATAATATATACAAAACTATTATCACTCAGCTGTCTTCTACTACACATGCTGAGACTATCAATAATCACACTTGGTTTGGATTTCTGGGTAATATCTTGAATTGAATTCAGATACAAGTATAACCTGGCATGAAGCCTTTTTTTCTGTATTACAGGAAAAGCAGAGCTAATTAAAAAAAATGTTGTGTTCACTGAGATTTTGAAGCACGTATCTGCAACTATTTTGTGCAACTGGATGATTTTAATTTTTTTTTTTTAATGTTATATACTCTCTTTCTTCTCCATTCTTCCAGCTTTGGCTTAGAAAAGTACAGAAGGAAGAATGTAATCCTTCAAATGTCTTATATTTGTGAGAAAAATGTAAACAAAACATAAACTGAGTCTGATTTTTTTTTAAAAGAAGTCTGGCTTTGGTCAACTGCATTTGAATAAAAAAATAACTGCAGAAGCTTGATCAGACTCAAAGGTCATGCTAGAGTGAGAATCATAGTTAAAGAATGAAAATAAATGTAACAAACCAAAAATATTATAAGTATTTCAATGAAATCATAGAATTTTTAAAAAAATCAATATTGACTGGGTAGCCTGAGCACACGGAAACTTGCAGCTGGCAAAGAGAAGTAAATATGTTCTGTAGAGTATTTTAGACTCATTGACCACTCTAGCAATTTAGAAATAGGGCTTGTAATAGGACCGGTAATCCTTAGCCAGTACCTAGCTGGTACTCTTGTTTTCCATATTGCCAATGAATCAGGAAGCAAATGCCTAAACTGCATTGCAAATGGCTTTATGTTTTGTGTTCATGCTTTTATTTTTGCAAGGTCAGGCTCCTGATCTACCTGTGTATCTAAAACTCTTATTCATACCAACTAATACATATGCAAGAAGAATGCTGTATTTGACCTCATTTCTGCACAGAGTAAGACAGAGAAAATTTGATTGTAAGTGGTATGAAATAATCACTCTAAGGAAACATCTCCATCTGGAGGTATATACTACATTCAAAGAACTACATATAATTATCTGGAAATGGACATTGCTTGGAAGACAAATAGATAAAATTGCAAAATGTTTAGATGGGCTGAGAGCAAAGATAGTAATCCAGTCGAAGTACTAAACTGATCTGAGTTGTAGGCATAACCAGAGAGGGTAAAAAGATTAAATAGCACAGTTCATCTCAAGTCCCTGCTTTGACATGTCTACAGGACTCTGAATCAATTACATTTTATGACCAGGTGACCCACCTGGTGGATGAAGGAAAGGCTGTGGACGTCATTTACCTGGACTTTAGTAAAGCCTTTGACACAGTCTCCCATAATATTCTCCTTGGGAAGCTGGCAGCTTATGGCTTGGACAGGAGTACTCTTCACTGGGTAAAAAACTGGTTGGGTGGCTGAGCCCAGAGAGTAGTGGTAAATGGAGTTAAGTCCAGTTGGCAGCCGGTCACAAGCGGTGTTCCCAAGGGCTCTGTTTTGGGGCCAGCCTTGTTTAATATCTTTATCAATGATATGGATGGGGGGATTGAGTACACCCTCAGTAAGTTTGCAGACGACACCAAACTGGGCTGGAGTGTCGATCTGCTGGAGGGTAGGATGGCCCTGCAGAGGGACCTGGACAGGCTGGACCGATGGGCTGAGGCCAACTGTATGAGGTTCAACAAGGCCAAGTGCCAGGCCCTGCACTGGGGTCACAACAACCCCATGCAATGCTACAGGCTTGGGGAAGAGTGGCTGGAAAGCTGCCTGGCCGAAAAGGACCTGGGAGTGTTGTTCGACAGCCAGCTGAACATGAGCCAGCAGTGTGCCCAGGTGGCCAAGAAGGCCAACAGCATCCTGGCTTGGATCAGGAATAGTGTGGCCAGCGGGAGCAGGGAGGTGATTGTTCCCCTGTACTCAGCACTGGTGAGGCTGCACCTGGAATACTGTGTCCAGTTTTGGGCCCCTCACTACAAGAAAGACATTGAGGTGCTGGAGCATGTCCAGAGAAGGGCAACAAAGCTGGTGAAGGGTCTGGAGCACAGGGCTTATGAGGAGCGGCTGAGGGAACTGGGGTTGTTTAGCCTGGAGAAGAGGAGGCTGAGGGGAGACCTTATCACTCTCTACAACTACCTGAAAGGAGGTAGTAGTGAGGTGGGTGTTGGTCTCTTCTCCTAAGTAGTTAGCGATAGGACAAGAGGAAATGGGCTTAAGCTGCGCCAGGGGAGGTTTAGATTGGATATTAGGAGAAATTTCTTCATGGAAAGAGTAGTCAAGCATTGGAACAGGCTGCTGAGAGAGGTGGTGGAGTCACCATCCCTGGAAGTGTTCAAAAAATGGGTAGATGTGGCACTTGGGGACATGGTTTAGTCTAGTCTACCCTTAATTGGTTTAGTGTGGACTTGGTAATGTTAGGTTAATGGTTGGACTGGATGATCTTAAAGGTCCTTTCCAACCTAAAAGTTTCTATGATCCTGTGATTCTATGATTTTCATACTTCCTAATATGTATACTGTTATAATTCTTGTTCTTTTCTTAACTGCTTTCATTTTTTGTGTACCTTTGTGTGCCTTAAAAGGGAATTACTTCAGTGAGTAAACCAACTTCACTCAAATCTTCAGAAAAACACAGTTGGATTTTGGGTTTCAGTCCTCTCCTCCCTCATGGTACGTTTTTATTGTTAGGGCCCTATTTCTATTTCCAGAGACTGCATAAAAAAGAGCTTACCTCTTGCATTGATTGAGTTACACTCCTCCAGATTAGAAGACCCAACACCGAACAAGAAAGCCTATACTGGGGTACCACGAATATATGACCCTAACTGTGAATAATTAGGATGATATAATAGTTAATGTTTTCTTTCTTCAAGAGATTTATGAAAAGTATTGATAAGGAATTTGAAGAGCCAGCAGTAGCAAACATGGGAATCTGGCTATTCTTCATACAGAAGAATGTCACATAGGCATTGCAATGGCTCTTGATATGGAGTATCCTTTTTCAAACAGACTTTGGATCAATGTGAAAATTTACACCTTTTCCTCTCTATCCAGAATTCATCTTCTACTGCATTTCCTTGCCTATTACACAATAAGTTTTCATTAATTTAGGGGTTTTGCTGCTGGCTGAAAAACTCAGCACCTCCAGTCAAATATCCTCCACAACTTGGAGAGAAGCAAGAACATGAACAAATGTTGCTGAGGAGAATAAAATAAACAGGAAGCACTTACTTAAAAAGCCAGATCATGACATGCCCCCTTGCACAAGTGTATTGCAATCCTATTTTATTGTGTGAACCTCTATTTCCTGCAGTACAACTGCATCCATCAGAGCACAAGATGAGCAGTATTTCATGAGTGAGAGCACTGTGAATTTTTTTCATTTGTTACCTTTCAATATAACATTATGTCTCACTTACTCCACACTAGCTGAAGTCTGCACAGAGGAATCATTTTGTTGGCACTCCTCTGATTCTTTCTGCAACAGTATTTGAGCACATCTTCAACAAGAACAAACTCCTCCTTAGCTCCCAGTCTGGGGCAGAAAAGTAGTACCCACATTTGACAGAGATGAAAGAAGAGATTAAGCCACTTTGTACAACATAAGGAGCAAGTGCCAAGGACTCAAAAAGTATCCGGCTCTCTCAGATTGCACTCCAGTGCCCTAATTCATGGAGCAATTAGTCTCTTGTGTGCATCATGGCTTAAATCACTATACATCATGCTCTCTCTGCAATGAATGTAAGAGTGCTAAGACTAGCAAACATTATCAGGGACCAATCCACTGCAGGACAGTGCTAAGTTCAGCTTTCCCTGCTCAGCAAGCAAGCTGCATGTGAGCATTGTGGAACAAACAGTATAGGCTCATCTAGCAAAACCCCAGCAGCAGGGCTAGATCACTTTGGTTTTTAGCTGCTGTTTCCCAGCCAAGTGTGTCAGTGAGCCAGACTCACACTGGTTTTATTGGATTGTGCAGTGGTAGAAGGACCATTCAGTTTGCACTTGTTTTCCAACAAGTCTCTGACCTTCCTATTACAAGTGTCTACCATCCAATTCCTGCAGTCATGATGTATTTGAAATTCAGTGGCAAGCTTTTCTAATAATGCAAAATACACAATTTTTCATCCATCCCTTATTTTTGAAGGTTGGATTTGCTAGGAGGAAAATCATTTGGGACTACTACTTGGACTCAGAAGAAACAACCTATTCCAGATGGAAAAATTAAGAGAGGTACAGAGAACTGAAAGAGGTCTCACAGAAATCTTTGTGTAGCTTTAGTGACAGGGATTGCTTTACATTCTGACTATAACAAACACTCATTTCATTGCAGCTTTAACTCCAGCTGGGAGCCCAGCTATGCATATTGTAAAGTAATATAGAGTGAAAGGATAGTTGTATGGTAAAAACAAAGTACTGGGTGTCAGGAAGTATGGTTTTCAGACCTGAATTTGCCCAGGACTATGCACTGAAACAAACCATTTGGTCTGTTTCTCTCTGAATAACTACTTGTAAAATTAATGTAGTACTTACGTACCTTTTGGAGGTGCTGGACTGCTAAGGTGGTTTCATGGAGGGTTATTTTGTGTGCACAGTAGAAGTTGCTGAAATGCCATCTGAGACACTGACAAGAGTATTCACTGCCTGCCTTTAGCATAATTCTCAATCATCTAGCTAAAAAGATTTCAGATAGTTACAAGCTTTAGCCAGACAGTAGAAGTGGTATCATCAATAACTGTTTAAATGTAATGTTTTGACCACAGGCAGGGTTTTCTACTTCCTTTTTTTTTTTTTTTTTTTTTTTTAAGATATCTAAATTTAAGCAACTGAAAGTCTAAATTTAACTAAGCAAAGTCTTCCTGGGTTATCTGTACTAGCCACAGAGAACAGTATTCTCCAGCAGAAGGTCATTCTGAATATCTAAATTAGGTTTTGCTTTTAAACTGACTTTCAGAAGAATCGTCACTGGCTATGCAGGGAGTAGAGGGTAATTAAGCATGGGATGCACCTCACCAGGCTTCAATGCCTGATAGGTACATGTCTTCACCTGAACTAGTCATTTAGGTTCAGCAGGGAGAAATAAGCACTTCAGAGTGCAAAATACACATTTATCACAAGAGATGCATGTTTGCCTGAGGAGCCATGAAGACAAGTTATACAGTTGATATTAAGTAAACCTCTCCATTGAAGAAGTCTCAAGTTATATTCCTAATGTTTGAATACCTCTTTCTTTCCTGTCCTCTACCTGTCCCCGGTATGAAATAGGTGTACTGATTATCCTTAGTGTTTAAAGACTAGTACTTTGATTTTCAACACAGCTTGAAACAAAGATTATTATCCTCAAAACTCTGCCAGTAAATAGTTTGATCTGTCTTTTACTCTGAAGTGACAAAACTTTTGTTGAACAGACTTCTTGGGTTCAGGATTTAATTTTAAGGTAGGAATGCCAAACCCAAATAAGCCAGCACTCAGGGCAATCTGCCCGATTCAGAAGAGGAACATGAGGCTCCGTTCTTCTCATGCCAGATGAGAACCTGATCCTCCATGCTGCTGGCAGCTCTTTTCTGGGCGTCTCTTTTTCCTCTACCTCCCACTCTCCTTGCCTCCCTTCCCCCACCTCTGAAAAAGTTTTGTCAGGTTTGACTTGCTTTCCTTCTCCATCAGAACAGAAACACATTTTACAATCTAAAATATGTGAAAAAAAGAAAGCTTTGTTTTCAGCCCAGCCCGCCTAAAAGAATCCTAGCATCAGCAGGTCAGTAAAATCAGTTTTGCTTAAGTGGTCAAAAGCCTCTGTTTTAAAAGAGAAAAATACAGATTGAGGCAAGCATTAAATGAAAAAAGAAAAAGATTTAGGAAATAGAAATTAAGCTAGTCTTTCAAAACAACTTATATAAAAAAAAAAATTGTTTCCTTTCATTTTCTGGCTTCACTCAGTTTTCTGTTTCTATGTGTTCCAATTGCATTTTAGTAGAGAGACGTATTATTGCATTCTTTTTGCTGTAGATACTGCTTTGTGGTAAACTGAATTTGATCCCTCTTTTTTCAATACTTTTGTCAGGCTAAATAAAATTATTCTAATGTTTGCTGAGTTTGTCTAACAAGAAGTACACTCACATCTTCTGATTTAATTTCTTTCAAAACATCAAAGAATGAAAAATCTCTCAGTCTGAATGTTGTTTCCACCTTCATTTTTACCCCTTTTTAATACTGCTCTTTCTGCTCTCATTAAAATAGTAACACTAGGTTATGATCTGGGAGACTGTCACAGAAAATATGGCTCCTACATGGAAGATTTTGCTGACCAGGGGTTACAAAAGTTTTTTATGAGACTCTAGTTGATAACAGAAAAAGGACTCCAGCGCAGTCCTGTTCTGAAGATCCTTAAGTGACAGAGCCTATCGCCTTTTATCATGAAGGTTTTCTCCTTGTGCTTGGCCAGTCTTCATCTTTAGTCTTGCTGCTCACTGCCTGTTCCATGACCCTCTTTTCACCTTTTCTCCTTCAGCTTTCCGGGTGTCTAGAAGCAAGGTGCCTCCAGAGTCCATGTTACAGTTGGATAAATCTTGCTCACCTTAGCCACAGCAATTTGAACAGTGACATTACTATGGAAAGCAAAATTGATGCACTGATAGCAGGTTCCCTGTGGACCAGGCTCTCAAATCAGAGGAAAGCCCAGGTGATTTTGAGGCAAGTGACCTCTGCTCCATTCTTTGCACTAAAGCCTGTGCTAAACATGTTGCATCATTGCCTGCACAAAGTACAGCAGCAAGTGCAGGACGTTTCTGTTCTTTCTGATTCTCAGCAGGGTGTTGACCATGTGCCCAGTCTTGTACAATGTTTAAGAACATATTTTTCTCTCCCAGAAGGTCATTGCATAAGTATTGGATATACAATGCAATATTAAACCTCAGAAGAGCTCTCTGAAAGTGATTTTCTTTTTCTTGCTAGTAAAAAAGGACAAAACTCCACTGTATTTTTCACTTTGAATAAAATCAAAAGCGGAGTTGGCTGCTCAGGAATTTGTTCTGCCAGAGATGGTGTTATGCTTAGAGCACAGGGGTCATTAAATATACCAGTATGCTCTTACAAGAATAAGGCACAAAGGCTTCAGATCTAGTGTTAGGTACTAAGGGAAAAGCCTATTTGAATCAGAATCCTGCCATGATTTTTTAGGTCCATCTAATAATGATCCAGGTACCTCAAACTTTGTCATCAATTTCTCACTTCCTAATTATTGTCAACTACATATTAGAAATGGATTAAATGCTTCCTGTGCAAAACACTTTGTGTGAGGAAGGGTAAATGTATGACAGTTTTCATGAGGAGAAAATCTCCAACGTCTTCTGGAGGACAGGTTTAATCCAAACACATCATGACTTCAAGAGGTGTCTGGATCTGACCCCCTTCAGATCCTTCACTGTAGTTATAGTGCCCCACTGTTTAGTTTCTGTTTAGATGATTATGTAGAGTATGACATTTTCCTCCCAATTTAATTGAAAAGAACAAAGAAGTTTCATTTTGATTTTCCAGATCCTGAGAAAAAAGATGGTATTTCACTACCCATCTTAAACTACTTTGCACAGAGTTCCTCTAGTACTAATTAGCACTGCTGTTTAAATTCAAGGATTTACAGGACAAGTGATATCTCTGGAATAAAGCTGTAGAACAAGATTACACCACAGTCACATTTTAGCTATTTTCTGGAAGTGTTCCTGAAGTATGAATACCAACATCCAAAAAACTGCAAAATCATGTGCAGGAGAAAAAGAATTTCTGCTTTTGAAATGGCAAAGCAGACACACAAATATCGAATGGCTTGCTATGGATGAAAGGTAGACAAAAACTCCCCCTTCTCAGACTTCATCATTTGTACCACATTTTCAGGGCTAGAACCTAGGAATGAAATCTTGCTCTCATTGTGTAGGGTAAAAATTCTGTCATCTGCTTTGAAGTGAGGTTTTCACAATGGGCTTGCTAATAAATTCATTTGAGCTAAAAAAAACCTGTCAGCAGATGACAGCAGGAAGTCTTTTTCTCTCTGGAGGCAACTCATGAAAAAGCTTTGCAGCCATAAATACAAAACCAATGCTGTAGTTGGCATTGTTCTCATTACAAGTAATGAAATGGAGTGATTGTTGTGGGTCTCATCTAACGTATTGTTAGATGCATCTCATGTAGGTGTCTATAGCAGATCTGACCACCTGAGTCTCCTTTCACTGTCAATGGAGAGAGACCATCACTGTAAGATAATGATTTAGCCTATACATATCCTAGCTATATATATCCTATATACATATAGGATGAGATGAGTTGTTCCTCAGGAATGTCTGTTTTCTCCATCACCTTTCAAGTGACTTTGTGGTGGCCCTCAGATCCTGCATCTGGCTTGATTAAGTCTTTTCTCACTATCCAACTGCACTTTCATGATCAGCCTACATTTTCCAATTGCAATTGCACTTCCATTTCATCATTGCAATCCAGCTCCAAGGCTTCTCTGACAAACAAATCCCAGAGTGGTTTAGCAGCTGTACATGTGACATATTGCAGACACAGTATGCTGAAATTCATTGTAAAAATTCAGATTTTATATGGTACTTTGACATATTTGAGTGAAAGCACAAACTGTACAATCCAAGAGCAGATGTTCATTAATCAGCCTTGTATCATGTGTTCTTTACTCTTTATTGTGCTGTTTCAGAAGCATATTTCCAGACTAGTTCAGTCATCTCCAAGACAGCCTGAGTCTTCTATTGTCTCATCAGTATAAGAATATAGTCAAGTTCCTACCTTTTGGAGAAGATATTTTGCCTGAGCAGTTCCATGTGTGCTGAAGCATGTCCATCTGGCACCCCTGAAGGGAACTGAATGTGATAAATATTACTACAAATTAGCATAGTTTGAAACCTTGGCTCCAAAAAAAGGTTTAATTAACTGTATTTACTAAATGGTCTTGGGATGTGTTTTAAGACTACTCCCTGCAGAGAGATGAAGGTAAACAGAGACTTTGATGCTACACGTGAGTGTTTGCATGTGCAGACATGTCTCCTCTGATCATTTTTCTTGTCCAAAATCTGTATTTTGTGTCTTATTTTCTTGTTCCAATTGGAATATTCAACAACTTAGTCATTGCCAGTAAAACTTTTGGGTGCCTTAAGTCTTCAAAATAAAATGTCAATAGCTGTTTTTTTAACACATGACTCAAGGTAAAAGTGGTATTGCCAAGGTTTATCATTTGTTAAACTTTCACTCAGTGCAGATACAATCTGTTTGCCTGGGAGTTGAAACAAGAAAGAACATGTATGCCAAGGCGTAAACAAAGATCTCATATGATTATAGTGCTGATTTGTCTTTGGTTAAAATATTTCACGGAACAGCTATGGACCACCAGGCACATACTTATGGACAGGTATTCAGTCAGTAAATCAGTGGATGTTCTCCTTTTGGCAACAGCCAATGTTAGGTGTAGGATGAACAGCAGTAGAAAAGCAGCCAATTTTTGGAGAAAAGGTAAAAGTAGCAGCAGAAGATAATAAAGGGCAGCTGGAACCACTCCTAGGTGGCTAGACAGATGGAAATTAATTCAGACAGTTTCAAAAGTAAATTAAATTATAACATTCAAGTATGTGCAAAAATCAAGAGACTGAGCAACAAAAGACATTAGGAAAACCTAAAAAATAAATTGAAAGATGAATCAACAACTGCTCAGCTTTGCTGCTTTAGGTGAAATAAAACTCCAGATGGACCAACACCAAGAAAAGTAAATGTGGTGAGGATACTTCAGATTCATATTACGTAACTCATCCGTATACTAAAAGACTGATCCACCTGAAAAATCTTACACACTCACAATAGTGTTTTCCAGAAGAAAGAAGGAATACTATTTCACAGAAGGATACTGGATTAGGTCTTCAACTGATGCAAATTGGCTTAGCTACCTTGATTTCAGTGGAGTTATGCTAGTTAATTCCAGACTAGATCCTCAACTGAAGTTTTTACTTGTAAAAGTTTCAAATGTTTCATTTAATGCCTTCTGTGTTGGAAAAATTCTCTCTTCCACTCTTCCTCCATACTTCTGATTTTGTCCTATAATTTTCTCAGCCTCTTTTTGTGGTCATTAATGCCTTCTGCTGAATTAATTAAATTAGAACAAATATTTTTCAGGAAGACATAATAGGAATAAGGAATGTATCACTTGAGTTCATTTGCAAGGCAGAGCAATCCCAGTCAAAATGGTGTTTCAGTTACTCATTTTGGGAATCTATAGTTACACTGGTATTTGTCTTTTATTCTTTGGAATCTGGAACTGACCTTTATCATAATTTTAGTTTTTTTTATAAGGCCCTTGATTTTACTCAGTAGTGTACAATGTCAGATTTGGTGTCAATGTAATATACTGATAAATATAATGTCAGCTTCTCTTTTGAGTTTATATCTGAAAAAAGATGATTTAAATATATAATTAGAAAATATATAATATACAATACATTTATAAGATATAATAAGTGGTGAGATTAGGAATGATAGGGCAAACTCCAATGTATTACCCAAGGTCTTAAGAAATGGGACATGTATTTCCTAGTTCAGAGGTTTTCTATATTATCCTTGGAAACTTCTTACTCTGTTTGATTCAGTTTCCTTTTACTTCAGTTTAATGAGTCCTTATCAATAGATAGTGAGGATAAAGTTGCTAGTACCTGAAGTGTTAACTTGACATGTACAGGTGAAATATGGTTCGTCCTACCCAAGTTTGCCTTCTGTGCTGGGTCCTTCAGTGCTATAGTCTTTAGTCTTCATAGACAACAGAGGAAAAACTACTTCCAGAAGATGCTTGTTCCCACCATCTCATATTCTTCTCCTACGTCAAGGTGAATCAATCCCTAAGATGTCCATTTTGTTCTCCCTGGGCTAGAAAGAGCCTAGATATCTAAATAGCTTAAACTTTCAAATAGCTGAAATTAGAGGACATAATCACACATATGGTCCATATATCAGTCACAAGTACAGCCAAAGAAACAGTTTTGAGAAGACTAATATTTATAAATTGTGATATACATAAACCTACTTATATAATCACTGATGCTCATTGCTGGATGGGAATTTCCCAACAATTCACAGTAGAAGTGTCTGAAGGAAGAATTTGAGGGCTAACAGACGATTGCAATATGCTATGGTTCAGGTCAATCTTTAGGGAATACTTTGCAGATGATCAGTCATAGACTATCTTTTATAATAATCTTCCAGTTATTAGAGGTGCCGTGTGTCAGTGCTTCTGACTTGAACAGGGCAAAATATTCATAGCTGGAAGCAAAACCTATGTGTGTGATGATAGGCATCAGGAAGACATAAAATGAAATTCAGCCAGATTTAGAGAACCATTACAGAACTATTCTGAAGGCTTAAATGATGTGTCACTCTTAAGATCTATAAACTTGCTTATTTTATAGACAATCCCTAAAAGTGATCTCTTATGCCTAGAGGGGCTCAGCTCGCCTTCTTGGGTTTTTTTAACTTTTTTAATAGTTAGGTTATTGGGCAGGCCATAAACTCAAACCCTCTGCCTGGAAGGCAGAAGCTGTCTGTTTGACCTGTGATTGTTCTGTTTTTGCCAAAGGAGGTTGCAGGAGCAACATACAAATAAGTTAGGTCTCTGCCAGTAGGACACATTTACTTGACCTCAACTTGCTTTGCTATTGCTGCAGTATATGCCTGAAAATGAAATAAATTTTTTTAGCTATCTTGCCATTCTCCTTTACAGACTGTTTCAGATTGTTAAGAGGATGTTTTGTGCTCCTTTCAAATCCAGAGTTCCTACAAGAGTTCTTGGGAAGACCTTGAAAGATATATATGTGCATATACAACACATACTTTTTCACCATGATTCAGCTCCAGCATTTTTATACTGTTTATTGGAAGTTCACATTCAAACTACATCAATTTTCAGGTGTTTTGCTTTTTGCAATCAAATCTTTCCCACACTCAAAATTAAAAACTGTCTGGAAAACAAACAAAAAAAAATGAATTGGTTTCTGAACTTTTAATGGTGTTCAGGAACTAGTGTGCAGGGGTAAGCTATAACTACCACCAACACCCATTATCATCAACTAGCACAACATATATTTCCTCAAATCATATAACCAGGGTAGAATGCGTTCTTCCCTGTTATTTAATGAGGTCTAGAACAAACCTAGGAAATTACTTAATCCCTTATCAAGACCAGGACAATCAATCTTCTTCTTGTGGGGATAGAGAAGCTTGCATGATTTACTTTGGTAAAAAGTCAAAGGCTTGTAAACCTTCAGGGTTATGGTCATTCACCAAGAACAGGATAAGCATGGTGATGCTCAGGCAGTGGTATTGTTTATTCTTTTGATCTTTCATTTTTCTTCCCTTTTCTTCCCACAACTACTTTTAGAAGCTAATAATTTACACTCATACATTTGACAATATGAAATATAATACTTTCATCTGCATGGCCATATAAAGCATTCTGATTTTCCCAGTCATCCCTCTCTGCAGGATATGGAGAGAAATCCAGGCAATTAGATACTATTGGCTATAGGTGTAATTCAGTTTCCATATAGTTAGGGCTGCCTTTACTGACAAAGTTTTCTCCTTGTTTGTTACCACTTTAGACTCTTATCACTATACCTAATGCTTTATCTTTACAATTTGGAGCTGTGGGTTTCATAACCTGTTCTGCTGAAAGCAAAATGATAAGGGGAGGAAAGTATCCTAGATATCAGGGGAGAGTTGTGTAATGGACCAAATCTCAATGGCTTGCAGTGCCAGTGACAACAGACTAGAAAACCTGAGCTCCAAATAATAGCTAAAAACCATTAGCATTAGCAATTATATTTACATTTACAACTCTCTTCTCATTGTTATGTGGTATTTTATGTCTGTCTGATTTTGTGTAATTGCTATGTTTGCTATACTCTTTTGCTTCTTCAAGAGCTAAAAGGAAAGGCACAAATCCTACGCTAATTTGCATTTTGTTCTTGTGTTTTAGTCTCTGATCAGTACTCTCAATTGTCTCAGCTAGTGTTAGGGAGCCCAGCAGGTTTAGGACATGGGTGGACTTGCAGTGTAGATACAGCTGTACAGCATCAGGCCTACTTTTTCATAACATGCCACTCTTGAGAGGCCTGCTACACTGAAACCTACTGACAAATTCAGTGGGAAATTACAGAGCCAGAAAATACTGCTATCCTAACAGCAATCTACTGCAGCTTATAATTTATATATTAGCCAAGATTAACTTTAGCAAACAGTATAGTTGAACTGAATTTTCTGCTCCATACTGAAAATTAGACTCCTTTTTGAAGTTCTTTTTCTCTCACCAATCTGTTTCTCCTCTGTATTTCCCCTGCCTTCAGAGATGATATACTGGGTCTCTACTGAAGTTCTTCATGAAAGCCAACAGTCACTGACTTTGTCCTAAAATTGGAGAGGGAGTCATTAAGAATTCTGAAAACGTGAGTATATAACACACTTTATGAATAGTGTAATGAATACTTCGAATTTACCTTCTTTACACCTTACCAAAACCCTCAGTGCATTGATAGGTTTTATTAACTTTCCATGGATTCTTTTTGGTGCTTTCATCCCCCAAATTTAGAAATAAATATCTGAAAAAATATTTTAAATTAAATCCACTGCAACATTTTAAATTAAAACCTCCTGCCTCTGCACACACACACTGCATTAGCACAACTGTGTTACTTCCTTTTGACTGAAACTGAGAGCAGGTCCAGACAAGAAACCCCTGGCTTAACTTCACCCTTGTACACAACTTTTTCTTCTTGGTTCTAATTCACTACTGACTAATCCGCTTTCTGGCAGGGTTTGGGGTATAAAAAGCATCAAAGTAGCTTAAAACCACTTTTGTTCTCCCCTCACTTATATGAGGAGCTACAAAATATACAATCCAACTCATTGTGCTTTATACCACTTTGTAACCAGCCTCCATCCAGTTTTCCTGTCACTAATGGCAGTAAAAGGGTCCTTACTAACTTGAGAAAAGTATGGCCTTAAATGCTGATGGTTTCCTGAACACAGTTCAGATGATACATACACTCAACCTTTGTGTTTCCTGGGATACTGGCCTAACCACCAAGAAAAGTACAAAAACTTCATTCACGTTTCTTTTTTTAGTAGCAGAAAGGCATATTATGTAACTTTGGAAATTTGATAAAGATTTCACTTCAGAGATTGTCTAGTTAATGGAAGCATTCTGGTTTCCTCAAAAGAACTATGTCTTTTTGCAACAATCATGGCTGAAGTGTCCCCCAGGGCTTGGAGTCCTCTTCTGTACTGCTGAAAGGATAATATTTAGAACAGAGACAATCAGCTATTCATCCCCTACCCTGATTTATGTTGTACACTTTGGATAACACTCACCCAGTAGCAGCAATTGTCAAAGCTTTGCCTATCTTCTAAGCCCTGGGTAAGGATGGAAGGAGAATAAGAATCTTGAATGAATCACGGAATATGATACACTCTGCCACTGTGCAAAGTAGTTACAGACACATTAATATGCTTCTCTGGAAATGCTTTTGACCTCAGTGTCTTCAGAGCCTCAGCTTAGTACTGGTTTTGCCATGAATAAGAGCTATTTGGCTATGGAATCTGTTCTCTAAGGCACCATAGAGAGTGACTACTCTAGTTTATTTACAGTGTGACATGCATCCTGAGGAAGCATCCAGAAATATTCAGCTAGAAGAGAAGAGAATGTCAGAAGACAAGGAAGACTGGATTTATCACAGGTGAATAAGGAAACCCTGAGCCTGGGAGAAAACCATGAGGTTAGGAAATGTGTGTACTAAGTCTGATAGCTAACTATGACAAGAAAGGAGAATTTTTGTTTGATGCTATAGTTCTGGCTGGGATGAGAATGATGCCTGATAAGTGAGGTGACTTGTTCACATCATCTTTAATAGTTTTGGCATAGCTCAAAGAAAATACAGTCCTCTTCTCTAGGCTTTTAGTAATCTATTAGGCTTTGGGCCACCCAGTTTCACCACCCAACAAGTTCCTTGTAGGCAGCAGTGGGGGGTACTGGAGGGATTATTCTTCAGACAGCAACAACACAAATTTTTTTCCAGATAGGTCAGTGGTTCTCAAACTAGTTTTTCTTTGCTTCTCAATGGGAGGCCTTGGGATGGGACACAGTAATAATGGTTTGGCTTTATTGCTCCCAGGAACTATAGCCCCTATCTGCTGCTTCTGCTTGTGCGGTCCATCTCTGCCCCTAATCAAAATGACTTCTACAACAGATTCTTCCCTTTGACTCTAACTGCCACTGCTTCTTGTGGGAATCTGCCTGGCAATGTGCCCCCTCTTCTTTTCTCTCCATCCTCTTCCCCCTAGTTTGACAACTGTGATCTTAAGACAGGTATTTATTTATTTATTTATTTATTTATTTATTTATTTATTTATTTATTTAAATTGAAATTAATTGGTCCCCTGAGGCTTGCAACTTCCTCAAGGACTTTGGAGACAATCTGGTGAAACATTTCATACTTTCTGCCTTGCTAGTATCTTCTTTATTTCTCCCTTCTCTCTTTGTCTTCCAACTTCTCCTCCCTCATCTTCGTGATGCTTCAGTGACAACCTTGGAGGGTGGGGGAGGAAAGGAATAAACCCTCTTTTATTCTCTCATTTCCCTGCTTTACCTCCACTACCCTTGTTTAAACACTAAAAGAAGCCATTAGGGTGTTGTCATTTTCATTCATTCACACAGATTCAGAGCTCTGAAAATTACATTCATGTTGCTGAAAGGCATCTCTATTTGTTGGCAGATGACTGAATGGCTACAGCCTTTGCTGAAACTCTCAGGTGTTCTAAACACACATGGAAGTGGTCCCTATTTTCTTGCTTTCTTTTCAGTTCCCTCTCCTCTGAAATACATGGCATTCCACCAGTTTTGTGGAGTTTTCTCCAAAAAATCAGGCCTGAGTCAGTTACATTGCTGAAGAGTGGTGAGAAGATATGAAGAATACATAGATGATATTAAGCTGGCCTGGCTAATAAGACACATAAGTATTTACAAACAAATAGACATTTTTACCAGACTACAGAATATCAGTATTAGATAATAAATATTGAACTTCACATAGCTTACTAACTTCTCCCTGATATTAGGGCAGCAGCTTTATTCACAGGGTGATGATTAGACCTTTATGCTTTCAGTCTGATCGTATTTTCTTGCACATATTCATAAATATGCTTTCTCATCCATTTGTTGTACACATTACACTGAACAAGCAAATTAAGAATATTGGATAAACAATAAATTTAAAACTATTTTTCTGCTCCTCACTATGCATATTTTTTAACCTACAGTGATAAAATAAAACCTTCAGCTTTCATCACAAAACAAGTGACTAAAAAGGCAGATGGCTATTTTTTATGCACATTTTTTGTGTATCACACATAAAAAGGTTTCATATGTCAAAGAAAGTGACTCCAACAGTATTAAAGGAATAGTTTTTGGAGGTGGAGGTTATGGCTTAGCTGGCATCTAACCTAAGAGGCAACACATACTGGCAAAGTGGAAAGGACCTTCTGGAATTAAATAGAAACGTTTACAAAAGTTTTATAACAAGAGCTTAAAGAGAAAGGGGAGAACCTTACCAGAGAGAATATATTCTTTATTCTGTCTTGAAAAACACAATTATCAGCAAGTTAAACCAGGCCATCACAGGGAACCCTGCCTGTGACTGTGCTAGGGTCGGTAAAGTCATTTTGTTAGATGAATCCTCCACTTATTTGGGTGTTACTTTGCTCCCTGTAATTGACAGTGTGGTGAGTTGACCTTGGCTGTCTGCTAGACCCCTACTCAGACACTCTCTCACTCCCCCTCCTCAACAGGACAAGGGACAAAATAAGACAGAAAAGCTTGTGGGTTGAGAAAAAGACAGTTTAATAAGAAAAGCAAAAGCTGTGTGTGGAAACAAAGCAAAAAGATTAATTTATTCACCACTTCCTATCAGCAGGCAGATGTCCAGCCACTTCTTGGAAAACAGGGCCTCAAAACACATAGCAGTTGCTTGGGAAGATAAATGCCATAACCATGAATACCCCTGCATCCTCCACTTTCCCTCAGCTTTTATTGTAGAGCACGATGTCATATGGTATGGAACATCCTGTTGGTCAATTTGGGTCAACAGTCCCAGCTATGTCCCCTCACAAGTCCTTACCCACTATCAGTGTACTGGCCTTGGTGAGGGGTGGTTGGAGAGAAAGTCTTGATGCAGTGAAAGCACTGTTCAGCCGTAGCCAAAACATTGGTGTATCAAGACTGTTTTAGCCACAAATGCAAAGCACAACACTATACTGGCTGCTATGAAGAAAGTTAACTCTGTCCTAGCCAAATGCTGTACAGACAGCAGTTAAACAAGTCCATCACCAAATAACGACAAAATTGTAAAATATTAGTAGAGGGTGATCAAGTATTGTCAAGAAGTACAAGAAACTGAAAAGTGCTGCAGTATAAATATTGTAAAAGTTTTAAGGAAATAAATATGATCCTGCATTTGAGAGATGTGCAAGCTTTTTCATGATGTAAGTAAGTAATGCTCTTACAGATACTGGCTTGCCTACTATAGTGCCTGGCCAGAAAGCCTTCACACACAGAGAAGGATGATGAACAGGAATTCTGCAGAAGAGGAAAATTCTCTGTCATTAATTAACTGACATTACAAAGCAAGATAGGCTTCAGCACTTGGTGTGGGCCAAGCAAACTCTTTTGAACTGAAGCTCTGTTCTGTTGGCTTTGCTCCAGTAGAGACTACAACTGAACCAGAAGATAACAGCTGAATGCTCATGTCCATATTCTGAAATTGAGATAAAATCACCTTGCTTCTGAAATTATTTCTTGGTTCCCACTGATTTTTTTGAAGGTAGAGATTTCCCATTTCATGAAAAGAGTGTTCAGTAAAAATCCATATGCTGAACAACAATATTCGTAGAATCATAGAATCACAGAATGCTTTGGGTTGGAAGGGACCTTTAGAGGTCATCCAGCCCAACCCCCCTGCAGTGACAGGGACAGCTTTAACCAGATCAGGTTGCTCAGAGCCCCGTCCAACCTGACCTGGCATGTTGCCAGGAATGGGGCCTCCACTACCTCGCTGGGCAACCTGTGCCAGTGCTTCAACACCCTCATTGTAAAAAATGTCTTCCTTATACCTGGCCTAAATCTATTCTTCTTTAGTTTAAATCCATTATTCCTTGTCCTGTCACAATGGGCCTTGCTGAAAAGATTCTCCCCATCCTTTCTGTAGGCCCCCTTTAAGTACTGAAAGGCCGCAATAAGGTCTCCCCGCAGCCTTCTCTTCTGCAGGCTGAACAACCCCAACTCTCTCAGCCTGGCCTCATAGGAGAGGTGCTCCAGCCCTCGGATCATTTTTGTGGCCTTCCTCTGGACCTGCTCCAACAGGTCCATGTCTTTCCTGTGCTGAGGGCCCCAGAGCTGGACGCAGTGCTCCAGGTGGGGTCTCACCAGAGCAGAGTAGAGGGGCAGAATCACCTCCCTCGACCTGCTGGCCACGCTTCTTTTGATGCAGCCCAGGATACGGTTGGCTTTCTGGGCTGCAAGCGCACATTGCTGGCTCATGTCCAGCTTTTCATCCACCAGTACCCCCAAGTCCTTCTTGGCAGGGCTGCTCTCAATCCCTTCATCTCTTAGCCTGTATTGATATTGGGGGTTGCCCCAACCCAGGACCTTGCACTTGGCCTTGTTGAACCTCATGAGGTTCACACAGGCCCACCTCTCCAGCTTGTCCAGGTCCTTTTGGATGACATCTCGTCCTCCTGGTGTGTCAACCGCACCACTCAGCTTGGTGTCATCTACAAACTTGCTGAGGGTGCACTCGATCCCACTGTCTGTGTCATTGATGAAGATGTTAAATAGCACCGGTCCCAGTACGGACCCCTGAGGGACCCCACTTGTCACTGGTCTCCATGTGGACATTGAGCCATTGACCACGACCCTCTGGATGCGACCATCCAGCCAATTCCTTATCTACCGAACAGTCCACCCATCAAACCCATATCTCTCCAATTTAGAGAGAAGGATGTTGTGGGGGACTGTGTCAAACACTTTACAGAAGTCCAAGTAAATGACATCCATTGCATTTCATTCCTTGAAATTGAAGTACTAGCAAGTGCAGTGCAACTAAAGCCCTGAGGTCATTAAATAGTAATGATAGCAAAAAAGGGTATTAGTATGTTAGCTCTGTTTAAACTCTTGAACTTGTGAAATATAAATTAATTTTTCATCTATTTAATGTGAAAAGATAAAAAAAGAATGCTCTATTAGGCAAATTCATAACTTTATCCACAAAGTCTTGCTGTATCTCTAAACAGCAAATGTTTTTATGCTGACCTTTCCAGAAGAAACCACTGGAAGATATTGGAGATGAAAAACTTCATTGTGAATGTTGAAATATTGAGACACATTCATGAGCTTTCCTATAAAAGTACTCTTTTGGGATGATAATTCTTACCAGCCACAAAAATCACCACGCCCCAACTCCACCTTCTGTGTCTAATACTACACAAGTGCACTGTCAATCATTATACTCAATACTGGGATTTTACATTTTCAACATGACTGAAAGTGCTTATATGACTAAATCACGCTCATTAAAATACTGACAGCTTCAAACCTTTGTAGGCAAAAGGAGGAAATGCTTAATACAGATGCACTTAACCCAGTTTAACCCTCATTTAACTTGTGGGAATAAATCTTTGGGTTTTATCACTGTAAAGAATAATTTTTTGTGTGTGTCATTGTTTTAAATATGTTAGATACAAAACCCATTTAAACCAATCCAACATTGCAAACATTGACTATGCTTTATTCATGCTTTCACGTGTTGGCAAGCTAGGGCCTTAAATTCTGAGACCATATCCCAGTCGAAATGTTAAAGATCTTGCTAGTAGAAATGGGATATCTAATCTCACATTAAATAGGAAATATAAATCTGTATGGAAAGTTCATGACTATCCTGGAAGTCTAGCAAATTGAGGTACTTGTTTATTGGTTAAGGGAAAACTTTCTTGTTCTATGTTATCAGCCCAAGTTAATGAGCCATGACATCCGTTCCATCGCATGCAACACTTCTAGATTTATGTTAACTTGAAGTGTACAAGCACTTTTAAATTTTTTTTTACATTTTAAAAATATTTTACTGTTTGTATGGCTGAAGGTGAATATATTAAAATACAAGCTTTGGTGGGAACTGTAATTAGAAAAACATGTTTGATCAGAAAGAAGGAAATAAAAAAAGTTCATCTGTTACAGTCCATCACTTTTATATTACCAGTATCAGATCTAGAGAAATGACAATGAACTATGCTTAATATGTAATTTAAACTTGTCAGTGTCTAGTCTTACAGCTTAATTCAATTAAATGTATGTGTGAATCCTACCTGCCAAGCAAACATTTGTAAAAGCCTTATGCCCATATGCATATTCATCTCAGACCTTATAATTTCACTTGTGCACAAATAAATCATTGTTTAGGACTAGAAGACAGGAACTGTACATTCAAACCATTCATTTTTTACCATTAGACTAGTCAATAGAATTCTGAAAGGAATTTTCTATATGTCAACGAGTTTAGGGATTCAAGTTATTCATGCAGAGTGGAAGTAAGTATATGATACAACTGACAAAATTAGACATCAAAATCTGTGGCTGGTCACCCAAGACTCTCTTTGCAGACAGCAGAGTTAGTTAGCAGAGGCATATTTCATCACATCTTAAAATAGATGTCAAAAACAGGTCAAGTGTATCACACCCTGGAAGTGCTTATTTCTGTCTATTGACATTTGCAAACTCAGCTATTGATGTCTGTTGCAGAAATCCTAGCACAAGTGTTTATACTTTCATTGTCAGATGTGATTAGGAACTTACACATAGCACTAAAGTGGTTAAGGAAACATTCCTGAGGCCTCTACTGAAAATCTTTCCAGCTATTGAAGAGCTCTATTCATTTCACAATGGGAATTTTAAAAGAATCAGTTTAGGCTTATAATGATAATTTTACATTCTTCGACTAGGGATTCCAGTTGCACATGCAGAGGCAGAGGTTTATGTGTACTGATTGCAAACTTAATGAGAGGGCAATGAAGCCTGGCATGAGTGCTAATGAGGAAGAAGTTTGCATTTTGTCAGTAGTACAAGCTGGACTCAGAAATGAAAGAAATGTGAAGTGATGACAAGTATTCTGCCTGATGTAGTAATGAAAAAAAAGAAAGCAAGAGTAGGGCTCAAAGAGGACTGAATTCCTTAAAGTACTGGAAGAAGAAATTGATACTTAGAACAGTTAAACTGAAGAGAGAGAGTGTTGGTCATAGCGGGAAAAGAACTAATTGTTATAGTGAAGAACACAATAGGATGAATGAAGAGAAATCACAAGTGAGAGAAGGCCAAGTTGTTCTTTCTGGGCCTTTCAGAGTTGCTGATAATTGACAGTTATTGGATTCAAACCAAAAGTTTTGCTATATTTGATCTAAAGATAACCCCAATAGCTTGGAGGGAGTTTCATGAATGTGTCTGGGAATACTTATCTCACTTCATGAAAACGATATGTATTTTTAAGTGTTAACAAGTTTATTTCTGTAGAGTAGGGGAGAAATAAGGTATGGAAAAAAATCACTCATTTCCAAATGTGATAAGAAAATAAGGTAGGCTTGGTTTAGAAAGTGTGTCTGACAGCAAACTTTAATTTATATGCCCCAAAGCCTTGGAAAATCTGAAAGAAAAAAAAAAAAAAGGAATGAAACCTCAATAAAAATAGAACTACTGTCGTCTGGAGGTATAATTTACCTCCATTAAGGAGGTAATACACATCATGTCTTGTTCCAAGCGAAGCCTATGGATGTACGGAGATTAGATCTAGTAGCAATTAAACCACTGCCTCTGGAACACTGTGCATTTTCAGATGTGTAACACAAGATAAGGAAAAAATTAAATATATTCAACTACATGAGTAAGAAAGAAAGAGAAAGAACAAAAATGGAAATACACATATGTTGTTTATCCAATATTCAAAATAATAGTGTCAGGGCATGGGATACATGATTATCATAGTTTAGTAATTACTGCCTGCCACCTGACTCAAATTGTTGTCTGAACAATAGTGGATATTATTAGCCTACCCCCAGTTGCAAGGTTATAAATTAGTTGTGAAGGTCTCTAAACTGATTTGCATTGCCTCACATCTGAAACAGGATAAGCACAAAGATCTAGACATTATTGCGAATGTGCAATAACTTAACCTGCCTAACTCCTAATTAGGCTGTGTACTCAAGTCATTGAGCCATTAGATCTGCATGCATCCAGATGCATTCAGGAGTATGGAGGACTTCTTTTAGGAGGATGGAAAAATTAATCTTTATTACCCCCAGCAACAACTTTATAAACTGGTTAAGACAACTTTCCCATTCCAAATCAACATGATTTTTGAATATGGCAACAAAGAAAGCTTGCACTGACAAAAGGCAGCCAGTCCAGTTTCTGGGAAGTTACATTTTCCTGCAAGAATGATTTTAGTCCAATCAGATCGAAGTCACAGACTTCCAAAATATTCCATGGATCAGAAATTTTGAAGTGTTCATTTCTGGGTTTTGTTTTTTCTCTTTATTCACAAAACCCTGGTATACAAACACATCTTGGAAGTTTCATTAACACTAATAATGGTGTGATTGGCCAAAATATTTCACTGAACATTTGCACCTCTCTTCAAGGCAGACTATCCCTGAAGACAATGAAATCATGAAAGACCATGAAAGACTGAGTTAATGCAGACTCTGTGCCTGAAAACTGAGGTTTTGGGCCACTGGTGTCCTCACTGCAAATCTAAGAGTCTAGCCCAGCTAAAGGTCTGGGACTTTGTAGATTCAGGGATTACAGCCTACCAGATGAATCCCTTTTCCAAGGGGGAGCATGGAAGCTGTAGCTTGACTGTTTTTTACAGGGAGAGGGAGCCTAGGGAAAAATCCACTTAACCCTTTCTTGGAGTTAGCAAAATGGTCATTGAACTGGAAATGCTTCAAAACAACCTGAGTTCAATAAATCACTCCTGAATAAATGCTGCCAATTTAATTTTCCCACAGGTTTTGAAGCAAAACATGAAGTATTTCTGTTTCTGTGCCTTTCAAATCATAGAGACTGAAAGGAAAATACATTTATAAATTTCTTTCCAATATAAATTAACAGGTTTTAATGTATACACAAGGGTCCATTTAGAAAGAGAAATGAGAAGGGTTTTTGATTCTTCAACAGCCAACAGACTTATCTGCTCCCAGCAGAATCTCATTGGTGCTAACACACCACTCTTGTGGTGTGTCTAAATGGAAAGCAAAAAATTATCAGTTTCAAGAAAATTCTGTTGTTGGTGTCGGGTACTCATGAAAGATGGGACTTTATTAAGGAAACATGCTAGCTTCCTATATGCATTTACCAGCATGCTATGTTTTTCCTTTAAATCTATTGCAGTTAAACAGGAGCCTGCTTGGCAACCTATAGAAGAATCCACATGAAAAGATGCAATCTGTTAAAGTTACAGTAATCTTCAGTGATTATTTCATAATTCAGAACTGTGGAGGCGTTGTATCCATACCTGAAGCATTAACATCCTGAAAGCGTATAAACAACTTCAGTGTCAAAGAGTCTCTTTTCCCACAAAGATTCATCATGGTATTAAAATTTGCACCCGAGGCTGCAGGGTAGGGATGTTAACAGCTAAAGTGGAATAAAGTGTACTCTAGATAGACTTCATTCTATTACACTGACTTGTCAGAATTAGTTTACTTTGTGTTTTTTCCCAAGGACTCGATGAATGCAGTGAATGCATTAAATAAAACTTGATTCTTTGTGTTTTAAAAATAGATCTGAGTACAAATAAATTATTCCAATAAATATATGGCTATATTTTCATAATACAATGACATTTTACATAGTTATCAGCTGCTAATGATGTTTTAAGAAATTGCATTTTTAAAAGTCAGATTACATATGCTCATGGAATATATCTGGCAGCCTCAGAGAATGCCTGTCACACTAAACAAGTTATTTTTCTGTGAGTTATCTGATAAGTGGTCTGTATCCCTGCAGAGCTCTCATGTAAATCTTTACAAAATGTAAGAAAACCTTATTATGATCACAACACGGTCCTGGATGTTTTGTGAAGCCAACAACTCTTCCAGCCAACTTAATATTCCAGCCCTGGGAGGGACTCCTCCCTGTGTTTTGGGAGTCCTACAAGTTATTTCTGAAATTTCAGTATAATCACCAGTTTTATACTAGAAATCCCACGGAAGAGGCCTGATTGGAATGTGTGCATTTTAGAAAACTATGATTTTTTTAAGACTTCTTTTTGTAGGTCTATTTAGTGGAATTGACTGAAACCTCAACCTTACAGGTACGTAAATACTTTCCTTCCCAACCTGTCAAAATATGGTCACTTGTTCAACTTCAGAAAGAACATATTCATATTCCTTTCCATGCTGCCTCTCATGCCACATCTGCAAGGCCATCTCTTTAACTTTCAAATTATTCCTTAAAAATTGTTCCCTGGGCTGCTTACAAATAAGCAAGCTACCATCAGGCTGACCATTGACCACTATTAGTGATCATCAGATTGACCAATACTGTCTAATTTCCTTTAAAGCCCTTGGCTGCCTATGTATATCTGTTTCACCCACAAATTTATTTCTCAGCCTTTGGTGCTGTGGGTTCAAGATCCAGTGTGCCTCCGTTCTTCATACAATGTAGACACCATGGCACTTTCGAAAAACAGACTTGGCATGGCATTTAGATCAAGATTATTATACTTACGTGAAAGGCACGTGTGAGATAGGTATTTAATTTCTTTTTAGACTTAGTGATGATATAGTCAACACCATCAATAGAATTTACTGAGCAGTTCAATTTACCTTTAAAAAGATACATAAAGTTCAGTTCAGTATCCTAGACTGAGGCATCTAAAGCCATTTGTGGTGCTTTAGAGTATTCAAGATAAATGGAGAGAGCTGTCAGGTATGACACACTACCAATGATCATCTGAAGAAACACTTTAGGACCGTTCAAATGACACTGGAGATCTGAATTGCATCCTTAGTCTGAAACTGAATTCCACATTTGGCATGTAGAGGGTAGTCTAGATCATTTAAATTTCTTCTGTCATTAACAGAGAGCGCCAAGGTATCTCTGGCAGACAATTTGGAAAGTTTGTATGACTGATGAGCTACCTGGAGCTCATTAAAAATTAGCTCAATTCAAATGTATATCCAAATTTCTTCTTTTTTATAGACACTTTCTTGGGGTTCTACAGCAGGCATCTGTTCATTTTGTGGTCCATATTCTAGCAACCTGTATATTACTAAAATCATACAATTCCAGTGAGTAATGCCTGACCCCAAGGCCAAGTGGAAAGACAAGGCATATGCCTACACTACTCAGAACTATTGCCTTCTAAACCACTCAGTCTATGATTGAGTCCCATGGACTAGGCCCTGCATCTGTGTTTCTGACTGTTCTCTATTCCTGTGCTTTTACCTAAGGCACCCAATGCCCACATCATACAGACTGTGCAGAACTGGGACCTCTGAGCTCCTGAAACTGAGTCATTAATACATTAGAGCAGATATTCCTGTGGATGCTCTTGCTGTTCCTCTGAATATTCTCCTAGTTAAACCAATCACCACTTGTATAGATAAAAGGTACCAGCTGGACAAGTTGCCCATATCTTTCCTTCCAGAAGAGAACACTTTCTGAAAGACTACTAAAGAAGGCTTATTCTGATCCTGCTGGTGGTTAAACTGGTATTGATCTAGTAATTGCTCTTTTAAAACACACTTGCTACAGCACTGTAGTCTAAACTTAGCACAGTGAATGTTTTTGTTCAAAGGCCATGCTAGTCAACAATTTCCAGTGCTGGAAAATATTATAAAGATGACTGGGAACAGCAGGCTGTCTGTTTTTTTCCAACAGCATTAGAAATTACCAGCTCTGAAATGAGACCCAGGCTCCTGGTTAGCCTGGAAATGAAATAAGAACCACCTATTTCTCCAATACAGATCTTGAATTAATTCTGGCTTCTGGTTGGAAACATAATTCATTTCCCCTTAATTTTTATGTTCTTGAAAGGTTTTTTGATTAAAACTGGGAGGTGATGTGACAGGAGAATGCCAACTTCGTACTGCTTGTTTCTTGAGAACAAGAAAACCGGTTCCCTGATGGAGGCCTCATAGGAAAAGGTCTGTAAGTCTGAGAGGAGAGAGGGGGGGAAAGAGAGAGGGAAAAGGGAGAAGAGGGGGAGAAAGAGGAATGTTAGTAGAAAGAGGAAGGTGAAAACAGAAAGCCATAAAGTGAAGACTAGATTATTGTTGTGTTGCTGCTTCCAGGATTTTGTTCTTGCTGAGCTCGTGTCCTGCAGCACTGAGTGCATCCTGCACACTATGAAAGGAACAAGTTTGGAAAGGCAAGTAGAGGCAGAAATACTCTTTAGCCTATCCTCTCACAGCAGATTGGCTGGGCTGCCATCGCGAATCAATTTTACAGTGGGGATGGGAAAAGTTTGGAGACAGGCTTGAGCACGGACTAGGGGTGAACTACAAAAGCCTCAGGTTTTTAAAGCAAAGAGGAGCAGGAAGAGGTTGTGCAAGGAATTGAAGAGTGTCTGACTGAGACCTTGGCTACACTTTTATGGTACATAGGTATACAGCTGTTTTGTCTTCACTGGGTGACTTTAATTGAAGTGCCTTTGTTATGTGTTGATAATTAATGTTCTTCAGAAATGAAGGTGGCAATATTTCAGTAAACGCTTATCAGATCCATCTCTGTATAAATTGCTGCAGTTATCTATCTCAGAGGCTTTAAGTAAATTTTAATATTTGCACAATTGCAGACAAATACATTTAATGAATAGGAAACTTTAAGGGATTCTAAAAAAGCATCTTTAAAAAAAAAAAACCCTCAAACAAACAACAAAAAAACAACCAAAACCCTGCATGACAAGTGTTTCATTTTAGTTTAATCCAGCCTTGACTAGAGTAAAGGAGAATATTTTATTTTAGGAACATGGTCTAAGAATAAATCTCTGTTCAAGTCAGCACTGGAGTAGTTGCTTAATTTCCATTGGCACCTGTGGGACCTAAGCACATGATTCATATTATACAGATGCTTAAGTGCTTCCCTGAATAGGACTGTGACACAGTGACCCAGCCCCAAAACTGTATTAATGTATTATAAGCAGTCTCTATAATATGCCAGTAAAGCAGAAATAAAATGGCTGCTTGTGCCAAAAACATCTCATGATATGTAGCTCACAGAATGGTACATTGTAGGTTTACTACTGTAATTCATTTTTATCACTGCAATTCCACTGATTTCCTGAGAGAAAAGGTAAACAGGATAGAAGAATCAACACTACATGATTCCTCTGTACCTAAAGAGATTTATTCTCAAATAAGCTTAAGAGCATTCCTTTTGCATTCTGGTAGACAGCAAGCAGCTAGAAGAAAGGCCATACTATTCCCAGGGCTCTCAAACAGTAGAGAAATAAAAGTATTCCTAAGGCATGGGTTGAAACTTCGTCAACATTCAGCAGAAAACGCTCAAAAGTAAGTGAAAGGCAGAAACACTCTACTCCAGAAGAATAAATTCATTCAGCACTCCTCAGTTCACTAGTTAAGAAATGGCCTCCCATGTGACAGCTCGGATAAGACACATTTTAAGATTGTTTCCTTATTTTCATCTCTTCCTTTTGTAGGTGTTCCCAATTTTATAATTAAGAGCCTTACTCTCTTGCTTAGCTGGAATACAACTTGTCTTCATGTTAAGTCCAGAATTCAAACTGCTTAGATAAATCAGGGGGAGTACATAACACATGTTCAAGCAAAAAATCCAAATAAATCAGTGTTACAAGCAAGGTCATTGCAGGGTCTATAGTTTGAGTGGAATTAGGGGATCAAGAGAGATGGTATGCTTCTTGCTAAGTTCCAGTGCTTGGTAAGGGTCTGAAAGAAACAGGAATTGCTCCTAGATGGTATTAGGTAATTCATGACTTTGAACCACAGTGTCTCAGGGAAATAAGGATTGAACTGTTCTTTGTATTGAAAAGTGCTGAAGCTGGAAGACTAGGATGGAAATAAAGGCAGACATCTGGAGCTGGAGAAATGACGATAGGTATTTGAAGGTATGCAGTAGATGAATTCAACAAGGCGAAGTCCATCCTGTGTAAATAAAGGCAGGGGCTGGAGGAGCTCAGAGCATGGAAGAACTCTGCTCGGAAAACCAGAAAGCAGGAGTGTGACTTGAATGTGGGGATGCCACGTGGAAGATGGATGCCATGTGAGAGGGTGGTACATTATCGTGGTTTAACCCCAGCTGGCAACTAAGCACCACACAGCCGCTCGCTCACTCCCCCCTGTGGGTGGGGGAGAGAATCAGAAGAGTAAAAGTGAGAAAACTTGTGGGTTGAGGTAAAGACAGTTTAATAGGTAAAGCAAAAGCTGCACACAAAGCAAAGCAAAACAAGGAATTCATTCACTACTTCCCAGCGGCAGGCAGGTGTTCAGCCATCCCCAGGAAAGCAGGGCTCCATCATGCATAATGGCCACTTGGGAACACAAACACCATCATTCTGAACCTCCCCCCCTTCCTTCTTCTTCCCCCAGCTTTATATGCTGAGCATGATGTCATATGGTGTAGGATATCCCTTTGGTCAGTTGGGGTCAGCTGTCCCAGCTGTGTCCCCTCCCAACTTCTTGTGCACCCCCAGCCTGCTCGCTGGTGGGGTGGTGTGAGAAGCTGAAAAGGCCTTGACTCTGTGTAAGCACTGCTCAGCAGTACACAAAAACATCCTTTTTTTATCAACATTGTTTCCAGCACAAATCCAAAACATCACCCCATACTAGCTGCTATAAAGAAAATTAACTCTATCCCAGCTAAAGCCAGCACATTCTCACAGCTACAACATGAGTGTATCAACATTATTCTCAAACTAAATCCAAAACACAGTACTAGACCAGCTACTAGGAAGAAAATTAACTCTATCCCAGCCGAAACCAGCACATACATGGAGCACATACCATAGAGTAAGAAATGTCTAGAGGCTGTGATGAAAAACATTATCACCTGAAGGCAGGTATCATTGCTGTAGACCCTTCACTTAAGAGCAAAGAGAGCAGAAGCAATTTGTTACCATTTACATTTGCATCTGCGAAGACCTGTTTGCTGAGGTGGATTCAGGACACTTGGAGATCACAATATCTCATCAATGCAGTTTCATAAAATTCCTGCAATTACCTTAGTTTAAGCAGGCAGTAAAAATGATTCTGTGTTACGGAAGTGAACTAGTCTGTTACTTTTGTTCCAAAAGCTACAGTCCTGATGGGCTATGACAGTAGTATGTAGTAAGTAGTAGTATGACATCAGAATTACTTATTACTTCTTATCACCTGATCACAGATTATGGGAAAAACTTTTCAAAAAGTGGTCTACAAATATTTCCATGAAAAGAAATTCAGCAAAAACATAGTGAACAAAAGATTGCCAAGGTCTGGAAAGCATTAGCAAGGAAACTGGGTATCTCATGCAGTACTGAGGGCCAGATGCTTTCTATGGGACAGAGGAGACAAGGAGGCTCCTCCGGGTGGCAGGGCAGAACATCTTACCCAGGGCCAGTCCCCCTCAATCAGGAGCAGGGCAGGCTGGGGGCAGCGGGGTCAGCCCCAGCCCTTGGCATTGGACACCTCCATGGGGATGGGGATAGGATGAGGCCAGCGTGGGACATTGTCCTGTGGGTGGGGGTCAGGATCCAAATCAGGGAGGAGGATCAGAGTCAGTCCCATCCTGGGATGGCCATGCAAGGCAGTGGGGATGGAGAAATCTGTTATTGATGCTTAATTCCCAAGAAGTCATGTGAATACTGCAATGCATAGCCATGGCAACACATGCACTCAAACAAAAATGCCACAACTGAAAATTTCTAATTTTAAGTGTTGAAGAGGATTTAAACAACAGAATTTAAACTATACTGTTTAAACTGGTTTCCATAGCTTATGAATTGAACCTTAATTTTGGTACAATGACTGAATTGTAATCTAACTGATGAAAGACACACACGACTCTTTCCCATGTTGCTGCCAAATACTCAGTCGGTGCTCACATAGCATTAATATTTGCTACGTTTTCTAAAGGGCCTACAGCGTATATTTGATCTGACTTGCCTGATATTTGAAATAATTGATTTTTATTCATGGAAACTGATTCTATTTTACATTGTTAAGATGGGTCTGCAGGACTTTCTAAGTCCTCTTATCTTCATTGAAATTACTCCAAAGGTTCACAAATGGGAGAAGTGGGCTTGATCCCCACCTTACTCCATCTAGCCTCAAAGATTTGGCTTTGGTGGTCATTTCCTTCTCTCAGAGGATTTACACAGAAGACAACTGCTTCAAATTCCTGAGTTGGTACAGGTCTGAAATCATCATCCACCTTTCTTTTTATTATCCACAAAAGAATAAACACATCCTTTTAAATGAGCTTAAAGTCCAATGTATTAACATATTTCTCACAAAAGACTTCTTGAGTAGAACCTGTTCTATCATTCAAGCATGTTCAAATCCACAGTTTGCATGTTTGCTTTCTCACAAAAGCCCTGGTAGGAAATATTAAAACAGAATACAAGAGTTCTCTAAAAAAAAACCCCAAAAATGCTCTAGTTTGATTGCAGTTATAACATAATGAAGATCTAACACATCACTACTGCATTACTTTGTGAATCAAGAAACATTTTTATTTCTAGACGTTCTTTCAGCCACTACAGAATTTCTAACCAACAGGAACACTTTTGTCCTTTGTTACCTTGTTATAAGTTTTGGCAAAGATCCTATTTACATCGGTGTGGCACAGAACAAAATTTTGAATACTGCAGGAGAAATAGGTTATGAAAGTCCATGATGTTTAATATTCAATGCAATGTTCAATAGGTTGCTTAGTACAATGTGGGATTGAAGATGCCTTGCATAAATAAAAAGGCACGTTATACCCATTATCTCAGTGTATTTCCTTGCAAATGTAGATCTGCTCTGCAAGGTAACATTCCAGCCAGGTTACCTGTGTCTGAAAGTAGAAGGAACAGAGGGAAGTTTCTTTCTTACTTCATTTGGTCTTGCTTTGTCTTCCTCCATAAGCCAGACTGAGTATCAAGTGTATAATAAACACTTGGAAATGGAAAAAGAAAAAAGAAAATAAAAAAGGACACAATGCATTACTTGACCAGGATACTTTGCATTACTTGGCTAGGATAATTCTTCTAAAGCAAATATCTTTTAGAATATGGTGCTTGGCATGCGATGTCTGTGTTCAGACAAGGACTGTGAGCTGGGTGACAAGCAACTTCCTCCACCCAGACTTTTTCTTTTCCAATCTGTCAGATGCTATTTGTCCATTTCCCTGCACGATTGTAAGCCTTAATCACTTAGGACAATGCTCATATAACCATCAGTGGAAAAGGTTAAGGGTCTCAACATGCCCCAAGCACTTTGAAAGACTCAGAGGAAAGGTTCAGTGACTGAACAATATTATCTTACAGGCTAAAGACATTTTTCTGCTTAAAGTATGTAACTAGATGTGCTTTTACTGTAATGAGCAGAAGTGACCATTAAGGTCATTGATAATACTTTGCATTTATAGAACCATTTAGAAATATTCCTATCGCTTCACAGCATCCATGTGGAGGAGTTTACAATCATTTTCTTTCATCAGGTTGGCCAATGGAACATATTTTTTCTACAATGGTGTCCTGGTTTCAGCTGGGATAGAGTTAGTTTTCTTCCTAGTAGCTGGTATAGTGCTGTGTTTTGGATTTAGCATGAGAATAATGTGATAACGCACTGATGTTTTAGCTGTTGCTAAGTAGTGTTTATACTAAGTCAAGGACTCTTCAGGTTCCCACACTCTGCCAGTGAGGAGATGCACAAGAAGCTGGGATGATGTATAGCCAGGACAGCTGACCCAAACTGGCCAAAGGGGTATTCCATACCATATGATGTCATGCTCATTATATAAACTGGGGGAAGTTGGCCAGGGGGCAGTGATGGCTGCTTGCAGACTAGCTGGGCATTGATTGGCAGGTGGTGAGTGGTTGCATCACTTATTTTTCCTGGGTTTTGTTCCTCTCTATTTATTTTGTTGTTTTCCTTTTAATTTCTTTTTTCTTTTTTTTTTTTTTTTTTAATTATTAAACTGTTCTTATCTCATCCTGCAAGTTTTCTCACCTTTACCCTTCCAATTCTCCCCCCTCTCCCACTGCAGGGGAATGAGCAAGTGGCTGTGTGGTCCTTAGTTGCCAGCTGGGGTTCAACCGAGACAAATAGTTTTAGAACATGGGTAGAACCTGGAGCAATAGTCAGGAATTTGGATGTATGTGGCTAGGCTGTTTCATCTTCTTCAGAATTAATAAAAACTTCAGCTACTCAGGGACTTCAGGAAGACTTTCACAGTTCCATATATAGAAAGTAATGGATTTGGATAAAAGATCTCTGAGATTGAGGAGATTCAAGGAACTTATCCTCTTTTGTCTAATTATGAAAGCAATCATGACCTACCAGGCTGATATTTCAGATTCTAAGTTTAGTAGCATTGACAGCTCACAGTCTCTTTGTATTTCTAGTCTGTTTAAAAGCAATGAAAATCTGGTAGTCTAATACTGTTGTGGCAGACATTATAGAATCATAGCGGGCCCCATATAGAATTAAAATGGGTCATGGAACTCTTTTCTCTGAAGTGCCAATTTAGATACAACAACACACACCCTAAATGAAATAGTTTCGATAACAAGATCAGTGTAGCCAGCTTGGCTTCAAATTGACATAAGTTAGCCTAACACACTGAGTAAATCCCCAGGGGGCTGGTGTTAAGATACCACACATGCTCTACCATTGACACCCAAAATACTTCCAGTAAGTCTAGAAGTAGTCATACATTCCCATTTTGGCATAGGCACATCCAAAGGGGAGGAGGGCTCAAGTCTGAGGCATGTGGCTGGGGAGGCCTGTGAAGCTTTTTTTTGCATTGTGGATAAACAGAGTATTTCAGGCTCCGGGATGTCCATTTGGCACTTCTTCAAGAATGCAAAAGGCAGGCTTAAATGAAAAATTCAATGTTCTGAAACAGCTGAATTTTTCTTAACAGAAGAAGTAATAAGAGACGACACACTTTCCTCCTTTACTGAAAGCTAAACCCTTAAGTCAAACAAAATAATTTTAAAAGCAACAAAATATCTTTTTTTTCCACATGACGTGATCAAGTATATTTGTCATGGGTAGTTTGGAAAGTGCATGTCTCTGACACTGTGTTCATCAAAAAATTTGTACATAGCAAAGGCACAGTAAAAGCTTGGAAAACAAATCCTTGCTCATTATAACTAGAGAATGGAACAGGCTGATATCTGAGCAGTGATCCAACAAGTGACCCATTACAGAGGTTATTACAATTTTTGGAGTGAAAATGGTAATGACTCTTCAGGTATTGCCAGTGGCAACTCAGTAGCTTGAATACTCTGTTGCAAGAACAAAATGTTACACAAGTTAATGAGAAAAGCCCGAACTATTAAGCACTATGAAGGTCACAGTAACTGAAATCTATGTGCAAGCCATTTAACAGTAACAACTTGATTTTTCCTTTTCTGCAGTTAGAGTCTATCATTATCTAAATGTTTTACACACTAGAATTGATACAGTTTCTCTTTTATGAATGAGAGTATAACCTACTTTTGATATGTTCTGATGGTTTTTATAGTTCTGTATTTTTCTCTACATTTAGGTTAATAGTTTAAAATATTAAGCACTGGCAACCCAGTCACCCACAGTAGACCATTGGCTCCATACACAATCCTAAAGGTATGGATTTTCACCCAAAGATTCACCCACAGTAAATCAGTATTTTAATATTCTACACCATGAATAAAAAAAAAACCCTAGTGTTTTTTGAGAGTATCAAGTGTGAGGGTTTTTCTTTAATGCTGAGAGATCCTGAATTCCACACTGGAGGTAACAAGATTTACCTTGATGACCTCACATGTATAGTGGAATTCTATAGATACTGCAGTCTAGACTCCCTTTGTGCAGTGACCTGTCCAGGAGGTGATTCAAGTCCCCCATTATGATATTGCCCATTGAGTCCAGTCCATTAAATATAAAGTGAGTTAAGGCTGACTACTCTTAATGCAGATGTCAGATTACAGGTAGAAATGTGTATGTTTATAGTGTTATTCATTAGCATTCCTGTAATCTGAGTAATTCTGTGTCTTTAAAACACAAAGGAAGACAATTTTTCCACAATGTTTCCCTGAGTGTGGAGGCTCTAGAAAACTTCAATTAATTTGCTTTAATATTAAGTGTTTTCAATTCATAGAGAAGCAAGTAGGAATAATGATTACTGACACCTGAAAGACTTGAAGAACTAAGTATTACAATGGAAACTCACATCGTCTTCTTACTATACATCCCCAGAGTCAACCAATGCTCCCTATCAGCCACTGGATAAGAAATTCGACTGACCAAGGCTTGTTTTCCTTAAATTAAGATTGTTTCATATTGTCCTCTGCAATCTAGCAGAGCAAGCCAACCTAATAGATTCATGTTTCACTCGCCTGAATTAACTATTCTGTTCTTTTCATTCAGAAACTTTTTTCAGTTAACGGTGATGACTACAGTTTGGGTGACTGTTTTCTGTCAGATCAAGATTAAGTTTTGTTGTCTGATACATGGATAAACTCCATAGAACCCGATCTAAGATAAACAAAACAATACCTCAGTAAAATGGAAACAAACAAATGGGAATTTGAGAATCATTGCATGGGATGTACAACATCAGCAGGCTTTGTATGCCAAACAACGTTTCAATTAAAGAGTTGAGAGCTTTAGACAATTTCTTTTCTTTTCTTCCCATCTGTAATTTCATGTTCATTTTTGTATCATGGACTTAAAACCAGCAGCTGCTAAAACACATAGAAAATGATTCCAATAAAGCTAAACTTATTGCAGTAAACACTTTTTTGTTGTGCAAGTAGAAGAACTCAGATCAGTTCTATGGCACAATAACTAGATGCAGTTCTTTAGCAGAAAGGTTTGCTTTGTAACTAGACTGTAACACAGAACAGTGTGTAGGTGATGGGGCTTCAGCAAAGCAAAGAATATTCATGGGAAACATCTGGCTGTACAGTAGGTTTATAGCTAATATCAGAATAATTTAAACCTAAGTCACATTCTCTCTTGTAATTACACAAAATGATTTCAGACCATTCTGACTTGCAGCTATTGAGACTACTAAATCCTGAGCAAAGGTTCATGATTTTAGATCTGTCTTTCTACTGGTGATGACCCATTCAGGGAAACGGTTAAGTTAGCCTTCTTCATCACATTGGGGACAAGCAGCACAACATCCTCTTTTATTTCTTTCCAGATCTTGTTCTTTTGTTAGGCTTAATTCATAGCTTTGTGTATGAGGTCCACCATCTAACTGTAGACAGTCTGTGATCATGACTATATTTACATTTTTTTCATGGGCAATCTGTCAGCTGTCATCTGCCAAATTCCACCACCATTCATTTTTAATTAGAATGTTGGATTATTATCCTGTTATTCTCCTTTTACTTTTGCATCTTAAAATCATTGTACTTTATGTTCTATATGTTTAGAGATGCTCTGGTTTCTATTGATTCTAGCATTCTGGTGACTGATTTAAAAAACGTACTTCCAAATCACTGAATGATTAGTCCACAGTTTTGCCAATTTCTGTGTATTACTTATATCAAGCAGACAAACTAGAGAGGAAAATATATACCAGAATAAGCAGAAATTCAGTTTAAAAGGGACTAATGGATAGATTTTCTGAATGGAAATGACAGAAGTTTCCTCACCATTGCAATAACTTCCATGACCTAAACCAGGATAGTACTGTGCTGTACAACCTCAATTAAAAAGGCAAATTTTTACTTTGAATTTAAAAGGTGAGATGAAACAAAAAATGTTTTCAACTGGCAGTTACTTATTTGTAGGACTCAGGTCTGAATTTGGACACCTAAATATAGTTGTCTACGATTTAAGTATCTCCAGGTGAGTGAGAGGCATTGTTCAATCTTTCTTGGCATTCAATGGAAACCCAGGACATGATTTAGTCATGTTAAATGTGGCATTTGAGATACCTTGTGACAGCTGCGTGGACCTCATCTGCCAATTGAGAAGGACATGGCACTGCTGTAAGTATCTTGCTGTATCTTCCAGTCCTGTGCCAGAGTCTCAGAGTCCCTAGGGCATTTCAACTGAGTCAGACACTTAAATTTAGATACATTAATTGTATCCAGTAGAAGCTAGAGATCACAGCTGGTCAAATGCCAGGTTGCCCAAACATAGGAGTCTAAGGCCATTTGAAATATTATATAGTATCTCACCTGGGCTCCAGCCATCACTCTGTATGAACATGCATCTCCCTGTTGTTCTGTATCATCTGATATACCAGGATGTCTTGTATGGCACTAGATGCTTATATTCAGGCAAATGAATCATGCCATAGATGTCTACTCTAAAAGGAGATGAATAGCTTTTCCAGGTGCATGTCAAACATATCTCTGTTGATCATTATGAGATCTTAGACATTTACTGAATATTTAAAAGTCTGCATGTATACTCCTAAATTTAGACACATTTTAAACAATTTAAATCTCCACTGTCATTAATTTTTATTTACACCAGTCTTTTGATAGCCCTGCAGAGGGACAGCCTTTCCACCTAACCACATTCAGATATACAGATTCAGGAAAACACCTGAAAGCAAATAGTGTATTGATATAAGTTAGCAGTGGACAACAGTAGCTGATAGCACTCCATGCTAATACCTTAGAGACCAACTGACCCTTGCTTTTGGCTTTGTGCTTCACAGTCAAAAACAGTCCTGAGTGTGCTCAGCCCAAAAGTGTTGCATTTTGCTGCCTAATGACTTGGTTAGACAGCAGTTCCAAATGGAAATCTGTCCAGGCCACCTGATGGGAGGCTGGTCTTAGTTTTGATGGAAGTAATAGCAGGTGTGGAGAGAATCCTTTGGCAACAAAATGGGCCAGCACAATTTTTGCATTAATACAACATGTGCTCTTAGTTTCATTTGCATGAAACCTTTTCCATTCATGTGCATTTATCCAATTTAAGAGAAATGCTAACATTGTATAAAAGTACACAATGCAGCTTTTGGAAAGAAAAGTGCGTATTTGGGAGACAACTGTTCACATCAAGGCCGAGTTAGATTTTTTTTTTTATACTAGTCAATAAAGCCAATGAACAATCTTGTTTCTGTAACAAAACAAGATTTATCCCTTACTGTCTGATTTTTACAGCTGCATTGGATGATTATAAGGGTCAGGATTCTCTACTTTTTTACCCCATTCCCCAAAAGTTCAGCTTTCCCTCAGCAAGGCCACAGAATCCTTGGGGGGGGGGGGGGGGGGGGACACGCAGAATTCAGCCAAGAATTTGTTCTTTCTCCTGTTTGTTATCTTTAGGAACTAAAATCTCACCTTTGAGCAGTATAGGCATGATATATTAATTTTCTGCCTGATATTGTGCTTTCTGGGAATTTTTGATGTGATTTGAGTTTACTGTGTGTCTCTTTCTGTCTACCTTGTAATAATGCTTGATATTTCCAGATAAGTACTTCTGATGTTTGAAACCTGAAAAGTAAAAAAAAAAAAACCAAACCAAAATAAACCCACCCCAAAACAAAGCAGAAGACATTCAGAGTAAAGGAAACCCAATCATAGAGGAACTCTCTGTTTGAATCTAATGGTGAAGATGGGAGCTAAATTAAAAGGTCCAAGGAGAAGGCTTGAATCATATTAAATTTGCATTTTTCTGCAGTAAGGTGTCTGGAAACATTTCTCTTCAAGTAAGCTTGTTGTAACCTGGAAGAAATTATAGCTGTAATAATAATCTGTGAAAGTCTGAACAAACTAATTATGCTTAGGCATGGCTGGGCTGAAGTGTTACCCTAATTTAAGGCAACATTTTGTGGCTTAGAGGTGCAATAGTCACAACCCATAAGGAAACATCGAAGAGACTGTTAAGTCTCCTTCTAGCAGGAAGAACTGTGTGTGGTCCTTCATCCTACATATACTCTTAATAAAATGCAGAAATCACTGGAAAATAGAGATGATTAGTAGAGCAAGAGCAGCTCAGTACAGTGAATGGCAGCTCATATTTCTGGGTGAGCTGTAACTTAGATGTGTCCTTACTAAAGTTCAGGACTGTTGTCAAAGCCTTGGAAATTGCAGATTGTGAATGGAGCATTAATACAGAGTGTCTGGGAAGCAGCCAGTTGCCCAAACAGTTGTCTTCCCAAGAAATTAAAGACGACTTAAAATGTTTTGGGAACTACTTTGGGCAAAGAACGTCTTATTATATATTACTCTATTTATTTTCTTGTTGCCCATTTCTAAGTCCTCCTTCAAAAAATGGTTTATTTGTCTCCTTGATCACAGGACTGAAGTTTAATTCATTGAGCACCTAGATAGTTCACTATAATTTTACCAAGATCCTCACTGGGGAATATAATTGGCTTTTATTAACGGTCCCTAGAAACTTAGCCGGGCCTATATAACTGGCTGGCTGAAGAATTATACATATAGCACTTTATTTACTCTTTTCAGCTCCTCCTGGCAAACATTTCACAACTGCCCACTGCTCCTCAATGGAAAGCAATCATTGCACCACCAGTGACTAAGAAGAGGGTCTCCATCCTCAGCTGCTGTAAAGTCACCAATCTTCAGTGAGAAACACTGATCAATCCTGGGTGAGTATGTGACTAAGTGTCTAACCAAGGTCATTACTGTATTCTCGGAAGCTGTGTTCATAACATTGCAGATCTCGGATAGAAAACTAGGGTTCACATTTCTGTTTAGAATGGCACATTCACATCTCCAGTTGCCGTGTGTTCTGCATACCTTAAAATCAACAACTTGATTTTGACTTACCTAACCTGGCAAGAATAAAGCAAAACAATACAGTAAACCCCCCAAAGACTCTTGTGAAATGGAGGAAGATTAGAAACAAGCCAGTATGCTCTTTGTACCTGTCATATCTTGCTGACTATTTCACATTCCTATGCTATTGCAGCAATTTCTGAGTATGAAACTTCCTCTTCCGTGGTGTGTGGTGGGAAGTTACAAATTAGACCTATAGACAAATACACACAAATCTGGGGCAGTATGTTAGTGTGGATGAGAAAATTTGTCTATTCACAACAAAATAAGGAGCTGTCTTCATTAAAGCTGTCAGTGACTCCACTATCCCACCCAAAATACTAGATAATAGTCTGTAGGAAAGAATTCTGTGCTGGCAGCCAGCAGAAGTAACATTTATAGGACTCTTCTACCTCCATTTTATTTTAATGCTTTCAACACAAGCATGGTCTAGTGGACATCTGGGGATTTAACTGAAATATGGTAATTTCATTCATATTCTAATAAAACACTTACATCCGAGCATGATCTTTTTCCCATTTATAAAACAAAAGTGGCTTAAGAAGAGTTGTGCTCTAAGGAGTTAAACCTCTGAGCACGTACTTTGTTCCTGCCCTGTGTAACACTTTAATTTGCCTTTTGGTTTCCCTTGTCATTTGAAAATTCTCTTGCAAGTGTGGGGAGATGATGCTCTGATGATTAAACACAGATTTTAGTGGCTTGCTGTATTAACAATGTTTCTGTTTCTGCCAAATGTTGTCGCTTTGGGATTCTTCAGTGTCTACCGAGAACTGGCACAACTTCCTGCATTTGTTCTGGCACTTTTCAGTCCCTACGGTGTAGCAGCACAGGCACTAGAAGAGTAACATAGCAAATCACCCCAGGGACAGGAATGCCAACAGACGAAAGCCTGACTTCAGTAACGCAGCCAGCATACTTAAACTGTCCTGGAAAATAGGAACTGGAGGAATAGAATAGAATTTTACAAAAGATGTTATTTAAAAAATAAAAAAAGATTGTATTGAGCTCAGTTGTAAAGCTAGTGTGGGCCTGAGTAAGTAGCAGTGCATAGCGGTTCCCAGGGCAGGCCAGGAGTCAAGCTCTGGTCCACATTTTCCCTGAGCACATGAAAAGAATTGATGCCAGCTCTCATATAGGCATTGATTATTGCTGCTTAGTGCTGGCTATTAGAGATGAGAGCTGCCCACCATGCATTCCCAACCACCTGATGAAGAGGTGGGAGGCAAATGGTGATCTTCCCTCATCACAAAGCCTGAATAGCTTCCAGAACTGCAAGCAGCCCCATGAGGGACACCTGCCTGTGTCCTGCTGTACGGAAGAGCAGGAGTGATCTGTGCCCGTCAAATGCAAACCAGGAGCACACAGAGGCTTGGAGGCAGAAATTCAGGCTGTGATTTGAAGCCTACGTTTTAAATGTGAAACCTGAAGTCCACGCTGTGATCTGCAGCATGCAATGGGGAGATCTCCGAACCGCAAGCAGTTTAATAATGGTTGGGTAACTTAACCCACGGAGAGCTCCCTGTCACAGAAAACAGACAGGTTGATGTACTGAAAGTAGCTTCGTTAAACCAGTTTGGCCTCATTCTCCTGGGGAGACCAAAAATGTTCCAGCTCTGTTCCCACGCAGATCCTGGACTCACAGAACAGTTGCAATGAAGTAAATTTGCCACCCTACCTCCAATACGGGAACTATGGTTCTTGCTTAAAGTGCTCTGAGATCTGCAGCTAATTGTGAATTATTTATTTCTTTGTTCACTGCTCAAAAGAGCTTTTTCTCCTATTTCAAAACAAAATATTTTTTCTCAGATCAGCAAGTCATTTTTTGGCTCTATCCCAAATAAAATTCTTTTTTTTGTGGATTATTATTTATTTTCACTTATTCAAACATATGAAACATCTTATTAAATATTTTCCAACTCATCAACATTCAATGAAGTTTTAAAAATAAATGTAATTTACCTGAAGAGTCACTTCTTAATACAGTATTTCTATAGAAAGTAATTTATTTCTTTAGAAAGGACACGTGATATGTTCTTTCTTGCCTGTCACTCATATTTTGACAGTCTTCCTTCCCTCTATTCTTGGATAACACAGAAGAACACTTAAGAAATTACAGGGGTTTTATTTACACTGAGCGATGCATTCATCAGTGAGGTGGCAATAGTCACTCTGGTACTCATTGCAAACATACGGGCTTAAACAAATTCCCAGACAGCTGAGATGCCTACTGTCTCCAGCTGTGCAGCCCATGACTATTTTAAAGATCATTTACAATATTAATGTAACAGCAAACTGTTACAATCTGCATGCAATGTAAAGGTTCCATGACTAAATTAATAATCTTCCATTGCAATTCAAAAGTGCTATTAATGGTAGGGATTTGTAAATTTTAAAATATCATTATATGCTTACTTAGTCTTTCAGATGACTCCAAACATACAGTGCATCAGTAATGACCCTTTTGACTGTTTTCTTCTATCTTGCTGAATTAATCCTGACAGCTTCATCACTGTGAGAAATCATAGATTAGTTAGTTGGAGTATTGAATCTGCATTTAGTTGTCACGACTGCAGCTGAACACTTTTCAAATGTTTAAGCCTTTCTGCTACCTCAACACCTTTTCAGAAAAGCAACCTCTCAATGTCCTCCAGAAATTAGCTATCAAAGCAAAGACAGTTGCTGTAATCTGGGGAATCACTGAAGTGTCAATCAGGAAGTCTTTTTTCTTTATTTACTTGTTACCTAAGAAGGAACCCCACTGTTTTTATGTTATTGATTCTTCCTTGATTGTTATCTCGATAAATAGATCATACACTAGTGCTCTGTAGGGTCATGCCATTCCTGCTGCTCGTAATTTCCAGTTCTATTAAAAAGATACTGTCAGTTTGCTTCAAACTCACTAACACATGTGTTTCAATTTAAAACTGAAATCAACTCACACAGATGCAAATCTTCTTTTTGCCACCCCAGGGATTGTGCAAATTGGCATACATGATTTTTTTCCCCCATCGTAACCTCTCCAGCTTGTGTGTTCCCTTAGAGCAGCCACTCAAAGTCCTCCTTCCACCTGCAATATTATTCCCTTTAGAAAGAACTGTTTTCACTCCATTGGGATATGTCAGAATTAACTTAATGGAGGCCAAAGGAGTCTTCCAAAAAGATTTATTATATTTAGATTTGAATAATAAAGTCTTTTATGCAAGACTGCAGATTATCTACAGTACAATTAGAGCAAAATCTCTTTAACATTCAAATAGTCATTTAGACAGGAACTCAACCACCTAAAGAAACTCCTTTCCACTTCATCATCATTCTGGGAAGTGTGCCCTGAGACCTGTCCAACAGCCTGATCCCATGGAGTTAGCTCTACTGGTGTAAAACTGGTGTAAGAGGAAAATCAGACTCAAAATTTTCAGTTTTTCCAGCTGTTAACTGCTTTCAAGTTAATTTCCTTTTTGCTGTTAATACTGAAAAATATCACTTCCCTGACCTTTTTCTCCCCGCCTTTTCCATTTGGATAATGAAAATAGAAGAGTCATGGCAACATTACTGAAATGAAATCCTATTAACACTGCCTTCAGTTTCTCATTCCTGAGCATCATGCTTTGCTAGCTAGTTTGTATGTATCTGCGAAAATTATTTATGCAAATAATATTAACACAGAATCCCTTTTTCTTTTTTTAAACAAAGTAATATGGAAACACTTTTATTTACTTTCAAAAATAGCTCACTTGATAGTTTTTTTGCTCTTGAAAGCTATTCAGCAAACTGGCTGACTTCCAGGAAAATTAAGGAAGGATGAATCAGGGTTGGGTCATACCTAAACTAGAGGTTTGCCTTCTACAGATCAATTTAAAGAGGTTTTTTTACATTTTTACATCAGAACTCCTACCTATGCTGTTGATGATATGTTGTGCACGTAGCACAGGTGTTTACTTTGGCTTCATTGAAACACAAGCACCATTTCCCTCCTCCTCAGGCCAATTATCTTATATACTTTCCATTCCAAATCCTACCGACTGAATTCACTTGCAAGAAAATAATCCTCCATTAAAGGATGTCCCTTTGAGTGAATGCTACTCTGTGTAAGGAAATGCAAAATCTGAATCTTTAAATTATAATGTTGACATTTCAGCTCTTTAGTTTCAGACTCTTAAGAGAACAGTATAAATGTCATTTTGTTTCTGAGGTGGAAACATTAATTTTTATTAGGATGTGGCAACTTAATTCCATATACAGTGCATCTCAGGGAATTTTTGAGAAATTTGTGCAAAACCTCTTATTTGGGTCAGTAGGTATTGGGATGCTCTAATATTCAGTTTCCATGGTCATTTGCAATCCTCTGTGACAGAGAGTTCTATTTTTTTTTTTTCTCTTTTCTCATTGCAAACCCATCCTGAAGGGGGTTTGAAATGTACACTACACAGCATTCTGCCGATTTAACATTCTCTGCTGCTATGCAAACAAGTTGAATAAACTGTAGCAACGGTATGCAGACAAATGTGTTCCTTTGTTTATAGCAATCGCATAAATCTGTGTGTATTAATACTGGTGCAGAGGTCTCTGATGATCCTGAAAGGGAGAATTTGGGCAGGATATCAATCTCTTATGATCCTTAAATAATGCCATAGGATCTTTAACTTCCACTTGAACAAGCACTAAAGTCAGAGAGATGGAAACTTGGATTAACTTCTTATCCAAGTGACACCTCTCACAATGTTTTTGACCCTTACTTTAAAGCTGTCACCGGTTGCCTTGATTTATGGAACCACTATCCTTTTAAATCCTCCTCCCTCTTATCTCTGCAGGCAGTTTCCTGATTTGTTTTTCTTTCTCTTAGATCATCCATATTATTTCTTGACAGGGGTTGTGTGGACAGCCACACTTTCGATGGTACTCAGAAAGAAAAATGGTTCTATTTTCCAGTAAAATAGACATTTTTAGTAGTTTCACTCAGAAGACTCCAAGTCTTTTTGTTTCATGTTACAGAAAGAAAAATAATAATTTTTAAAAATGCAGGAAAAAATCATTACAAACTCTATTTCATCTTACTCTAGTTTCACAAGCTGTTTCCCAGAAAAATCAGAAGTGTACTATAGTAATAGGATACTATTTCCATCACTCCAAAGAGCTTTCATCAGTAATAAAGAACCTGTTGGGCTAACACTATTTCACCAACAAATCTAAAATCTGGTCCCAGCCCCAGATATTATGACTATACTAGTAAATAGCCTAAAAAAACATGATCAGGGAGCAAGTTGGAGCTTGAGCACACCAATATCTGTGTTATTTAACAGTAGCCATGCTCCCTGCCACTGTTTTGCCTTGTGATATTTAGCATTGTCCAGACAATACCTGGGCACAATTCAGGAGACAGCACATGTCTGTGTCTGTTTGCCATGGGCAGTTTGGGTATTTTCATCCTGGTTTTCTTTGGAGTGAAGCTGGATGAAGTGTGTGAAGGCAGTCCATACCATGTCATTGGAGGTCAGGAGCACAGAACAGTCTTTGTCCATTGTTCGTAACACATGCACAGCCAGAGAGTCTACAGCTGAAGCACAAGAAAAGTGGTAACAGAGGAACTCAGTGGAGTATCAGCCCAAAGTAGAAAAGTTTCAGACACAGTGCATCATCTGGAGTAACATTGTCTATGTTAGCATAACCTTGACAGTATTTAAAAGGAACTTTACAAGAACGTGATGGTCAAGATGAAAGAAATAATGAAGCCTGGTTTAAATACTGAGAATAAGTAATAGGGTAGGTTTGTCAGTTTTTGCTTTTTAGGCAGAAATACACATTAGTTTAAAAAAATTATAAAGAAAAAACCATTGGCCATATTGTTATTATTCACTGTCCATACTAGTGGATTTCACATTTTCCATTGGAGAGTAGACACTCAAAAAATTAGTTCAGCTCTCATACAAAAAAAAGAGTCATGAGGTGGGACAAGAATGGAACACAGCACGTTTCTCCTGCTCCACTGGTGGCTGATCTGCCTTATGGAACCTTGATCTTTCCTAGACACTCATTCACACACACCCCATAAAATGTTCAGTATTCTCTATTATGTTGATTTTTGTGCCATGGGTTGGGAAAATCTTAAAACAATGCCAGAAAGGTAATTTTGCAAAGATTACTACTGGTAAATTGGTTACCATATAACAGCCTCATGGCAGAGACTGACATCTCCATTGGGATATGAGAAACTTTAGAAATATAAGAGTTCAAAAATATGAACAAGCAAGTTGTACTTGACGTACTTCTGAAAAAAAAAATTCCATGAAAGGAATAAAACCAGCAAAAAAGTGTACAAAATAGTAAGTCAATTATATCACTTGAATTTGGACCAGTGGTCTCTGCAGAGTAATAACTTGAATGGCAAAGGCATTAAGGAGAAGGGTCAGACCCCTGCAATGTGAAAATGAAAAATATATCTACCTCCAGCAAAGTCACTTTCTTTCTGATATTAGTATTGCAATGTTCTTCTGCAAAGAGATTGAAACTGTCCCACCATAAATATTCTACATGGAAAACAAATTAGGGACTTGTGATTCCAAAATTATAAGTGGATCCATAAGGTTTCTCCTGTTTGTTTTTTTTTGTTTGTTTGTTTGTTTGTTTTTTAACATGAACCTGGAGTAAGTTACCTTTCCTTTCTCTTGCTGCTCCAGACCAGCCAACTTGGGTAAGATCACAAACAAAGAGTAGAGTACAGTCCCAGTAAGCCCTAAACATCCTGAACTTCTACTCATTAAAGCTGGGCCTTAAGACAATACAATATGGCCTCCCCTCGAGATATTATTTTCCAAGAAAAAAGAATAATATACTGAATATATTTTTTTACTGTCTCAAAACTTTTGTGATGAAGCAGAGAAAGTGCAGCATGATTTCATTGTCTTGAGTACATACAGTGTGAATATTGACTTTTTAACCATTAAAAATGTAAACACAGCATGCAGATTCTACAGAGCTTCAATACCTGACCAGTATAGTTACTCAGACTGTAGGTATTTTAAGAACATGCCAAGATTGCAGCTATCAGGAGGAGATAATTTTACTCAATATATTTATTGTAGCTTTCTTAAATGACTTAAAACTTTCAAAGTTGAAGTCCTCTTTTTTCCCAAAGTCAATTACCACAAAGCTATGGGAGAAAAATATTTTTTTCCACATGAAACCCAAGTTCTTAAGCTCTGTTCACATAGTTGGGCATGCAGAATCAGCAAAGCTCTTAAAAATTCCCCAGGGTTGGCTTAGAACTCTGTGACTTAATGACAGTGTAACAATGGGATAGGGCTTGTCACAGTCTTCCCAGTAACTTCCAAATAAAATAAAATAATAAAATAAATAAAATGAAATGAAATAGCCATTCAGTCTTCTCTGACAGAGATAGTAGTTGGTATTAACTGGCAAATTTTTTCAGTCTGAGACTGTAACCCTTGCTGTGTTTACTGCAACAAGACCACTGTCACAGTCATTGGAAGTGTAGTATGTGAAAATTCTTCATTGTTTCTGCACTACTTTGTTCTGTTACAGTAGCAGAGCCAATTTAAAGGCCAACCCGTGGGAATTATTGCAGCACAAATGTGTAATGTGAACATTATGTTAATATCACAAGCCAGCCTAATTTAGCACTTCTGCATCTCTTGAAGGCATAGTACTAGATGGCTCATTGTCTCCTTTGAACTGAAGATATGCTTTTCCTTAACTTTTAACTGATCACTGAGAGACATTTTGGCGGAATATTTTAAATAATTTTATGGTTCTTACAATCCTGATTCTTTTTTAATAAAGAAAAAATGGCTGGCTTTCTCATACGAATCGTTCCGGTGTTGGGAAAGGGAAAACAGCCAGCAAATGTTACATAAAAACAGGAAGGGAATTGAGTTACAGAAGTACCCCAAAGCGTCCAAACCAGTAAAACTTATCACATATTATTCTTGAACAGTGCAGCCTCTTCAGAGGTACTAGACTGCTTCTCTGAAGTCCTGTTTTATATGTGATTGACAAGAAAACTGCACCCCTTATCTTGAAGCTGACTTGACTACTGAGAGTCAGGCCTTTGGCATCCATGGAGGACCCTCTTTTTGTCCTACCAAGACTGAGCACAGACAGGTCATCCTGTGTCTGTTACCTCTTTCCTGCTGTGAAAGCATCAGCTTTATCCTTATTCAGTTTGGGTTTCTGTTGGACTCCAGTCCCAAGGGACATAGCCTGGGGCAATGTTCTGTGCCACCGTTGTGTGCTGATGGACACAGCTAGTCTTTGCCCTCTCCTTCCTCCAGTCTTTCCCAAGGCCCACAAAACACTTGACAATTATTAGATGGCTGGCATAAATTGTGAGGGGGCTGTGAAAATAATAGAGCTGTAATTTGTGTATTTTTGTTCCACAACTGAATCAAACAGAGACAGAGAGAAAAAGAAGATGGTAAATGACTAGATGCAGGAGAAAAATCAATTCAGATCTGAAAAGGCAAAAAACTGAAAACCTGTTCTTTTGTCCAACAACCCAACCTAAAAGAAAAGAGACAAAGTTCTTCTGAAAAAAGCTACTACTGGAAAACAGCTTGACCCTCCTTCTGATTCAATACCCTGTCAATATAGGCTTTCAAACCCTTGGACAGGATTCAAGGGTTTTTTAGGGTCAGGGCCAGGTTCAGGTTCAATGCCTCAGGACATTTGAACCTACTTCCTCCCCACTAGGAGAAAGCAATAAGTGCAGGTTCATGGCAGCATCATGGTTGAGCTCTTCCACTTTCTATAAACAAACATTCACAAAAGTGGAGCATAGTTATCACTTCCCAGGTGAGTGTCTCAAAAAAAGTGGGTGAAATAGCTAGAGCTAGTATTTTTATAGGGGATAACATATATTTAACTCAAAGTTCTCAAAGGAGGAACTGGAGTATACCTTCAAACTTTCTGACATTATAAGATTGCCATATTCACTTGAAATCGTACCCTGGTTTATTGAATAGTGAGAGGATTGCTGTGGGAGGTGAAATATTTGAATTGCTTTTTGTTGTTAGAAATAAAATTTGATCCTGTGTTTTCCAAATTCTGTATGAATTCTGTGATTACTGGGTAAAAAAGGACGCATTGTTTCTGTTTCTCTTTAAGGCAGATTTAAGAAACTAGCCCTTTTCCTTCCAACCTCATAAAATTTTCTGGACGCAGAACTGGAGAGAGCTACCATTTGTCAAAAAAGAAGAGGAAGGAAAAAAGAAATTAAAAATTGCCCATCTTTCACTGTAAATCTTGTTTCTAGATTTAATCTAACCTAATCCAGGCTTCTCAATTCTCTCAGATGCACTACACAGTTCAAGGTCTCATTACTGTGTGCACACATCAATATCTTTCCATTTATCTGTTCTGAAAATTCTCTCCATCTTCTGATTCATATTGTAGCCACGTATCTGATGCATAGGTTTCCTGATACAGTGAGGCAATAATTCCTGATGGGAGACATATTAGGATTTCTGGAAATGCAAGAAGGGAGAAATCTGAAGACCAATCAGAGTGACAAAGTATGTATTGGGTAGAGGCTCTTATTTCTACTGCCTGGTGACAACACAGTAAGACTGTGTTCTTCACTGCATCTTCTGTGATATACTTTATTTGAAGAAATACAACTCCCATGGTACAATGTTTCCTAAAGCCAAAACTGAATATACCTGTAGAACTCTCTTAGAGAGAAACTTAGCCCTAGCTGAACTAGAATGATGACCTACAATAACTAGGTGTTCCTAGATTAAATACTTGAACTGCTTATTTTGGAGATCACATCCCAAAGTCACATAGCTGCAGATCATGTTTTCCAAAAAGTAACAGTCTTGATCTGTCTTGGCTGGGTCATCAAATTGTTGTGGGAGGTTATTGTGGAGCACGTTCTTTAGGTGAGTGTGTTCCAGGTTAGATCATTGGACTCTCAGATGAAATCTCTGCTTTGGCAGTTGGCAAAGGGTTGTGTTCTTCAGAAAGACAGGCGTCCAAAAAAATCCTGAGGAAAGGCATTGGCCATGGCTTAAGAATTTCTTTTCCAATCCCTTCTTTTATGAGAAGTGGAAGGAAAGTCTGGAGGCACTACAGAGATAGAAGGAAGCTTGCTTGGGAGGGAGGCAGCAGAGCTAAATTATGACTTATGAATAATCATTTCTTTTGTTGTCATGAGGCTTTATTGCATTTGGCACTGAGTAGCTGTGTCGTTACAGGAATTTATGTTCATGCCTCATTCAAGTGAAAAAACCCTGAATAATTAATTTCTAAAATAAAAAGAACATGCAGGAGCATCCACAAGGAAAATTACCTCTTTCATTTGATCTGGCTTTAAAAATGTGTAAAAGCAGGACTTTACTGTCTAACTAGTTTGGTCAAATTCTGCTTGGTTGCCCTTGGGTTTTATAGTTAGCAAAGCAGAGGGAGAAACCTGTTACCCATGCTCATAATTGAACACCATCGGTAAGTACAATTTTAAAATCTCAGAGTACCTCCAAAGACTTTTTCACACAAGTTTTGGTGCTGGTACTAGAATTAACTATGAGAATTATCCATCCCTATTAGAATTTATCTAAAGACTCCCTGAGAAATGAACACTGGGCAGCCTGTATTTTTAGAAGGGTTAGGTACACAGACTTGAAGAGCTAGTCAAGTGGAACCATTGTGGAGCCTGGTGTGAGAAAATAAGATACCCTACCTCTGTCTAAGCTGGATGTTGTATTATTTGCTTCTTTCCTGTCTCATCTCAGAGGCGGACCTATCCAGAGGCTCTATATGTTTCCCCTGAAGTTCCTAGCCTGCTTTTAAAGCTGAGTGACAGCAACACTTGGACTAAGAAGAACTAGAGTTAGGACTTGCTGAACCAAAGTTCAGTGTATGTGGGTGTTCTCCCAGTTAGACACTTGTGTGCCCATGGCAACTGACTTCTCATGATGTCCACTTTGTTGTGTTGTTCTTGGATAGCTGAAATAGAGAGTGCTTTTACAGCTATTTGCTTCACTTGACTGAGGACAGAATGGTTCCAGTTGTGTAAATAGGTCCTGGTGCTCTTCCAGTTTTTCTTCTCATACCCCATGGAGATGCGTTTGCTTAAGCAGGGCATAGTATGAGAAGAAGCTCTGCTGGATTCCTCCTTCCAAACCTTGCAGCAACATCTCAGGCCTGAACTACAGTATCTCTGTCAGTACAACCCTTGACCTCTCCTTGAACAAAAAGAACCAGTTTTACCACATTAAGTCATGCTTTTGTCTGATGGACAATTAAGAGGGATAACTAAATGCATGTGACTCTTGGTAGGACTTTAACTTAGGTCTCCAGAGATGATCAGTTAATATCCCAATCAACTACACATTTGCCTATTCTTATACAAGTCCCTTGAGACAACAATGGTACAAAAAGCAACATTATCTAATTAACACACACAGCTGGAGTCTGATATTTCATTTTCCCTCCGAATGTCTCAGCTGAAACAGCACTCACATCACTACAGGATTTATGAGGATTACATAAAGTGCTTTTCCCCATATACATAGTGAGTATGAGTTTCATCCATCAATACAAGCTTGCATAAGCCCTGTGAATGAAGGGTTATGCATGACTTTGAAACCCTATCTCAAGTGGCAGACAAAATGGAAAGTATATAGAGTACAATATACAATGTGTGCACATACATTTTTTCTCATATATAGTTGTAATCTGTAGTTTGTGAATATTGCATTGAGGCTGGAAGGTATAACATTTTGTATAACATAGTTTTCCTTTGTATGCTTGATAAACTAAAAAAGCATGGGAGTTACAAACCATGTTTTAATATTCTATGTCTGAGTAATAACATCTGAAACTTACTGTTGATTTAGACACTTACTTCCCTCAAAATATCCAAAGTTGCAGAGGAAAAGAGTGAAAATTAGTACTTATAAGACCCTAGCTCCTAGTTTTATGGCCACATGACTAGATGCTTCCTGGAAAAATGATGAAAAAAGGTAATGCCTGAGTCTTGGGCTGATAAAAATTCCTATCGTTACATTTGTTTCTGGAGCTATGTTGCTGAGGTTACACCAGCTGTTAAAAAGGTATTTAACAAAAAAAGCATTCATTGCTGACTGGCAAAAATGACCCTCATTCTCCACAGAGATCAAACAACACAGTGTGTTGAACCTGACAAATCAGGATGTGGAGGTTACCGTTAGAGATCAGACAAAAAAGTCCATCTAGCCTTTCCTCATCCAGTGACTATCACGTGGCACACATGAATAAAAAATATACACAAAGAAACAGTAGAAATGTAAAGTGGCCTTTGCCCTTTTACAGCCTTTTAGCTTTGCCAAGGTAAGGTCTCATCCAGACCTTTGAAAGAAGTGGAAGATATTCAGAGCTTTAATGTAGAGACCATCTTTCTTTGTTCATTCTTTCTCAGCATTAACTTTCTTCTCAAACCCTTCAGTACACTTAAACCTTATTCCCCAAGGAAGCAGCAGGACCAACAGAAAAAGGCCAGACAGAAAAACCCATACTCTAGAGGCCACAGAGACAGAAGCCACAGAAGACAGTAGTCTTCTGTTCATGAACTGCTGATCTTTGGCATCCTTTGGCAAAGTTGCTTTTTCCATAGAGGTGGAAATCATACCAGTTCTTGGGTTCTTTACAAAACAATTTAATAGAAAGGCCAGTGGCATCCTTGCTATCTTTAGAGGAGCTGTCTTAGTGCAGAGCGAGCTGCTAATCATAAGAACAAGATCCCAAAAGAAGCAGGTTTTGAGTCCAGCTTATGTAACTTTAACGGAGTCCTAATTTGAAGGAATGTTGAGCATTGACCTGGAAAATCAGTTGCCAACCCAGATATCTAAGAGGTGGCACCAAAAATTTTCAGTTAAACAGCTGAGTCTACAAAATGGAAATTGCATTTCCCAGACAATTTCTAACAGCTAAAAAAATCCTGTCTCCTAGACTAGATACTATTCAGGATGCTTTATTTGAATAATTTCTGAAAAATAAGACCCTATAAAACATAATATATTTCCTGGTAAAAAGATATTACTTGTATTGGTACCTCATTCAGTCCAGCTGGATTAAGTTCTTGCTGACCACATCAGGCAGCTTTTATTTGGTTCTTGTCATGCTAAGTAAGAAGACATTTAATATTAAAAAATAGCTTTAAAACTATATAAAACTTTGCAGCTGAAGAAGGACCCACTCACACTGAAAATCCTTGCTTTTTAAAAGAAACTTTTTTAAAGTGTTTTCAATCCAAGTATCCAAAGTAATGTTTAACCTTTGTTGTCTTTTCTCCCGTCTTGACACATATCCTTGTTCAATTGTTGCAGTATACTTGATTTAAATACCAGCTCTTCACTTGTTGCTTGATATGCTGAATTTTAAGCATGGTGAAGTCCTACTAAAGCCAATAAATTTTTAAACTTCAGACTATACTCCAGCTTTGGAGTTTTGTATGGCAGGAGAACTGATGCATGTCTTCCACTACGGAGTGCTGTATAACAATAAAAATGTCTGAAAAGTTAAATGGACAAGCCTGGATCAGGTATCCACTCCAAAATGCCATCATTCTTCAAACCTGAGAAGCTCAGTAAGTCCCTTTACATGTCAAAAATTAATCATTTAAATGCAGTGGGAGTATAGCCTAGACTTAGACAAGTCCAGTCTTTAGAAATTAACAACATACTATATTGTTTACAACAATATATCTGACACATAAATTTGCATCTGTCTATATTTGTCATTTACAGATGTAGACTTTATATTTTACTTTCTTAATTCAGTTTTTATAATGAAAATGCATCTGGATCATATGATGATGTAGTTCAAATATCATAACTCCACTAGAGAAATGTGACTCCTCATTTTGGAAAATGTGGAATTTTGTGTGTCTACAAAGTCCATTAGTCTTAGAAATTTTTTTTTACTATCCACAAATTGAATTACAGACTATATTTTGAAGGAAATATCATGAATCATGAGGAAGAAAGATTGATTTAGTGAACAATTCTGTCAGAAGTACTAAACGAAGATAGAGAAGATAGTGTTGCATCTGGAAACCATGCATATTAGAAAAGGATGCTCATTCCCAGACTGACCTGTGGCTTAGGTTTCTCTGTTGAGTTCTATTCACCCTTGAGGTGTAACAAGCATAAGCTTCATTGTTAACTCTAAATGTGGATACCAGGGTTTATATAATCTGTGTGCAAATTGAACTACCAAAAGAGCTGGTTGCTCTGTTCCTAGAAAAGATTTGATTAACAAAGCACTTGCCAACAGTGATTTCTCTTTCTCTGTGTTAATGGGGACCCAAGACAGCTAATTTTATGCTGATTATCAGCCACCAGCCAGTTTTTCTGCTTTGAAGTCACAAGTTAGTTTTTCTGGCTGATATTAATCTGGGACATACCTTTCATGTAGCAGCCAACATTAAACAGCTAATCTAGTTTCTGAATGAATTGAAAGACCCCCATTAGAATAATTAAGAGAAAATGTCAGGGGCATCAGTATGCAGAATGAAAATGAACTACCCTGCCAGCTTCTTGCTGAATTTGCTTAAATATTCCTATACCTAAAATTTTTTTTAACTTGAAGATTTAAATTTCATTTGATGGGTGTTGCAATGTCATCTGTGTAAAGCTTTATTCATACAGTCTTCATTTCATGTCTGCTTTGCTCAGTCAAGGCTTAGAAACAAAGAAGAAATTTGTAAAATGAACAGGAACAAATTCCAAGGATGAGAAGACATCCCTCAGGAGTTTCAAAGGGACATAAAATGAGTAATATTAACAAGAATTCCATAGGCAAAATTAATTGTTACCATTCCCAAACACTTGAAAAATCAGTCATTAGCTTACATGAAAGGCTCAAAATACACAGTTTTCCAAGCATTGTCTTCAGATATCTTTTATTTACTTTCTATTTGTTAAGTTGCTATGGTTTGAATTTCTAAGCTTTTCTCTGCCACAAGCTGGAAGCTGAGGTTTTATCTACTTCTAATGGAAACGGATGTCACATGAATGCAAATCTTGGAGCTGAATTTTCAGAAATGCTTCAACTACTGTAAGACTTGAGATAATATGATGAGACTTGGCATCACAGAGACAGCTAAGAAGCCATCCACTTAACATTGAAAATCTACTGTATACGACACACCATGTTATAAGATCAGTAAGACTGCATAAAAAAACCTTTTACAGAGTGCAAGGCTTTTTGGTGCAGTGTTTTGATGGGGAAAATGCTGAGAATGTCCTAAGCTTTTGGTAGTGTCACGAATGTAGGTTTGTGCATCCTGCTGATTACCTCAATTTATTGTGAATGAGTGACTTTGCACAGTTTGATTTAGTAGCAGTTTAGAATTTACTTGTAGCAAATTGCAGGATTTGACTGTAATATTTTAATAGCACTCAGTCATCAGTGATTAACAAAGTGATTAAACAAAATTGATCAAAACAGTGACTTAGTTACAGATTCGAAGATGGCAAGGTTCACTCTATTAATACATGGAAGTGCATAAAGGAAAATTAAATTACACTGAGTTGGAATGATTCACAAAGAGATCGTGCGTGTAGGGGACAAGGAGTACCCTCCCCTTGAGTCACAAAGTTCAGAATAGACCCCCTTGCTTTCTAAACTCCTTCTCAGAGAGGAGTCTAGGTGCGGCTGGGCCCACTCTTAGTCTCAGACTTGGTCAATGGTTTATGTGAATAAGAATAATATATACATGTGTATATCTAGTACATAGAAGGAGCACATAAAAGAAAATTAGGTTTCACTCAGGTGAGAGAAATCGTGGATGCAGGGGATAAGGAGGACCCTCCCATTGAGTCATGAGGTTCAGAATGGACCCCCTTGCTTTCTAAACTTCTCAGAGAGGAGTCTAGGTGCAGCTAGGTCCAATCGTATTCTCAGACTTGGTCAACGGTTTAATAAGAATAAGATAATGCAGCAGTATAAGACTCACTTTGAAATTAAATCATACATCTACAGACTACTTAAACTGATTCACACATGCATACACACAGACATGAGTACATATATATAATAGTATACCTGTTAAAAATTCCCCTTGAGTTCAGTGAAATACTCATGTCTAATGTCTTGGCGTTTCCCAACGGGTGAGGGTTGAGCCTTGAGGAGTGAAGGATTTCAGCCCAGGCTCCACTGTCAGTCTTTGGCAATGAATTTCTGGTTGCAGCAAACTTTCGGGGTCTGCTAGCTCTGAGAGGTGTCTCGCTCCAAGGGAGATGCTGGTGCAGCCTGTGGCGGTCCAAGAGAGCTCAAAGGGCCTCACTTAGGACTGCTGTTTATAGGATTGTGAGATGATTGACTTTAATCACCAGTAAATTTCCACCCAAGCCACAGTTCGGATCGGTAGTTGCTGGAATTCCAGTAACGATGATACCACTCTGTTTCAAGGCTGTCAGGGGTAGCTGTTTGTTCTTGCTCCCCTCGTTAGCCATAATATGAAGATTTTGATAAGGACAGGGCCGCTCTCTGCTTCAGCCATGCAGGAGTTTCTAGTACAATTAAGCGGCGCTTAACTGACTAACTCGCTACACAAAAGCGGTGGCCTGGAATTCTTGAGATTGTAAAGCCTTTGAAGAGAAAGAGGAATGGGCGGGGGGGGGGGGGGGGGATGGGGTGGGGTGGGTGATGCACCACCACAGGTAGCTGCAGTCAACTCTCTTAAAAGTATCCCCAGATCTCTTTCATTGACCAAGTAAATAACAGATCCATTAGGTTGGTATTCAGTAGTGGGAAGCAGCATGGCATTTTGCTTCTCTGATTCAGAGGTGGTTTGAGATGTTCTCTTCCCAAATGACCCCCATGTGTTACTGGAAAACCTAAGAGTTGTTCCACAAAAGGCTTGCTCAAAAGAGAGCAGAGTAACGTTTGGCAAAGAAGAGCCCAAGAAAACATCCCGTGGGATGTTTTCATCAGATCTGGGTGCTTCTACATTGTGCGGGCTTTCTTACTTCAGTCTCACACATGGTTATTCAGGGGGCTCTGCCAGAGAGAGACAGCAGAAACCATGTTACATAGTGCTGCATCAAGGTAAGCTAATAGCATCACTTGCTCTCTTTCTCTGTAAGAGAAGAAATAAAACCCAGAACGTGTGAGGTACTACAGCAGAGTACTGCAAGACTGATGCTTGAATAGCTCATTATCTATGAAATGCATTGCACTTCATTCATTAGATTGTAAGAACTGGAAATCTACAGTAATTATGTGTTGTCTTCCTTATCACACAGTCTTCATGTATTTATCTTCTTGACAATTTTCAGGGAATTGGTATTAGACCTTCCTGTAAACTGGGAGACAGGACACAGAGATTAGATTACCTTGGACAAGTCTTCAGAAAAGTTGAACTTGGGCCATCACCAGACCACACACTTCTTCCTCACCCAGACAGGTGGAATTCACTTTTTGTTTCTGTCTCACAAAAATAGAGCTCCTTATAATTACACTTTGGGTTTAAACTGCACTTTTACTTCCTCTCAAATAAGACACTAAGGTTGTAGAAGGAGTTTAATCTGCCTTTTATTTCTATCAGGAAAGTAGCCTGACTCTTTAAACTGACCTGCTGTAATTTCAAAGTTGAAGACAAACATGAAAGGATTTCATTAAAACCAAACTACTTAGCTTTTTTGAAACACCCCTGCTTGGTATTTGCTTGCTACACATAAAACCTGTTTTTCTTTTATCCCTTCAAAACAGTTGATGAAAAAGACCCTCAAGCCTTACTATTCAGCAATTGGGCCTTTAAAAACACATTTTGGGTAATACGAGTTTTTACAACACATTTATATATTTATTTCTTGAATTAGTGTATTTAAGGTCTGTGAGGGGACTGACTGCTTTTGCTAAACCACATGGGTTTTTTTGGCATTAGTGATGAAGCTGTTCTATGCCAGACAACTAAGGCTTATGAACAAAGCTACTTAAATTAAAAGTTCATGCACAGTTTACAGAAACACCGGTGATATGAGCAGGTTTTCTTCTCCTTGCCTCTTCTAAATCCTTAAGCACCTACTTTCACAACCACAGCTAACTCCAATTAAGGGGCATACATATCCCCGAAGAAAGCAAAATGCCTGTGCTCTTGCTTCTCCAGGCATGCTCAGTAAACCTGGACACAGGTCCTGTGGCAAGCTCTCATTTACTGTTTAATTCTTTTTACAGGCAGCAGGTATTAAGCAAGCTTCTCGCAGCAGCTGTTCTGGGAAACACTGGCATGACTGTAATCCTCCCAGCTGAAATACTCCTAGGTATTTACTGATTCTCACTGCTCACAGCTGAAGAGGCTCCAAGTCACTGGAGCCAAACTAACCCTGGGGTCTCAGTGTTAGTAGCCAAATGTAAAAATGAAGAAAAATGTATGTTCAGGATCTGAATTTTAGGTTAAACAGGAATAATACCCAGATCAAAAACCTCTACTGTGGGGCATCCAGGAAGGTTTGGTTTAGCTCTTGAACCCTTTTCAAAACCTGTTTTTTTTTTCTTTAAATTTAATTCAGCTTTTGAAATGTAGAATTTCAAACTGGAATTAGAAACATATTTTCTTATGCCTCAAAAAGATAAATTGATGTATTGGGTTTTTTTTTTCCCCCTGGTTCTTTGTCTTTGTTGAAACTACTTTTCAGATTCTGTTTCATACTTTGGTAACCCTGAAGTTTGGGGTTTTTTTAATTTATTTTTAAGCAAATATAGAAATAAAGTATTTACTGAAAAACATCGCAGAGCGCTGGAAAGTCACTTTGGAAGCAAATATAATGAAGAATGTTCTGAAAGAAAACACTGAAAAAGAACTAACAAATATCCTACTCCAAGATGAACAGAAATATAAAGAATATAGACTTCAGTAGACAGAGCAGTTCCTCATAATAACCTAATCTAATAATCAGGCTGACTAAGTACTGTGTATCCTTTGGTGAAAAGAAGGATATAAGAAATAGCTGCATGCTAACGTCCTGGTTCACTGGCTTCTCTCAGACACTTAAGTCTTATATTACAGCCTCAACTGATGATGATGATGATGATGATTACTAGGGTGCTTTAGCTTCCTTATCTAAGGGCTAGAGTTTTATGGATTGAGCAGACAGTGTACTAGCTGCTGAAGTTAAAATTCTTCACTTCTTATTTTATAGAAAATCAGGTCATTTTGAATGGAAAACTTTTATAATCTTTGTAACTAAGACGGGCAAGGTGGACCCCAACATTTTCCATCCACAGGATAAGAAAGATGCTTGCATTTTTTTGTCTAACTTGGGAATGAATTAGAAGCAATTCTAATAGGAGCATAGAGATAGTTGAGCTTTCAAAGACTGGATGGGATTTCAGGCAAGACTGGAGTGACCTGTTGCTACATTAATTCACTTATTTTTACGGAGTCAGATCATACCAGATCATACTGCTGGATATGGAAAACACATAGACACAATGAGGTTGTGAAGCAGCCCGTACAGAAAATCCCCCGGTGAAAACTATTCAGAGATTAACATTCTTTTTCAGCCTTCCCTGCTTATTCTTCAGCATGGTATGTATCTTTGAAGAAATGTTAATGATCAGTGCTTCTTTAGGCTTCCTGTGCTATTCCATGTGCTCTCACCTGGCCATGGTTCTGCAGAGACAGAAAGGCTAAAGCACAAAAGTTATCATTGTCACAGGCAGACTACAAATAATTTGCCTTTCACAATAAGAAACAATCCATAACCAGTACTTGGAAATTTTCAAATTACTTCCCTATTATGGTGCTGCCTGACATTTTGTTCCCATTTTAATGCATCTTTCTACTGTGTGAGTATCAGACTGCATGCACTGCACCAAATGATGTCTTACCCTTACCTTGTACGCAGGCATTTTTCCCCTCATTCTTTTTGGATCCCATATGCCTTTACACAGCTCTACAACACTAGCAGCTCATAGTCATGCTGTGAGTCTCTAGTGTGTAGTCTTCTTTTCTTTGTTACTTTCAAGCCCTCAGCATCCAACCCCTCCAGCAGAAAGCTTTAGTACTGCTTAAATGAATGTTCTCACTTTTCACAGTACTGAATTTTCTCCCTTTTCTGTCTCTCTAACAAAAGGCCGTCCAATTCTTTCCCTATGGCACCCCCATCTTTCACTACAGTGACAATGACTTCCAACTCTGCATTGTCATGTTTTATTAGATCACTTCTGGGTTTCTGTGCCAAAGTCATAATGAAAACATTACATGAAGTTAGTCCAAGTTTGATCCTCGAGAAATTCCACTGCAATGTCCATGTGATCCAAGGCTTCCTATTTAGATACAGCTTGTCATCTCCCATTTAAGCAATTCTTTAGCCAAGTTCCAGTTCTTGTATTAATCATCCCCAGCCCAGGAAATTTCTCCTGTGACCCAGTCTCAAATACTTCACTGAAGTCCACATATGTGACTATATTTGTGGCATTTTCTTTGAGAGAAATTGAAATGTTTTATCACAAGAAGATTGAGGAACTTTAATACAAGATATTTGGGACAATCTGTGTTTTTGTCATATTTTTGATTGACTTTTTTTGGTTTTAATTTTGTTTTCATTTTATTTTGTCCTTTCTTCAAAAATATCTTTAAGCAAGCCTTGAGTAATACTATTAAGAGTATATTTGCCTTATCTCTCTCTCTTTTTTTCACCTTTTAATATGCAACTACTAGGTTTTCTAGTTTCCCATCATATGATAACACTCCAAATTGACAAATGCATTAGAACTCCTTCGTACCAGAGCTATTATTTTATCAGCATTTTTTTTGGTTGGTTAGTTTTCCAGAAATCTTGAATGCATATTATTCTTTCTCTGTTCATTGTTCCTTGAGGTCAAAACATCTAACATTGAGTTTTCCTTCCACTTCACATGCTATTTCTCATTTCAACGGTTGGACTCAATGATCTTAAGGGTCTTTTCCACCCTAAATGATTCTATGATTTCACTTTTACTTCCATGAGTCACTCCACCTTTATGAACACTGTCATCACTGAAACATAAAGATTCACAGGGTTTTAGGTGCCATTCCTTTGATGTCAACTTAGTCTGCCCTGCACAGCTACAGATGTTCTTTTTTCATTCCTCTGCATGGCTGCCTGGTGAGATTGATGTTTTTGCTATACCTTTGTTTCTTTTTTTTTTTTTTAAAGTTGGTCTTACCCCATCCTTACATATTATGACCACTATGATGTAGCTTCTTCATTGATTGATCTTTTATCCCACTCTTTATAAACTCTGTGTAACATTTTCTTCTATAATGTCTCTAACATCTTCTACAATGACCCTGCCACTTTTAAAATTACAGTTATTTCTCTCTCGCTCAGTGTCTATTCTTAAAAACATCTGTTCATTGGAACAACTGGAACATACCAATAACATCAATAACTGTTTTCCAATCTGCATGGAAAATTAATCTCATATATGTGCAGTATTAGAAATTATGGAATTATTTAGAATAGAATAGCATAGCATAGCATAGCATAGCATAGCATAGCATAGCATAGCATAGAATAGAATAGAATAGAATAGAATAGAATAGAATAGAATAGAATAGAATATTTTCAGTTGGAAGAGACCTACAATGATCATTTAGTCTAACTGCCTGACCACTTCAGGCATATATTTATTTATATTTCATATGTCTTCTGTTCTGGGCTGCTGTTTTAGGGTAAACAACTACAGCATGAATACAAACTGACTTGTGTCACCAGTTCTCTGAGGGAGGACGTTCAACTGGAAGCCTTGAGCTCTCCTGGTTGACAGCAGAGAATGACACAAGTACCAGCTAACTCATTTGTTTTAAGAAGGAATCAATACAACAAACTTTTATGCCAAAATTTTCTGCCAAACAAACTCTTCTTGTGACTCAAATCCTAGCCTCTTCCATAAACCTCATGTGTATATTTTTATTGTTGTCATAGGACATCCCTGAATTTCCCATCTTCATCTGACATCAGTAAGATTAAAATGATATTATAACTTGGCAAAAACAAAACAGTACAGTTAGTGAGTTTGAAAATGAAGGATTTCCAGTCATGGGAAACTGGAAATTGTGTACTCAGCTGTAACACAAAAAAGGTCATTAGGTCCCTGTCAACAGTGATGCAAACGTTGGCATAAATTAGATCTGGGCTTTGGTGAAAATGCAAAATGAGCATAATGTTACATTCAGAAGAAAACAGTAGATTTTCTTTTTACAATACACAGTATAAAGCCCACTTGTGATCTTTTTACTTCGATTTACACAGGTGGAGCTCTGCTGATTTAACTGCAGAATTACTTTTGACCATCACCTCTCATGAATGCCCTAACCATGATAGGTTGCGTACTTCTGATCAGATACTTCACCCACCTTACAAACACATTATTGAAAATGACACAGACTTACAGAGATTCAGTATCGGTGAATAAACATTTTTTCATCGAAGTATCCTACCCTAGTTTCTTAGAAAATTTCAGACTCAGTTCTAGGCTACTCAAAACCTTGAGGCCAGATATGAATAAAACCACAGACCAGGAAGGCACTTTCCAAGCCATCACAATAGTAACTTTGATGTACTCAGGCTTTTTTTATCCTGATGGTGACTCATCTCTTGATCTGCTATAGAGAGCAGAGCGCATGTCTTCTTGTATTGGGGAATCAGGAGCTGCAACAAACTCTTGGCCCTTTTAGCTCCTGTTAAATTGTTTGGAACCCAGAGCTAGGTGAGATGAATCCCATCCTTCATTTCTGATTCTAAATGTTACTGTTCATATGGAATAAGATTTGTGGAAAACAGAAAGGATTTGAGGGCATGACCCATCTTCACTGCCGTAGCAACATGTGTGTGATGCCAGGTATGAGGTCATCTGGGTAGGATATATAGTGATATATCATAGGAGCCAAAGAGGAGAATGAATAATTTAACAAAATCAGTGCTACAGTGAAAGTAAAAGAAAAGAATGATATTAATCTATTTTATGGCAATTGATATTAGATTAGAGCTAATCAATTAGCCATGCAGAATACATAATAGCCACTATAGTAAGACACCATACAAAGGCAGTAGATGGATTTTTTAAGAGTACCAAAGACACTTAGACACCCAAATATATTGACTTCCATTATCTCTTCACTAAATCTTTTTATAACCATGGAGTAATTTCCTTGGCTGGCATACACTGACATGGTTCAGTTGAGCTGAGTGGAACTAAATAGATTTATGAGAGCTGACAGTTAATTCCTTACACCTTTTTTTTCCCCTGTTCTGCTTACACAACTTAGCTTTCCTTGCAATTGCAATTTCTTTTGGGTGGCCTTTACATCTTATAAATGGAAATTCCATGCAGAAATTATCTTTTAAAATAAGTCTTTCTACTATAAAACTTTCCTTGGTTGAGCATCTCCTTCTTCCCTTACACCTACACTTGGTGATCTCTGGATTTTTTCACCTCTGACTATAAGGTGGGGAGGGTGCATTTGTTGGTTTTTTGGTTTCCATTCACAATATGACATTTTTTTAATGTTTGCTCTGAACACTTACACATGTGAGTGGTTCTGCTGACTCCATTATTACGCGGGAGCAAAAAGGCTTGCAAAGAACAAGTCCTCTGTGAATAGCGAAAAATGCTTAAAAGTACATTATAAAACCTAGCCATTAGACTCAAATTTATGAATCAGCCAGCTTGAAATCTAATGTGAGCTCCCAGATTTCTGCATATAGTTTTGATAATTTTAGCTGATGTTCCTGCATAAACATCTTGCACATTCAAATACTTTATATAACTCACCATTGTAAAATTGTTTTTTCACACTTCTCAATTCAAGCAGAGGAACTGCGCTCCCAGATTTTAAATTATTGATTTATTTAATGTTGCCCAGCACTCCTTTGCTACTTCTTTATATATCAAACCATCACTAGAAACAGTGGGAAAAGATTAAAACAGTCAAAGGTGATGAAAGTCCTCATGATATTGTAGCTATTGGTTTTTATGAAGCTGTCAAAAAAGTACTGACAAATGCAAAATTTCAGTATTAACATCATAGCTTAAATAATTTTGTACGTTTTATTGTAACTCAAATACTTTTTGGATTTACATATCTACCAAAAAAAGGGAATCTCTAATAAGCATTATGAGCGACAATGTATAGTTCTGTACTTTCACATAAAATTGCTTAATGTATGCTTTCTAAAAAAAGGAATGCATCTCATTCTCCAGTGTTTGAGGCTAGTAAGAAAACTGTCAAACAGTGAACTATTTAGTCTGATGAAGACTGCATTCTTTGAACATTAAAGCTGCCACTGGGTTTTTACATAGTGGTTTGCTTTAATCATTCTTAGCAACTATGTCTTGGATTGCTTAACATGATTTTAATTTATAATGGTATTAACACAGCAGCTTGTTGCATTGTCACTTTTGGGAACCATGAAATGAAACATGCAAGTTACTGGATTTTTTTGTAGGCACATGGGAAAATTTCATCATCACAAAAATCATTCTCTTGGGACTGAACAGTTCAGACTTGGATTTCTTAACTAAAACAGGACAGACAGTAAATATTTCAGTAAAAGTCTGTCTTGTATTGGAGCTTCTGTTGGAAGAAGAGCCTTGAGATGGTGAATTTGAATTTAAGTTTTATATCTGTTGTTTGTATTGATACAGAAAAATCCCAAGTGAGCACTAGAATATCATTGACAACCCTATATCCTCATATCAATAATTCTATCAGCAAAATATTTTTTCTTATTTCTCAGCCTGTGGAAATAAACTGCAGAATAATTCAGGAAAGTGCCCTAACTACATCATGAGTATTGTGTGCAACTACAAATCTGTCTACAGCATTTCCTGCAACGCAGGGACTTTCTGATATAAGGGTGATTTTTATGATTTTTTTTTCCATTTGTCCAATCCCTATTTTAATGCCTGTAGGCTTTTGACATCCATTACAGCCTGCTACAGTATATACCACCATTTAACTCTGCTCTGTGTGTGAGCAGGTGCTTCCCTGACAGTTGGGACCTGACATTGGGTAAATTTTTTGATGCTTACTGTTTCTTGCATCACAGGAAAGAATGAATAGTCATTTCCAACAAGCTGTGACCAACAGTAGCACAGATAAACTGTATGATGTGTAGATGCAATAAAGAACCTAAAGGACAACTGCTAGCTTCAAAAGTAACTAGCAAAGAACAAAGAACGTACGCTGCAATATATAAACAGCAGCATTGCCTTTCCCTCGAAATGTTCAGTGTGTATCTGTTAATATGATCAATCTTTCTTCACAAGTTTTCCAATCTGTTTATTAATCTGTTGCTCAGGATACTTTGAAAACTGTAGTGTTTCTGATAGCAAAACACCGTATCATTATGAAATCTGAAAAGATGCCAGTTTGCCATGAGAATGGTTACAAAATGTTTTAGATTGGCATTCTAGCCAATTTGATTATTAATCTGTTATCTAGGCTTCTTGTTTCCCATTGCATGTTCTTTTTAATTGCTGAGAACTCCACATAGTTCCTTCCAGTACAAATGAAACTCTCTCTTTCTGTACTAAAGGATTCAATGTCAACCTTTTGCGATAAATAATGAATGTGACTGCTTATTGATACTTATTTGCTACCTAAACCATTAGGATGTTTCTTCAGTATCCTTACTTAATGTCCTGTGCCTAAGGATTTAGCATAATTAGTATCTGAAGTATAGGTAGTTGTGTTTCCAAATTGGAAAACTTTGGATAAATCTAGGCAAAGCTAATCATTTTGTATCTCAGAATGAGATTCAGCTCCTGGACTAAACCTAAATTTAGACATCTACATGTAGATGCCTACTTGTGAAACTATGTGCTGAGGTTGCCATTGTAGCAGCGGATGCTACATATTAGAGCACCTCAGATAACACTAAATTCCTACATTTAAGCAAGTGTATTGAGTTCAGAGTACAAAAAAAAAATCAGATTGTCCTAGAATAGAGGCCTATATTTAATTTTAAACTAATAATCATGAAATTTCTCAGTTCAAATGAGAAAGATTATTAAGGTTAGAAGGAAGCATTAAAAAACCCACAATTATAGCTTTTTTACAAGATGACAACAAAGTTTAAAAGCATATGTTAGCAAATGAGCATTGTGTCCTATTATTTTGATACTTCTTTTAGCATCTGAAAATGCAAGTGTGCCAACACAATGGTGCATTGGGACATAGCAACTCTTAGAGCATTTTAAGAACATTGAATAAAAGCACTGGGTTGAGTAAGTGAAAACAGGTTTTCTAATTTCTGCTTTGATAGTTTATTTTATAGTACTGCCAGACAACATGTTATTTATAGACTTCAAATATTTTGAGTGAAAAAAGTTAACTAAGATATGTTCCTTTCATAAAAAGGTCCAGAACACCAGAGTATGTTGTTTGTAGGTGTGTGATACTGGAAAGGCAGTGGGATCTGGACTCATATAATCCTCCCCATGAAGGCTTCCAGGCTGTAGTAATCATCCTCACTAACTTAAATAAGAAATGTCTAAAATTATTTTGGCATTATATGGGTCAGAATTTGGAAAAGAAATTGCATGTTCAGAGTTTCTTCACCTATGTGATTTAGACGTAGGCTGCAGAAGTGGTCCTAGACTGAAGCAGATGAGCGTAAGAGGCAGTTCAGGCTAGCTGGTAATGGTAAGCCGGCTCTTTCTGGGTTAGCACACCCTGGGTCCTTGGACTGAAGGTGTTGCTTTTGGAAATGCTGCAGCAGAAATGGGTGGTGTTTGCCTAGTGTTCCAGTCCGCTTTGCACCTGGTGTGATCCACTCAGCAGCTCCCATGCTGCAGGAAGATTCCTGCATTTAACCGTTTTATCTGCATTCTCCCTTTATCTGATGGAAAGAGACACTTTTTACATAACAAAGCTGTTAATTAGTTCTTCACAAGATTAATAGGGACTTGTTTTGACATAATTAGAGCTAATTCCATTACTCCTGAGGCTAAGGCTGTGCTAGAACAGAGGCTGACAAGCTTTATAGGCAAACATAGATTCAAAAGTACTCCATAAGCAAACCTGTTTTATGAAGGTTTAATAGACATATGCATGCACAGGCTGTGTATACAAAGTGTGTTTTACAAGAACACATTGTGTGAAGGAAAACCAATTTTTCATAGGGTGTAATGGAGTATAATATAATAAGTAGTTGTTATTTCTTACAGACTTCTGTATTTCTAGGCTAAATCCCCTGCCTTTATACTTTTGCATATGAAGTGCTAGAAAGCAAGCAAATTAGCCTTTCTGTGGAACTCCTAAAATAAAAACTTTGCTAACGCTAAAACTCTGCCTTTGAAACTCTATGTAAAACTGTCATTTGCTTGACTAGGTTATTTCATGTTTAGAACATAACAGGAGGTAAAACTATTGCCCCTTGTCCTGTCACTACAGACCCTAGTAAAAAGTGTTTCTCTGTCTTTCTTATAAGCTCCCTTTATATATTGAAAGGCTGCAATAAGGTCTCCCTGGAGCCTTCTCTTCTCCAGGCTGAACAACCACGACTCTCTCAGCCTTTTTCATAAGAGAGGTGCTCCAGCCCCCTGATCATTTTCATGGCCCTCCTCTGGACCCACTCTAACAGGTCCATGTCTTTCCTGTGCTGGGTACCCCAGAACTGGATGTAGTACTCCAGGTAGGGTCTCACAAGAGAAGCGTAAGTTGGGTGTGAATTAAATACGGAGAAATCATGGACTCAGTACACACTTGCTGGACTAAATTTATATGACTTAAAAATAGATACTGAGAACAATAACCACTTTCTGAGTTTTAATCTGATAAAAATGTGTTTTTAAAATTCTATACCAAGAGTATGTCATTAGGAATCTGGTCCAAACTTCAGTGACTTTAGGACAAATAAGCATCGCTGAAAGGTTTTATTGATCTGAGAAGAGTAAGGTTTGGGGTTAGACAGCTGAATGTTTCTAAATTTAATGTATTTATTTATTATGAAGTAAAAGAGATTTTTTTTTAATGTTTAAAAGTATCTCTGTCTTAAATCCATTTGCAAAGTGCACATTCTAGATCCATTTCTAAATCTAACCAGCCTGCAAAAAACCTACTTTATTTATGTTCCTATTCCATGATCTCTGCTTACTTGCTTATAGTCTCTGATAGACCATCTATTTGAAAATGGCTGCAAAAATGCTTTATATCTGTAAGGTGTTACCACAAAAATAAGTTTTCTTCCTGAGACATAATTACGACTCATGCAGTTACTTAAAAGATATGCTTTATTGTACACTCAAAAGGTATAGGATATATTGAATGTAATGTCCAAAAAAGATACAGTCATACTCGAAAAAGTATAGAGGGACAGGTGATGATCATTGATTTCTGTATGAGCAGTGCCTGAATGGATAAAGCCTGTTTGTCATGAAAACACAGAACACTGAAGGGAAGATTATCACCAAGTTTTGAAAAAACTATTAGTATGGGAAAAGGTGAACAAGGAGTGACTGCTGACAAGTTATCATGATACATGAGCTTTGGGGCATCAAATACTTTAGCAAGATGCATGCTAAGACAATCAACTGGAGGTGACTATTAACATATAATTAAAAAATGGAACTCATGAAATGTTGTGGACAATCAGTTCAAAAAGCACAATTCACCAATTCATGAAAGGAATGGACCATGGGAGGTTTTCTTACATGAATACACCATGTCAAACTTGAGGAGGCCATTTTAGCTGCGAATGAGGTCTTTGGCATGGGTTCTTCAAGAGTGTTCTTGCATAAAAGTACCACCTGCTTGGATATTTTCCTGTGACTACCCACTGTTGGAGACCAGATACTGATACAGATGGGCCTTTGTTCTGTTCCAGGACTGTTGTTCTGAGGCTCTTGGAAGCTTATTTTTTTTTTAATTAGACATGGTGTTCAATGTATTAAATCATAAGAGGCCTTTCTGTTCAGATAAGGTATAAAGGGTGGAACTTAAGCAGGGGAAAAGTCAAAAGTAGACTTGAAATTCTGATTCCGTGGAGCCATATGGTCATTTAACCCAACCTGTGAATTAAGTAAAACAAAGCTAGCCTGGATGTGGGCTGTTTGGTAGGCCAGACATGTCCTTGGGATCCAGCCTGAACAGATGGCCGCTATGCATCGATGCCAATGGAGGAGGAAGCTGGCCATGTAGAAGTTTCCTCCTGCCCTTCTTCCCAAGCTTGCTAGTGTGCTTAGAGTAGAAGGGAGTAGGCCTTCTGAAAAATCCCATTTTTGCATCCCTGGAACAAATAGAATGCTCTTACCACTTAACTATAATAGCTTATGGGTTCAGTGTTCCAATATGAACCACCTCATCTGGTGCTTTAATCTCAATGCTAGAACAGTGCATTTGGCTTAGAAGGCAAGAACAAAAAAAAGTGTCTTGAGAGTGTGGAGTTATGAAGTAACCACATGTAACATTTCTGAAGTAAAGCACATTTGTAAAGCTTCAAACTGATCTCTTACTAAAAAGAGAGCACATTCTTGTACAAAGAATATTCCCTTCTTCTTAAACTTGAGTACAACTGTCCCAGTCTTGATTTATCCAACTGTATAGAAAGTTTTCTATGTGATAAATATGACTTAACTTCAGATGTTAAACATTTCCTCTATTTTTTCCAAGCCTTGTTTTCAACCACATACATGAAACATTAAGCCTTTAAAACTTTATACCAGAATTCTGAGAGCAGCTCATTTTATCACTAAATGGTTATAAGGAAGCGCATGCTCAGACCGAACAACTGCGTGCCAGGAAAGTCCCTATGCTACCTGAAACCAAAAGACTTTGCCTGAAGTTAAGTATTCACATCTACAAAGAGATGACAGGTGATCTCAGAAGGCACTTTCAGCATCTGAATGCTGCATTAAGGACCCCAAGACATTGTTTTGGTGCCACTAACATTCATCAAATTTCCACCTAACCCTGTAGGTACCTTAAGTGCCTAATTTAACAAATTGAGGGGTTAGGCACAGAACTTTAGCATGGAGATTTTCTCTTTTTCTCTTCTTAATGGACAGAAAGTAGCTCCTACAGGCTGACTCCAAGTGGCTGCATTAGGCTTCTGCTCTGAAATGCCCTGCAGGGCCGATCCTTTTTCTCCGCAGGAAATAAAAAAGGAATGGTGGATATTAGTATTCCTCATGTTATACTTTGAGATTATTCCACATAATTTCCCATGTGACATCTAAACTGAGAAACTCCAGAGCAGAAGAAGGTTCCTGATCTGAGTGTAAATCTTAGCCTGTCCTAACTCCACATGAAAGTGGGATTTAAACACACCCCAGACATCTCCCAGATCTTGTTTACTGGGGAAAGATAACTGAGGCACAGGCTAGCTGTAATCTATAGTGAACTTTTAAGAGGTCTTTGTTTTGAAAAACTGCAGGGTCTTCCATGGTGCAGAGCTAAAGGTCAGTCTAGGAGCAGCCCAGGACATTTGAATTTCTGTGGCAGGAAATGTCTGTTTTGAGGATGTCCAGGAGCAAGGTGCTAAACTCATGCCTTCATCCTCCTGCATGACTTCATCCTATTGTCTTGCCTAGCCCACCTGCATGACCTGACCCAATAGACCTGCTTACAGCACGTCTAACTCCGAAACAGAGCAACAAGTACAATGTTGGTACTTTCCCACACACTCAATATATTCTAGGTTGTAGATTTCCTTCTTCTGCCTGAGATTAAACCCCATTTTGTATTAAATACTTGACTTCATTTGAGCTGCAAGTGGAATGTAGGTTTCTGTACAGTTCTGTTTGTGTCTTTGTTAGAGTTGGCTGTAAGGTTAATTAAATCATGGAGACGTGTGCTCAAAGTTTTTCTTAAAGAAAATTTGTTATCTAAATCAAACTGAAAGATTTCTTTTCAAAATTTCCTGCAAGCTGGAAACATGGAGAAAGTTTTTCTAAAACTATTTTTAACAAAATCTAGGGTATTTTTAATGAACAAAAGAACAAAACTTTCTATACAGGGTTTTGGTTTTTTTTCCCCCAGAAAAGGGAAAGTTTCCTGAAATTTTGAAACTGCCTTTTGAAATTAGAAGGGGCAAAACTAGCAGCCACCTCTCCCCTTTCTCAGCACTTCCTAGGTGCCAGAGCTATTCCCACCACCTTCAACCCCCTCCCAAACACTTTTCCCTTCCTCACAGGAATGCTCTAATCCCAGACCTGTTACTTCCTTCCCTCTGCGCCTTCCAGGGTCCTCACCATGAGATGTAAGCTGCCTCTTTCTGCTGGAGTAGGGTGGTCCAGCCAGCAAGGTGGGCTGACCCTGCTTTGCCCCACCAGCTGAGCAGACAGGGTGCTCTGCAGTGTGCTGGCTATTGCTCAATGGGGAGGAGGGAGGCTGAACAAGGAATTTTAATAATGAAATTTAGTGGACCAAACATGCTGTTTGATGAGCCTGAGCTGTTAATAAACTGCGTGATGTGCAGCAGTGAATTGGATGACTTCTCTGGGTCCTTTTCTCTCGTGTTTTCAAATATACCCATCCAGAGACAACTCAGCTTCTGCTGCTACCAAGTGCAAACCTGGTGATAAAAGAACTGAGCAGCATTCAGGATGGGCCCCAGAGAAGTCAGGGACACCACAAACCTTGCTTGTTTTGGAAATGAAAAAAATTTACTTACCTGTTTAACTAACAGAACAAGCAAAACCAATCCAAGAAATCACCTGGCAAAAAATTGCACAGGGCATTTCATTCTCCACCTTGGCAGAAGACAAAGGTGTAGATTACTTGCATATGAGAGCTGTTCATCATATCTAGAGATGGTTATAAAAATGTTGTCAGCATGTTTTCATCTGAAAAGGCTGTTTCAGCAACAGTGATATATTTAAATACAACATGTTACACTGTTTCCAATAGGAGATGCTTTGATCTAGAGAAATGAACATTTCATTTATCACTACATTAAAAAATGTCCTTAGTAAACTGCTGTGATTTTTCATCTTGCATGTTAGTTTTGGCATGGTATTTCACACAATTTTGTAACTAACACATATGTAATCACATAAAAAGTAATAATAAAAATGAAAAAAATCTGGAAAAAGTATTCAGGACCTTTCAAAGTTCCATTCAGGTCCAGCAATGCCCTTTAATGCACGTAGTGCATAGTCACCTTCGTAACTGTACCTATACAGGTACATAGCTATCCTTATAATGGTAAACAAGACTTTTACCACTGATTTTCCACCTCTTCCTGCTCTTTCTTGAAACTTAAAAACTTAAACTGAATTTATCTCCTATCAGGTTTAGGTCCTAAAAAAACTTTGTGAAGAGGTTTATTCCATGAGGCATCAGCTCCTGTATTTATAGTGATTTATACGATGTATTTTATAATTTTGTGTATACAAAACTTCCTGCTTCCATTTGCTCAATTTCCTAAAGTTTGAATAGCTTGCTTTGTCTTTTATCCCATCATTTTCCTATGATTTACTTAAATTTAGTTGATATACTCACTAACTTATGCCCCAGAGTAAAATCCCTTCACAGATTTCTTTTCATATGGAAGAATTACATGTATTTTATGTGCATAAATTTAAGATATTCAGGAATCACCTTTCTTATAGGCTTAGATTGAGAAATATAGAGTCTTTTTCCTTTCAAGGTAAAAAATAAACTTAACTCTTATTAGCAGTGAGCCAAAAAGTTGTCCTATTCTCATTGTGCTCACACATAATGAATTCTCATTGTGCTCACACATAATGAATTTTTAAGGTTTTCAATAATAATCTTAATGAACAAGTCAGGGAATTAGCTGGCTGTATAAGTGACTGCCATCAGGTCACTTAAAGGGTAAGGTAATCTTAAAATTAGTGAGGCACTGGGGAAGGCTATTTAGAACTTTTGAAAATATATATGTTGAGACATTCGGGAAACCTTTTTAACTCTATCTTTTGCTATAAAGAGAAGGTATCCCACTGCCTGAAAAATGATAAACCATCCATATATAATTTAATTTGTTTTGTATAATTTTACACATTATTTTATATCGAATAAAAGACACAAATTTGCAGGGCCTATCAGCAAGCCTTTATCTGAATTTCTGCATTTTGGTAGTGCACAGCAGGATAAATATATGCAGAGTTCTTTTCATCCTTTAAATAATGGAGACTGACAGTGGATTGGAAAAATATATATCTATGAATAGTGCTCGGTGCAATTCCTTTAGTCAAGCAGGGCAGTGCTGTAGCAGAGTGGCAGCTGATAACACCTGGTTGTGATGACAATAAAATGCACAGCATGTATCTATATCTTTCCCTCTTGTGGCTGCTGAGTCCACAGATGACAACCTACTGCTGCTACCCATGACTGGAACTAAACTGTGGGTTCAGCCAGTGGAGACCTCTTTCCAAAGTCATTTTTCAGACTCAGAGCCTTTTTTTTTTCCATGATCAAAACAAAATGAGAATCCTCAGGCTACATTTAATTTAATATTTTTCTGGTTTTAATTTTTATAGATGCTATGTTATTATTAATCAGGACAGAGGGTTAAGTGTCACAAAGTATTTACATATGAAAACTTTTGTGTGTTACATAAAGTTTTATTCTCATTAGTGGTATCTTTTTATGTTCCAATGGCCTACAGCAGAAATTCTGAGTCTTGTACACATCTGATTGCGTGATTGTAGAAAAATAAAATTACAAAAGGCAAAACTGAGATGGCGGTGTGGGTTTGTCTGACAAACAGAAGCAAAATAAAGCAAAGATATGATCAAACTGATATGGAACAAACAAACAAACAAAACCCCCAACATTATGGCCATGAACACTTAAGAAATGCTTTTATATGAATAAGAAATACATTGTGAACACATCTGATAGTTCACAGTTGATCCTCTCTGCTCACAGCTTGAAGAGATCTGTGTGGAACGAAGATGGTTCCAATTCCATTCATGAATGAGGGTGAAAAACCAAAGGCTAAAATGATCCCAAGAAAGGTCAAGTTTATCAAGGTAAAAATGCTTCTGAAGTGTGTGTTTTCATTTGTTCTGAAAAAAAAACCCAACCCAAAACAACCACAGCAAAACCCCTCTCACAGCAAAATGTTGACACTTCTAAGGTATTTTAAGGCTTTCACTTCACAGATCAAGCGGGGTCTGCTTACAACTGACACAAATTAACCATTCTGTATTGCAACTGATCTCTGTTATGGCTATTAACATAGAAGACGAACATGTTTAATATACTTTAGGTCTAACCCATTCTTGCAATGGAAAATGAGTAATTTACAATATATTTTTTAATAAATCATTTCACCACTTGGTTTTTCAGAGAAAACACAGTGTATTACTTGGCGTAAGTGGTAAGATATTGTGCAATACACAACAGAGTTCATACTTTCAGTCCATTGCAGAGTTTCAGCATAGCTTCACCGAGGTCAGTGCTGCTGCAATGAATTACATCAGCCAAGGAGCTGCTATTGAACTGAGCTGCAGATTTAGTGTGTAACATGCAGAGACAAAAAAAATGCCCTATTCATAATAGAAAAGTAAGAACAAAGGTTTGAGTCCCAAGACAAAAGAAAACCTGCAACCAACAAATTTTACAGTTATTGTTGATTTCAGTGGCTCACGATTCACTCTTCACTAAGCCATACTAGATATTTGTTTCGGAATGTTTTGCTTCTATATACCAGATACAGAAAATAACATAGCTTAAGGGTCATGGAAGGGGCAAAGTGACATAATGAAACACAGAAACAGAGAAATCAGCAGAGCTACCTGGGAGACCAAAAAAACAACAGAAAACCTTTCAGAAGTCTATTGTTCATGTCAGCAGAAAGGTTTGACACAAAAAAAAAAGAAAAAATTAAAACCATTTTCCTGGTATTTTTTTAAAAATATGTTTGTTTTAATCAAATCTAAGAATCTCAAGCACCTAAGTAAAATCCCTCTCTGGTTCCAGTGATGTGAAAAGAACACAACTGTTCAAAGCAATAGCAAATGTTTTCCTCATCCTGGCTCCAGCAGATGCCACTTTTTTCAAGTTTCAGAGGAAGGTGCAAGAATTCCTCCAAAGGACACATGTAAAATAATCTGCTAGAAGGGAAGCTCTGCTTAGAAAAATATTTGCCATTTTTGAATGGTGCCCTCACTGAAAAATGGTAGACCTGAACCTTAAGTCTACTTTCACACATCATCTTTCAAAACATATATCAGACCATGAATGAAGAATGTTAGTGCCATTGTGGGGTATCAGTTAAGAAAAATATGTGAGGTTTTTATACTACGGTTTCCTTCACAAATTGGTGAGTTTATGTCTGCCAGAAGATTATCTGCTTTTTGGAGAACATATGTAATATGACAGTTGTAAATATGATCACATTTTTCTTCTTGAGTGTTCATGGACTGGATGTTGCACTTTAAAGAAATACTGTGAGACTAAAAACTTGAGGTCAATGGGTCTGGTTGGCTATAACTGAGTGGATTTTCTATATTTAATTAAGTGGCTGATCCTGAGAGAATAATCATCTGTTGTTTCCACTAACCTGAAGATGTGACTATTCAAGACTTTTAGAGTCACTCCCTACAAGCTGAGATTAGCAGTTGAAGAATCCATCCTGTGGCTCATGGGACCTCAGACTCAGCCCACCTACCTAGGTGTCTTCACCTACCTTCTTTTGCAGGGGAGTAGTGAAATTTAGCTGGTTCTGGGTGTTTTCCTTGGAGATTTCTATCTTGCCTTAATTACTTTTCAGACTTCTAACCTGCCCATGTTACCCTTTGGACTATATAGGACAAACAGTGACATTCTGGGGCTATGGTTCTCCCTGCTTAAAAAAAATCTTGAGGGCCCTTATCCCTCTGCTGCAGTGGTATCTATGGTGAAAGAGGCCTATGTAGTGGTCTTCATAAAAGGCAAATTTATGCAGCAGCCTTGAGGGGGGCTCACAGTGCAGTGATTGCAAGGCAGAAATTCCCACCTTCATCTCTGTCCAGCTGCATGGTACACATGCTTCTTCCACAACCATGCCTTTCACTTAGTCCTTCTAGATTTGGCTTAGGCATTAGCGTATCCCCAGCTTACCTCCTTTTAGCAACGGTGTCTTCTACCACACATCCTTCTTCCTCACTTTCAATACTATTTGACATTTTACCCATTGCAGCCCCTGATGTGAGGTAGGTCATTAAAAAAAGAAACTAACATGTCTTAGCCTGAAAAACTAGAGTGCTAAAGATTGACTCTCTGTAACTGTTCTGTTTTTCTGGTGTTTCCTGTGGATTAGGATGAAAATTTGGCTCTCTTCATTGCCTCTAGATGAGAGTAAAATGTAAAATTCTGTTCCCAGTGGGATCTTCCTTGGTTGTTACTGTGTGTCTGGTTTTGCATTGAAAAATGATTATTATGACTTCTGCTAATTCTTTTTTTGTGTAGGGTTTGCAAAACCTCTCATTGTTCTATCCCAGAAATAAACCTGACGTGCATAAGCTGCTGCTTTTGATGCACAGGACTAGATTCTTATGGCCACATATAAAAGGAGTGAAACTAATGGGCATTGTCCATTACAAAAATACTAGTTTGACGCGTGGTTTGTATTTTGCCTCGTCAGTGTTGTGGTATCACAAAACCAGGCTTAGATTTTTTCAGTGAACTCCAGGCTAACTGTTTTGGAAAAGGAAGAATGTATGTCTGTATAGGCATCCAAAGATATTCCATAAAGCCATGAGCACAGAACCCGTTTCTGCTGCAACCACCACAAAACCCGGGAGTAAGTTGCTTCAGATCACTCCAAAAACCACCTAGATCCTTGCCAAGTCTGTTTTCCTTTATAGTTTAATTCTAGATGCAATAAACACAAAGAAAAGGCCATCAAACAAACAGAGGCTATGTAATTTACAATTAGAACGCCTAACTGGTGTTTCATAAAAATATGGATACAGTTATGTCTTTGGGCTGGATTGAAAGAACCACAGGTTTTGACAACTTGCACCTGCAACATAAATTTTCTGGATTTTAGAAAAGTAAAATACTACATTACATGTACACGTACACAAAGTGCGTATTCCTTAGCTATGGTCCTCTTTTGAAACCTAGCTCTTGAACAATGTTGCCAAAAGAAACAGCTTTTGTGCTTTCATACAGCCAACATCTTATAAAACCAGGCAAATGAATGATGTTATGTGTAAAGGATGAATAAAAATATCAAAGATCTGAAGTTCCAAACAGGCTCTGCAAGCCAAAAAAACTGTACTAAAATTCACCCAATAGAAAATAAAAGCAAATAACATCGGGACAACCTGAGCATTTAGTCCTGCTCCAGAAGCTAAAGGCTTGTAAAGAATGATCCCTCATTTTGCAGTCAAATTTCCTAAGATTTTTGAAGCGTGTTGCTACACTGGGTTTGTTCATTAACGATAAAGGTATGAGCCTATGGTTTATGAAAGTTTTATGTTGAATGGGTATTTTCATTATTGAGACTGACAGCTTTCAGAGCCATCCTTTGATTTCTGGCATTTGAATTTCGGGGGAGCCTTTTACCACTGATGGCAGAAGACTGTGATTTCATTCACCGATTAAAGTCAGAATATTTTGATAACTCAGACTGACTGCCTTCATAATTTAAATGATAGAAATGTATGCAAGAAAAAAATCATGCTTGAGTTAGCACCTAATAATTCAAATGCATGAATGTAATTCCTCAGTGATCTCTAGAGTTATATCGGTGTACAACTTAAATAAAAAATATATATTCCCCAATTTATGCAAATGAAGAAATTGAACTCAACATTAATCAGCAAAGGCACACACTGCTTTTAAACTTTCCCATGCCAGTAAAATATGCAGGTGAAAATTTCCTCCCTGTTCTTCAAAGCAGTTGCCAGTTCAATCTGGTTTTACTTATATGTATGCAAAACACAAATATTGATACCATAACTAAAGACTTCGGAGTTAGATCTATTTATCAGATATTATACAAATGCACAGGAAAATTAATTATTTTCCTAGGCTACCCCTGATTTTAATCAGAAACTAACAACTGAACATCAAAAATGATAAGAAGAATGGCAATATACCTAAAAATGTCACCTGCTGGTTAGTTACGGGTGAGAGTCATCTCACCTGATTTTACATATCTGAAGATTAAAGTTCTGACAATGAACTAGTCACCATAGGTTGCCTTTGTGGGCCTTCTCCAAAGAAGTCATCTGACCTCTCTAGAACAGGATCATGTATTCTTTGGAGGAGCCTATTTCCCTTCTTGGACTAATTGGTAGTCTCAGGTGACTGGATCATAATTAATGCCTTACTTTCGGCTCACACTTGCATGGTTGAGCTTTCTGCATGACCAAGGAGCATCCCAAAGAGAAGAACAGAAGAAAAGAGGTCACAAATTGAGTAATAGGAAGTGAGGAAACAAAACTGTACTTTCACCAGTATTTTTTTTTAAATGCCTTATTTAATGAGAATATTCCTCCTTTATTTTGGTTTTTTGTCTCCTCTAGAAAAGGGTTGCTCTAATGCAGAGTGATTCTGGCAGTAGGCCTCGCTGTTACAATATACATCCTGGAAGAATGTAAGAAGCTGGATCAGTCTCTGTCCCTCAGTCTCATAAGTTACATCTTGGATATATATTTGAGCTCTTTATGACCTTGCAGATGCTTCTATTGTGAACAATCACTTCATTTGTTTCCCTCATTCTTTTTCACTTGTGTTTTATTACTTTCTATTGAAGCCCAGATTTTTAATCATGCTTTTTTTGTCTTTCTCAACAAATAGCTTCACAAACAGCACAGTGTGATTCTTTGATCCTTTTTGACATTCAAATATAGGATAGACGTAAATGCTCCCAGAGAAACTCAGAACTTACCAGGTCTTTTAGTATTGCTCAGACATAACCTGGAGTTCCCCAACATACATCTGGATCTGCTCTGTTTTTTAGTTTTGCCGACAATACTTTAATGTCTGGTAAATGGTCTACAGTGTCTCATGTATTCAGAGACCTTAACATGCCAAAATAATTTGCTGTTGTACCTTTGCCTTCCAAAAATCAGGATGATGAAACACGCTGCTACAATAGGGTTTGCTCTAACACTACTTTAAAAATCAGTCGTCTTATAATGGTCATGGTTATTAGCCATTGGAACAATTTTTCTGGGGATTTCTCTTCCTTCTAGTTACTTAGCTCGGGACTGGCATTTTTTCCTATGTATCTGTTCTAGCTTAGCCCGAGGCTGAAGGTTGAGCTCGGAGATCATCCACTGAACAGAGATAATGGATCAAATCATAGTTTTGGCCTTAAAGTCTTTCTCTATGTAAGCTAAGTCTTCTCATCTGACCAACACTAATGTGTAGCTGTTAAGTAGCTTAGACTGCAATAATTAATAAATAATAATAAATTATGGAAATATGTCTATTGGTATCAGTGACAGAAGGTATTTGTTAAGCTTAATTTCCATTTTTTTTTTCCTGCTGCCAATCTAGTCAATATTTAACTATGAAAAAATTAAACTGATAATTTTTTTCTATGTTGAACAAAACTGTTGAAAAGTACCTGATTTGTAAAAATTGCAGTCTTCCTTTTTTAATCTAAAGCACTGTTTTCCTTTTCTGTTACTTTTACTTATGTTTCTTTGTGAACTGAAAGCACCTGGAGCTATGCATTGACTTAGTAGATACAGCAGCTTTCCACATATAAATACACTTGGTGTGCAAGTCGGTTTTCAAAAGCATGCACTCACTGCAGCTTCCTTTCTATGGCCTCAGGTTCTGCTTTCATTGCAATCAATTACAAAAGCCCTCATTTACTGAAAGGAGAAAGTTTGAAAGAGAAAGTGTTAAAAGTTGCTAACCAAACCCATCTATACACCTCATTTCACTTCATATCTGCAGTATGCTAGGACAGAAGATACCTATCCAAACCACAGTATCAAATGCTGACTCTCGAATGCACTGGGATCCTTCACATTTGAGTTCAAGTTACAGTCTTCTCAGCTGATAGAGCCACTGAATATATATGCATTTTATATAGATGCACATGGTTTCAATGATGCTGAACTTATTAGTTTGCTTTTCTTTTTTTCTTTTTTTGAATTTTTTAAGCCATAGCCCTGAAGACTGAATGGCAGCCAGGCATAGCCACATCTAGAAATGTTGCTGATGTAAACTGAATTAAACCTAGTATAAAACCAAATAAATGATTTATACTGAAAGGAGAAATAAACAAAATTAATTAAAAATATGTTTGTTTAGTTTGAATAAAATATCTTTCTGTCAGAGTCTGAAGGTAATTTTGTTCAACAAGAAACACCAACATGTGGTCACTCTGTTTCCAGGTTATAATGCTAAGATGAATAGCATCTTTCATAACAGAGTCCTCAATAACCTCTGGACTTGATCCTGAAAACACTTTGTATGTAATTATGTTGGCTTCAGCTGTACTACTTCAGGGTGGGTTTCACTCACTTAACGTTAGACATTTAGAAGCAGACATGTAGGCTCCCTCTGCAGTCAAAGGAGAGATACAGAAAGCACTAAAGAAGAAGTTGTGTTCCTTGTCTGAAGAATTTTTTAATCTTTTTTTTTAAATGATGGGATGCATCATCATAGAGGGAGATTGGCATCCATCTCTATTGACTGCATAAGGAGCAACTATGATTAGAAACCTAGGTATTAGGAAATAAATTTACTTGCAAATTTGAGTGCATATGTTTTTGATGAGCAAAGCCTGGGATCTGTACACCAGTCAGCTGAGCTACTTGTTGAGAGAACCAATCAGTGCAATATTCATCACTTTATTTAGTGTAAAGCATATATTAGTAATGACTGATGCTTCCTTTGGCTAGAAAGGTGGTAGTCTAAAGGCCATAGTGATGCTATAGTACAATCAAACCTGGATGCAGTTATGGTGGACTGGATGATCTTAAAGGTCTTTTCCAACCTAAATGATTCTATGATTCTATGGTGTAAATGGGAGTAGTATGCAAGAAGGACTGACTTCATCATATGGACCAGAATCACAGTAATGGGGTGAGGGGTCTATAGCTCCCACAGAAACTAGTTCATCTACTATAAATCTACACCTGACCGTATGGGCAAGGGGTGAATTGTGCTCATGTAAAAAGTGCCGTTGAATTGTGAAGCTAAAAAAAGACAAAAAAACAGTATGGGTGTTTTCCCAACAGCTCCCCACAAAATAGACTTCTAATTCAAAACGTAGCTCTCTGTGGATTGTCGAGATACTCAAAATATGATGATGTGTGCTGCAGGGATTTTGCTAAGCTTTTGGGATTTGGCTTCCATTCACTGGGATTTAGATGTCTCACTAACATCTTATGGCTAGGCTAGGTTTCTTGTACAGAGAAACCCAGGCTTAAACCTTTGAAGTTTCCCTCCAGAGCTCCCAAAATCCACAACTTCCATGAATATATAATGCCTGTCTGCATTAGAAACGGTGGGGCAATCTTCAAGTTAAGAGTCCATTTCCTTCAAACCTGTTGCACAGGTATTTCATGAAAGGATTTAAACAGAATGCTAACACAGAACAGAGGGAGCGTGTAAACAAACGTACTAAACCAAGTTACTGTTTTCAGCCTTCTGACAGTGCTGATAACTCCTACTTTCCAGATGAATTTTGTACTGACTTGGCCAGTAGTATATCATCCTAAGCTACTAACAACAATCTGTTCTCACTGATGAAGCTATAACAAATCTAATGTTTACGGTTTAAGGGAGACAATCGTTTAATACAATCAAAATAGCTATTTATTGGGGACAGTGAACATGAGCCCACGTAATGTATGCTGTAAATCATTAAGGCATGTGGTTCCATTTAACACTATTTTGCTTGCAAAGTGATCACCTAGAGTTAAGGTTTGCCCTAAATTGGGTAGGAAACAAAAATACCCAAGAATAAATAATAAATAGGGTGTGTTTTGGACAAAGCTATCTTTTAGAGCCAGAGAGAACATTTCTATCTATAGAAGCATTGCTTGGATGTTTGTCTTCTGTTAACCACAAGTACATATTTTCACTAGAAAAAAGTGACTTTCAGGCATTCATGAAGATTTGTTCATACTAAGGATAAACAGAACTAGATATCCTGTGTTCTGAGATAAGAAAATACATGGAACCGTTTCTTGTAATAGAGCTCATTTTTTTAAAATGAGGGGGTTTTTATTATTGCTACAGCCACTGCTGAGGGGAACTGGAGTTCCCTGGACACAGCTCAGAGCTGATTTTATTCTTACCCTCCCCTGCTTGGTGCTGAAGCCAATAAATCAATACAGCAGTTGTTGCTATTAAGTGAGGGCAGGATAATGCCTTAACCAATTAGTTCAACCACTGGTTTCATTGGAAGTAGAAACAGGAGGCAGAAATGCCCTTCCTTAGAAACAGAGAAGTATAATTTTTACAAAGAAGGAAAATGAGCTTCAGTTAATTTTTCATGGAAATTAATTTCTTGTCTGACTCATAAAATACTTAGAACTGTGGGCTCTCAGGATTTGCTTTCCTTTCTTATCCAGGACATACGTGGAAATACAACAAACTTTTTTCTTGCCATACTATTTATTTTGTAGAGACTGAATTCATATCTCAACCATGATTGGTAGACAAAATTTTTATTCTTCTCATTGTATTTGGGCCAGACCCCACATGCACTGTGCACCAAAGCTTGAACTAAAGTCAGTGGAAATTGTAGGTGTTTCATGTGACAGCTGAAGTCTTAAGAGGACAGGGACTAAATAATGACAAGAAGGTACCTGGGATATGACATTGTTTAATTTGTACCTAACCCTGCCATGTGCTGGACAAAGTTAAACATTGTGATCTCCAGTGGAGTTTGAACTTGTTCAGTAATTCAGGAACAGATCCTTTATGATTAACTTCTCATAATTAACCAGGAGTTTTGCAGCAAGACGAAGATGGATGTTTTACTTTTACCTAATACTTTGAAGGAAGGTTTTGTCCCCTTAGAATTTTCTCTGCACCTTTCATAAAATTTTTCCTTTGCCTCTTTTTTTTTTTTTTGAACATCAACTCAGTGGAGACAGATTATCTCTTACATCTTATAGCAATGAATGAAGTAAAAACTGTTCTTATTTCGATGCCACAGGGGCTAGAAATGCCTCCCTTTATGCACTCTAAACCCCAGTAGGATTTTTCCTGATGCAATCTACAGTGCATGCTGAGCTTCTTCACAGACTGGTAGACTGAAGGAGCCTTGACCTCCTTTCTCTGACTGCTTCTTGCTCTCAGTGCTTTAGATCACGTAGAACTTGGGATGATCTGGTAAAAAATAAAATTAAGGGGCTTACAGAAACCCTTGTCAGTAAGGTTTTGCAGGCTCAGTCAGTGTTTACAACTTACGTTCCTCAAGCACAGTGTACGGTGGGAATAAGGATGCAATACAGGTGCCTGGTTTTCTGTGATGACCTGAATATATTTATGCTAAAGGAAAAACAAAACAAAAAGCTATTTAAGAAAAAATACTGTTATGAATAAATCAGGTTACAACTGCAATGCCAAGGGTCTCTCCAATCTATATTAAAGAAAAGAAAGGAGCAGGTCCCCACCCTGGCTTTAAGGCTGTTGGGATGGGAGAAGACACGAAATCAGTGTGTACTACTCTACAGGTGCTGCATTACAATTGCCAACACTGGAGTAAAACATATTGTCCTGTTCTCAAATTGGTGGGAGAGTGGACGAGCAGAGTCCTTTGTCTTGCTCTGGAGACACCTAAAGGTCAGCCTAGCTGAATCAACACAAGGCAGTGGACAAACTGGCTATTCCTGTTCAGACAAGGCAAAAATCTGAGTTGCAGAAAAAGCACGGAAAAAGAGCCTTTACCTCACTAATACTATTCTGTTTCTTACTCATCCTCTTCAAAATACCTGACTTTCAGTAACTCACACACAAATATATATAATTCTCTCCTCTATATAGTTCCCCATCAATAAGTGCAGGTCCCATTATTGTCGGCAGAAATATACCTGCTGCTTTCAGAAAATAGTCATCCAGATTCTTGGACAGTATTGGAGTCTGAATGTGGTTATATTGCAAGTGTGGGGCCCAGTCTGCCAATACACTTGCACAGTAGCTGTAGGTGTTTTGTGACCCAGTCCTCCCCAAGGAGGCACATTTGGTGGCTGAGTCACAAATACAGGCACTTGAGGTTGACTGGATGAGGTGGTTTCTGCCCCCAGCTGATTGCTCCCCACCTCATCCTTCCAACGGCTTCCCCACTTGTGGATGAGGAGCTCAATGGCACAAGCAGCAGCTCTTTCACTGTTCCACTTCACAATCCAGCAGATGAAAAGGCTTTATTTAACATGCCAGAAGTTGCTCCATGTTTGACACTTTCATGTCTGCTGCTGGGAGCAGAGGCAGGGATGGGTGGCTGGGAATAAGCACTGCCAGACTTCAAGCCACCCAGGTTTGTAAGTCAACACCCAATTTCTAGGTCTTGTCAGTAGAGAGTGGGAGGTTCCTTTGAAAATTTTCAGAGCTGGACATGAGTTACAAGATCTTCTCATGAAGGACCTCAAAGACACCAAATGCATAGTTGTTCAATTGGAAGAGATTCACTAGGCACAATTTAGCCTTATGTTTGGAAAACAGTCTCCTTAAGAGATTTAAGCAGCATAATTGCATTGCATAGTGCCACAGGCATTTGTCACTACTTACAGAAGGAATAATAGTGCTAAGCATAAAGATAAATGCCTATAGTGTGGCAGCATGCTGCTGTCTCATGTTTCTCCTGCAGTCTTTACTAAGAGACCATCTATCTGCTTTGACAACTTATCTCAGATGTAAATAGTTTTTCTCTGAAATATGCCAGTTTGGCATTACAGTATCTGGACAGTGTTCAGACTTATGATCAAGCAGAAAACGACGGGAATAGAAAGTCACAAAACCAGCTTACTTCTCTCCCTAATTTTAATTATTTGCTAAAGATCTACTTTGTCGTTTAATTCGTGCTTGTATTATTGTTCCTTGAGAAAAGAAAAATGCAGATATCCGATGTTCAACTTCTGCTCTTTTATGAGCTGCTCAGCCTTACAGGAAATTTGTACAGTTGCTGAGGGCACAGGGTGTGGAATTTGGTTTTAGGAGAGCCTCAAATTAGCTATAAATGGCAAAAAAGGGATAAAAAAAACACTTTTCAAATGCATATTTGTAAGAACCTGTTGAATACTTCTTCCATCCAATAGTCAGTGTCCTTTCTTCAGGAAAAATAATGTCATCATCATCACTGTGATTATAATCATCACATCTTCAAAAAGTTGAAAGGAACCCTTCTCTTCCTACTAAAACCTCAGACAATTTCTGTAAATTGGGCAGAAATTCCTATAACTTTTGGGGCATTTAGAACACCCTGTAAAGGGAAAATGCAGTCCTGACCAAAATGGTAACTCAAAGAAGTAGCATTAATGAAGACACTGCGAAAGGTGAAATTCCTTCTAATGTCTCCCAGTGCAGATGTACTTATCTGCTCTGGGATTTTCTGAACAGTGGTTGAAAATACAATGCCAAGGAATGCATCAACTGATCATTTAAAATGATATTGTGCAGTTGGTGAATGTCTCCTCAGCCTGTGTCCATAGTATGACCTTGTGTAACTTTGTTTTACAGCCTTAGTAACAAGGAATAAAAAGTCATGTTCATTCTGCACTGTCTGCACAAATTTTTTTTTTGAACTTTCTCAGTTTTTATTCATCAAGCAGCCACAAGAGGGCATCTTTTTTCCTGGTTTCTTCCACTTCAACAAGTGAAGAGCCTAATTATTTCACAAATTCGTTTGTATAATTCCTGAAAGATGAATCTTCTGCTATTTATTCCACCAAAAATATGTGTTCTCATGATTTGCAAGAAGAAAAAGTAGCTACTAAAATAAAACCATTTCCAAAACCATTTCTTTTACATTTCACAGAGACTGCAGACTGATTCCACAAATGAGAAGAGGGGACATTCATACTGATTTCTTTTTCACAGGAGTCTGAAACATCTCCAGTACATGAAGCAAGCAGTACTTTTCAGCATGTTTTCTTTTGCCAGGATTCATGTTTTCAGAATACATCAAAGCCCAGTTCTGTAGTTCTAATGAATGCTTAAAAAAATCAACAGGGATTTTTCTTCCATCAACCTGCTCCTTATTTTCTCTTTCTTGAGCTTCTTCTGGTTCAGAAACTGGTTACCAGCATAGTGCCTGTGATGTTCAGTGAGTATCTGGGAACAAGGTAAAGTGCAAGAACCATTCCACAGGAATTTAAAACACAAACTGGGCTCTAACCTGCATCATCCTGATCACAATGATATTTTTATTAAACAGTGCCATCCACGGTTTAAAGCAGTGGAAAGTTTTACTGATGATAATGAAATCACTGTGGAAAATCAGGTATAAAATCCCCTTCTGAAGGTCTTAAACAGCAGAAGTCAATGGCGGCTGTGAAACAACTTGTCTTTAAATTCCTCCAATTTATTTTGTGGGAATTAAGATACACGTAGACAAGTAGAGTCTGTGTATCTGTGTGTGCAGAGTTTATAAAAACATCAGCTTGGTACTGTAGTAACAAACTGCTTTAAAAACCTAGATAAAAAAATGTAAAGCTGGCTATTGGTGAACTTAAAAAAAAAAACCAAACCCTCATATTTAGATGCTCTCCTGTATGCCCAGACCACCCATCTGACTTGTGTGTGAATGGTAGGTGGGGTCGAAGTTCTGCTGAGGTGGGTAACATGGTGGAAACTCCAATATATTTCTCGGGACTTCTTTGGTTCTGCTGTTATTTCATGGGAGCAACAGTCAGGGTCTGTTCTGCAACCAAGTAGCCAGCTGAAGACTTTCAATCTGAGCTCTTCACTAAGGGAAACAGAGTTTTTGAAAGAACCCCAGTGTGTCTTGTCTGGAAGTGTCTGATGTTATCTGTGCCATGTGTTCAATGGCTCTCAGCCTGTGGGCAGAAAGGCTCTTCCTCGGGCAGCCACAGAAGGAAATCTGTTGGAGAGAAGGGTTTGGTGTGGGAGTGGGTTGGTCCAGGAGAGAAATTCTCTCTTAGGAAGTGGTCTGCAGCATGCGAAAGCTGGAGAACCACCGATGTAGCACATTCCACGGGCAAAACAAATAAATGCAAAAGCAGATGTATTCCTGGCAGCTAGAGTTTTGCACGTGGGCTGCTCTTAAATGTGCACCAACTCCTAGCTATGGGCCACTGCCCAGCTGCTTTCTCCTTATCAGTAGAGTGTGGCGAGCTTGCTTTTTTTTTTTTCATTCCCAGTCTACCAGGCAGCGACCTGCAGTTCAGCCCCAGTGCGAACGTGTCATAGGAATAAAGTGAGTGGACCGGAGTCTGCTCTAGACATTACGGTCTGGACCAGCACCTGTGCAAGGTGATCACAATATCAGGTTGGGAAGCGCCTGTGCAAACTCACAGGTGTGTGACCCAGCAGCGCAGAAGAGACCTGCTGCCCAGGGGAAAGTGCATGAGCACAGGGCCCTGGGTGCCCGCTCTCAGCAGGGTGGGCGTACTGCTGCTGCAGCCGGGTGCGCGCCGGGTGCCTGCGTGGGCACCGCGCTGCCTTGCTCGGAGCCAATGTTTCCCGGTGGCCGGGGCTGCGACCGGCGGGAGCAGCAGCGGTGGGTGTGTGTCTGAGCGGGCTGACACACCCCCCCACACACACGCACGCACACACACACGCACACCCGAAGCAGCCCATTTGCTGGAAGGGTGTGCATGTGCGTGCGAGGGAGTGGAAAGGGGTGGCGGGGATGGAGGAAGGGAAGCCAGGGGAAAGTCTGACACTCCGCGCAGAAGGAGCGAGACCCTCCGCCGCCGCCGCCGCCGCCGGGGAGGAGCCCGCCTGGCTCGCAACGCCTCCAAAAACCCGGCCACCGGCCCCGGCCCCGCACCGGCCTCACCCCGCACCCCGCCGCCGCTCCGGATCCCCGGCAGGTACCAGCCAGCCCCCGCGGGGCCCCCGCCGCTTTGCGCCGCCCCGCTCCGCGCCGGAGCACTTTGCCACCGCCGCGGAGAAAGGGAGGAGGGAGGGTTGTGGAAAAGTGCGTGGCCCCCGCCCTGCTCGGCCCGGACCCCCCGCTCGCCTCTCCGCCAGCCGCCGGGGCTGCCGCGGGGCGGGGGCCGGCGGCCGGCACCTGACGGCGGCCCCGGGCCACCTGCCCTGCTGTCATCAAGGTGGCGAGCTGCGCTGGCTTCCGAGAATCCCTCGGCTCTGCCCTGGGAGCGCAGCAGAGGTGCGTTTGGGGGGTCAGGGGCGAGGAGGCGGCAGTTTTGGGGAGCAGGGGTTAAAGGCTGGGGAGGTGAGGCCACTGCGGGCGGAGGGAGGCGTGTTTCGCTCCCCCAGCCCCGGTACCTCTGCGCCTGCTTCTGCTTCGCGTGGGTGTCTCAGGGTGATGGCAAGGGCGGCATGGGCATAATCAGCCCACGTCTATCAGCAAAACTTGCGTGCCGGAGCGATGGCAGAATTCCTTCCTTTCCACATAGTCCTCCAGCATTGCCATGAGCGCGACTCTGCTGAACGAGTCCATCACCAGGAACCGCAGAGCACCTGGCTGGCCTGGGGTGCTCACTGAAATGAGATTATTTGTCTTCTCACACTGACAACCTCTACTTTGCTTTGTGCGAGAACACAGAGGGTGGTAAAGCTGCTTGTTTCGCAGTGAATATTGCAAAATGAAAGTTGTTGCTTCTAGAAAGGAAACATTCCTGAGCACCTTAGGTAATTGGTGACTGCACTGAAGAAGCACAAAGCAGCCACCTATGTTTCCTTTAAAAAAGCTTCACTTTGGTTCGAAACGGAAAAACTTGTCCAAGAACAATAGAGATCAATGGGGCAGTCTGACCGTAAGCAGAGAGCACTTTGCTGAGAAAGCAGCAGCTAAACGCTGCATCTGTGGCTCTGACAGAGGCCATGAAGATGCAGGCAAGAACTTCTGCAGCAATTTTAGCATGTCACTTTTTCACTACTTACCTGCAAACCTAAGGAACAAGTAGAGACTTGATTTCACTGTTTACGATCAGGAGGTGTTTAATACTATACGGCAGGACATTTTAATACTGTTTTTCAAACCCTCATTAGTATAGTTGATATGATTTTCATCTTTGCCTTTTAATTAGTTTGTTTAGCTTATTATGGGCCTCATCCAGAAAAGCACCACTCATCATCTCCTACAAGGTACGTAAGGGCCAAGGTCTTTACTAAATCTGTGAAAGCTGGGTGTCTAAATAGTTTCTTAGAGAGGAATTGGGGTATTTTAATCCATAATTGTAATCCTACTGTCAAACAGAGGTACTCAAATTCTGCAGGGGTGACACCTCTTTATCTTAAAGTTCCCAAGACAAGCCCTGATCTGAGATGCTTCATAAATAGAAGCGGCTTAGCCTTGATCAGGCTGAGCAGCTTGGCTTCACTTTTATTTGAACTTTATTTTGGCTTGGACATCCAGACTAGCCTGAGATCCAGGAACTAAATTTACTTTCCCTCTCCTTACCACTGGATCAATCCAACGGGGATTCTCAGGATACGGGGAAAAGAGCAGACTCTTCATTAGGTGCAGTGCTGAAGCACAGAGAGATGTTCTTCAAACCAGGCAGAAGCATTTGGAGCCAAAGTCTCCCCCAGCCAGTATGTGGGCTCTGCCCATGGAGTGCTTTAACCAGAAACGGAAATAGCAGCTTCACCAGTATCCTCTGCTACATCTCAAAATATAAGAACAAGAGCTGGTATAAGATGCTTTCAGGACAATAATCCTAGGAAGAGAGAAGTGCCTGCCAGTAGCGCTGAGTAAGGTGACTAAGTCTCAGAAAAATGTAATTTTGGGTTGTATTCCTCCTGCCCTCAGCTTTGGCTTGGTGGGTAGCTGCTGTCAGATCCCCAGAAGGGCGATACCTCTTTTGGACCCCACTCCCAAGTACCAGCATCCACCTGCTTCTCTCCAACTGCAGGTTGTGCTGTCAGCCAACCTTCCAAAACACTGTAATAGCCCTGATCTCACTCTACTTCTCAAAGGTTTGTTTGGTTGGTTGTTTTTTTTTTTCCTGAGAGGTGATGTTTTTGCTGTAGATACCACTGTGTTCATTATGCAAATTATACTGCACCCTTGAAATTCTACTGGGATTTTGCAATTGAATTAAATGGAACAAGGCCCTAGGAAAAAAAAAGTTTTCATTAAGCTAGAATATTAAATGGAAATAGATGTAGTTCATTGGGAAAGAGCCCTTTAAAGTGTTTGAGAATACTACATCATTATCACTCAGAGGTTAAAAATGATAATTAAGCAAATCAACACATTAAACACCAAGGTATTAAAAAGCGAAGCTGAAGAATGAAACACTCCAGACAAAACCTGTCCCTGTTTTGGTCTCAGCAGAATGGATATACTCAGCATCTCTTTCCACATTCTATCACAGAACAAGTGGGGATGCAAATGTTCCACACAGTCAGAATCTATACAGTTTAATTTGCAGGAGGTCATAATCATTCAGAGTCACTCTGTGAGCATGCTGTCATCATAGGGTGGTCAAAATAATGATTTATTTCTGGATTTTTTTTGAATCCATGTTTTTCTTTTTCTCTTGTTCTTCTTTTTGCCTTTAAAAATACAGAAGTTGTAATCTTAGTTGTCTCTTCACTGTGCACCACTGCAATGTAGACATCCTGGTTACTTGTGGCTCCAGAGAGGCTAATTTATCAGCTGGGAATCTGCTGAATTCCCAGCATATGCCGGCATTTCTTTGGCTAAAAAGACTGGTGCTGGAATTGGCCACTGAGCCACCTCTATACTGTTTGAGGTTTCCTACATGAGGGAATCCTTCAATGCTAGTTAAGCAGGCTTTCCCACCGCGCTCTCCTGGCAAGGCAGCCTGAGGGATAGCCAGAGCTATATTTGGCCCATTGTCTTTTTAACCCGTGGAAAATGCTTAAGGTGCATGCTAAGTATCATTAAATCAAATAGACGCAGCAAACGTGGTGTGTGTTTGTTTTCCTTGCTTTTTGGATTTTCTCCAACTACAAACAAGCAACAAAGAAGCTCGTAGTAAAGCCATGCCCATGAGACGTGGTGTGGTGGCTGTGTTTAAACTATGTGTGAAGCAAATTTTTGCTCCATGGGTATGCTATTTTTATCTTTTTTTATAGTGCTGCACCTCTGTCATACTTCTTAACAGAATCTCCTCCCTGCCCCGACATTTCTGTCTGGGTTTTATGTATTTTATAAAATTAACAATGGCAATGAGTCAGTGCTTAAATTATCCCTGTGTAAATCTTTAGTCCTTTTATCTTCTCCTTTCTATCCTTGCGTATTCAGAAAGGCCCATCTCCAGTATTGTTATTTTTCACATCCTAGAGACATGCTGTGTGAACATCCACGTGTTATCTGACAGTGGGTGATTAAAAAAAAAAAAATAAATGCAGCCCTTCTATTCTACTCTCCCCAGCTTAGATGGATCCAACGTCACATGGAGGGGATCCAGGATGAGTCAGGGAGCAGTGCTGTGGTCCAAAATTCCAGTTTGCATTACAGCTGGGAGGCAGCTTTTAGTATCATGTGGATTTATTTTCTTTTAACGGGAACTCCAAAAAAATTTATGGAAGTCATATAGCCTAATGGGCAGAACAGATAACAGTAAGCCAAGAAGAACCTGGATTCCCATCTGGGTTGAATCATTAACTCAATTTGACTATCAGGGTGATGGGTATGGTATTTAAGCCTAGAACATTATACTGACCTTAACTAAATCATTGCGCTTCCCTGCAACCTAACTGGAAAATGTGATTAAGGTTTTGAGCTCTGCTGGGAGCTAACAGTTTACCTAATAGTCAGCTTCACTGGTCAGACTAGGCAGAGTACATTAGAGGCATTTATTTGCAACCTTAATTTGCAGGACGAATTCTAAAGGATTCAGGATATGTATGGCTAAAGACAAATTCATGCTCTAGAGCTTATATGTACATGGAGACCTGTAACTCATGAGGACCTCCGGCACTGCGTGAATTTCACACTGTATATATTACTCAGCTTTCAGTAACAGGATCCTTTTTGTACATCTTTGCGTATTTTTCTTCCTGTGTTATTATAAACAGAAAGAAGAGTCCTGTGAGCTTTTTCTTTTAGCGTGGTCAATTTAAAAGCAAAACAAATATCCATAATTGAACCTTTTCCAATCTAGTTGGTCAGTGAATCAGGAGACTCCAAGGAAGCAGATATCATGCAGAAGAAGAGAGGCTAAAAAGTTCTGTAACATCTGAGTGTACTCCAGTGACATACTGAGGTTTTGTTGTTGTTGTTTTCTTATTTATTTTTTTCCGAGGGGATGGGGAGGAGAGAAGTTACTGATTTTCCTGAAATGTCCCCTTCCAAAAATCCTGGAGACACTGCAGCCCTGAGTCTGATCTCATCTTGTGTCAGCATAACTCAGGACTAAATGCACTGGAAACAGAAAGCCCGGGATTAACTGAGAATTATACAAAACTAAGGCTGTCATGAAATGAAAGGCTGTGCCTGTTCTCAGTCTATCTGTGCTTAGCGACTTCAGGGGACTTCAGCACATGTTTAAAGATAGTCTGCTGTGTAAAATGCTCTCTTGAAAGTGGCACTTTCCTAAAGTCTAACTCTAGAGTCAGATCAAGTCTCTTAAAAGTTAAGTGCAGTCCTGAGGGCTGATGTGGCCAAATATTCCAACTTAATCTTGGCTAGAATTTTAACATTTTGAACAGCTAGATCTAATGGTATGTGCCTACCTAGCTTGTAATATTCCCCTGGAATCTATCAATGACACACTCCATATAATTGTGGTTACTTTTTGTCTGTCTGAAGTCCTTTTTTGGTTTTGCAAGGGAAAGACTGCAAAGAGGGAGTATGTAAAAAATTCTTTCTCAACCAAAAGCAAAAAGTTGATTTTTTTTTTCCTTCCACAATGAAGAATTAAAACAATGTCTGTTGCTCTCACGCTTAATGTCAGAATCTCTGCTAAAAAAATAGTAAGAAGAAATATGATGAATTTTTCATATGGAACTTATTCCCTGTAATTTTATAATGCACATATGTGAGGTTTTATGAAGACTTATACTAGAAGGCTTTAGAACAGTGTAATAAGGGAAAACTGTTCATAACATCCTTTGGTATCAAAATAGCTAAACAGCTACATTTTGAGAGAAGGAAATACAATGAAGGGCAATGACAAGTACTGATAGACTATAGCAAATGCAGCTCCTTTTCTCCAAGATTTACAGAAAGAACCAGCCTTGACTGTAAGGTTCTCTGCACTATTTTTCTGACTTTCTTCATAACCTGTACATTTGCAAGATGTAACATTCCTATATCCATTCTCTGACTTCTGAAAGACATGTTCCACCTGCCTATAAAATACCAATCATTTACTTAATTTCATGAAATATTCTTTCTTAAGCAGATTCCTGAAAAACTTTATTAAGGACAAATAAATCTTCAAAGCTACTACAGTATGTCCTGCTAACAGGGTGATTGCATGCTACATCTCTGAAGATCCATTGTTGCTCAGTAAAAATCAGAGGAGACACAGGAACAAATTTGTGTCTGTCTTCCACATTTCTAAAATCTTGGTTTGAGTAGGGAGCATGCATAAGATATGGATAGTCATGATTTATCAGTTCTGTTTGTATAGTCACTAGTTACAAGAAGTGGACCTTTTGTCATTCAGAGAAGTTATTATTAATTTGTTAGCTATATTGCAGTAACATCAGGAGGTCCCAGTCAGAAATGAAGGTCCTCTTGTGTTTAGCACTGGTGATGTATCCAGTTAAACAAAAAACCAAAACCGACTTTCAATCATAGCATAGGGCAAGAGTCAGCAAGCACAGAAAACTAAGAGATGTAGGTTCCTCAAGAAGACAAGTAACAAAAACAATTTTATTTTGTAGAATAAACAGAGATCTCAGCCTGTCTTTTTGTGGTTGAGTGATATAAGCAGCAGGGCAAAGTTGAATTTTTAATGGCATTATGAGATCCCCTATTGTGAAAGATAAATAGCAAATTTGGCCTAATGCCTCAATAAATTAATTACATTGAATTAACCTGACTTTTGGTTCCTGTGACCTCCTTAGTTTAGCAGATTATTTTCTGAACAATGCAGCTTCAAAGAATCCACTTTATTCTGGGGAGGTATATTATAAGGAAGTTAGAGGATTTTCTAGAGGCAGAAAGTCTCCACATGAACAAATCTGGAATTCTTGGATCCATTGAGCCATGTAATGCTTTGAGTCAGAGACTAAGCCTTTGTGTTTCAACTGGAGCAGAACTCTTGTCTTCAAAAGAAAGGAAAAAAATCTGCTAGAAATACTATGCAGAAACACAAACTTACCAAGAAGGAGAAGACATAATTCAGTTTTTTTTCACCTAGGCAGCAGACATACCAAGTCTCACCTGACCTTCATGTATCTCAGCACATTAATAGTGGAGACAGTTGGTGTCATCCAGTTTGCTATCTAAAACCAAAATATTTAAGTCATTAATTTGTAGAAACAGGTCAATTGAAAGGAACAGAAATCCAACCATAAAGGGTGAGCTAATAAAAGCAGATATCTTTATTATCACTATCCCCTTCCTAAAGCCAAAATGTAATACTATTTTTTTTTTGTAAGGTGTTTTTTTGTCAGTGAATCTTTAAATCTGCATGTCTTCATTTCAGAGTTTTAAGTTAATAAAGTATACTTCCTGAATGTAATCCTGCAAAAGTAGTCCTGGGTGAGGGGTTTCATAATGATCATTTTAATGACAAGAAAATCATCCACAGATGGGTGGGTTTTAATTTAGCAAAAGCCACTGTACACATCCCGTTAATGTGATGTACTCTGAAGCTGAGGGGCAAACTTCTGTTACAGCTGGTAGATAAAATTGCTGCACCAAGGAACTGGACAGTGTCCATGGGAATGACGGTAGCACACAACAGTTGTTATGTTCCAAAAAAATCAAGGTATAACAAGCTGTGTCTTCAATTGGTGTGAATTAGAGACCCGTAACTGAAATTAGTGGAGTGATTTGTAATAGCTAAGGGCAGTCCTATGACTTTAGAAGAAATGAGCAGCTCTAAAAGCTGAAAGAAGAAAGCAGAGAATTAAGCTAGCAGTATACACTGAAAGCATTTGGGGAGAAGAGTTGTAAGAGAAGCTAGAGGCTGAAGTACTAAACAAGTGTTATTGCTTCTTGTGCACTGACTGGGTGATTGTGGTGGGATCCCCAAAAGCCACAAGTCTTGAGCAAAGGCTGTGTAAGCAAGCTTGCAGAAAGTTAGGAGGTGCTCCTCCTAAACTTACCCCTGAGCTGCAGATTTAAGTGCCTAAATTCATGACATCCTCAGCCATGAGCTCTCCTAGCAGATAGGTATCTACGCAGGGTCAGTCTTTTCCTCATGTTAAAATTTAAAAGAAAATAAAAAATCAATAAATTAAAAAACATCTCTGGCACATATTTGGGTGGTTCAGGTGCCTGCTCTTGCCTGAGGTGACCTGGAAGAGTGGTTTTTCAAAGCACGTGTCTGAGCGGTGGTGTTGCTGGTGCTTGGGAATGCGGCTTTCTCAGCCAGCATGGTTCCACTTTGTTGTGAGTACTCTGTTATCAAAGGCCCAGCAGAAAAGGACTGTGGCTTGGCATGGTTAAAGCATCATCTTTCAGGGATAAGATTTCTCTTACTGGACATGCTCCAATTAATGTTTTGGTATCAGTGCTGATACTTCCTATTTGATACTGAACTACACTATTGAATTAATCATTAGGAGTCCAATCCTACCTGTTCCTGAAGGAATGTGCTAACGTTGGGGCTGCTGGATAAGAGGTGTTGGGAGAGGTAGATCTTCTTCTGATTTCAGTCTGTGGGAGAACTGGGCATGCCTGGAGCAATGCCTGGTTTTGAACGCCACAGGCACTGAACATTTTGGAATAAGCATAACTATTGTATGTGCACCCAATGGCCCAGGTGCCATGGGGGACCTGCTGTTAAGCAGGTTTGGCTACATGCAAAACCTGGTAACAGCAGAAGACAGGTTTTATACTGGTCTCCAATGCTGAACCTGTCTGACTGAAGAGGCAGTTAAGATCATAAATCTCTGTTATTAATCTAATCTTCTGGCTAAAACAATTTTAATAGACAAAGATGCTTTACATAACTACTGCTTGAATCATTGTGGTCTGTTGATCTGATGTCTTCTACAATATATAATATTGTCAGGACTGAGGTTTCCTCAGACCTGATGAAATCCAAGTTGCTTATTTTAAGACTCAATTTATTATTTTGGAAATTGAACTCAAAGTTTTAAAGGTTTTTAAGAAAAGCTGACTGGATGTAATTTTTGGAATGTCAGTCCCACCTAACTGAGGAAAAAGTGAGAATTGATGCATCTAAGAGAGTTACTAACATTTTTCAGGCTTAAGAGTCTTTTAGGTCCTCTTTCTAGAAGAAAAGGTGCATTTACCTCTGCTTCTCTGTGCTGTCTATCTTTTTAAGATGAGTGTCCTGGGTAATACCATTTGCAGTGTACAGATTTGTTCTGGAGTTATGACCTGGTGTTTATAGTCCTCTAGTGACATCTACAAAAAGCAGACATATATTATCTCATAAAGCTGCCTCAGTTTGAAAAAAGTAAAAAAAGAATCTATGGCAAACAAATATCTTTCCAATATAAGACTCCGACAACCCGTGCACCTTTCAGTGAAATTAAGGGAGTTTTCACATGCGAAGATTTTCCACCTTTAGATGAAATCACTATGGACTACTTAAGATGAAGATTGATTAAACTCATAAAATAAAATATATGAGCGGGGAAATGGTAGACTGATATTCTTACGGTATCCCTCTGAAAATTCTTGTATCTGTTTTGGGGTTTTTTTTGGGTTTGTTTTGTTTCATTTTGTTTCTAAAGAGATTTGCTTTTTTAAGTACAAATCAGTTATTAGGCTGTCTTCATGAGCCTGAAGCTTCTGTGTCCTTTGCTTCCTGTGACTTTGCTACAGCTCATTGCTTTCCTGAATGGCAACACAAGCACCATTATGAAACTCATAACACAGGCATTGATCTCCTCACAGCGCTTAAAATAAAATCCTGGCTACTTGGTGATAGATGAATTATTGTGCCTTGGCTCTTACAGTGATGGAAGGGTTGGGTTTTTTTCTCAATTTGTTCCTGTTGTACATTGATGTGTAAGACTGAAGAATAAATACGTAGGCACAAAACACTGCTGAAATGCTAATTTCTGTACCTTTTCACAACCTGACAGAAAAGCAGGAGGTACATGCAGCAAACAGTGCAGGGCATTTGTTTCTCTTAATCCCAAACATCTGGTTTCAAAGAAAAAAAAAAAGCAGAATGAAATGGTTATATTCATTTTAACACCCAAGGTGTGATTCTGCTTGGTTTATCCCTGGCTTTTCCATTCTGCTGGGTACGTGCTGGCTGCCAGCATGTCCTGTGGCACAAGGACTTAATCTGTCCTAGCTGGAATTGCCATCCTCACCTCCTTGCTGCAGCAGTTCTCCAGGTGGTTTCAAGGCAGAAGACAAGCTGCTCCTGCCTCCAAACTCTTCTCCCCTCTGAAATGTTTTCTCTTTCCTAGAGTTTAACTCTCTCGTGCTTTAGTAAAAACTCAAGGCACAGTTATCCTGTATTTTGTCAATTCCCAGAAATAGTCCCAACATGATGCAAAAACTTCCCTCCCTAGGGGTACGCTACTCAGTAGTAATCTTGCATGTGGGATATTAAGCTGTTAGAGGGAGAGAACTCAGACAGATTTCAGGTCTTGTGTCAGGTTTTCAAGGCAATGGTAAAAATGCTTTTGTTTGTGGGAGCTTTTATGCCACCAATACCACAGGCGCAGCTGTTCTGCAGTTGGTCAGTGCTGAAATATGAATAGCAATTTTCTTTATAAAGACAGGCTTTATTTCTATTTTTATCCTAGGATATCACCCTGCTTTAAGGATAATAAAATCTGCCTTAATGAATAGTATTTAAAAAAAAAAAAAAGTACTTTCCATCCTTTCTGTCCTTCCTTCCTTTCCCTGTAAATGAGGTAAATGCCACAAAAGTGATGTGAGAAGAGCATTTTGGAATGTATTTGGATTCATTGTGTTTTATTTTCCATCCAGGAATTCAAATGACACAATGGAAAGTGGGATCTGACACCTCGCACATCAGCTGTTAGTTTATCTTGTCTATAAAGTGCTATACTCACCTTTATAAGTGCAATTGTATGTAAGGCCAGAATAACTGGGACACAGTGACTTTGAATATAAGTAGCATTATTATCTTTAATGTAAACATCAGCAGAGATTACCATGGTCCATTGTGATGACCCTGGGGAAACCTCACAAGGCCTTGCAGTAGGCACTGTAATACCCCTACTGTCTATTTTTTTTCATTCTTTTCTCAACAAAATAGTGTTTTGATGCTTGGAAGGCATGACCCTTTTTAAATTGTGCTGCCTCTCTTCCTTCTTCTTTAAGCTACGTGGGAGAAGATGTGAGCACAAGCAGTTAGAAAAGTTGAAAAGGTGCTGATGGAGGATGGAGAAATTAATGACAGATACTGTGGAAACAAAGGTTGTTCTGTAGAGCCACCATGACTCTGTGGGCGTTATGTTCAGATGCATTCAGCATTCTCACTCAGTGCCTCCAGTATTTTCCCTTAGAAGATCAGTAGTTTTTTTTCCAACTAGTTTTATTAGATCCCACTGACGGGATCTGGTCTCAGCTACAAATATACTGTGTTACAGAAAGCTTCCCAGGCTTAGCCTGTGTGTGCCACCACTCAGAAACAAAACCCAGTGACACTGGAGGCAGCAGCAATTGCTCAGAGCTCTTTTTGGACATGCTCAAGTTGAAGATGTGACCTCAGTCCCATGGGTGTCTTTTCTTGTGTAGCTGTCATTTCCACCTCCTGCTTTTCTGTTAGGCTGGGAGAAAGTCCCAAAATAGGCATTTGAGTTTTTGGCAGTGTTTGCTGCCTAAGCATTTATTCTTCATTCCCTACAGAGATATGGTGGTGCGTGGGACTCTCTGGTTTGTGTACAACTTCGAAGTAGCATGTTCCTCTTGTGGTTCACAAGACGTAGATTGGAAACCCTGACACAGAACAAACATGTTTCCTTGTTCTGAAGCTGCGTGATTGGGCAAAACTTTCTCATTTTGGTTCAGGAGTTTTATCTTTTTTAATTTCAGAAGGTGGGCAAGGCAATTCAATGGAAAAGATGTTGCAGAATCTCGTTTTCTTGATGTCTCCAGAAACTGAATCCTATTTGGACAATAAGTGCCAGTCCATAAACAAGCTACTGGATTCAGTATAAGGGTAGCTGTGTAAGGTTTCTGTGGTCACTTTAATACAGGAGTTGATCAAATGTCCCTCTAATAAACTGAAGTCTGGAAAACTTTTTACAATTATTTAAACATCTTTCTTGAAAGATGCGTGGTACTTTACTTGTATGTTTCCCACAAGCTGTCCATATTCGGTGTTTACAGTTTCTAAAACCAAAACATGGATAGGCTTTGATGATAATTCAAAGTCGATATAGGATTGTTTTGATTGGTTAGAGATCAAGGCTGCTGTCCTAGAAAGGGACAACTGCACTTGTGTAGTACCAGAAACAACATTTTATCTTGTCATTTGTTTGAAGAGTGTGCGACTGTCACCTCTCTCTCCCTACAGAAACTTGCTTTTCTGTTTCACCATACTGAGATAATTTCAAAAAAATATCAACACAGATGAAATGAATCGAGCCTCTTTTATAAATTGACCCTTATTGAGACCCAGGTGCAAGTCCCAGGGAAGTCAGAGGACATGCTTAGCATTCAGCAGTTCTCCCCAAGATTATTCTAAGAAGCACATATCGCCCAATACTGAAGCCTGCTCTGGTCTGATAAGGTTTGTCTACATGTGGAAGTCAGCATGCTGTTAAACTAGAATAACAGTGCACTGTCCTATCTTCTCTACACTAACTCTCTGCATGATCAGCCTCAGGGCGTATGTCCTAAGTCTGCTTTTAAAGTGAAGTAAGATGCTTTCTAATTAAAAGCTTTCTAATATACACTTATGTGTGATGTGATGCGATGTGATTGCAGAGCAGTCAGTATGCTGCTAATTCACACCTTACTGTGTCTGGATTCTCATGTTGACAATCCTTAATATTTCAATTTTAAGGTCTTCGTCAGTTATTTTTATAAGTGCAACAGACAATATCAGTGCACTGTACTGTGATAGAGATTGCTCAGAAGCTACATACCAGAGTAGGATTCTGTGCTCATTGAAGTGAATATAATATTTTCACTGATTTTAGTGAAAGATCCAACTTTATGATGGTGTTTATGTGTTTACTTGTATCACAGTAACACCTAAAAATCCAACCTGGAATTCTGGCCTCATTATGCTATTACTGGTAAGTTAACAGCTAAGGAAAGCTTGGAGAAGAGCAATAAACATGAGAAGGGAGTTTTTGAGTCAGGTTTGATTTATGAGGAAAAATTAAAAGATTTGAGTGTGCATAGCTTGTTCGAGTTTGACAAAGAAGACGACATGACTGTAAATACTTAAAAAGTTTAATTCCAAAACAAGCAGAGGATTTGCTTAATGTTAAGGCCATTCCAAAGGTTAGGACAGCAGCTCAGGAGACCTGGGGTTAATTCTGTGACATACGTCCTTAGGCAAGTAATTTCTGCTTAGATCCTAGCAAGTTCCTAAAGGCACCCAACTGCCACTTCTTTGTCTACATCACTGAGTGTTAGTCAGCTGAGACTGAAAACCACTTAATTTAGACAATTAACTGGCTAAATAGCTTTGCAGGTCTGGATCTTGGCCTCTACCTGCCTTGGCTACATATGTCTGTAAATGGGTAACAACTACCCTGTGTCATAAAAAGAGTGTGAGAACAATAGATTTGGAAAATATGGGTGTTCAGATGTTGTAACAATGGGAGCCATGCAACTATACTGAGTAGAAAAACTAATTAAGATGGGATTTATTTCACTTGTCTGTAGTGTGAGGTGGTCACCTACTCTTCCTCTGTTTTCAGTACAGAGATGAGGTGCTCCAAAGGGCAACGTGCCCTATTTTGCGACAGTATCTGAGTCAGGGGATGAATTCACCCCAGCAGTGCCTGTCTCCACCGTCTTTGGAGGGATCCAAGACAATGCCTGAATTTTAGGTAGTTGAAATTAGGCAACATGAATGCTATCTTAAGAATAAAAGGATTAAATAAAGTCAACTCAGCTTGATGTTAAGGGAAAAAAATGTCTTTAATCAGTGTATTTGCTGAAATGGTCTTTTAAAAGAATTACAGAAACCACCTCAAACAACTTGTGTTTTCCTCCTGTTATTTCTCATAAAACATTCAGGAAGTCTTTTATTAAAAACTAACTGCATGATAGAACTCCCACTTCTCTTTCTGTGAAGCAGTCCTTGTGCAGACTAGCAACATCCAAAAAGTGCTATGGTGCATGTACTGCCAAAGAATGTTCTATCCAGTAAGGTCTGCATGTCCCAAGTTATCTAACGCTACATTTGAAAATCTGGGCCTTAATAACTAAATTGGGGCTGAGCTCTTTTGGAAATCTAATCCTAATGTCTCTTGCTTTAATACAACAGTCTCATGCTAGTTGGAAATACTGTGTTACCTCTAGGTGGTAGCTACCTCCTTGAAAATGACTGATGCTCAGAGAAAATACAATTATGGGCCTGTGAGTTTAAAGAAAAAAAATTATGTAGGAAAATGAAATTTACTCAGAGAAGAGCTACAAAAATTCTGGGAGCTTCTGTCAGAGCTGCTGGAGGTCCATGTGCAAAGCAGCTGTAGGATGCTGAGGATCTGAGGAAAGGTCAAGCAGTACAGACTCATGAGGAAGACTGAGATGACCTATCTGAGGCCCCTGATAACTCATGGAATTGCACAAGTTTGCATTTCAAAGAAAGATGAGCTTAGTTTATGCTGCTGTAGGTGTGACTCAGTGATAGAGTCCTCCTTCGTATTATTACATTCGTTACCCTGTGGTGCAGCAACATCTCTTTGTGACTAGTTTACTCTTTTTGGTTTGCACTCTTCAAAGAAAAGGCCTGCTTTCAGACTTTGTCCCTCTTGTTTTGGTAGCTCCTACCTCCAGCCTTGTCAGAGCTCATCTTCATGCAGATAGACTCTTATTTCCCTCACAACTTCTTGTCACTTGCCTACTTCACTGGCTCTGCAGGGAAGGGGAAAGTCCCTTTGCTATTCAGCCCTCTGTCTTCTGGCTCATCTATTGATGAAGAAGCAGGGATGAGTGAGCAATCAGTCCCTTGAGGGACAGGGATGTGGTGTCAGAGAGCTACATATGATACTGGACTAAACTTATGCTTGGGAATGTCTAAAATATGCTGAATTCAGAAGAGCAAAATGTATTTGCAGGAGTTTATGTTTATTGTTTTTTCTTGACCTTGCAGACCCAACACCTATTGCTTTGGGAAATCAGAGCTGAACTGTCCTAAGAACTTTGAGGAGGATTTAGTGTTTGCACAGGGGATCTAAACATGGTGGGGACCTTGTCTGGGTGTGGAGCAATGCTGACTCTGACCAGGACATGAAATAAGAACTCACAAATTGAAGAGGTGTATTTGGGTCACAAGACTATGAGCTTAAAAGCCCATCTTCAACCTGAGTGAGACCTAGCCAATGAGTTAGATGGGAGATGCACCTATCTGATTCCCCAGAGAGCCTGGACTTGAACTAGGCACTGTGTTACTGGACACTGTAAGGACTCTTGGCTGTTCTTGCTGCAGAAATGCAGATGCCCAAGGCACTTCTATTCTGCACTGTCAATGTGTAAGAGAATAAAGGTGGAGATTATGTGAATTACACTGAGCGTGGCTTCTTGCTGGGCTCCCTTGACACCCCAAAGTCCTAATCCTTCCCATGAGTGACTCCAAAGCTGTGAATTCACATCATCTGCTTTATGCCCTAATTCAGGGGCTCTGAATCATCCTCTGTAAATACCTACCTCTTTCCTCTGGTTTACATCCTTGGAATCTCACCTAGATGCCTGACGTAGGCAGTGAAAGATACTTCCAAGTGCCCGGTGACTCAGACACACAGAGGACGACTCTGTGAATGAGTGCTTGTCCATAGGTCACTTCAGGTTGTAAAACACAATGCAGAGGACAGAGAGAAAGCAGACAACAGTGACAGGAACATCACGTTGCCTGCCTATGTATAGCTAAGTAGCTGTTGTGCGCTGCCTGTTACTGTTATTAACAACTATCTCACTTTTTGATCCTTCTGTTTTATCCATCTGGTGTCATTCATTATATGCTTAGACTATAAGCTGCAAGGAGGAGAGGCTCCTGTATCCCTCTTCATAGTATGTGCAGCACTATGGGGTTCTGCCCCTGACTGGGGCCTCTAGGCACTATCCCAGTATAAATAATACATAAAAATAGATCAGCAGTGTAACATCCATCAAAAAAACCATACAGAGACCTAAATAGTACTTTAGTATTGAATTGCTTTACTGTCTAATGTGGGGTTCATGTAATAGCTTGCTGTAGTTTTCTGAATTAGAAGACAGATCATACAAAGCCTTATATCTATGGGCAATGTGCACGGAGCTTGTGGGAAATCTATAATTACTAAAATTGGGAAGTGTGCCAAAGATGATTTACAAGTATGGGGAAGAATGCATCTTTTGTGATGTCCAGGACTTTATCAGGTTTATTTTGGAGGATTTCCAAGATTAATAGCAAAAAACAGCCAAAAAATTTGAGGTAAAGCAATCAAACCAAATTTCAACTGCAGCAATAGCTGTAATAGCCCAGGGGTTTGCAGCAGCTTCCTCTCTTGACACAGCACTGATTGTTCATGTTACACCAGGTAGGATCACATTAAGCAAAACAATTTAACTGAGTGATACAGACAGCTTTTGAGGTGTGCAAGGGCAATACACAACAGAAATGGGTATTATTAATATTATCACCTGAATTACAGCCATTGTTGTAAAGTTCTCACTCAGAGACTCACCGGACTACACACTATGTACAAAGAGCATGAGTTAAAACTCCTCCGAAAAAAGTTAACAAATATGTTAGAGAACAAAGTTGTACCTCAGAAATGACGTGTTACTATTCTCATTCAGCTTGGAGTCACAAAGGTGTAGTGATTTGCTCTTGCATAGTTGTAGATAATTGTTCCTTGCAATCAATTTGATGGGATTGCTGAGGGGGGGGTTTGGAAGGTGGAAATGGACAAGTCCATGGCCACTGAGGATTTGTTTCTTGTGACAGCAAAGCATTGGACCTGTAGCACCAATTCTCAGATGCTTTTTGAGAGAAACTGATTATAGTTATCATTTTCAGGTGCCGGAACCATTTTCATTTTCAAGATCCTTTTGTGCAAGTACTTTTCTATTTGATCCATGACTCCACCTGTTGCAGTTCCATGTCCATTTGGTAACCCTGATTGAGGGCTCCAAGGGGCAAGCTCTAAGTATCTCAACTAAGATGGTCATATAGATTCCCTGTCTAATCAGCAGAGAGGCAGACGCCTCAGCTTCCCAACCAAAGAGTCTGAAGTGGCTAGGAGTAATCAGTCCCTGAAGTGCCTGTTTCTCTTTAATGACTGTAAATGGAAACTAGAGGAAATGACACCTAGTTTTCAGATTACTAAATTTAGGATGAAGGAATTGAAGTATTTCTTTAATTTATTTTAACTGCTTTTGCAGACATTGGGATATGAATGACAGCAAGAGCTTGGAAAGCAGCATCTCTGACAGCAAACCCTGGTCCAAAATATGTAGTTCACTTAATTTGCAGTGCTTTGAGGCAGTAAGGTGGGGTGAATCTAACTGTCAACAAAGGAGCCTGTTTCAGTGACAGAAGGTTCAGTCAAATAACCTCTGTCCTAGGTTTCTTTTTTTTTTTTTTCTTCCCCTCTCCCTTTCATCTTTGGAAAAACATGCTATTCCAAATCTGGAGCAGAGGTAGCAGTCTCTGCTGCTGAACTGGGATGGACTTCTATGCTGGTGGCTGGTGGAGCCGATCTCCACCGTTGTTCACAGGCAGTGCTGCAGGAGGGTATGGTATTTAGTATAGGAAAGCCACACAGGATTTGATTTAGGATCATCACTGCCATGGCTGTTGAGCATCTGGGTGGCTGTTTGTTGAAGGGAGTATAACAGCTCGCTGGGTGCTTTTATGTCACGTCACAAATGACATTAATAAGTGAATCAAAGAGAATGTGATTGAAGAGAGTGAAGTATTTCCCTTAACTTCAAGGAGTTGGATTTGGCTTATTAAATCCAAAATTGTGTCTACAGGCACAATATACACATTCAGGAAAATGAAGACAAACCTTATTTATCTGCTTTCCATAGCACCTGTGTTAGCCTTTTATGGTTTAGCTGGAGCCATGGTGGCTATTTTCCTGCTGTCTTTCTACTCATGTTGGAAGACTTCTCTGTGGCATCATATAATTTATTTTTGTTAGCTATTTGGAGGCCCAGCTTCCCTGGAGGTGTAAGTGCTGAGAACTGTGCAAGTCAGACTCCTGATTCTTTCTATATCAGACAAACTGGTGGCTCCTGATTTCAGAGTTTCTTCATACTAAACAAAGTCCCTCAGTTCTGCAGAAGACTTTATAAATGCGTGTAGGGAGACTAAGAGTCCTTGGTTTCCACAGATCCAAATAAACCCATGAAAAGAAAAAGGTTTCTTTCATTGCTCTCAGGAAGAGTTAGGCAAATAACTTGAGCAGCAAGAGAAGAGGTAAGCAGTTGTGTCCATTCAGATCATTCACACTCACACATTGGGAAAAGAATTCCCAGCTCAAGAGTGGGCTCAAAATTAAGAGAGAAACATCCCCAAGGCTTTTGGAATAGGAAAAAGAAAAGAAGCTGCAGCTCAACTCTCATGAATCGTTAAGAAAACCCAAACAGCTGGATGGCAGAAGGGCTGTTCTTTGCCATAAAACATTTTCTGAAACTCTTTCTTCCAAGATCCATGCTGATTATTTATTTGTTTTAGTTTTTCTTTCTCATGAATTGATTTGATTAAAAAAAAATTAGGCATCTCATCTTCTGAATATGATGAGAGGATGCTAGCAATAATTTAGCTAGTTTCTTAAGTGTGATCAGTTATTAATTCCTTCTTCAGAGCATGTGGTGGAAGAGAGCAAGGGATTCATCACATACCCTTCTTTGTAACCCTACCATCTTAAAAATTTATTTCCCATTTCTATTCTCATTTCATTGTGAGCCTTCTGTCCTCAGTCCTGCAGATCCATCTCCAGTAGGTACAGCAGCACTGAACTCAAGGTGTTTAAAGTAAACCAGCCAATGTGACTACAGCTGAGAGTGACTCCATGAACAGGTCCTCTGGCAGAAGGAAAGAGGTGGTGACATGTGGCACGAGGGCCATGACAAGCACTGGAGGTCAGTAGTGCCCCCCCGTCACAGTGCTGCTTGCATGGCTTTTATCACCTCTCTTTTTGAGGTCCGTATTTATAGAAGGTGAATTAAGAACATCTCATAGAGAAGTTGGTGAACTTCTGCTCTAAAAGCATGTCCCTGAGCAGAATCTTGTGGGAGGATAGTTGTGTGCACTGTAGTGGATATCATCTGTTTGCTGTTTTTTTCCAAGTTTGCCAAAGCTTTTCTGAAAACACAGAGTTTCAGTGATCACAAAAACCAGCTGATGTTTTAGCTTAGCACTGCCTTTTTTAAAACCAGAGTTAAATTTCAAAGATTTCACCTGTAACTTATCTGCCCACACCTTCACAAAACCTAGGACCCCCTTTTTAATTTCTGCCTGACGGTCATGTTAGCCTGATTCAGACATCTGTATTCACAGTGTGGAATACTTTGCACGATTTTGCCACGTCTCATATTTTCCATATAAATTACACAATGAAAGGCAGTATTTTTTAAGTGCCAAAACTTGATGGGTTACTGTCCTGGTTTCCTCTGGGATAGAGTTAATTTTCTTCCTAGTAGCTGGCATAGTGCTGTGTTTTGGATTTAGTGTGAGAATAATGTTGATAACACACTGATGTTTTAGTTGTTGCTAAGTAGTCCTTACACTAGTCAAGGACTTTTCAGCTTCCCATGCTCTGCCAGGGGCACAAGAAACTGGGAGGGAGCACAGTTGGGATGGTTGATCCAAAGTGACCAAAGGGCTATTCCATACCATACGGCATCATGGGCAGTATAGAAACTGGGGGGGGGTTGGCTGGGGGGCAGCGATCGGAGCTTGGGAACTGGCTGGGTATTGGTCAGCAGGTGGTGAGCAATTGCATTGTGCATCACTTATTTTGTATATTTATTATTATTATTATTTTCCCTTCCTTTTCTGTCCTATTAAACTGTCTTTATCTCAACCCACCCATTTTACTTTTTTTTTTCCCCGATTTTCTCCCTCATCCCACTGGGGAGGGGGGCAGTGAGTGAACGGCTACGTGGTGTTTAGCTGCCTGCTGGGTTAAACCACAGCAGTTACTTTGCTGGCTCTGTCACTGACTGCCTGGCTTGCTTGGCTGTGTTAGTGGCACATTTCCCTTGTGAGTGCAGGGACTCTCAAGCAGACCGCAGGAGAGACAGATGGGTCACATCTGTATTTGCAAGTTAAACAAGGCCAAAAGATGGTGTTGACCTGCAGTGCCCCGTGATATTTGTTAGAATGCTCACTGGCCTGGTTTTTGCTCTTGTCAACTAACACATTTCCAAACTGCCCTGTCATAAGCTGGGGGGATGTAGAGGGCTCCCAGGAGGCAATATGGATGAGACCACTCAGTTTTGAAAGGAATGAGGGTTTAGCTGTATGGACAGAAGCTGTGCCAGGCTGCTCTGTCTCAGGATCTGCAAATAGTGTCTGGCACATTTTATTTATTGATACAGACTTAGGCTTGGGGCCTGGAAGCTCAAGTCAGAGCTGCACTGGGGGTGACTGTGCCATATTCCTGTAATTACTCAGGCTTTTCCTCCACCCATCTTTTGTTTGTTTTGTCTTCTTAGATGTAAGTTCATCAGGGAAGGTATTGATACTTGCTCTTTATTTGTAGAGTATTTAGTACCATGTGGCCCTGACCTGCCTAGGTTTCAATGCAAATTGAAAGTTGCAAGTTGAATCTGCTCTTGCATGTTTGTTTGCAGCTTGCTATGTTCTCCCTGACTATAACTGTACTGTTAAGGAGGGACCAAAGGGTAGCTACTTAAGAACTGTAAAACCTGCCTCACTTCAGCCATGGATATTTAATTTTGTAGGCTGATGTCAGACCCTTAAGGCTAAAAATGTTTCTTTTCTTGGCTTGGCTTGAACAGCAAATGGAATGTTTCAAAGGAAAAAAAAAAAAAAAGAGTCCATGCGATGCAGGCCAGAGTGATGCAACCTTGCCTGTTTTTCTTGATCTGAAACACTTTATTAACTGGAGCTCAATATGGCCTGGCCATCTTAGTTTCCATCCCATTTTTGGATGGAAAGTTGCACACCAAACAGGTGCAGAAGCAATCATTTGCTCATGAATGGGCAGACGGTTGCTCATTTTCTTTGCAGCATAACATTTTCTTCGTTAGAATTTTCTTCGTCTCTTCTGCCTTTATGAATGCCCCCAAAACTGCAGAGTAAATAATTTTGGCTTACAAGGAACAAAGCTCTGAGATGATAATGAGAAGCAGTGAATAAACTCTCCATGTCTTATAAGATACAGACTTGAACTCTGCTGAAGGGGCCATACACAACAAGGTCAGGAGTGTGATGAAGCATAAGTTTGGAAGGGGAATCTGCTGGAGAGATAATATAACCCACTGAGTGATAAGTGCTGACAGACTGGCACCCTGATGTTTGAAGTGCTTTCCCTTGTGGCAGAAGTATGTCTCTGATCCTGTTGTGTTATGGCCAGACTTGGTCTGTTTTGAAAGCCTACCCTTTCTTCACGTGGAGACTCAGAAAGATTCAGGCTGAATGTTTTTAACAGAACACTGAATTTTGGGCCACACTTAAAGATAAATTTTAAAGATTTGATATGGCCTTCCCAAAAGGCATTTGTGACAATAATCATAAGCATATGTCAGTGCATTTACATTATTATTATTATTATATGTTTGCATTAGAATTTTTCTAATAATTCTCCATTAAATTACTGTGTTTAGTGCGCTAGTTCATAGAGAATAAAAGCATTAAGTTATGATTGCAAAAGAATGATAAAATAATAACATTGGGGAAGTTCAGTCATCTTCTAGTGCTTAACAAATTAGGAGCATTATTCAATCTGTCCAGGCAGGCTCTTGTGCAGTTCCTGTTCTTCTCTGTTTCTTTCCTGTGGGTTTTGCTTGCAAGTGCTCCCAGTATGGCCACACAGGGAGATGAACTGAAATATGTGAGTGAGACCCCGAGTGGGAGGCAGAAGATTTAGTGACATGTCCTGGGACCTTCCAGGAGAAAGCTGCTCTGCTCTTTACCCAAACTTCAGTGACAGAAGTAGTATCAGAAGCTAGTCATGTATGGTTTGACTAATACGGGGTCTTAAGAAAGAGTAGTGATATGTTTTCAGTTCCTTGAATCAGTCTGCTTCCGTCACATTTACAAATTTGTATATATATAAAGAAAAGAATTACAAATTTTGTAAATACAAAAGCTTGGGAGAGAGGAAAAAAGAGATTATTCTCTTTTTTTATCTTTAGTTTCTAGTCTAGGGCTGAGACAAGTTCCCCCCATTTTCTGTATCTCCAGGACAGCAATATTCTGTCACATTTTCAGAATATTTCTGGTACCTGACATGGCAACTCTATCATCTAGGCTGGTTCTTTGACAGCCACTGAGGAGAACACCACTGCTTTGGAAGACAAGAGGAAGCAGGGGTATAACCCTTAATAGTAAATGGGACTAACCAGACCTCTCTTTAACTACCTGAATACAGAGGGTATATTTGCATAGATAATAGAAGAAAATACTGTTTTCATTTTGATTAATAATAATAAAGCACCAACAGACATGTAGATATGGCAGTTTTCAGTGATTTGCAGCCATGCTCCCCTCCACTGGAAACAATGAGAAATAACTTGCAAGTGCTTTCGTTATCAGTGTCACAAAGGATAACTGTCTGCACTTTCATTTCTTCCCACTCTCTAATGTATATGCACTAGGCTGCATTTTTTAACCGTGCAATCAGAAAGCATATGTTCCTCAGGATCTCTGGGTCATTCCTGCAGAGGGTGGACACTGGATGAGAAAGACACCAAGGAAGTAGAAATGTTGTCTTGTTATTTTTAAATGATCTTACTAAAACATTGCCTTTAATTTCCCTCTGCTTCACAGACTTACTGTGAGAGGCAGGATCACGTTGTTTGCTATCACATTCCAGCTGTAGCGCTGACATTTGTAACTTTTCAGTTCTTGGCCTTGTAATCTTCTCATTTCATTTATCATGGAATCCCTTTTGTGTAGCATGACATTTTCTTTCATTTCCTCTCAAGTGAGAATACTACCACAAGAAGGACATGTACACCTAACATCGCTAATATACTTTTCCTTTTTAGTAGCAGAGGGATGAAAGCCTGTTACACAAACATCGGAGGGATTCATTCCTTCACCTCCTACAGCAGAGGACCATGCTCAGACACGTCAGGGTTTTGTGATGCTTCAGCAAATGATACTCAGTGAAGGGCATTATGTAGGGAGTAACGATATGTAGATCTGGAAATGAAGAAACAAAAGTAATTGATCTGGTAACATTTTTTGTTGGTTTCGGAAGCATTTATATATTATTATTTAAGTCTGGGTATAGTCAAATAGATAAACAAGTGATAGCATAGATCTACTTTTTTTCTCTCCAGTATAGGATCCGATACTTAACTAGAATCAACAGAAGGTGCTAAGTCGCTCAGGTTGGTAGTTTCTGATGGTTACTCTTTTTCTTTGTTGGTGATGCATGTAGCTTCTAGTGATCAGGCTGCCAGCTTCTATTTTTCAGGTACCTAAAATGAATGGAGGTGAGTCTGAACCTTAGAGATATTAACAACTATTTTACTAAATTTAAGACAAGCTCTACTTTCATTCAAATTATCTGAATGAACATGCTCACTAACTATTCTGTCAAAAGCATTCAGAACTGAAACTAAGATGATAAACTAATTATTTATGTACTAGTGAACACAAGTATCAACAATATTATAAGGTCATGATCCTTTTCTACCTAATTAGTGTAACTTCATTGAAGTCAGTGGGCACATGCCAACGTGTCCCTTACTGATTACTCTCTGTATTACTCTGATACAGCTCCATAGTGGATACTTTCTAACAAATCTTTACCACAAATCTCTGCTACTTTCACAAAAAATGTGAAGACATTCAGTAAAATACAAGGGACTTAATTCCTGGGAAAAGAATGAAGAAGGAAAATGAGAATGAATAATCAGATAATCACTATTTGCAACTATAAGCTTTTCTAAAGTATTTACCATCGTGGTTTCGGGAAAAAAAAATGCATTTTCATGTTATCATGTTTAGAAATTGCATGATCTCAAGAGTCTTGAATACCTTCAAAGGTATTGAACATGGGCAATAGTATTAGCATGGGTAATAGTATTCTTACAGATTTATATATTTGATCTAAGTAGAAATGTATCTTTTTAGAAAAGGTAAATTAGCATTCATCTTTAATGTCATGTATGGATTTTAGAACATGGAATCTTCAGTATTTATTTCTCTAAATTAGATTCATTACAAAGCTTTCATGTTTACTTCTGCAACTTAGAATGAGGAATTGCTCAGGAGAGTCAATTTATCTGATGGACATCTCTTGTTATAAGACAAATATATGCCTTTCTAGAGATCCAGTTCATCTTTGTGAAAACAGAATTAAGCTGTCAGTATGCAGTTGTCTAAAATAAGCTCCACGCTTCACCGATGTGGTGGGTAAGATCATAGCTTACAGATCTACACAGGATTTTAGAAGGAATTCATAAGTATTCCTATGGGGCTTGACCTTCTTGACAGTATTATTGACGTAACTCATTTTCTTCCCCATTACACAATGGAAATCTAAAATGCAGCCTTATTAAATAACCTCAATGAGTTGTAGGAGGGTTACAACTTCTTTCAACCTTTTTTTAAATTTAAATTTTATTTATTAACAAACACATTCTCCTATTAGAGGAATTTTCTGTGGACAGTAATGAACCAACTATTTGATGCATCATGTGCGATTAAAAATATTTCAAATTGAAGATTCTGGAATAAATTTCCTACTCTTTATTGGTGGGGAGAGTGAAAATGAAAAAAATATAGGAGCAATTCTTTTTTTCATTAAGATGCGTCTGCTGTGACAATCGATACAACAATTATAAAAAGCTTTATAGGAACTGAAACTGAAAACTGCAGTGCAGAGAAGGTGATGTTCTTGTGCACTGCAACTCTTATTTTATACTACATTTTCTCAGTATTGCAGAGCACAAATCTAGTGCACAGTCTAAAAACAAATGGGCTGCTGATCAGTGACACTGCTTGTGTTTTTCTATTCTTGTGAGTGCTTCTGAAGAATCACTAACTATATTATGAACATTATTTTACACCAAACTTTGAGCCTCTGTAACTGATCACTATTTTGCTGGCTTTTTCTTTTTACACCAAAAAGAGCCATGGCCCTGCATTAAAAAAGAAATTAAAAAATTACATTTCAGATTATATTGGCTTAGTGTATTTAATGTGTTCCCAGAGATATGTCCCAGAATCTATCTTCTTGTGCAGTGATAGTTTATAATTAAACTTCTTGTTCCCTGGAGGGCCCTTGTTTTGGCTTTCTAAGAGTGAAAATGCAAAGTGATAGATGTGTTCTTTGTTTTTTTCATCTCAGATGAATTGAACAAATGTCCAGATTCGCCTAAATTACTGCCAACATGTAATCTTTAAAAATAAAAAAAGAAAAAAAAAGAGCTGTTTGTTTATTTGAAGGAATTGTGCCAGCATTTAGAAGCAACATAAATGGAAGAACAAATAGTTATTTAATTATTTTAAAACACTAGTATTGTATTTATTGGGCTATTGTTTGTGCTAAATTGAGCTGTTGTCATGACGTTAGTCTTCTTAATACGACACACAAATATGCAGTTAATATCCTGAGGATTTTTAAAAAAGAGGTTGTGTGGTCAGATTTGTCTTTCAGAACTGGCTTTGTTGTAACAGTTGTGTTAGCTTGTCTTTTGTTTGGGTATTGTTCCTATAGTCAGTTCACACAGGGTAATCAGCTCAGCCCTTTTCCACTTCCAACTCTATTAAATCCTGAGGTGTTCCTCCCTCCGCCTCCACTCCTTTGGCAGGTGCTTTTCACAGAGGTGCTTAGCAGCTTCCCGGCGGCGGCACTGGGCAAAGTCCAGCCCAGCAGGGCTGAACAGGGCTGTCAGAGGGACAAATCAAGGCCCACAGTTTGGCAGATCAGGTCGAATGGTTTTTGTGAAGACACGTTAGCTCAGTACCTCACTAATGCACGAGTTCCTAGCCTTGGCTGTGGCTGATAGCATGTTACTGTCAGAAAGGCAACATTGCCTTTTGGTCCCCCTCTGAAATCTCTGCATTTTTGAATGCTCCAATTAGTGCATGAGGGTTTTACAGGCAACATCCTGCCTGGAACCACATGTTGGACAAGGCTGAACTAAAGATACACTCAGGGTCGGGGTTAGTCTGACATGCAGGAAAGGAGAGGAGTTGCAGAGTTTCAAAACTTTCTGTCCTCCAACTTGGATATCAGACTGGGCCAGATCCCAGTGAAAGTATCCTGTAGTTCATTACTTGCACCTACTGAATTTTAAAAATTATAACAGACTTCTGAGAGTGACCAAGCTCCTTCGGCTGTTTTTTTGTTTCTCTGTCTGTCTTTGGACATACCAGGGAGTCATAGCTATCTGTCTTGCAGCAGTAGCTTTCTAAATTAAACATCAGTTTAGAATTAGGTGCTTAACACGAGCATAAAGGTTTTGGGTGTCTTGTGATTGAGTTTGACTGTCTCCTTGGCTAAGACAATCTGCCAGCTGCGGATATGCACGTTCCCATTCAACTTTTGCTATTTGTATAGCGAATAATTTCTGTTTCATCTACGTGTTCCTCCATTTTTGAGAGGAAGAGTAACAAGAGGCAATAAACCCTCCCATGCCAATCACCCTGGTGCCCCAGGCGTACGCTTGCCCCAGCCCAGCCTGACACAGCCGAGTACAGATGCCGTGGTGGTTTGGGGCAGCACTTGGGGGAACAGGTGCTAGTCCCCAGTTTGCTCAGGAGGCCTCATGCTTTCTGGCTCTAATCTGTCCTTCATCTCCCCCAGTGCTCTTCCGCTGTGCAACAGCCGCAGCTATCCCCCAGGCCGGGGCTCCCCTTTGCAATGGCACATCGCTGCCTTACGGGCAGCTTCGTTCAGGTCCCTGCTCTTCTTGCTGACTTCTTCGCAGCGCTGAGGTTGCCCATGACAAATGACAGCATTGTTTCCCAGTTTCTGAGATTTCTCACCATGCCTCCTGCCCCCAGAGTTAAGCAATTGCCGTTGCATGGCGTGCTGAACTCTGCATGACCAGTTTGAGGGATTTCTCAACTGCGGCGTCCTGCGGTACGGCACCAAAGTCTGCCTCCAATTAGCTCGGGAGCACTATTCCAGACACATGTATTTGGTTCAGCAAATGCTATTTGTTTGTTGGGTGATGATGTTTTTCTAAGCTTATGCTTTATTCATAGTATGAGTGACATTTCTGCAAGGGGTGGTGATGTGTCTCTAGCTCTTAGCTTTTTTCTGGTTTTGGAAATATACATCAAACTGCTATAGCAGTGCACATAAGATAACTTATATGAGTAAAATTACAGTGATAACCAAGGACTTGTGAATTAAATTAAACAAATATAGTCACTAGGTTTTAAAAAAATATGGCATTACAGTGATGAAAGAAATAATTTTGATTCAAGGATGGAATAGATCTAATTTTTAAATTTAATTTTATATTATTATTTTGTGATTATCATTGTTGGATTGCTCATGAGATTTAAATGCACACCTTTTCAAATGAAATGTAGAAATATTTATATATTAATTTCAAGATCACTAGTTACATTATTACCTCATCCACAAGACAATTTCATATTTGCTTTGATCTTCTTTGATCTCAGACAAACAGCAACCACCTTTCAGTAGCATCTATTCATAATTTTTCTTTTTCACTATTCCCATGCCTTGAACTAAATTGCTTCCACTGAAGATGTTCAGTGGCCCAAATGACAGTATTTGAATTCTGAATTTGTTAGATCTCTCTTCCTGGCTTTTCTTTTGGCCTGTTTTCAGATTAATATGTGAGAGTAGATAAGCTTCAGGAAAAAAAAAAAAAATAGAAAGAACGTATATTTCTGCCTGTTAGCCCAATAATACTGTTATGCAGCATCAAAAGAATAAAGCTGTGTGTTTCTCCAGTGCCCTGAGAAGAATATTGTTTTTAAACCCTTGCCTCTCAGAGATTCATATTCCTGTGGGAATGTAAGTGATACCAAGGGCAGCAGCTTTTGAGTGCAGCTGTAGTTATCATTAAAAGAGATACGTATTTGAAGGAATTTTGATATTTCAGCCATGCTTTGATATCAAAGGTCTCTTGTGTGAAATACAGAACTATGCCAACAAAACCAGAGATGACCACTGATTGGTACTTTCTGCTTCATTAAAAAAAAAGCTTCTAAAATGCATTCTATTTTTAATATTCAGAAATGAGATCATAATAAGCTGGAAACTTATACTCTGGTGCTGTGAATCACAATAATCTCCTATGGAACAAGACACACATGTATACTACCCTTGTATGCCTATATCTGAGTATGCACAAGTTACTTTTCTGTGAATTTTGCATCATTTCTATCCTTAGACTATTATGGATATAAAAACATTACAAATTACTTTAAAACTGCTTTTACATTGGCAGCCAGAAGTTTGGATCAAATACATTGAAAGAAATACAGAAAAGTGGGCATTTCTGAGTCTCTAGAGTTCACACATTACAAAGCAGTACAGTGTATAATCTCTGTTTGTATTTAACTTTCCTTACCTAGTAATATGAAATTATAGAATAATAAGATTTTTATAGAAAGTCTAAAAGCCTAGAAAGTTAATGAATAGTTTGAAGTACTGCCTTCAGCTTTCACAGATTTCATTGAGAAGTGAAGAGTCACTACGTCGAAGAAGGTGCTCAATAACCTCTGCAGGATTGACCAAAGCGATGAAATATGTGTCCTGCATACATGATGAAACATTAAAACAGAGCTGAAAGAAAGCTAATGTTATATTGAGAGGTTCCATGTTCATTATAACTCCTGATTCATCTATTAGTTTTTCTCTCTTTTTTTTATCATTTAAGCTGTGCTTTTGCCAAATATCAGTCTCAGAACTTTGTGCCCTACACATTAACAAGATGCAGTGGTGTAAAAGTGGTGGGAATTGAAGCAACATCATTTCTCCTTTTGCCGTTCTCCCAAAGCAAAACTTGGAGGCTCCCTGAAGCCATTTGCCAGCATTTACTATTAGTCTACAGCCTGTGTCTACATTTATTTTTTTTTTTTTTCTGAATCATATTCAACCAATTGCTCATGTTAAGTCTGCTATCCAGCCATTATTCATCTAAGAAACAATGCAACCTAACTGTATTGTGTTTTTCCTGTTGCAAAATCTTGTCTGTCTTTTTTAAAATTTATTATTATTTTATTTTTCTGAAGGCAGAGTGGATTCAGACACAGTACCTGCCAAACTTGGAGAGATTTCAGACATAGATTCCAGTTTCTACCAGTCTCTAGTGCTTTGTGGATCCAGATTCAGGCATTCTAACTTTGAACATGCTGATATTTTTTAGCCATTTAATATTTGGGAGTCAAAAGTCCTATTGGCATAGAGGAAAATATAGAAATGCAGTCTATAAGCCCATGAAAGAATGTTGTTGCATTACGGCTGCTTAACAAGTTATCATACATCAGCTGAAGTACCGTAATCGTCTGCTCATGCACTTGAGCTTGCCCGGAGTGAGGTAAACATCCATGTGCTCCAGGGATTACTCATTAAATGAAGCATTATGGTTTAGTATTGAGAAGTATCTGCTGTCCTTCCATTATTTTCTACTTTAAAGACAAACTTGCTTTGTATAAGAATAGTTTTTAATTATGTGGTTTGGTGTGTGTATATGTTGGATATTTTTCAAATGCTCGTGCAGACTGTAGACAAACATGTTCATATGTGTGCACACAACATTTTCTCTGCTATAATTAGGTATTTCTGGCACTTTGCAATAGCAGGATCAAAGCCAGATTGTAGGTACCTATGAAAAATCTTAAAAGTAGCTGTAATTGAAAAAGGAGGTGTATCTTTTCTGTTTTAAAACTTAATGAGGATTTTTTTTTCAGGAAGTGTAATGTTTTGTGTCATCATTTTAATGTTAGTTTTTGATAATAAAAATCACAGAACTTTTGAATATGTGTATTTTTTGAAACAGCTCTGAAACTCACCAGGCAATGACAGAAATGCGATTATATTGTTGTGATCTACTGCAGATACTAACTTAACTTGAAAAGACTTTTGACAGATATAATCAAAAGAACTAAATAATTTTTAATTCTAAATAAGCAAATATAACTAATTTAATCCTTTGGAATAATTACAGTTTATAATAGTGAGTTGAAAACTCTGTTGTTGTTGCAAAAGGAAAGGAACTTTTTTTCTATAGGGCTCACTGTAGTATTTCTGTGACGTGTAACCCATTTGGATATTTACAACCCCTCATGATTCACTATGTGGGATATTGCTAAAGAAGCTGTATTCTGACAGACCCTTAAATTAATGACTACGTATGTACGAAGTGTAAGTATGGAGCATATAAAGTGCAATTGGGTTTTAGCATTTATATTTGTCTACTGATCCACTAGAATATAACAAACTCAAATGAGGAATCCCTTTCAGGAGCCATAAATTTCAAATTCTGACCTACTGACTTCATGAGAGTAAAAATTCTCCAGTGGGAGTAAGATATTCATCATGGCTTAACATAAAGTCCAGGAGTCAAGCAAATGCCTGACTGGAATAAACAAGCAGCTCATCCAGTCTGCCATAGTGGCACCAACAGTGGGTAAGACCAGATGTTTCAATGGAAGGCATAAATCTTCACAATTTTACTGTTCTAAATTGCAAGATGCTGTTTCTTACAGCACTCACACCTTGAAACATGAAGATTTTATAAGAGTTTATAACTGTATTTCCACTTAGTTTATAGCATAAATCTTAAAATACATTTCTGAAATTATTTATACTAACAATTTTGAGAACAGAAGATTTTAAAGACATATTATCAACTTGTGCAAAAGTAAACACCTTTTTTTCCCCCTGTTATTACATTTATAATGAGACTAAAAATCTGGATGTAGGAAAACCTGGCCATTTCAGCGCAGTGAAATTCGATTATGTTGCAATGTGAGAGAGGCAGAGGGCCTTGTCAGGGAGAGAGGTGACAGAGCTACCCAGCTGCTGGGTACTGGGACGACTTTTCCACCCTACTGCCTGAAGGTATTCACCAAGAGCGATGAGTGGGAACCCTTCTGCTACTGGTGTTGAGCCGCTGTTGGCTGTGAAACCTGGAGTGTTCCTCTTTCACTGATCTAAGCTGTGATTTTGTCCCGCCCATGTATTTGCCAACCTTGGCAAAAACGTCTTTGGTTGAATGTTCAAAGCTGGTCCTGGATTCTGACTAAAGATTTAGTTGTGAAATGTTACATCTTATCTTGTGCAGTGACGGTAGCAAGATATTTTTCTTCAGCAGCAAACACTCATTAGAGCTGACCACTACTATCACCTTCTCAATTTTCTCTGACCAATTTTCTCTTAATTTCCCAGCCATTCTGTGAGCCTATTATACAAAGGAAAATAATGAGGCAGCACGCATAATGCCTCTGATGTCAAAACAGTTGGATTATCATCACAACTCAATCAGAACCTTCTTATTTTTATTGCCCAGTGGGATCTACTTTATGGCTAGTATTATGAAGGTAGTGTTATATGAGGGGAAATTGGTATGTTGTCACATTGCATTGTTGGTATTGGAAGTGGTTCTTCACACATTCGGTAGTAGACATACAAAATTGTTTGCCAGATGGTGTTGCAGATGCAAGAATTTTACAAGGGTTGAAAAGGGAGGCTGGACAAGTACTTGAAAGTGATATCTACTTGGGGGTTACAAAACAGACAGGCCACAATAGGCTCAGGAAGTCTCCTGAGCTGAAAATAGATGGAGAGAAGGGGGAGTACTAAGGGTGGGGAAATATGATATATAAATGTTCTATTCTTATTCTTCCTTACACTTACTGTAGAAAACTGACTACTAGACTGGATGAACCTTCAGTCTTGCCATTACAAACATTTTTATATTCTTATTTAAGTAAGGAGTTGTTGTGTGAGAGGGTTTTCCTGGAACAGGAAATGAATGTTGAAGGTGGAGAAAACCCAGAACTGCTTAAATGTAGGAAATCAGTAATGTTTTTTGTAATACATATTGCTAAGGAAAGCAAACTGAGAGACAACTTTAACGTTGAAAGCAGCTCAAATATGATTACTTTCTCAGTTACTGACTGCATAGTTTTGCAGTCTTGCTTTTTTAGTTTTTCCATTTCATCTTATATTACTGTGAGGAATAGATTTGCATTGTTTTCTTGGTGATTTCTCCTGGTAATTCTCCAAGTACATACAGAAGGCATTTGCTGATCTAGCTACATATCTACATCCTATGTGCTGCTTTTCTAAACCTGTAGCCACACTTAAGTACCATAACTTACACTACAGTAAGCACATACTATTGATAAACAAAGCAACAATCAGCTGTAGCAATTATGTCTACTAAAGATGCTCCTCTTTTTCAAAAAGGAGATCATTATGTGGAACAATTAAAAGGGACATGGTCAATTCACAGTTTATGAGTCAATTCAGTGACTCATAATATTGAAATTTATTATACACATAAGGCATTTGTTTTAATCTTGTTTTTTTCATTTGTTTCATCCTTTGTTAGGATTGGACTTGCATGCTGGATTTGTATCTTTTTATTGTTTTGGGTTTTTTAATGTTTATACAAGCACTTCTAAAAAACAAGAATGAGACTGAAGTGCCTCTAAATGAATAGAGATGCCAAGGTTTAAGTGGGCTTTTTGAATTGACTCACTCTGCATGTCCTCATTGCCAGATCTGGGTTATAACTTGTAAATGTCACTGGAAACAGTCTGCTTTCTTATCATCTATAAAATTTAAATTTGTTTCTGGCAGAATTGTTGTTGCAAAAAAAAGTTTTTTTTTTAAAAAATATGTTTATTGGTGGTGTTATTGTTGTTCTTAATATGATGAGTATTAATGATGATGGTGAAAAGGATAACTGTCCTTACTCCCAAAATTGACGTTTAATATTAAGAAGAACAAAATTTGCTGCAGTGTTTTTCTTTGCATATTTTAATTTTTTGGCAGATTATATCTGCCACAGACTTGTATCAGCCGTCTGAAATAACTGCTTGCTGATTATTAAAGTGATTACAACCCACGAGCTTATAGATACTCTGCAACCTGTCAAGAAAAAATGCTGTGAGAAGGTATTTTTCCAGAAAGTACATCTGAAAGAAAAACTGCTTTTTCCCTCCTCTCAGTTTATTAGTGGTGTGAGATGATAGCGGTTTAGCAATAATTTTCTTGGTACAAATTGTTAGTCATCTTTGTCCTTTTTAGATGATGCTTTCAGTGGGTGCTTTTTTTTGTCATTAATGGCACTTATGTCTTAGTCAGTCACAGATCTCCAGCATAACAAAACTCACAGTTTACATGTAGGTGTCTATGTTTTTCCTGGGTTATGGAGAAATGTGACTATTCTGTGTGCCCTAGAAAGGGAGTTGTGAGACCTCACCCTGCATTGCACATTACGCAGAAAGAATTATCAATGAGCTCTTTCTGCGCCTCAGGAGGAGCACAAAGCAGCTGTAGTAGGACTAAGGGTCTAGACAGCTGATCTCATTGAGGATGGAGGATGGCCAGCACAACAGAAAAAATGTTCGATAGCTTGTCAATTCATGACCTGAAGGTCTAAGAGACTTCCATTCCTCAGACAAATGCTGATCCCCATTAATATGAATGGTTGAACTTGATTTGACATCAGTCAGTCCTGGGTCTGAGTGCAAGTACATTATTCCCTGTGCCATTAATGCAAATCACATACCCCAGCTGAGCAGACGAGAGAAGCAGCAGCCGTTGTTTTGCTTTTGCAGTACTGTGTAGAGATGCTCAATAGGTTTATCCCTCTGTAACTGTGTTCCATGCTTGAGTATCTTCAGGATATTTGTTGCATTTTATAAAGTTCATCTTTACACTTGTGCGTGTTTATTTACAACTGATATGCCAGGTCAGGTAGCCCATTCAACTGGGTCGAAAGAAGCATATCATGTTTAAGATAGTGGCATTAATAACTATTAATTAATATAATGTGATTCCACTTCTTATTCACTTCAAGTCCTCCTAGGATGGCTACTGAGTACATTTAGCATGAGCTTCCCCAGCTGTGAAACTGGAATAGTAGGAATACATTTCCTTTGCAAAGACTTAATAACATATGTACTACTTACTGTATTATTTAAATTGAATGTATGAAATGTATAATATAAGTTTAAAAACCTACATCTTATTAGTGTTTTATTCCTCTCCAGGCACAGGAATTTCAGTTTTGTATTGGAAATTAAAAAAAAAAAAAAAAAATCAAGGATTAATTTGTCTAACAGGTTATCACCTATCTCTTCATTTTAGAGGTAGTTTCCATGTAGTTTGCTGAAGGATCCATAGACCAAGGTTCCTTTTAAAGAGCCAATAACTAGTTTTACTAAGTATTTATTCCTAGTAGTTCTGTTTTTCTGGTTCCTTGTGAAGAAACTGCTCTTCACAGGGTCTGACCATGTAAGGCTTTTTTATAATGCATGCTCATTTAGTTAGTTGTTATATTTGTAAGCTCCAGCTGCAGCCATCACTCTCTAAATCTGTCATTGAAGGATTTTGTTTTAAATTCTGCCTGGCTTTGTTTTCAGATGTCTCTGAATTCCTCCCTGTGTTGAGTCACAGCTGTGAAAAGAGAAATCTACCTTTTAATTCGAGGGATCAATGGTTTAAAAGCACTAAAGCCTGATGGGGAATAGCTCAAGGAAGATAGTTAATTATGATGATCCCAAGGGGTTTCATAAACTTGCATATGGCTCATCTGACATGAAGACTCCTGGATATCTTCAAGCCCTGGTCTCTTTGGGGAGTGCCTGTTTTAGCAGGGAGTGGGATCCTCTGTAGAACAAACACCTGTGGGGGATGTTTGCCACCTGCTCAACCATGGCTATGGAAACACAACTTAATCTTCTCCACCACATCCCTTTTCTAGCTAAGCCAGCATGGAGGCCAAACCCTTTCTAGTAATTTTTCTCCCCACAACCTTGAGAAGCATTTAATGTAGTAACTGCAGTGGCTTCCACTTCTTGATCCAACTGGAAGACAATAGACTGTCAGGAAGGAGTTGCTAATGTGGACAGAAAATAGAGGTCAGTCTGGAACACACAGCTGATATTTTGTCTTCCGGGTGAGCAGAACTCATTGGCTTGGTTTGTGTGTTAGCAGTCCATCCAGTGGTATTTCTCACCCAGCTTCCTCTTCTAGCTCCAGTAGGGGAATCCTGGAAGAAATCCCCTTCTTGTTTCATCAGTGCAACAAAAGCATTATTTGAAATACTGTGTCAATAATTTTGATGCTCCATTCTGTGTTTGGTTCTCATGGGATGGGCAAACCAGGACAGTGTGGATGAACAATACCTGGCAGCCTTAAGATATTGGGTTAAGTTATATAACTAATGCAGTGTCTGTACCTTTTCTCTGTTTACTTTACTTGTCCTATGCACACATTGCTATTCTTGATACAGGGATTTATGATCTGCTTGTGAATCAGCTCTTGAATTACTGCAGGTTTTGGACAGTTTTATAAAAGGAAAGCATTCTTGATTTCAGTCAGATTTCAGTAATAAAGGAGTTGATTTGTGAGCAGATCAGGTAGGCATTACCCTTATCAGAAGAGTCCTTGGAAAGATAAGGGTGATCACTAGAGAGTAGGAAAAGCCATCTGATGGCTGACAGAGCCTCAAGTTGATCAGTGGAAAGGTGTTGGATGTTGCTGAAGACCTTCAATGTATAATCTAGTTCAGTTATTCCTCTGTCCATTAGCTGTTAAAAGAACTAATAGAAAAATTTAGGCTGGAAGGGACATCAGGAGGTCATATGGTCTCATTTGCAGCTCAAAGGGTGGATAACTTCAGCTTTGGATCAGATTGCTCAGAGCTATGTCCAGTCAAGTTTCAAATGTCTGCAAAGATGGAGAATCCACAACTTCACTGAGCCCCTGTTCCAGTGTTGACCATCCTTGTAGAGAATGAAGCCTCAGAATTCCCTCAAGATCAAGATTGCCTCATTATCTTACGGGACAGGTGCCTACTGGGGAAAAGGAAATTAGAGGTGGTGGTTTACATCCTACCTTTTTTGTATTAATCTTCTGGTTATGGCAACTCCCCAGTAACTAACTGGTTAACTGTTTAAAAAGCTATTCTATTTTTCAGTGAAGTATTAACTCATCTGTGCACTCTGTGTCCTCACTTTGTCCTCACAAGACAAAGGAAAGTTATTGTGGTTTTAAACCAAAGTGGAAATAGTTCTGCATTGAATGGAGGTGGTGATGCCTGAATTCTTGTTTTCTTTTTCAGTATGGCTATTTCAGATTCCAGGAACTGTCATGCTAGCACCCTTCACAAAGCAGCTTAAAAATAGACCAGCAGAACAACTCTATTGCACCAAATATAAATTGATTTCTGCTGCAACACAAGCAGAAAGTTCTCTTAGCATCTAATAGCAGCATGTTCTAACCCTTGAAAATGGTACAGTTGGTGATCACTGAACACAAACCTGTTAAAGCTTTGATAACCTGCCATCTGAACTCACACTGGCCACACGTTACTCCTTACACAGCTCTGTGAAGTTCTTGTTTATGGAAAATGAAACTGTGATTGCTTGTAATTTTCTGCAGTTTGCACAAGGGCTTAAATCAAGAGTAAAACACTGGAAGAAGTGGTATGTGAGTCATGGATCTCACCGCAGGAATCACAGCCAGCAGTGTGTAGTCCCTGGTGAGAAGGGTGGCTGGGTGACTAAGGCACTGCCTGGACATCGAGGGGATGTGGGTAATAGTCCTCACTGCTGGTGTGACCTTATGCAAGTGGTGTCATCTCCTATGGTAACATTAAAAAAAAAAAAAAAATTAACTCATAATGACAAGGATAGACAATAGAGAATAGAGGCATTAAAGCTCTTAAACTGCTTGGGTGCTGTGGTGATGAGTACTTGCGGGAAACCCATCAAGAGGAATAGGTCTACATTAAGTTAGTGAATTGTCTGAGTTTACAAATGGGATGTGTTATAGTGGCTCTGCTGGCTTCCTGTCACATATCCTCCAAATGTAAATGAAATTAAACATTTAAAAAAACTAGGAAGAAAGCAAATTTATTCATCCTAACAGTAAAATAACTGGGTTAATGTGCCAACACAGATCACTGCACTGCAGTGTACACGTTCACATGTATATCAATTTACACATTGGCCGCAAAAAAAGTTGATCCAAAATTAGTTGGACAATGGATTTAAAAACCCTCCTCCAATAGAGTTCAAGTGTATAGTCATGAATTATTAAATAAAAATTTGTTGGAAGTGTAAATTAAAATCCTTCCGGCATGTCTCTCCCTACACTGTAGTTTATATATTAAAGCCCACAGACTGTGCTGTACAGAGTTCACTGACAGTTCATCAAATAATGAGGCCATACGTCGATGAAAGGAATTCTACAAAAATATGCCATTGGATATACAGAGAGAACATTTGATCAAAGCCCAGCTGCTGTATGAAGTGCACATTTTTTTAACCGTCACTAAACTGTATTAGCCTGAATCCTTTTGAAAACTATCAGATCAGACTTTTACACAGCTGACAATGAACTAAGTAATACTGGCAGTTAATGAAACATCCTATCAGGATTAGTACAAGAGAAATAATTCAAAAAATGGTAAATTGTATTAAGATGCCAACTACAACATGCGGTTGCTTGTCCTTAATATTTGTAACATTCTAGTTTTCTCTGAGAGTCCCATAGGCAGCTTTTAGATACAGCTGGGAAATCTGTGAGTACCTACAAGCGTTCAAGCAAAATTCCAAACTAGTTGGAAATACATTTCCACTTACATCAGATAAATCTAGCTACAAATTTCAACACAATAAAATATTTGCTGTGAAATGAGATTAGCATTATAAATATATTTGTAAATGTAAATCTTTTTTCCTTTATTTCTTTCAGTTTTGGGGAGGTTTTGTTTTGGTATTTTTCTGGTTCGTTTTTTTTTTTTTTTTAGTGGGGTCTGCTGTATTATGATTGTATGGATGGGTAGCTGCAGGCAGAACCAAGATATTTGTGCCTGCACACAGAGTTGGCTGGCTGGTGGTGTCTCTGCTGCACGTATAGCTGAAATGTGTAATATATAGTTGTAGGGTATGCAATCAATAGAGCCATACAACAGTAGGAGCTGTCTTAGGTCTGGATTACTTGGATCAAGGACAGAAGAGCCCTACCTACTTGCATCTATAGATATATCCATGCAGACAGGTCACTAGCCATATGCTTTCACAGTATGTACTATTATTTACCTTGCTGCAGTATCGTGCCTAGAAGTAAGTCTGGACTTGGTTCATGACAAATTTCACTAAAGTGCTACACTATCTTCCCATCAAGCTGGGTTTTTCACAAGCATGCAAAATACATGGTAGGGTAAAATCGCCATTCAAGTAACTAATCTGTAAAATACCCCATTGCCACTAGTTGCTAGTGACCCGAGAAATACCAGCCAGTCCAGACCTCTGGTAATAGAATTGTCACTGCTAGAGGACTCATGCTCCACCCCTACAGATATTGGAAGGTCTCCTATGAAAGGAGGTGCAGAGAACAGTTTTTCCATAGCAAAACACTGGCAAGAATTCCTGGAGGTGAAAAAGAGACTGTAATCCTTCCTTTGAGTTGGCCATTGTAGCTTATATATTCCTTCCAGCAAAAGAATGGTACTTGCAGGGTCAGTGGTTTAGCTGGCTTGACAGTGCTGCCTGGGGTTAATTCAGGTTTTAGCAGGACAAATGCAATCTGTTAGTGTTTAAACATTCAGGCAGGTCTCCCCAAAATGAGCATTTCTTTTCTCTGATGGCCATCATGACACTTTTCTGGCTTTTCAGTGTTTTCTCAACAGCAGGCCAAGGCTGTTCCACAGGCAAAGTTTTCTGCATGCATTCTCTCCCTGTCTACTTTATCCAGAGCTGAGCCAAGACACCCCAAGTGCTGCAAGTGGTGACAGACATTTTAGAGGAAAATTCTCTGGCTCTCTTTGAAAACCTTCAGACGTCACGGTATTTGGCAGGAAGCAGTTTTCATCTAGTCTACCTTTTCATAAATGTCTCTAGGAGTTTTCATCCTACTGCCTTTTTCTTTTCTTGGATACCAAAGTTACAAAACCCATCTTAGAATCACTTTTCATAGCTTGAGAAGTCTTTTTTATCTGCTAGGGAAACATGATGTACTTAAAATAATGTAACACTGAGGTTTGGCTTAGGGTTCCTTTTGATTCTTTTGTGTTGCTAAATTGTGCCATACACTGCTTTCTTTTTGGCTTGTGTTTTTTCTTTTTTTTTTTTTTTTTTTTAGTGATCAGACATGTAGGGTGTTCTCATGTCATTCTCAATAAAGAATCTATGGGAAGCTGTTTTTACAGCATAATATCTGAAGTCACAGTTCCTGCCACCATAAAAAAGAAAAAACAAAAAAGAAAAGATCCATCTGAGATGCATATGCATCTAACTTTAGAGTGAAAAGCATATTTATGTGTGGAAGATATCAGTTGGACATCTGACTGGTGGAACATTTTATTCATCTGCCTATCTCCTCTTTGCAGTATCATTATCAGATGACAAGTTGCTTTCCATCCCATCCTTTTTCTCGGACAATAGACATTGTGCTTGAGAAACAGGCTATAGAGCGTTAAACTATAGGTCTGATTCTATTTTTCTTTTTTTAAGGAGACACAATATACAAAGAATTAGGGTTAGAGAGTAGCATTTGTTTTGTCATCAGTCCTGGATTTATGCATTATGTGTCCAAAAGATATAATGCCAAAGATAAAACTTCTCAGAATCACTGTTTCTAGGGATATATAACATGTCTGTGTGCACGGCTGTCTATCTGTCACATTCTGAAAGGATTTCTTCCACGTCTACGTGAAACCTTTGGGTGTAATCCTGACCCCACTGACACTGACCTGAAAAATATCCTAGTATCTTTTGAGGATAAAGTGCTCATTTCCTATGTGTATAATTTTAAAGTGCACGATAGTAAATTTCATGGTCAGATAAGCTTTTCATAGCAGTGTGACACAGAGCACTCTAGAAAGGTTACCCATTCTTACCAGTATTTATCTCCCAACAGACTACATGCCTTTTGTAAATGCTTCTATCAGTAGACTAGCTTCAGAAAGGTGCACAAAACTATAAAAAATAAACCAAATGAGTTCCTGCATTCTTCTTCTCTCATGTTTTACTTCCTTTGTCCCCATTTTTACTTTAGCTTGAGTTTATCTTAATGAATAAAAAATCCAATGTAATCCTTATTTTCTATCCATTGGAGAGCTTTATTTATTATCTGATGGTTCTCTGCAATAAAACCAGATTTTTGCTGACTCTCTGTTCCCTCAGTTGCATCCTCCTTGTCTCTCAGTCCCTTCATTTTTCTTTGCTCTACTTGGCTCTTCTCAAGTGAGAATTAGAGCAGAGATTTTTCTTGCCTTCCAAATTAGTGATGATGAATGGATAGGGTATAAATCCTGTGAGGAGCTCAGTAAAGGTAAACCCTGTAAAGCTTTGTAAAACTCATTGTAAGCTGGGTTATACATCATATCAATCTTTACTATTCATCTGGATATTTAACAATAGCAAGGTCTGGTTTATGGCAAAATTTTTTCTACACCAGATATACTAAACCCAATCATTTAAGCAAAATAAAACAAAACAAAAAAATCACCTACTGTAGGCTCACATAATTTTTTTGTTTGTACCATTTTCTTTTTGTTCAGTAATTTTTGCTAGTGTTGGGAAGTGATGTAATACTGATCTGGGGTTTTTGTAAAAAGAAGTATTTTTCAGAATCCTGGAAGAGAACATGTGCTGCACTATAAACAGCACAAAAGCTACTTAATAAATGGAAGAATAGCGATGAATAATACTGTTTACCAGTTCTTGGATGGAGTTAGCTTTAAACTGAGATTTCACAATGAAGAGAAAAGCCTCCTCTGCCAAATAATATATCAACAGACCCTCTATCTAAGAGGTACAAGAACATAGTTTCATTATGCTCTGAATGAATGTCATCTTTGTTATTTAAAAAATAAGTTAAGTATGTTAAGTAAGTCTGGAGGTATAAATTTGGTTTTAGTCTATTTTATCTTATGAGTTATTAATCTGACTCATTTATGGTTGTAGTTTTATCTCTTACTAACAGAGAATATCTGATATCCAGATCATGATTATAGTACAGTTTTGAACCACAGAGTAGACAATCACAGTAATTTTCCTCTTGGAATATGTGTGATAACTTATAGATGAGACAGCTACAAGTAAATGCATTAGAATATCTGTATATTTGCAGTTAATGTGCTTTAAATTTGTATGCATATATATAAAGTATGTGTACAATATGAGTAAACAGATAATGTACCTTTCAATACATTTGCATTGCAGGTGGGGTACTTTCTGCTTCTTTTTGCAGCTAATTAGTTTTAAATCCTTTAAAGCAATATGTTCATCTAACAGGCTAAACATGCTGTTTGGTTGATGTTTGCAAGGGACATCTTTTACCATCTTCTCACTCCATGGAAAAATAAAATAAACCCCTAAGATCTCAGACAAGGATAGCTGAGGAGACGAAAGAATAACTTGGGCATCAGAGATAATAGTTTATATATTGAGACTAAATGGCCTCGGTAACTTACTCAGCATATTTATAAGTCCATAGTGACTATGAGACATTTTTCTATTCTAGCTTTCTAATTCTAATCAACATGAGCCAACTCAAAGTTTGCTCTAGATTTTCAGTAGTTACTTGCAATTTGTAACATTGCTATTGGATTCAGTATAACCGAGCCATACCATTTGGTTAATTGCTTTTTCTGTGTTTGCTGCAGGCTGTTTTCATTGTCCACTTTATTGGAGTACAAAATTCAGAATTTTAAAATGGTCTTGGAAAACTAGTACTGGAGACAGGTCTTAAATTATCCTCCAATTCCATATACGTCTTTGTTATGGAATTAAACTGAGAGTTACATGAACTACTGTTCATGTGTCTACAGATGGGTCACAGTCCTTTCAGCTCTGGACTTTATGACGCCAGGAGAAGTCGGAAACCTACACAGTATATGTGAATGCAAGATTTTGCATTTAGATAGGTTTGAGCTGAACAATCTGAAAAAACCTCCCATAAGCACAGAGCTCCCTACTGTCTGTGTGTTTGAGAAGGCTGAAGAGCTCTGTTTATTGCAACAAAGGGCCTGGAATAAATTATGCTTAGTAAATTGGCTCCAGGTTTTCCTGTTTCAGACAGTAGCTTCGGAGCAATATGTTTTATAGGCTCCACTAAATCTGACCAATTGCAGGGAGGTGACACCTCATTTCAGGGATGTGACATCACGCAAGTGCCAGTTACGCCTCTCTGGCAAGATGGCAGGACACCAGCAGATCAACATTTTGTCTTTTGGCAGTTTTAACCTACAGCCCATTATGAATTTATGAGCCCCACAGGGAGGTCCTAGCAGGATGGAGCCAGGCTCCTTGGCCCCTCTTCAGCATCACGCCTCCCACCCCGACGTGGGGCAAATAATAGTTCCTTTATTTCACTGGAAATACCCCTATTTCAGCGAGGTGTATGCATAGCTTCCTTCCCCAGTTGGTCTCACAGGTGATAATTAACACATTGCAGATATTTCCTAGCTGAAGCCAAAGTGGGAAAGCAGCTTTAGCCTCAGCATTTTTCTTTTCAAACTCTTTTTCCTCATTTATTTTGGGTCTGTTCATGATGAGGAAGTTTTAGAGCGTGTTGGTGCTTAGCAGAAGTATTGAAGAACTAAAGGAAACAATTTTTCCTCCTCTGACAAACTCTTCTTACTTTTGATGGGAGGAAAGAATGAGGGAGTTAGATTTACTTTTAGGTTTTATATGTTATTTCTATTCATGGGTCTGATTACTTCTGAGCGGCGTGACTATGGCTCTTTTAAGCACGGGACACTGATTGACATTGCATATGTTACAGAGAGGAAGGATATTTTCTGAAGATTAATAGCCAGTTAGTTGGTCTGAAGTTCATTAACCTGAGGTAGTCATTAGCCTGCTGGAAGGACTCTGTGTAGAAGCTGGAATTGTATTAGGAGATCATCATAAACTAAAAATATATGTGACAATCTGGCCAGATTGCAATGAAACTAGAACAAGACAGGGTTGGCCTGAGCTCACAGAGCAGCTGCCTCCAGTGTAAACTAACCTCCTTGTGTCAGGAATTAAAGCAAATGGTTTTTCACAGACATTACTCAAATAAAAGGAGGAAGGAAAAAAAAAAACCAAAACAACACCAGAAAAAAGAAAAAGGAAGGTTTCCATTAGCAAAAGAACCCTACATGAAAAAATAAAGTTGTGGGGTATGGCCAAAAGGCAAAGGTTGGTGCTGGTCCTCAGTCTGCAATTAAGCTAATGACAGTGTGTTCAGGCAACTATTTTTTTCTATAAGCAACAAATTTAGTCTTGATTCTTCACTGCACTTTGCCTCAAGCAAATGAGCCCCAGATTCTCTGGTGAGATCCCTGTTGGCTAAGACTCAAACCCTCAAGCCATGACTTCTCAGCATATTTGCAGTGAGACTGTCTCCCTCTCAATTGCTTCTTTGAAGTATGGTTTCTCTCTATCATCCTGCTGAAGATGAACAGGGCTGATGTCTCTTGTCTTAATATAGTCCTCCTCCTCTTCCCTCCCCTTCTTTTCCCCTTCTTCCCCCGAAAATAGCTTTCTTTAAGGTGGTATAACCTTGTGATAGTCTAGTGAACAGCAGTCTGTCATAGTCCAACCACAAATAGGTGTACCGGCATGGAAGAAGCAAGGGCCTTCTCTCAGGATCCTATACTCTAGTAAAGGGAAGGGAAAGATGAACCAGAGGGATTTCATGTTTGTTTTGTTTTCTTTCCATGTCATCTCATGAATATGTAATGGCACTTGGCCAAAAGTAGCGCATTCAGACACCAAATGTGAGCATTGAGAAAGGGATTGAGAAGAAAGAAGGTCAATGTTCTGCGATAGGAAGGATGCTTCGGGCGTTTTACAAATCATTTCCTTCTCTCTCTTTCGCCGTCACACCCTTCCTGCATACTCCCTTGTTTTTTGCTATTGGCAGAAGGTCTGGAGGCTCAGAAAGCCTCAGCTTCATCTGAGAGAGGTTTCCTCTGGCAGAGAGAACTGAAGGGGTCCTCTTTCCAGTCCCTTCATGCCAGGAAGGGTGTACTGCCTGCATCATGAGGTGCTAAATTGACTCTGGATGCCTCCACAGCTCACAGAGGTGCTCTGGCACCGGTGCTGAAGCTAGCTTAAGTGCCAGACCTGTGGAGTGGCTCTGGGGCCAAAAGCTGTGCTGCATCGCTCATGGGCTCACAAGGAGTCTTTCCCTTGATGTCTCTGCAAGTGCTGGCTGATGTGGGCACTAGGATTGCTCTTTTAATCAGGTGGTTTTAGTACCTTTCAGAAAAGAATTTTCATGGCAAGTCATGAGCCATTAATCTCACTACTAACCATAACATTTCCTTACTCCTTGATTTACAGCATTACTCAAACGGTGACATTTGTCATTTCACTAACTATCTCCCTTGACCTCTGGTATCATGCACTTGCAGGGGAAAGGATCTGGTCTCACAGATATTTTCATGCTCTGTCCTCTGTGATTTCTAACTATGAAATTCTGCCTTGAGAACTCAGGATGTCATTTCAAATAATTTCATATGCAAAAGTGGAGTTATTGGGAAAAGGGGATCCCTTATAAGTGGTACAAACAGGACACCAGGAGAACTGTTGCTGCTTTCTGTTCAGCTACTGGGGTGGCAGAGTGACCTTGAGAAAGTAAGTTCACTGTACTTTTATGATTCTGTTTTTTCATAGGGAAAATAAGGACAGTGATAATTACTTTCATTTGTAAAACACTTTAAGATTTATGGAATATGAATGACTGTTATTAAGTGAAAAGTGTTGCAAAGCTGGCTTAGTTGCACACTGTGCTAACAAAGTCCTGTATCAGCCTATTGACCTCAGCATGAACCACTCATTAAAGTTTGTAGGACATTTTGGTGGGTGAATTGAGGCAGTTATTCTGCTGGAAATATCATACTGAAAGCACATTTAAATCCATCAGCTGCATTGACTTTTTTCTCTATTAAAACTAAACACAACTGCTTGCTCTACCCAATTTTCTTAGTTTATTTATGAAAGTTTATGATGGGTATGTACTCACTGTTAACTCATCTTGTACGCCCATGCTATCTGAGATATTACAGTTTATTCTAGTCATAGCATAAACATACAATAGCTGTTGTACTGATATAAAGAGAGAGTTATAAAACATTAAGATATCCAATGGAGCGGTATGAACTAATGAGTTGCATGGTCACTTTTGAATGTCAAGTGTTCTTTTTATGGATATTGCATTAATTTAATTTGTGCTTAAACTTTAACAATGTTAGACATTGGTGTTTGAAAAGTTTGCATATCTTTCCAAGCTCAAAGTGTGTAAGATTAACATTAAAGAAACAGATTTACTATATTTTGTTTTATACTGGAGGAAAAAATACTTTTGTAGTAAATGTGTTAAATGAGCTACTCTTTAAAGATAGGTCTAGCTTGCTTTCAGAATTATTATTTATATAGTAATGCAAAAAGTCTACAAATGTTTTCTTTTTGCTTCCAGATTAAATTTGGATTGTTTGAAAAGTGGGGAGATATTTCCCCATAGTGCAAAAGAAGATACAGAAGAAGAGAGCAGAATGAGAGCTTCCCAAGTACCACATGCCTGCAGCTTGTTATCTTTAGCAATGCTGTTCCTTCCAGTCACTGGAACGTCAAAACAAAATATCCCAAGACTTAAGCTTTCCTATAAAGGTAAACTTTTCAGCAGTTTTTCTGATTCTGCCACTTTTGTTTTGATGTGATGTTGCCAGCAGTTCATTTGTATTATTAATCAGGAAAAAGAAATGCAGTTGTCCCTATGGTTCCCAGAAACATGTGGCAGAAGCCTTAAAGATGGATGAATTCTGCCTCGGGACAGTATCAAATTCTCTTTTTTGGGTGGAGGGGTACATGTTTCTGAAATATACCTGGGTTTTTAAATTATTATTTCAGTTTGCTCCTAGAGGATATTAATATACCGTACATAAATTAAGGGGGGAGTCATTGCCTAAACATAGGCTTCTAGTGCTACTTGAAATGCCGTGAGGCCCATTGGAGATGTTCCCATGTGGCTGGTGGGTGTGACACGGGACATGGAGGACATTCACACCTTTCTAGAGGATTAGGGCAAGTCAAGAGAGCTGCCCCAAGAGTTTCAAATGGCACTGACACTTTATTTTTGTAATATTTTTTTCCTCTATCACTAATTTGGTATGTGAAACTCTTGAAATGTTTTCTTTCTTCTTACCTCTTTGGATCAGAAAAGCATGTTTTTCTGAGGACTTTCTTAACCTTACGTGTACTTCTTGTTGAGAATGTTACAGGCTGAAGGGTTTAAACACAGATGTATTTTTTGATTCTTTATTGGACAAGTTCTTAAAGAAGGTATATTTCTTGTTGCTTTGAATGTACAGCACACTTCCACAGTTTTTACAAGGCACAGAGATACATAATTTTGATATTGTCTTCTTTAGCTAAAGCAAATGCTCTCCGGTTTGTTATTTTTCAGTTATGTCAGCACCCTGTCCTTATGGGAGCTAATTCTGCTCTCAGTTTTTCAAACTTGGGTCTTCCTATGCATTACAGAATTACATTCAGGATGGTGTGATGGGACAGGAGGCTGTAAAGACTTCATCAGTGGTTATGATATGTTTATCATGAGTTTAACACATACACAGGAATTTATTGAGTAAGCATAATGACATACTATTTGTTTACAAACTTCTCTTTTGCTAGATTTGTATGCCACTGTGTATGGTATTCCCTTGTGTATATATGCGTTTGAATGCATTTGTGTGAGAGAGACAGAGGAAGAGAGATCAAGGGATCTTGACAACATTTTTATAAATTCAGGAAACAGTTGCACTCACTTAAGCCAATGAATACAGAAACTGAAAGACCTGACATGAGTTATGAAAGTCAGCAATAAAAACCCCCTAACATATAGCCAGACTTTTCACAGCTAGGTCTTTTGAGATAATTCCCAATAGCAGCATATACCATATGGTGATGGCATTTATTGTGGATTTGACACTCATGATTAGTGAATTCCTCTCAACTTCAAAAGCAGATAGCCTTTGGCAAAATCCTGATGGATGCATTTGGCAGGTAAGGAGGGGGAGAGAAAGAAATTATTGAGGTCAACACAGGAAAAAAATATTCACTGAAATCTTAGTTTAAAATAGTGGCAGAGACCTGCTGGGAGTGGTTGGGAAAATGCCTGAGCTCGTTTAAAAAGACAATGAGCAGATGATTGATATTTAGGCCCTGACCCAAACTTTTATTAGCAACTTTATAAACCTTTCAGTTTGGCTTGAGGGATACAGTTTCCTATCCAAACTTATCCACCTATATCCCTGTATGGGGAAAAAAAAGCAACAACAGATACAAAATGGCACATAAATCTTAATTTGGAGAGCTGTGATGGAACTGAAAAGCCGAACGGAAGAGAATTATCAGACTTTATTGTGCCTCCTCGTGCTTTTTTTTTTTGGTTGGGGGGAGGTGATGGTAGTTTTCTTTTTCCACAGGGAACGAGGAAAAAAGTTACTGCTTTGTTTTCGTACTTCTCCATTGTAAATGGTGCAGGTAGTGCCTGTCATAATTAAATCATGTGTTGTTGATAACAGCATGACAGATGTCCTGACTATTTAATAAAGCTATCAGAATTAAGCTTACCTTCCTCCCTGCCCACCCCCCAAATATTCCAGCCAAAGTAACTCTAAGGTTTCTGAGAATAAGATGAAGGAGAAATGAACTGTCTTGCCAGTTCTCATAAAATTGTTACAGTCATGTCATTGACAAGTCCTGGAATCTCCATTCTTTGGAATTAAGACTTGAAATATCATGAGGGGGATAATATAGGCCCCTTTTCCTTCTTTATGGAAAACTGACCAAAATTGGCCACATCAGGCAGCTCTGAAAACCTGGTCACACACGTGTATTCATTTGGCTGCTAAAGATGTTGTCTTTCAAGGGTAGGTTTCATCCCGTTCCAAGTGCAATGTGTTTATGGGATGGCATAGCTCCATCTTCCCAGAACGGCTGAGCATTTGCTAGGACAGGAGAGCTGGAAGCTAGCAGGACTTTCCCCTGTAGTTACTTCATCTCACAGCTGCAGCCCAGCATACTTCAGCTGAGGGTTAGGAAACTGCTTCTTCCCACACCCTGACAGTAAGGAGAAGAAAGGGAATGCCAGGTGATGAAAGCCAAAGATGAAGAAGTGTAGAGTACAAGAAGAGAGAAAGAAGAAGAGGGAACGGTATTAAAGGAACACAGAGAAGGAGAAAACTGAGAGAGAAAGAAAGAAAGAAGTCAGTGGTGAATAGAGGAAGAGGGAGAAGGAGCAGGGTGGAGTAGCTGAAAGAAGTGTCTATAACTGCAAGAGTGCTTCAATAAACCATAGTGCATCACAAGTCGTCTGTGTTCAGACAGCAATTAAAATTTTAGAGCTTGTCTGCATGGCAGTTATAGGTTTTCATCTTCTGTGAGATAGCTTAAGGGGCAGAAACGTGTGCTGGAAATATTAAGATACAGATATTCTGGTGAATGATGTGTGTATCAACATAGAATCGTAGAATCATTTAGGTTGGAAACATGATGTCATATGATTGTTTCCTTTATTTTTTGCCCCAATTCTAAAAACACATTCTAAAAAATCATACACACATAAAACTACAAACACACAAGTCAATTAAAATATCTTGTAATACAGAAGCAAAGTCATGTATACTCCACCTGTGTTAATATAATACACTATGATCTTTAATTATGTACTGCATCCTATATTCCCACATTTTCCCTGATCCATTAATTGAATAATTCTTCAATATTTCTTTTTATCTTCTTCACTTAGAATTTAGCTTTTAGATATTGGTGCATGTCATTCATATCCCAGAAATTGTCATTGCTCTCATGATGCTTCTAGGGTGCTCTCACTACATAGACCTTAATCAATCTGTATCTCTTAGATACTTTTACAAGATTATGAGGTGTTTTTGTTATTACGGTATAGCATTAATATTAGGAAAAGGTAAACAAACTGTCTTCTAATAGAAGATTACCTTGTTTGGAAAGCTAGGGCCTGATTTTTGAGTAATATTCCATATTTTAATAGTCTTTGTATATCGTGACATTCAGTCTTAGAGCAACAGTGTGTATTTATCATTCATTTTCATGTAGCTGGAGATACCCTGTGACCATCATCCAAACTGCAGAACTCCTCAAGCAGAGAAGTGACATTCAGCTTCCCTAAGCAGCACATCCTTGTTGTCTGCTACCTCATTTAACATCCTCATTCCAATCTCTACAGCAAATGCAGAAGGTTTTCGTATACCAGTCTCATTCAATAATGTGTTACGGGACAGCGTCAGCTCTGTTGCTGAACAACGGAAGGGTCTGTGTCATGATTCATACATATGAACATGTTTAATTCATACAGTGTAGACAGTCTTATTTCTGACTATCTTTTGGGTAGTAGTCTTTGCCAATTTATTGATGAGTACATTTATACAGAGTTTTTATGTGTATTTCTAGGTTTTAATTTATAGGGAGAGACAGAGAATAACCAGACCAGAAGGTTGATTGCCTTCTAGGAAAAAAAAAAAAAAAGTTCAACCTTTCTCAATTTTTGGCCATCCTAAAATTTTCCAGTAGAAATACAGACTCCTAATTGCAAATTTAAACCTATCGTTGGTTTTCATGGACATCTTAGAACTAGTCTGTGCACTCAAAGAATACATTTATATTATAAATGTGTGCACCGTGTTTTCTTGGCTGGGGGGTATGCCCCAGCCCAGATTTGGACATTATCACCAGTGACATATCCACATTGACATCCACAAACATATGTCATTCCCATGTGGGAATGCGGCCATGCCCCAAAAGCAAGCCACACTTGCTGTGACCACTACTGACTTGGTCAGAGGACCAGGTTCCTGCATTGTGACACAGCACATAGGAAAGGACAAGCCTGAAGGCAACCTTTGGCTTTTAAAACAGGATTTACTTAACACTGTTAAAAACAACTATGGCAGTAATTTAAATCTAATAAACAAGAACATTATTCTAGGCTGAATTTTTTCTTCTTCACATTGAATGAGTTAAGATGCAGTCTCACTCCCACTAAAGTCACGGCAAGGTTTTTGCCACTGAAATAAATTGAAGCAGGATCAAATTTCTACTCCTTATTTTTTTTAGTCTTAAATAAGTAAACTAAAGACATGCAATTCTGTCTCCTCTGCTGAAGGATGACAATGCTAAATCATCAGCTCCATATGGAAATTAGCCACGTTTAAGGATTATTTAGCTTCATGCAGTGTTTTGCATACATGATTTTCTTCCCCCTAAGAGTGATTCATTCTTACAACATGGTGAAAAAGCAAACAGAGGATAACATTTTGGTGCCAGGAATTCTTTTGAAAACTTGACTGGATCAGTACATTTCCTTAACGTTCTAAAAATGATCCTTTGAACATGCTACTTTACAAAGACAAGCATCCTGTTTTCTAAATAATTTTTGCTTTAAACCGGTTTAATTTTATAACTGATGAGATGCTTAACTGTTGCATCAGAGCAGTTTGTTCTCTTTCAGTAAAGCTGGCTTATTTCCATGTCATGCATGGTTTAATTATGCATGTAAAATATACTTACAATTGTGTAGCTCCATGAGCCTCATTTAAACTGTCTGTGACATTGTGGTAATCCCAGTACCACGATGGGGGTATTGCACAACTATGAATGGTTGGAACGTGGTAAACTGGTGATATACAAAAAAGCCTAGAAATGAGCTTGCATTTTGGCAGCTGTGCTTGCTCTACAGGAAGAGGAAGAAAAATCAGTAAAAACATGCTTTTGTAGTACTATCAGCAGCTGTAATTCTGAATACCCATGAAGATCAAGGAAAATGTGCTGAGCGAGGAAGTGCTGTTTTTCTTGAATCCCTTGTTTGTTGTTTAATTAATTTTTGATGATTTGTGATTTCTCAGAAAAATCTATCTCAGATTCCTTTGTAGAGTAACATAAAATATTTATGTGAGAGTTAAGATCCTAGTTTCAGATGGTTGTCTAGTTATGAAGAAGATTTTGCCTGTTTTGTCTCAAAAATGCTTTCTGGAGCAGTGAACATTGAGATTTAAAATGTACCCTAGGTTGAAGATGGATGGGCATTGCCGTCCATGTGAGGAAAGACTATTGCATATGCTGTAGACCAAGTATAAACTTGAAGGCATTTATTACATTTTACTAACGGGAAAACCAGCAAGTTTCTTACTGACATTTTTTTCCTTTTTTAAACTAGTGAACTTGGAGGTCAGATCCAACTATATGTTGCATTTTCTGTCATATAATTATCATATATATAATGTCCTGGAGAGCGGCCTCCAGTCAGTGACATCAACAGTTTACATAGTAGTTGAACTAAGAATAACCTTAGAGAACTGACCCGTATCAACCTCTTAACAGTGTAAACAGCCTGTAGCTCACAACAGTTTTCTTTTTTTTGTGATCACAAAAGGGCCTCAACCAGATAAAAAAAGAATTGTGTTCACCAAATACCAAACTATTCTGCTGAATGTTCACTTGATTAAATCTCAGAAGATGAGAGAAAAAACCAAAAGAATAAGACTTTGGGAAGAATGATTAGTCCCTTGTAAAAAGGAGGACGAGACAACACCAAAAACTGCTTCCCTGGAAGAATGTGGGGAAGATACATGATCAGTGGCATCAGCTTCAAAGAGGGTACTTTCAAAATTATTTGTCTAATTGCACTTTTACTAAAGACATTTGTAAAGCAAACCCAATTCAAACTAGTTTCAAAGATGCCGACCTTGTTCTCTTTCTATGTAGTAATTTGAGGGCATGATCCTCTTGACGTCAGTGTGTGTCTAGCGGTGGACATCTGTGGTTGCAGTGCAGGTCCTCGAGTCACATCCTATTTCCCTTTCCTCCCTCCCCATTTCTGCTGTTCCATTTATAGACAAGTTCCTCAAAGAAGGGCTGAGGGGTGCAGGGGAGGTCTGTTCTGTAGTCAAAGTCCTTTGGAGATAAATACACAAAGAGAAAGCAGAAAGAGACAGAGACAAAATTTCCTTTATCACACCAGGGTACTGCCAAAGAAGTCAGAGGGATTGACTAGCTGTGGTTAACAGAGACATTTAGACAAGGGTGAGAGTGACAAACTTGAGAAATTTGAGGAAACAGGCATTCTCCTTTGTGATCCAAATCCTGGCTGTCCCAGGGAGGTATGCTGTGTGGTATCATAGAGTTTGATGACCAAGAGGTTACTGAAAACACCTGTATTTTATGTTCAGCTTATCTGGCAGCTTTGAGATGACTTTACAACTCCCTCTGCACCTTCCATGCACCCTAGATTCTTTGAAACATATTTCTTACTATGTAACACAACAGCATGATATCCACTGGTGTCCCAAAATGGATAAATAAATGTAAATAATAATAACAATAACAATAATAAAAATAGTGATTGACAGGCAGTAATATGATGATGCACATGGTTACCTTGTCTGATCATCTCTGATATCCCTTGCCCTGCAATTTTTAGTTAGTACGGTCCTGTCGTAACATTGCCTAAGTCTACAAGGCAGATATTGGGTCCACCTGCACATCTGCATGTGCGACTCTGAATATGACAGAGGTTGCTAGGCACAACTCCAGCACAAACAACTAACATAAGAGAATTAATGCAGATATTTAATGACCTCTGCTTTAATGGCTTCATAATAAGTAAACTTCTGTCAATATCAGAAAGTATAACTGCTAATTATATTTCACTTTGCCATAGGTGAACATTGTGCTAGTCCAAGCTATTATGATGTGAATTGGTTTTATTTTCATTGCTGGAAGAGGTCCTTTGCTATTGCCAGTGCAAAACTATTTTGGAAACCTACCTTCACATTAGCCAATTGAGTTACCTTGCTACACTTGCTTGCTTTTTAATCAAGTAAAATATATCTGAAAAACTGAAAAAGAATATAAGGAGAAAAATCTTTGAAGTTTCCTGAAAACAGTCATTCTCTACATTTTAACCACATTTTCTTAGAGACTGTGCGTCATGTGCAGCTACCCTAGATAATGACTAAGCAATTGTGTCTCTGTACTGCACTTCTGTAGCAATTTAGAGCAGGGCGATTAATTTTGCCTTGTGAGCTCAATCAGCAGTCATGATGGTAGGAACAGGCAAAATATTAATGCCCCTACTGTCGCTATAAAAGTTCTCATTCCTCATTCAGAGCATGGGAAAGAAAGATTATCTTGCCCATGTCAGAGAGAGAACCTCCCTGCGGGGACAGGAACAAGAAGTTACGTGTGGGGAGAGCAAGCAGGAATGTCCTAAAGCAGGTTTGCTGCCAACAGCGGAAACAACTGTTCCACTGACAGGTAAATCTGCTCACAGAGGTCCCTGCCCTTCTCCTGCTTTCCTGTGCAGGCACTCCTCCCAGCACAGCCCCTTCAGCCCTGCCAAACGCTGCCTTTGCTCCCTGGTAGCAGGTCACGCTGGTGAGCTGGTTAATGTTTCCCAGGCCTGGTTTCACCTCCTTTACTGTATCTGCTCTGCCTCCTTGTCCAGCTGGATCTGTCTTGGCTGAGTTGAGAAACCAGAAGAGCTTTTCAAAATGAGTAATAAGGAAATTTCCTTGCCCTCAGGGGGACTGTGCGAAGGGCGTTGAAGGACCATCAGCACTTAAGAGATCTCACGCTTGCTCAGATGGTGGTTTCATGGCAGCTGAGCCAACATAACAGCATGCTGCTTCTGGAAGGAGGACATCTCCCTCCCTGCTCCCTTCTCCCCAACACATATCCAATTCTTTGTCCTCTCATCTGCTCCCAGATGCATGGACCTGCCTTTTCTCTAGCACCAGCTCCAGCTCTCATCAGCCCCTTTGGCAAGGACATATGCTATTACCAGTTAGGACTTTATCTCTGTATCTCATTCAGCTTTACAGCCTGACCATACAGCTTGTGTGGGCTCTAGTCCAATGCTTGGAGTTGGAGAGAAGAATGACCCCCATGGCTTCTTGGTATACACTCAGGGCTAGATCCTCAGCTGATAAAATTATTGCAGGCCCCAGTCGTTAAACTGAGGGTCTGGCTCTGAGTCTTGATGCAAGTGCAAGTAGGGTGTGTGTCTGTGTGTCTGTGGAGCATGCAGAGGGTGGGGAAGGGTGGGACGTATAGCTAGTGAATGCTTTCATAAAAATGTGCGTTGCTCACAGACACTGGTTATAACTCATGTGTAGTATACAATTACACTAGTATGGAAATTTCAAATAGCAATGATAGGCAACTAATCTGTATTTTTCTGTCTGTGAGTTGTTCTTTTAAGTCTTGAAAACAGAGGCACTAATGAAATAACTGAGCAAGCAAATCTGTTTGGCATTAACTGTCCTTTGCACTGTCAACTCACCTTCTTCATGAGTAGCTCATGCTGCTCTGTGTCTCTCCTAAACCTGTTAGTTTTGATATTAATATGTTTTCCAGGCCGATGCCAGCTGACACTTTTATTACAACAGAGTTGTTCATGACACTGCAGTTCCAGGTCTGTCATCTTTTAGCATGAAAGCCTTGTCTACTTTGTTATGAACATTACACTCATTATGAAGCTGGCAAATACATTTGAACCTGGTGAGAAAAATGTTGAAGTGAACATATTATTAAGCTATCTGACCATTTTAAAAACAATATCTTTCATATATAACAGCTGTAGGCTCAGTGGAGCCAGTCCTGGTGTCAGATGCACAGTCTGAGAAAGCAGGTCTGAATAAAGTGAGTCAGACGCTCAAAGAGATCTTTCAGCACCTATCAGTAGTGTCAGACCAGCTACTGAGCCAAATCCAGGTTTCTATAGCTAGTTATACCTCAGATTTACTTGAGAAAAGTCCTTGCAGGTTTAAATCCTGGACACTGAAATCCACAGCAAAATTTTCATTTGCTCAAGGTGTGAAACAAAGTCCACTTATCTTACTTCCTAAGGCTGGAATTTCATCAACAGAGCAAAAACTGTGTAAGGATTTAAAAACATGTCACGTTCTGTACAGCTGCTACGAGACAGTATGGGCAGAAGGAACAGCACAACCTGCTGTTGTTTTACCAGCCCACAGATACATGGGCTATAAGATGTAGCAAAGAGCTCCTCTGTATGTCCTCAGGGTGCTGTGTGCTTCTCCAAAGAATATCATGTTCTCAGAAGTTCCTCTGAAGATGCAGTTAGTAGAAAATTGCAGGTACTGGTGCTTGAAAATACTCTAGCCATTTTTGTATCACTCTGAAGAAAGTAATGTCTGAAATGAAGGGCTGGTCCTGTTTTGAAGGCAAGTGCCATATAATGACAGTAATTTGTTTTGAAAGGAGGGATAGCACTGCATAATTTTATGAACCATACTTTGACAAAGGAAGAGCTGTGTGCCTTAAAGTGCTAAATATGATCACCATGTTGCATTTTTAACACCTGGACATACTTGTAAAGTGCAATACACATCTCCATCTAAGCATGAAAGAATGAGTCCACTGCTGCAGCGTGGAGCGTGTTCATTCATGCAAGTTAATGCAAGTCACAGATTCCTGAGAAGTTTTTGATGCTAGACATCTACTAGGCACAACCTATTGTCAGTACATTTTGCTTGTGTTGCCAGTTCCTCAGAGTGTAGATTAATCTCCACACTTCGTTCCCCATGGCTATGTCTTTCATAAGATTCATGCCTTCCTGATTACAGGTCATATGATTATGCACCTAAAAGTAGCTAGAAGGTTTATGAGATGAGATAGCAGACTAGTTGGAGCAGTAAAACTGATTCACAATAAGTGAGTTTAATGCAGCTTCTTTGAATAAGCCAGGCAAGGAAGGTTTTCCCATTATTTCCACCTGAAGCCTATCATCACTCTCTTGCTTTCTATGTATTTGGTTGGCTGATGGATTGGGAGGGACAAGAGGCTGGGAGGTGGTTACCCAGGGCATGAATGAAATGACTTTATTTTGAGTTGCTCCAAAGCATCTAAAAATTGAAATTCTAACTAGAAAGTATGGGAGTAACAGAATTCATTTAAAGCTGCCTTTTTCCCAGGGTCAGTAAATTCATAGGCTATTTACCACTATGGGTCTAGCAATGTGCGTTTTCAGAGTAGCTTTAGGAATCATAGAATCATTTAGGTTGGGAAAGACCTTTAACATCATCAAGTCCAACTGTAAACATAGCACTGCCAAGTCCACCACTAATAGGTGGGTTTATAAGCTGTCTCCCTCAGAATAGGGTAGAGGTTTTATCTCAGCTGCTTGACACTCAGGTCACTTGAAGATAATTTTAAAAAACAGGGCTAAAGCATGGTCTCTAAGTTGACAGCTCCTCATCTATACGGTTGAGAAGAAAACTTGCCTCTGACTTCAATAATGGCCTAAAATTTTACTCTGCTGGATATAAGGCAAAAGTTGTCTTCTCTATGTTCTTAGAGAGCAATATCCTCTCACCCTTAGATTAGTTTGAAGGGAATTTGATATAAGACTGAAGTGAAAAAAACCAAATTTCAGTCAAATAACTCAGATTATTTACCCATTATATGGGAAACTGGCAGCCAGGCTGAGGATCTGTGAGAGGTGAAGGGAAAAAAGGTAAGTTCGGTGCTGAAAATTGAAAATGAGGAAATAGAAGTGAAGGCATGTTCTGCCTTACATTGAGAGAGGAGATTTGGTCCTTTTTAAGTCCATCCATGTGCCAGGCATTCTTATTGGACAGGTATGTGTGATGACATGCCAAGAATTATCTGCGCATTACCAAAGCTCATATGCTTGCCAGTCATTTGTATTGAATTACATTTGTAGTGCATATTCTTTAAATATCAACAGTATCACTTTAAAAAAAATAGTGATTTAATTTTGCCTTGGAAACAACAGTGAGTTTGCTTACTTTGGCAGTTTTGCAAGAAAGATAAAGTATTTAGGAAAAGGGAACCTGTGCAAATCCATGGTCTTAGGTTTTCAGAAAAACAAATGTTTCACTCGGATACATTTTCAGTTGTGCTGTCTAAAGTTAATTATTTGGTTTGTCTTTGTGAGGTTTGCGAATTGTGCCTTTGCATTTTTTCACCAGTAACGTGAAGTCACAAAGCAGCTTTTAATCATCCCTTCAACAGCAACGCTTTACAAGTTATTTGTGCAGCTGTTTCACTAGTCAAATTTATTTGCAGTTAAAATGTGACTAAAATACACTTCCATAAATGTAAGTGAGAATTGTTTAGTTCATGCTTTAACTGTATTTTGGTGGTGGTGGTGGTAAGCACCTACCTATTTTGTTTTATAGTATTACCATTTTTGCAGACTTAAAAAACACCGAGTCAGGCAAAGACAGCACTGCAGATTGATTATAACCCCTGGGTCTGAAATAGATGAACTAAATCATCTGCAATAATCTCAGTTCTGGTCTTGCAGAAACACCTCCTTTCAAGTGAGCTTTACTGATACAAAAGAGAATCAGGCCCCACAGCATGAGTTACTTTTTCATTTCTTTTCTTTTTTTTTTTGGTCTTTATGGGTGGAGTAGCCATTGTGAAGGTTGGCTGAAGAAGAGATGATCTGTCCCTTCCCAATGAAAGGTGTAAAAAATGTCTTGACAGCACTGCACAGAGAGTGCTATTGCTTAGTTACCATTGTCAGCAATGATGGTTTGAGAAGCATCGTGCATAATGGAGCTATTTAATTACTTATGATTTTTCTGCGTTGTAAAATACTGACAGATTTGACATTTATCAATAAGTATTTGCAAATACAGATGTGGGAAATGTTTAGTTTGCTGGATGCTGAGCTGCCCCATAGAAGTGTCTGAAGCTTGAAGTGAAAATGCCCTGAAATGCCATAAAACCTGCAGCAGACTATTCCTGAATTTTGGAGCAATCTTTGAAAAAGTTCTCTTTCCATTGTGCCTAACCCCAAAATATGTGGTGGAGTACAAGGTGGTTTTGGGTATTACTCAGAAAGAGAACCAAGATTTTGACACAATGTTGTGCCAAGAAGAAATCATGTTTTCTCTGTTCCCAGTAACCCATATCCTTTTGTAAAGGCCCTGCTGTGCCATGAATATGACATTTTCCTCCAGGCCAAATAAAATTCATTGTATAGCAATGAAAGCCACATGGCATGCACAACAAATCATCATTGTCCATGATGAGATGCAATTAAACAAAATATAACTTGCTTTTTGCAATAAGTAGTAGAGATTGGTAGTAGACTGGAATTTTTCTCTTTGCCTTCACACAAATACATCTGGGGTCAATTGGATCTTTTAAACGCGGAATATTTTAGGAATTAAGTAAACTGCTGTATTCACGGTATATGGACATTTCTTTATCCCAAAAATTTACTTGAGGATTCACATAAATGCATGTAAATTGTCACAGGTATTTTTCAGCACATGAAAGACTTGCTCCTATCTAGAAGAAAATGACGTGACATTTGTTTTTTACTGTATATGAAAATTACAGAATTATACATATAAAGCCTTTAAATTCAGAAGTCCCTCAAAGGTGTCATTAGATGTAACTGTTTTGAAACAGGTTGAGGAGTTCCCTTTCTGCCAGTTTAGGCATATCCCATCATTGCAGAAATGTCTGTGACTGGCCACAAAGGCACTTCTGAGTCTCGACCAAACGGTTCCAGCTTGCTGCATGCTTACCCCATGCTGGAGTCAAGGAATGACGGTCACCACATATGTAACTGGAGGCTAAGAAGTCTAAATATGCTGTATAAATGCAAATATATGTTATCAGAACAGAATGACATTTTTTCATTTGAGGCCTTTACGCCATGGCTCTGCTGCTAAGTAATTACTTAAGTAAGAAATTAGCATGCTGTTGTGAGCCAAGTCCACTGAGATACTTTTCTAAATGAATAAAACCCAGTCACTATTCCTGCTTCTACCACTCAGCAGTGGAATATTAACCCAGAAAGGGAGTTTGCTGAATATTCATTTAATTGCCAGACTGGAAAAAAGTATTTAATTTTCAGTAAAACAGCAAATGCTTACTATAAACTGAGTGCTGAATGTGTAGCCGTGAAAGAACATCCCTGTAACTAACTTCATTTCTATGCATTGTGAGAATGCTGTTTCCATATTACCCTGGCTACAGAGATGCAGTGATTCAAATCAACAGCTTTCTCTAAGCTCTAAGCTTGATAACCATTGGGCAAATGTGCTTTTCAGAGTAGATTTTTCCAGTGTAATATCCTTGGTGATCTTAAAAATATCTCACTGTGAAGGGCAATTTCAACCCATAAGACTGGGCTGTTTTATGGAGTGAGAACAATGATTAATTTGGTGGTTATTTAATCAATTCTCTGTTAATGTTTACTTGAAAATTTTTATTAGGTCATGTTTTAGTTTTAATCTTGTCAGTGGCCATGTTCAGAGTCTTATTTCCAAGCTTTTTTCAATAGTGAGTAAATAAGTGGCCAAACCTGATTCTTCACCGCTTTGCAGCTTGTGTTGACATTTGCATCAATAAGAAATCAGTGTTCAATGCTGTCATTTCAATCTGGAACATTTTACAGATGTTTTCCTTATGATGCAGTGAAACAAATGACTGTACAAGGCACCAGGCAGGGCTCATTCTCACTTGGGCATTTCAGTCATGAGACAGCTTTTTCCCTCCCCGTTGTAGCTGTCCTAGGTGGTTCTTCACTGAGAAATACTAGAAGTGTTAAGCAATAAATGACAAATGTCCTTTTGGGATGGTCACTACAGAGATCATTCTTTCCAAATAAGAAAGAAATGGGAAGTGGAGAGCAGTCTCTGTCATCTGCTTTCAGGTCTGTGGAGAATCAGGTCTATGTATTTTGGCAAGTGACGCACTTGCAAAAGCCCATGGGTTGCATGACTCTAAGCAATGAAAGTGCTTTAGAGCATTTGCACAAACGTATCATTTATCCTTACTCAGATCAAATTCTTATGGGTGGAGATGAGAAGGAATTTTCCCTCATATTCTGCATCTGAGTTACTCATGTCCCACAGGCGAGCACTGTGATATGACTGGAAGCTTGTCACCAGAAGAGATTTAAAAGAAACAGAGGGTGATATGGATTGCTGAAATATAGTAGCCTGTGAAATTCATGAATGTCTCTTGTTTATTCCTGTTAATGCCTGTGAATGACTAATTGCTAGATATTGTGATCCTATATTCCTCTTCTTCCCTCCATCTTATGTACTACTTGGGACATAGAACTGAATTTAATCTAGACTGCAGAATGTATAAGGCGTTTATTATTCTATAAAATGGATCAGATAATCTAGCAATGCAGCCAGCTCTTATGTCATGGGTGGAGAAGAGAAAGACGATTACTCAGAAATTATGTGCTCCAGCAATGCTCAGCTGATAAACAGTATTTTAGAGATGAGCCAAGAAGAATTTGAGTAGCCCAAGGGAGCTAAAACCTCCTGCTGTGCTGTGATCAGCACTGGAGAACTCTTTCCCAATAAACAGCTCCATCATATCCAGCACCAAGAATTTCCAGTCAGAAAAAACAAGGGAGGAGGTTTGTATAGAGTATGGTGTCTAATGAAGCCACATCTACACCACACACAAAAATTAATAGTTTCACTAGAAGTGGCTGTCCTGTAACAGAGAACGCAGTAACAAGTGTCAGGAGGAGTACATCTTTATTTCTTATTGAGTGAAAACAAACTAGTAGAGTGAGCTAAGCTTCAGCAGTCCTGTGTTTAGAGGGCTTTTCTTTTTCCTTTTAAAATTTGTATTTATTTATTACACTGGCTTGGCTATTCTTCAGCCGGGCTATTCATCAGCCAGCTCTAATGTAAGAAGTAGTTTGGATGGGACTTAGGTTTTTATAGTACCATGCTAACCATAAGTTGTTCCTAAGTGATCTTGCTGTCAGTTAATAAATAGGTCTTTTTAAGTGTTACTAATTTAGAGAAAAGAAAAAAACAGACATCTTTCTCTTCATAAGAGATATGTGAGAAAGGACAGTGTTGGTGTAAAGCAGTGTAGTGCTTAAAGTTGGATTTAATTTTTCAATGTGAAGTAGGATTTTCTTCAAAGTACTGCCAAATAAATCTCACCTAGGGGAATAGGAGCTGCAATACAAGACAATTTGTTTTCAGATTGTACCGTAACAACATTCACCAGTGAGCCAGACAAAACCACACAAGCTTAAGTAGAAGTGACTGAGCCAAAAAATAACTGTCATAATTATATACCGGGTAGTCAGATTAATAATGATAAAATATTTTTTCTCCCATAATGCTGTTTATTAGCCATCAACAGGACTTAATCTTTGCTTTGCCTGTCACATGTTTTGTGAGAGACCTTGAAGAAAAAGCTTTTTTTTTTTTTTTAATACTGGCCCTCATTTTCACCATGATCAGGAATTGTAAATAACTTGTGCTGTAAGTCTGGCCTCTCTGGCTACGTTGTCCATCCAGTGCCAGGAAGGTGGAAATACCCTTAATTTTATGTTCAATTAAATACAGAATTTGCCTTTCTGTCTGAAGATTTCTGAATAGTTTAGCTTGGAGAGTTTGCTTGTGGGAGAACTGATTCACATGTTTATTTTTGTTCTCCTCTAATGACTACCCAACAAGACTAAACTCTTGTGCTCTTTTCTATATGTTGTTTGTGTCATCATCCAGAATTATGTCCACAGAGCATCCATTAAGCAAAAGGTTACAGACTTTTTACTTTACAGTGTTCTAGCTTTTTTACAGGAGAAGCACAGATTCTTTCATTAGTTTCATAGAGAAACATGTTTTTCTTAATTACTTTTTGAAAGAGTTTAGAAGCCACTATTAAATCACAGTAAAACTTAGAAGTGTCAGATTTGTGTTTTTAATAGGGAAAACTTCCTCCGCAGACAGAGCAAGGATGCAGGAACAGCCACCCATTGCCACCTCTGTAAGGAAGTAAAGACCTCAGGATCTTAGAGGTGTTTCTGCTGGATGCTCCCCTTAATAGGCCTCTGTATTGCCTTCATTTCAGTACTGTGCCCTAGGGATATACTTCTGCTCAATGGCTGTTGATTCAGAGTTCAATTCGCAATTGAAATGATAGTAACTGAAAATGTAATTGTAACAATTCTCTATACTGCCTCCAGAACTTAATATTAGACAATGGACAAATTGAATCTTGTATCAAACATTCTATACACCTTATGGTTGTTACCTCCTTCTAGTTCTTCTCAACTATATATATGGCTTAACATCCAAGTGGAAATCAGTTATGAGTGGTGTACCTCAAGGGTCTGTACTGGGACCAATGCTATTTAATATCTTCATCAGTGACATAGTGGGATTGAGTGCATTCCTCGCCAAGTTTGTGGACGACACCAAGCTGAGTAGTGTAGTTGATATGCTTGAAGGAAGGGATGCCATCCTCATTTAATCGGACTAAATGTTCTTTGAAGGTCCCTTGACAGCCTGGAGGAGGAGGCCCATGTGAGCCATGTGAAGTTCAACAAGGCCAAGTGCAAGATCCTGCACCCGGGTTGGGGCGATCCTCAATATCAACACAGGCTGGGTGATGAACAGATTGAGAGCAGACCTGAAGAGAATGACTTGGGGATACTGGTGGATGAAAAGCTAGTTATGAGCTAGCAATGTGCACTTGCAACCCAGAAAGCCAGTTGTATCCTGGGTTGTACCAAAAGAATTGTGGTCAGCAGGTAGACGGAGGTGGTTCTCCCCCTCTACTCTGCTCTCGTGAGACACCACCCGCAGTACAACATCCATTTCTGGAGTCCCCAGTACAAGAAAGACATCGACCTGTTGGAGGTTGTCCAGAGGAAGGTGATGAAAATGGTTAGAGGGATGGAACACCTCTCCTATGAAGAAAGGTTGAGAGAGTTGGGATTGCTCAGCCTGAAGAAGAGAAAGCTCCAGGGAGACATTATTGTGGCCTTTCAATATATAAAGGGAGCTTATAAGAAAGATGGAGAAAGACTTTTTATAAGGGCCTGTGGTGACACAACAAGGGGCAGTATTTTTAAACTGAAAGAGGGTAGATTGAAATTGGACATAAGGAACACATTTTTTATGATGAGGGTGGTGAGATACTGAAACAGGTTGCCCAGCAAAGTTGCGGATGCCTCATCACTGGAAGTCTTCAAGGTCAGGTTGGAAAGGTCTTTGAGCAACCTGATCTAATGAAAGATGTTTTATGACCTGGTGACCCACCTGGTAGATGAGGGAAAGGCTGTGGACGTCATTTACCTGGACTTTAGCAAAGCTTTTGACACCGTCTCCCATAATATTCTCCTTGGGAAGCTGGCAGCTCATGGCTTGGATGGGCATAGTCTTCGCTGGGTAAAAAACTGGTTGGGTGGTCGAGCCCAGAGAGTAGTGGTGAATGGAGTTAACTCCAGTTGGCAGCTGGTCATGAGCGGTGTTCCCCAGGGCTCTGTTTTGTGGCCAGCCTTGTTTAATATCTTTATCAATGATCTGGATGAGGGGATTGAGTGCACCCTCAGTAAGTTTGCAGATGACACCAAACTGGGTGGGAGTGTCGATCTGTTGGAGGGAAGGATGGCCCTGCAGAGGGACCTGGACAGGCTGGACCGATGGGCCGAGGCCAGCTGTATGAGGTTCAACAAGGCCAAGTGCTGGGTCCTGCACTTGGGTCACAGCAACCCCATGCAACGCTACAGGCTTGGGGAGGAGTGGCTGGAAAGCTGCCTGGCTGAAAAGGATCTGGGGCTGCTGGTTGACAGCCAGCTGAACATGAGCCAGCAGTGTGCCCAGGTGGCCAAGAAGGCCAACAGCATCCTGGCTTGGATCAGGAATAGTGTGGCCAGCAGGAGCACGGAGGTGATTGTGCCCCTGTACTCGGCACTGGTGAGGCCGCACCTGGAATACTGTGTCCAGTTTTGGGCCCCTCACTACAAGAAAGACATTGAGGTGCTGGAGAGTGTCCAGAAAAGGGCAATAAGGCTGGTGAAGGGTCTGGAGCACAGGCCTTCTGAGGAGCGGCTGAGGGAACTGAGGTTGTTTAGCCTGGAGAAGAGGAGGCTGAGGGGAGACCTTATCGCTCTCTACAACTCCCTGAAAGGAGGTTGTAGTGAGGTGGGTGTTGGTCTCTTCTCCCAAGTAGTTAGCGATAGGACGAGAGGAAATGGGCTCAAGCTGTGCCAGGGGAGGTTTAGGCTGGATATTAGGAAAAATTTCTTTACAGAAAGGATGGTCAAGCATTGGAACAGGCTGCCCAGAGAGGTGGTGGAGTCCCCATCCCTGGAAGTGTTCAAAAAATGGTTTAGTCTGGTCTACCCTTGATTGGCTTAGAGTAGACTTGGTAGTGTAGGTTAATGGTTGGACTGGATGATCTTAAAGGTCTTTTCCAACCTAAATGATTTTATGATTTTATGATTCTATGATTCTATGTCCCTGCCCATGGCAGGGAGGTTGGACTGGATGATCTTCAAACCTCCCTTCCAACTCAAACCATTCTGTGAGTCTGTGATACCTGCCACATCTAACAACTGTTTCATGCTCCTAACTATTCTTCGCTGGCATTGACCTTCTTTGCTGCTTTATATGTAGAACACCAAATACGGTGAGATATTGATCTTTGATCATGTGTATCCATGAGTACGACGATATAAACATGCATTAGTTTTCTTACAATGAAGGAAAGGTGTAGCACATATCTTGCAAAGATCTGTCTTTTTTTGTTTCTAATTTCTGTCGAATTTTTGATTCCTTTATGTCATAGAGATAATTTATTAAGAAAATTCCATACAGAAAAATGTTTTGTGAAAGTAAATATTACCCAATTTGGAAGTAAAAAACCCCAAAGAAAACCAAGGTTAACAGGAACTGTATTATGACCCTGGAAAGACATGCTCTGAGGCTGCAGTTACCTCACCAGCATAGTCCATGCTGGTTGCATATATTTATAAAAGTCACCAATGAGTCATATGTAAACATTTTGATTATAAAGATTTTCTTCATTTTCCCACAGACTTGCTGCTTTCAAACAGCTGCATCCCATTCCTGGGCTCAACAGAGGGGCTTGATTTTCGAACCCTGCTGCTAGATGAGGAGAGGGGCCGGCTGCTAATCGGGGCTAAAGACCACATCTTCCTGCTCAGCTTGGTTGATTTAAACAAAAATGTAAAAAAGGTCAGTTTATTTTCCACAGAGTTCATCTCATAAGTTCAATTTTGTTCCTTTTTCTCTCTTTCTCCCCCCCCCCCCACCCCTTTCCTTCACTGGGTAACTGGCAGATTCATTGTGCAATACTGTGTACCAGGATTTGATCATCTGACCTCCCATAGTTATACAGATTATCTTTAATCAATTGAATTTCTCATGCTATATGATCTCTTGTGAGACTGATGTCCTGCAAGAGGTGAGCTACCTGAAGGAGCCTTGCAGTGCATGAAAGTAGCATCAAAATATCAGCAAATAGGCAAAAATGCAGCTCAGAGTGTGTGCTGCTTAATTTCTTTGGTCATGGTTGCCGTCCTCAAATAAAAGCATTTGAAAGACGATAACTGAAGATAGGTCTTTCCTTGCTTCCTGGCATCACTGGGATTACCCTGGTAATTAACACTGGTATTAAACAGAGCAGAGGCAATTTGGATGGTTTAAGTTATAGTAAAAATGTTAGTGGCAATTTTAATATTAACATATGTATTAATATCTAGAATTATTAGTGATAGAAGCTTCCACTGGGATCTGCTGTACTCCCTTGCCCATGCCCTGTGACAGTGTGTTAACTCCAGATAATAAGATGGCAATTTAGCCTTCAGTATTTCTAGCAGACACGATGAACTGGAGCTTTTGTAAGCACAATTGACTGCTACATGTAAAACACAGATGCTTGCACAGGAACACGCGTGAAAACTGCTTTCCTGCTTTCTCCAGATATGCTGCTTCCTGAAGAAAATTTAAATTCTCAGCTGTGTTTGATATTTTCTTTAAGCACCAGAAGGAGGTTTTAAATTACTATATTCTGCTGTCAGCTCTGAAGAGGTAACTGACCCTGAATTAATACAACTGCAGTGCAGTTAATACAACTGCATGCCCCACATGTTTGAGTGCAACACTTGCTGTCATTATATAGAAGAGATACAGTACCAGGCTGAATATCTTATTTCTTATTTTGACTTCTGCAGTGCTCCATATGCCAGCTTCTTTAACTCACATTCTGAGCATTTCAGGAAATTTCTTCCCTGGGATGCTTTATGAAACACTTTACTTGTGTCTGCCGTCTCAGTAGTTTACTCAAAAAGTAGCACCTCCTCAGGATATTACATTAATAACGGCATTATTCATATTGCAGATTTTCAGATTACAGACTCATTTCTGGCATAGGCTTTCTGTAGAAAACAAATTTTGCTTGTGTGGAAAGCAGAATTCTGTTTTTGTGGGATGCTGCTTGCCTCCTGAGAGATGCTGAGTGCTGTCACCTCCTGTTACGTTCAGCAGCGCTTGATTAGTTGAGAGCTTTCTGGAGGCGGTAGCACCCTGCGTGATCCTCCCCTCCACCCAAGCTGGTAACATTTTCCTTTTAGCCAAAGCACCACTGTTCATTATGGACGTTGTGCTTTGCAAGAAGAGCAGAACACAGACTGATCCGGGAGAATTAGTGTGCAATCAGACAGTGCCATTTAATAGAGACATTGTAGAGCAAAGACTCACTTTATATTGGAATGAAAATTTGCATTTGGTAAGCTGAATAGGGAATGTATGGCTGCATATCTGTGCTAAGCTGAAAGAAGGGAATAAAATTCACAACCACTTGCATATCTGGACTAACAAAATGATTGTCTGCAGGTTCAAATACTTCTAATTCTTAGTTTAACCATTCAGATCATCTTTAACTTTTCAGACAAAACACTGAGGAAAAGTACATTTAAATAGCTAAAACTGACTGAAAAGCTCTGCAAAGCATCCTGGTGCGCTGATTTCCAAGATCTTCGTGGGCATTAAGCAAATTTATAAACTTATACTCTTAAGTAAACATCCAGGTAACATGAGATGATATCACACAAGCGTTTCTCTTTGATTCCTCTGTGCTAGGCTGGTAGAAACTTGTTTGGGGAGGGGAGAGATGAGATGAAGGAAGTTGTGTGTGGGAGGTTGTGTATAAATCTCAGTCACTGATGAGGTTTCAATGCTAAAGGATACTCTCCAGTAGCAGCGAAGTGTCAGAAAGTAGCATTTGCTGGTGCTGTGTTTAGACTGACCGTGGTTTGGGTTGGCGCCGGGCCAGGCAGCTCGCTTCCAGGCTTTCCCGGTGTGAGGAAACCACACATGTCGGGACTACGAGGGTCTGAAGTGTGTCCTTTGTACTCCTCTGGAGTAAGAGTTGTCTGGAAAAAAAATATATCTGCTTATACGCAGCCACTAAAATGAGAAGTAATTGATTAGAATATTAAGTTTCTGTCTATAAATGATGTGTTTATTAATGACTTTGAGGGAGGAGGATTAAATGACAGCAAGTTGAGGGGGGTAAGAGAGGTGCAAGAGCTTTGAAACTAGACTGCAAGAATGTGCATAGTTTGGGGTTTTCTGTCTTTAAAACAAAACTGAACATGAACTGTAGAATGTTCTATGCTGGGTAGATTCTGATTATGTTAAAAAAGCTCTCAATTTCAGATATTTGTTATATTAGGAACTACTGATACACCAAAAAGCCAGATCAGGATCCCTAATAATTTACTCTCAGAAAATCCTCATCTGTGTATAGAATTACTTTGCAAGGTTATATTGTAGAGTCTGATGTTCTACATTCAGATATGTCTGGAACAGTATTCAAAGAAACATCCAAAACATTTTACCCTGTTCCCTTATTTAATGTATGCATAGATTTCATTTAATAACTTCCTTTTTGCAGCCTAATTATTTACCTAAATTAGTTAATTTAACTTACATACATTAAGTTATGGCTTTATTTCCTGGTATGTTTTCCCTGATGAAATAAATCAATAGTTCTTTTGGACTTCCAATTTCTTAAATCATTTTAGTTTTTATTCAATTTATCATGTAATTGGTTGAAAACTTCCTTAGCTGGCAGCCTGAAAAGATCCATCCAATTTCCAGTGCTTGCAAACCTTATTATAAAGCATCAGTATCATAGTGTAACAGAAAAGTCCTCCAGAAGGAAAGACAAATGCAGGAAGCTAGAAATGGTTGCACTCTACAAATGTCTAAAGCTTAGCAGAGGATAATCATCTTTCTGTAGCAGGGATATAATTTCTGTGAGCTAGGCCTGAAGAGAAGCCTCTAGCTCCTATTGCAGAAATAGCATTATCAAGTCCCGTAGTCTTTTCTTTAAAGATCTGTAGATGGCTGACAAGTGTTGCAAGCTATTTATAAACTGGAGGATTTGTGGTTCCTTCTTATGAGTAAAATAAAGAAGTTCCGCAAACGAAAGCAGAAAAGAGCAGCAACCTATATTTATCAGGGCATTACAAATGTGGGCAATAAATCTGAAGACAACTATACCACAACCAGAAGTGCAGTGTAAAACAAACAAACAAACAAACAAACAAACATGTTTAATAGCATGAGAGGCTGGAAAGCTGGAGAAAAAATTCTATAGGAATCTTAAGCTCTGGGATCCTGCTGGAAAGATTACTTTGGTATATAGAATTTTCTTGTGAGTTTGCCTAAAGTCTTTGTTATTTTGCTCCTTAAACTACATAAATGCTAGATACAAAATGATGCCAGCTGGGTGAAAACACTTATGAAATAGCTGCAAAGAAATGGTGCACCTTTCTGTAAGTCCTGTGCTCGCTAACAGTGCAAGCGGGGTTATATGTCAGCACTATTATCACTGAGTAATCCTCAGCGCGACCCGCCCATCTCTGCAGGAATAGGAATGCTATCAAGGGCTGACAAGCTTTTGAAAAGCTGCCAACCTGCAGGAGCTGTCAGTGCTAGAAGACACAGCCACATGTGGGCCAAATAGATAAACATGTCAGATCCCCAATAGCAGCTTTGGAACAAGTTGTTTTCATCTGCCCCAGTGTGTATTGGCACAGGGTCACAAATTATCGTCGCTTGGAGCATCCTTTGTAGTTGCTACTATTTTTTTGGCATTACCAGCTGCAGCTGCATTGTGAGTTATCCTTTAATGCCCTCTTGTATTGATTTTTATCTGTATTTCACAGTAAAAAATACATTTTTATATATATATGTATATGTGCTGGGTAAGTGCTTATGAAATAGCTGCAAAGAAGTTCTGCACCTTTCTATAACTCCAGTGCTCACCAAGAGTCCAAATGGGGTTATATGTCAGCACTACTATCACTGGGTGGTATTTGCAGTGTGACTCACCCATCTTTGCAGGAAGGGGAACATATATGCAAATACATATCCATATTTATGTAAAACAGCACCCTTGAGGTATAGGAGGCAAATTTTGCCTTCATTGCACTGGGAAATCTCCTGTCAGTCTATATTAGCATCATTTCTATTAGGAATGGTGGGAATTTAGCCAGCACTGAAGGGAGGCTTCAGTTCTTACCATTGAGCCAGAGCCTCAGGAATACACACAGAGTCTGAGATGTTTATTGCAGCCTTAAAAGACAGTAACACCAATACTGGTCCTTCCTAACCAAATATGTCCTGCTTATCCTATATGCCAAAGGAATTTAGCTTTCTGCCTGTTAGCAAAAGCTGTAGACTGTCTGAGGGTGAAGTTTGCTTGACCTGTCAGAAGAAAAAGTCTTGTCAGGAAACATCAGTGAAGGCCAAAGGGTCACATGGAAACCACTGGAGATATCTAAAGTTCTGGAAGTAGGGGCATGAGGACTGGGAAAGTCTAGAATAATCCCAGTGGAACTGGAGGAGGATGATCATGAGTCCATCTGGCATCACATTGGTTTCTTCTCAGTCTCTGTGAATAAAAAAAGTTCTAAGAAAAGCGGTGAGGCTGAGATTTGACAGGGGTGGGGTTTGACCCTCCACACATGGGGAACTTGTTCCTGGGTGTAAATGCATGCTGATGGCCCTGCTTTTGAAACAAAGGGATCTTTCCTGGGTGTTGCAGTTCATAGGATACTCGTTTCCACCTTTTTTAGAGTATTTCCCTTCCTCCCAAAGTTAATAGAAATAAACCCGATCTTGTCCATAATTTACAATAAAACAAGACTGGTTCGACTGGGTATCCATACAGTTTAGTGTCCTATCCCCAAAGATGGTCAGCAGCGGGCGCTGAAGGAGGCGTGTAAGAAGAAGCTATAACGGTGCTTCACCTTAGGGACTTCCAGAGACAGAAGTGATAACTTTGTGCTTGCTAGCCCTTGGAGGACTCCTACCACTGAGCTATATAACTCTTGTTGTGAACCTCTGAAAAGCTTTTGGAGTGCATAAAATCATCTGATAGACTTAGATTTATGCACCTGTGTAAACAAGGTGGAAGTTTTTAAACAGTATTTACAGACAGAAAAAAGCCAGACAGGGGCAAGATGTGAAGAAAGCAGTATGTAACCAGAATGACAGCAATCCTAGGTGGAAGAGAGTGTCTCTGTTATTTCCTTTTGCATTGTTGCCATAAATTATGTTTCCATAAACATCCGCTGTCATTTTTATGTTTTACGCATATGTTTAGGTATAAAAACCCACCAGTATCCTGCTCTGAAAACATTTGCTCATATTGAGCTTTGACTTTTTCAAAGGTAGGATTTGTCTTTAGTCTGCAGTGACAAACATGTCAGGAGCAATGCCATTTACCCTAAAAATCCTAGTGTATGGTTTCCTTTTGGGAGAAACAGACGGTAGTCAGAAGCCTGCTGTGATTGCACTGTAGAAAATGAAGTGTAAAAGCACTGAAGCCTTTCAAGATTTAATCCAGTGTAAATAAAATCAGCACCTGTTCCATTTTCTTTAAGCTGTCACATATGCTTATAACATACACATGAAAATGCATTTTTCAGCAAACCCTTAAGTACTGAAAGCATTGGCTACTTCTTAAGTTGTGTTCAAGAGTGGATCACAGTTTAAGAGAACTGTGGCATGCAGAGATCTCACTTTGTCTCAGACAGGTGCAATATAAAAAGCCCATTTGGCTCTAATAAGAGGTTTCGCTCTAACTGCCACCTGCCAAATTTAAGCTACCAAAAGTCTGTGAATGTGTCATCCAAATACACAACTGTTATTTCCCTCTGACTTCCAGTGCATTTTACTCAGTTTGACAGTACTATGAAAATAAAGAATGCCATACACTGGCACTGGCACTTCCTGCAGTGCTGTAAATCACTCTGAATCGATCCTCATATCCTCTCTTCCCCCCTGCCCGCCATAGCAAATTATATCTTTCAGAGATCCAATTTTCTGCTACTATGAAATAATTGGAGTTGGTAATTCCTGTCAAATGTCTCCCTGGATTTATATTAAAAGTATAGGAATTAGTGTGTCAGATGTAGGAATACCTCTTAGAAGACGGAAGGTCTGTGGCAGATAAAAAATAGGTTTAAGAATATATTCCTGACTTTTAGGGATCTCTAACTATTTCTGAGATAAAACTGTTGAAAAGAAAGCTAGGTGAAAAAATCTAACTCTAAAGACAGTCTAGTGAGGTTTCAAATACAGGGAGAAATTCAGATAAGGAACTTAGATGTATTAACTTCCTTTGTTTGCCAATGAATTTAAAATATTGAATTCCAGAGTACAGTAAGTACAGTGGGAGCCAGTTACAAGAACTGCTCAGGGTAACCTTCCTCTTAGGATTCGTATATGAGAACAATCTGCCCAGTTCCCCAAGTTGTGGACTTCCCATATCAGACACATGAATGCAACAGATGTGAGGTATTTAGAGAGCAACTGGTATACATGCATGCTATGCTAAAATCTGCTCATTTTCCCATTAATTAAAATACTCTTTGTTTTCAGCAAAATAATACTAAAAAAGCATGAAATTCTTTCTAGTGTTTGTCGGGATATTCAATAAATTTCTAGTGCTTGTAATAATTTTCAGTGAAGTGACCCAGGGTCAGTATACACAAGTGACAAATGTCCTAGTTCTCAGGAAGCAATCCATGAACACCCACTCTTATGGTATTTGGCTGAGAAATTTGTGATATTGTCTTATGCAGTAGTGTGGCAGTCTTACTGGATCACTTTCATATCATTTCTCAGTGCTCCTTGATCTTACTGTTTTTCTTTGCTTTTCAGTTTTCAACTATGAATTACTGTTCTTCAGAAAAAAAAAAAAAAAAAAAAAGAAGAAAAAGCAAGCTGCATTATTGTCATTTTACTGGTGGGGAAACTGAGACCTGACTGCCACATATAGTAAGGCAATAGCAAAACTGGGATTAGACTGTCTCCTGGTTTACTTTGGTGGTTTTGGATCATGTTGCCCTCTTTACTGTACCGGCTTTATGGTCACACTGAGCTAAATCATAAATCCTTTTTTATTTTTTTTTCACTCAGGGGAGTGCTTTCTCATGGAGGACAGTTTCTAAGAGGGAGTATATGGCATATGCCAGCGTGACAATGGGTTTACAGCTCAGTCTGTCTTTGTTCTTTGGAAGCTGCTGTTGGGACTGTCGTATGGGGAATTCCCTCATACCAATGAGCTTAAGATTCTGAGTGGTGGTCTATATGATTCACAAAGCCTTAGTAAGACATTTTCATGCCCAGGAAGCTGTAATTTTATTGCATGCCTTCCCTCAAGCATCAATATAATGAATATCTAGTACATAGATTAAAACAAGGGAAGAATGCAGGCTTTCTCTTGCTGCATCAAGTAGCTGTTTAAAATCAATGTATCTTCCTCTAACTGATTCTGCTGCCTCTTATTCCTTCAGAGTAGGAAGGAAGCAATGCCTTTCTTCACAGGACTCAAATTCAGTGAGTGAGTGTTATGAGACATGCTGATCAGCTGATGTCCTTCACTCCAGATATGGACACATCCTGCTGGTGCTACATGTACCACTAATAAAACACTTTGGGGTTTCTCGTACCAGAGACTGTACTGATAGAGAAGTGCCGAAGCACGTGTGCAGCGTCAAGCACGTGAGAGGCTCCAGTGAAACCCCCAGGGCTGCTGAAAGCCGTTGACCTCAATGGGACGCTCAAGTGCATGCTGCTGGCATGAGCCTGACTATCTTGGGGACATGAAACTGGAAGGAGTTACATTGGTCAACTGGTCTCACTCCCTGCTATCACCAGCAACTACCTCATCTAGCAGTTATTCCTTTCGTAACCTGGTCCAAATCTGCCATAATGAGCCTTGTGGGATACTTCATGCAACTTCTTTAGCAAGGTCGTCGCTACAGACCAGAACTTTGTTGGTCTGATGTTTCAGATTTATTTGTTTTTGATCTACAATCTATGTTTATGACGTTTATACCCATTTTCTCTGACTGTTTATAATTCTGGCCTTCATAGCTTTTTGATTCTTCCTGCATAATATTACCAGTCTTCATTCGTATTAGTGGTGTTTCCCAACTTTGTGTCATCTGCACATGTTGCAGAGTGCTGGGGTTTTGCCAAAGCTACTGAAGGGTATACAAAATAAGATGAGCTCTGAAACTGTTTCTTGAGGAACTCCATGAGTAACTTTCTACCACAAGCTTTTACGTATCAGGCCATTTTTCATGTAATAATGCCTATTTTTGCCAGCTGAGCTAATCAGTTTCCATATGGCAGCTTATGAAATACTTAATTGGAGCCCTGACAAAGAGGAGCTCTACCACATTAATGTAGTGTGCAATTCAGCTATGTTATTAAAGAAAAATACAATATTAGGGTGGAGTAATGGCTCTTTACCAAGTTATATTGTCTTTTGTACCATACTCTTTTTTTCATTAGAATCTTAAGTTGTTCCTTCCCTAACTAAAAATTTGTTTTGAATCCTTACAAACAGATGGAATAAGACTTTTAATTTGTTTAGATATCTTGTGTTCCTTCTCTTTTGTACTATGACAATATATAGTATTTTGGTAAAGCCCTGCATCATCCCAGATTTAGTAACTTCATTAGAAATGATTCTTGGAAAAGCTGCAATTTCATACAACAGTTTCTTTGGAATCAGAGTACACCATTTTGTTTTTGAGGCATCACTTCCTCTAAGGATTTATAGCCTGTGTTTAGCATAGGAACAAAACTGTGTAAAGATAGATAGATACAGAAAGATGAGGGAAATACTCACTTGTAACCAGTATTGTTAATTCATGACAGATGGCAGCTGAAATGAAACTCTTAGAAGTGAGTCCAGCTATTATTTACATATACATATAATGATATGTATATCATCCATGTATCAATTTATGTATGTAAAGAAAAAATATATATATATATTTAGTTCACTTTTCCCTTTAAATTCCTTTCTTATAGTAAAAATGTGTGCTGGAAAAAGGAAAAAATGTTACTTTTAGAAATTACTCTGCTCCTGATCTGAAAAGGACCTTTGTGGTTTTTAATGTTTTGTTTTAATCAGAAATCAATTTCCAGCTACCCTTTAAAGTGATATCTTATCTGTCTCACACTTATGTACTACTTAATTTTGTACTCCTGGGAGGTTTTCTTTCACTCTGCTAGCAGAGAACATATTAACTTGCATTTAGTAGGAGACTTTAATTTCTTTCCTGTTGCTAAATTTAAGAAAATATTTGTAGAATGATTTAAAAGTAATAGTAAGGTTGGGGTTTTTTGGGTTTTTTTTGTTGTTGTTGGGCTATAGAAGATAAAATCAGAAAATCATGACAGTAGCTGACCTTTGGAATTTTGATACAGATATTTTGCAAGGAAAATAAACTGAAGTTTAAGAGAAGAAAATAATCCTATTTAAGTATATATTTCATGTATTTCAACTAGTTACATTCTTCCCTTAAACTCAGTAACGCCACCTAGTTATTCTAAGATTTCTCCAGACAGTTCAGATACAGATGCAACCATGAAATATTTTATATATATAATTTGTGCTGTTCGTAACATGAAATGATTATAATTTTACATGTCAGTGTTGTTGTCAGCATTATTATATATTGTTTGGTTGTTTGGGTTTTTCTTTCTTTGAGGTTTTACTTTTTGAGAAATTTAGGAAAAACACATGTGAACGGAAAAAAATTATGAAACAAAATGACCAATTTCAAAGCATCAAACCATCTACAAGCTCAAAGATTTTAAATGTAAAAGGAACAACTGGAGCATCTAGTCTTACTTTTTGCATATTGTGAAACTAAGTAACTTGTCTGAATAAAATATAATACTAAGACTTAATTTCACCCCCTACAGAAAACTCAATACAGATGCATGTAAATAAGCTTATGCATGTGAAAATCCAGTGATACTATTTTACATGTGTAAAGTTACTTGTGTGTCAGTGTTTGAGGGAACCAGACCTCTCGTACTGTTACACAGCATGAGATCTCATAAAAAATTAAGTTTATGCTTTCTTGCTCAGCACATTGGCTCATTATTTATTGTACAATTTTCTTGACCTATTGCAATTTAGAACTGACAGTTTCTGGGAACCTTTCATTTATCAAATAGAAAGCAAATAAATATCACTTTCACTCCCCCATATATAATTACAAATCGATTTTAAAGTGGATCACTTAGCTTCAGTTTTCATTGTCTAATGTGGCCTTGTATAATGCTAAATACTGAGGCTGTTGAGTAGCCAGAAAGTGAAACAATTGATTTTTTTATGATAATTGACTGTGGTCAATTATCATAGAAAAGGGGTGTGTGTCTATCTCAGCCTTGTACGGCAAACACTATTTCCCCTGAAAGAATCTGTAAAAGAATTAAGGGTAGAGTCGAGTCCATTAATATGTGTAATGCCTTCACATTGATGTCTTTGAATGTAACTGGGCCTCCCAAAGCAGGAGTCTGGTTCTTCTATGTAGTTGGCAAGGAGAGCTGGGCATTTTCAAAAGCCTACAGAGGGACATCTTGTCTACCCAATTGAATACCTAAACTTTGGCCAAAAATCTCCAAAAACCTCTAGCCTTCTCTGTTGCTGATACAGGGATCTTGGGCAGAATTGGGCATAAAGTTTATATACAAGAGAACTGAAGATCAGTTCCCAGCTTAAGTCTTCTTGGCCAAATTTGTATTTGGAGATCCATGATTTTATATTTATCCAGCTGTTCCTTTTCATCAACTTTTCTTCACCAGCACATCTTAAGCCTTAGGTCTTCTCCTTAACCCAGTAGCACTTGTGCCAGACCAGTGCTACAAGCGAGACTCTGCCCAGGCAGAGACCAGATGAGTTCACTGGTGCTACCTTCAGCTCTTCCTGATGACTTTGCGATGTTCCCAATACTTTCCTCCGTACTTTCTGGCATTGTACACTGTGTCATCCGGACACAGTGTCATGGCTGATTTCAGGTTGCGTTTTCATACCTGGATGCTATCATGACATCATTCTGAGAACATGCTCTGGGAAAGTAAATTTGTGCTCTGGTGCTAAGATGTAGTTGTACTGCCTTATCTCTGACTCTAAGTAAATATTCCTGTAAAGGGTTAAGGTTTAAGTAACTTAAAATACGTTATCTTTACTAAGAGCTTCTAATCAGAAAGGTAACTGTAAATTAGCTAGAGAGGAAATTAATTTCCTTGTGGAAAGCCAATACATCCATTTTCACTGGGAAGAGAAGAGGAAGAAGTGAAATAAAAAGACTGTTTCCAGATTGAGAGGAACAATTGAGAGGACTGTAGATTTTGGACAGTGATAAAGCTATTTGACACAGGGCACTCTTTCAGTTTCCTTACCAGTGTAGGACTGAGCCTGTGTATGTGGCAAGATACTTCCAACAAGGTGCCAACAGCTGGGTGAGAGAAAGGGAATATTACAGCAATTAACTCCTCTTGTATGTGGTTGAGTTGTGCATCCTTCCTTGATGATGATTTTTTTCTAATACATATAATAATTCTTTATTCCTGTATATTTCACTATTTAAGATTTTATAAAGTGTGTTTTCAGATTCAACACTACTCTAAAGCATCTGTGACTACTAGTAATCTGCATACTGGTTTCTGGGACTTGAGGCAATTTCCTAACCAATATTTGCTCAAAAATTGGTGTGATTTGTTGTTGTTGTTGTTATTATTATTAGTCATTGGAAATGGCTATAGCTTTGCCAAAATAAGAAGGAAAAAAGATCCATGTTTAGCATGGTGATCCTGGAAGACTTTATATTTAACTTCTACTTTGAATTTAATAGAATTAAACATATGCGCAATAATATCCAATTTTGACTGTTTATTTGACATCAATGAGCCAGGACTTGAGCTGTTGTTCATTGATATTTCTTCACTAACATAACTGGGGTTACGGTAGCTGATAGTAATTTGTCATCTGGCTCTGTCTACACCAAAACCTAGTTTATATATACTTCTGCAGTGCAGCTGAAAGAAGAAAGAGAAACAGAAATAATATATGCTGCCAATTATCTGAGGCACCACGATTCTCCTCTAAACTTCTATGTAATTTTCTCAGTAAACTCAGTTAGTGTTGATAGGTGACATTTTTAAACAGTGTGCTATCGATTTCTGTCAAATGTACTTTTTGTTCTACAAATTTCCCTTAAGCTACCTTTAGTTTTTTGAACAAAACTTTCCATCTGAAAATTGGCAGTAGCAGCAAGGTATTTTTTTATAGCGGCTTTGCCAAGTTCACTGGACCAAATTCATCACAAATGTAATTTGCCTTGTTTTGCAGTCAGTTTGGTTTCAAGATGATTTGGCTCATCATATCTTTGAGAAAAACACACAATTCATAATGGTGACAAGGTGTGCTAGCCAGATCAACTAAGTACTTCTTAAAAGTACATATAGCCAACGAAGAAATGAACAAAACCCAGGGGTTTTAATTTAGACCCTCTTCACTTTTTGTAATGGAACCCTGTATTCAAAGTCATGTTCATTTCAGTTTACACGCAAAGTCCTTCAATGTGCAGAAATCTGTTTTAAGTGTTCATTCAAAGAAATAGTTAAATCACAGTCACAGGATAATTTATAATATTCATAATCTTTGCCTTATTTTAACTATGTTGCAGATTTACTGGCCTGCAGCAAAAGAAAAGGTAGAATTATGCAAATTAGCTGGGAAAGATGCCCATGTAAGTATGGTATATATTTTTTTATTATTGCTGAGAATATTATTATATAACTGTGTGCTTGTTTCTAAATGCACAAAATGCATTAGTAAGCTGTTGTCACACTTTTTTCCTGAACTGATGAACTGTTTTTTCTTAATTTAAAAAAAAGTTACACTTCTTTTTTTTCTTTAAATGTTAATGATTCATGAATAAATGTTCAATATTGCAAGCAGCAATCATGCTAAGCCATCCTTGTATGTATTAAATGTAGTTGAGAGATGAATGGACTTTCCTCTGAAATGAATCCCAGGCAATACTCCCCTGAAATCCTTTCTTTCCCATCAAACTGCTTCTTTTTACTTGGGAATATCCTGAACATAACTTCATTATAATTCATTAACGAAACAGAGTAGCAGAGCAGAGTACAGATTAACTTAATTTGCAGACAGCTGCAATTAAGGTTAAAACAAAGTCTCAGACTCATTAGCTTTTCCCTGGAACCACAACTCTTCTTTAGGAAGTCTCTTTAGGAAGTGTATTTAAGGTGCATTCATATATACAATAAAAGTTTCATATCTCTTTTGCATAGCACAGATTACATCATGTGTCTAAAGCCCACTGTAAATGTAAACATTTCCCAGTTGTATAATAAAATTTCTTCCTTTTCTCTCCACAAATCTTGTGGTTTCTATCCAGCTTGTCTGTTACCAAGGTGGACTCCAGCTCAAAACACTCTCTCAGCTCTCTGCCTGAGGAATTTCAACTTTTTATCCTAACTTATTGCTACCCTTATCTTTACAGCAGATGAAAACTAAACAACACCTCTGCTGAGCACTGGGAAAATTCTGATACTGGTCTATATGGAGGATTAGTGCTGATCTATTTCTATGCTAAGACAAAAGGAAAGGGACCAGAGCGGGGAATATTTGTTTTGGTCATAGATAATAAATATCTCCTTTTTGCTTCCTATGTCATCTCCACAGCTTGCCTTTCACTTAGGTGTAGGGTGGTAGCTTGTACGTACGAATAGCTCTTGTGTCTTCCCTCCTAAGTACCTTATATGTACAGGTATTTATTTAATTTTTGGGGAAGGCTGCAGCACGCTTTTCCTACCACCCCATGTAGCACCCTTGCAGCATGCAGCAGCTGCCTGTGCATTTACCAGCAAGGACCAAGCCCAGCTAGAGCCAGAACCGACCAAGGCATCCCATAGGACTCAGAAATGCCCAAATAAAAGTGACCAGTAGGATGTGGTTGGTGCAAAGAGAATTCACTTATACCCTTGGAAGTATGTCAAAGCCCTTCAGTCTGCCACAGCGATTCCTATTATGTAATCTCTGGTGTTAAAGCTTGCGCAGAACCCTGAATTGGGAGCAAAGGCAGGAGGATTGGTAGCTAGATTAACCCAGTGGCTCTCTGACCTCTGCCCAGTTGTTGACAGGGGTTGTTTGCTACGACGCAGGCGGCGCAGATATCCTCCAAACTGTGCCGTGACCACATAGCTTCTTGTGGCTGGAAGCACTATAGCAGGCTTGCAAGTCTGATTGATGAACTGCCTAGCAGATAGCCACTGCAAAATCGTAGCCGTGGCAACTTTGAACTATTTAGTAAACAGTCTCTGCTACAGAAGTTTTGATTTTAAATGCACCAGTGCTATGGCTATAACCTAGTACAATGTATGATGTGAAAGAGAAGAATAAACCTGAAAATTAACTTTTCTCTTTCTTTTCCCAACAGACAGAATGTGCCAATTTTATCAGGGTTCTTCAGCCTTACAACCGAACCCATGTTTATGTCTGTGGCACAGGAGCATTTCACCCTCTCTGTGGATACATTGAACTTGGAACTCACAAAGAGGTAATTTAATTTCCTCACTACTCTGACATGTCAAGCAATAACCCTCATCTTGTTTAGTATTCATTATAGATTGGAAAATACTGTGAGAGTGTGTAAAAAATGAACTGACAGCAGCTTGCATAAATAACAGTGTGGATTTTACAGGTCAGACGGGAACTCGTGTTCTCACATTTGATATGTGCGTATCACTTCTGAACAAAGCACTTTCCTCAGTAAGGCTTAATACACAAAGTTCTTCAGAATGACACTTTCATATGATTAACTAAGTGTAGAGAACATTTAACCCAGATGTCTGTCTTTCTAGTAAGTCATTTCCGCACATACTTTCTGCTTACATACACATGCATGCAGAGTTCAAGATGACACTCATAGTTCTATTTTTTAATGTATATACACCCTTGGTCCACAGATATGGTTTCCTGTTTCTTGTGAATGACAGTAATACAGGGATTGCAAGTGGTCTCTGAGCCTGAGTCCAAGGATGGCTTCCCCAGACTTTGCAGATGGTTTGCAGCCCTGTTGCTAAATAGATGTTGGGTATCTTCCATCATTAGTGGTATTCCTGAACTGAAGTTAGCAGCTGATCAGTCTTCATTTGATGGTGACAAAGAAATCTCTATCCTAAGTGGCAAATGTTTGAGACCTAACCCCCACAACAGAAGCATTCTGGTGTTGTGTCAAGCAGCCACTTAGTACACAAGTCTCTTTTTAACTCCTATATGTATAACACCTTGGCTATATTTATAACACTGGCTCTGTTCTCAGACGGTGTTGAGATGTGACCTGTCTGGCTGCTTGCCTGCAGTGCAGGCTTCCTATGCCACTATAGAAATAGCTTTCTCTTTTCTTTGGGTCTCAGTGAAATTCTAGAATATAAGAAATGAGGTCTAATGATAGTTATTAAATGTGATAACCTGAAATATGTACACATTGGACTTATTCTGACATATAGAATCAAGGGCAGATGCTGACAGAAAAAAAAAAAAAAAGAAAAAAAATGAAAAAAAAAGGAAAATAAATTATTCATACTTGCCCAGGCTGAGACCCATCATTATCTTCCACACAACCTGTGGGCTGGTTGACCAGCCCAGAGGGGCTGCCTATGTGGCAGAAATATTAAGCTGCCTGAAATCTGTATGATGATGTTCTTTCCCTAAGACATTAATGCTCCTGGTATTGTTTGGTATATGCTGTGTAATTGGGCTTGCAAAGAAATAATTTTGTAGGCTTCTTAGCTTCACTACTTTAAATATTCCAGTTGAAGCCACTGAAATTTTAGATCCCTTGTATCATGCTGATTCCTTAGCCTGAATGATCAAATACACAGCTGAATTGAACAGAACAGTTCTCAGCAAGAGTATAAGTAAGGCTCTGGTTTACCTCTGGGTCATTAGCAGGATGCCTTATTCACTCTACCATTGCACCTTTAACTACTTCATTTGTGAAGGTTGTTTTCATCAGACATTATGAAATTATGGGTTTGGTCTGATAGTTCAGTCCGGCAGCCAGTCTAGACAAGGGGTCTGTCTGAATTAGACGTGACCAATTACCTTATGAGAGGAAATGGAAGAAGAATCACGGTATTGTATTTCCTAATCCCCTCACTGTCTCACAGTCCTGCCTCTTCTGCATTCCTCCTGGTTGCTCAGCTGCAGTGGTAGACTGGACAGTGTTCAGCACTACTCATGCTTCTTCTGATGGTGCATCTCTTCTACAACCTCCTACTGAATTAACAGCTTTGAATGGCATCAGGCATATTTTCCCTTTCCTTCTTGGACTCCAAACACCTTACAGCCACTGTCCTTGCACTGCCTCTCCAGATAAATGTGACAAGGCAGGAGGGTGCTGAGGACAAACCCGTTGATGTGAATTTAACAGACAGCTGAAAATGTCTCCTGGTTGTAGGAAATGAAGCCAGGAGTCCTACGTGGTAATTCAAAGCACTTTTATTGCAGAACCGTTCTTTTAGTCTTTCCTCCCCCCCCCCCCTTTTTTTTTTTCTTTTTTTTATCTCTGGGTTATAAGAATGGGTAATGGATGTTTGGTAATTAGCAACCTCTACAGGAAGCTGTGGGATGCTTGGGAGAGCCAGGGCCTGAGATAGCCTCACGGAGGCTGTGAAAGCAGGTAATGCCCTGCTGACCTTTGAAAGTTGCTGGTGGATCTGCCCAGTGGTCTGCTGGCCAGTGAGAGTGCTGTGAAAACAGAGGGGAAAACAGTGTGGATCAGGTGACTCAAAACCACAGAACACACTGGTTTTGAAGCAGTACAAATCCCCTATGGGATCACACAATTAAAGGGGATTAAAGTCCTAGTCTTGCTATTGCTGAAGTCACTGCCAAAACTTCTCTTGGCCAGTGAAGAAGAGGCTTGGCCCAGTTGGTGTTGTTAGCCACAGCTCTCCAAGGGATTCTCTTTTCTTTGAAAGCTTTGTCTGAAGTGAAAGCAGGAGGTTAATTCTGTGTGAATGCCTGGTAGTGTCCATTAGTTTGTCTGGGTGAAGTCTGAAATATTTGATGTTGATCTATAAAGCCCTCAGTCCCCTGAGTACTGCTGGGCTTGGAGACAGCCCGTTTGCATGTGATACAACGAGCATCCTCTGAGCAGCTCAGGATTGCACATCTTAGCAGAAAGGAGAATGGGACACTAACACAGCATTGTCAGAAAAAAAAAAATGCTTAATTTTTAATTTAGTTTTGTCCTTGGTGTGATCTAATTCACTTTAGCCTGAGAATTTGGTTTACCTGATATCCCACAAGTTTGGGCAGATAACAAGGGTTGTTGTTTGATGATTAAATTCTGCTTTGTATCAGCCAGGATTGCTGGAGGAAATGGAATTTAAGCTCATAGATTGGAATTGATTTTTCTTTTCTCTTAAGGAGCTTAATTATTCAATATCCTGGGCTTTTGTCTTCTGAACCTAGAGGTGCCTCAATGAAATAGAAAGGTTTGGTCATTTATAATCTGATGTACATTAAGGATGAATTGAATTAATGTGTTGTGAAGTCTGATCTTATGTGGCCATCTTTGGGCATACTTAATTGTCATTTGTACTCTTCAGTCCTCTTGCAAGGCAGAAGTATAGAAACAAATAAAGTTACTTCACTCTTTTTTAAGTAATTTTTTAAATCATAGAGGTGTTTTGGGTTTTTTTAAACTAACTTCAAAAGTTACATCTCTACATTAGACATTAAACGCACAATAATTTGACTCCTGAACACTAGCAGGATTTTAAATATCACTCTAGGTAGGAAAGGACATTAACAGTACTTCTGTAGGCAATCTTCCTTCTCTAATAGCAGCAGAATTTTGAAAATCAAGTCTCTATATCTGCAAAGACTTCTCTTTGCTCCTCTGAGCAATCCATTTACCTTTAGAAGGACTCACTACAGGTTTCAGGTTAAGCGTGCTTTTAGGAAACTAATGAAAGGAACAAGTAAAAGCATCCATTTTGGCAATTCAAAACTACAGTAAAACTTCAAACTACTGCTTACAACCATTGAGTTGTTGATTGCTCACTGAAAACATCAGAAAGAGTTTTTAAATAATTTCTTTTCTTTACCTTCCTCTGTGCCCTTGTTCTGTGACCCGGGAATTAATCACAAAGTATTTGGGAACTCCAAAGAAGGATCTAGTCTGATATCTCTTGTATCATTAACCTTGTTAAAAATAACAAGACCGAGCATATGCTGCTTTCATTTAAAAGGGGCTGAACTGTGTCTGACGCGAACATTTTTCAGCAGTCCCTGGAGAAACTTAGGAGTCATCCAGAATCCCTTCTGGGTCTCCTGTTGCAACACACCCTATCAGCACTTTCCCAAATAGAAGCTAGTGCCTTTTAAGTACAATCCAGCTTCTAATTTGAGTAGAAATGAACAATGCATCTTTTTTTCTGAAAGTCATTGTATTTTTTTAAGATTTGTGTTTCAATATAGAGTTTCAATACAGAGTGAACAGGATATGTTAAAACAATGAGTGAAAAAAATCCATATATAAACCAGAGACATGGACTGTAAACATCAATGCTGAGATGACAGCTGCGTGGTCTAACACACCTTTACTTCATATGTTAGCAGAACAGTTCATCGAAGTGAGTTTTTCTGTGCAGCCACACCATTGTGTTTAAAGACCATATGTGTTTATTCTCAGGAAACGGTATTCCGGCTGGATACTCAGAACTTGGAGTCTGGCAGGTTGAAGTGCCCTTTCGATCCTCAGCAGCCATTTGCTTCAGTGATGGCAGGTAAGAAACCATCAGAGCCAGGTGCTCCTCTCAGATGTGCGATGGCTTTGTACATGAGCCTGGGGTCAGAGGCTCAGCAGATGCCATCATTGGAGCTCCTCTGGCATTAGTCATGTTTCCAGTGCTGCTTTGTGCTCTCGGAGCTGAGGGATCCTTCAGTCTGCAGACACCAAAGAGCTGGAAATACAGCAACACAAACAGAGCCATTTGAGCAGCTGTGAAGCCTCTGCCAGTTGAACAGGAAGGCGATTTCATTCTCACCCAGTCGTTTCTCCTTTAAGAAGACAACAAAAAAAACACATGGATGGACAATGTTTCAAGTGCTTCTGGGACTCTTTCTGCAATTATCAATGTGTTCTGCCCTTTGAAGTCTGCTGACATCCACTATTTCCATAAATACATTTTTGAGGTTTCTATTTACTTGAGTAGCCACTTCTGAAGCTGGAAGCCTAGGAACAAGATAGTGCAATCTGCCTGCTGTGTGCATCGCAGCACTGTGTGGTCTGACATTTGGTGCCGAGGAATGTCAGCTTGACCTCTGGATTTCAAATCACTATAAGAGCTACTTTTGTCATGGTTTGGTTCATAGCTTTGGACAATTTTCATTTAACTTGTCTGTCAAGCATATGAATACAAGATAAGAGTGAAGCACCATGACATTTTCATTTACAGCCAAAGAGCAGTGCTGACAATGCTTTGAAGTATTGGTCACTCTGTGTTATAAAAAGAATATGACTAATGTTCAGTCTTTATTCTCAGATAATAAGATAGATGATTTGTGATTCTGACCCAACAGATGGGGCAGGACTTCCTTTATTAGAAACAATAGATTAAAGCCAGCGCTTATTCTTCTCAGGGACCCCTAGTACTGTTTAATGACCATGAAGTCTATTTTTAAAATGGTATTCTAGAAAACTTAGCTTTTTTTTTTTCCTTTTTTTTTTAAAAAAAAGCAATAGAATTCCATGATTTATTATTACATTGGCTAATTTCAGTAGCACTCTAGTGCTTTGACTGCTCTGTTGAATATTGTGGAATGAAGAAGCTGCTGTCTTTTAACTAACTAAGATATGAACTTTGGTACGTAAAAATTTTCAAGCTAGATAAAATTAATGATCAGGGAATTCTAGTATCCCTTCTCTGACTGTGCCTGGTGTCAAGTGCTTCACAATAATGTGCAAGGAACATTGTAAAGAGTTACAAGCCTGACCAGAGAATGCATTCTTGACCTGTCTTCCGATGATTACTTTATTCCCAAATGTACTAGGAGACCAGTATAGTACATGGATAAGATACTGCACTGGGATGCAGGGGAGCTCAGTTCCCATCTCTGCCACTGACGAGAGGAGTAACCTTTGGCATGTCACTTCCCTCTGCCTAGTTTTATTTATCTGCTAAATGGTGATAAAAAATTTTTGTACCATTCAGAAAGCACTTTGTAATCAGTTATACATATATGACCTAAATAATATTTCATTAAATTTTCACTTATGTATGTAGGTTAATACAACTGAGTAATTTTCATTCTTTGTGGAAATGCATAATGTCTCTTTGAATTCTACACAACATTTTGCCCCAAGTAAATTCCACAGATAAATTTGAAAAGCAAGTCTTTTTGACTGAGAAATCACCTGCTCATCATCCATCTCATTTTACAAATTACTGCGCACTAAAACTGTTCCGGAAATAACTGGAACTTGGAATGAGAGATACCAAAAGCTGAGAGAAGTGCTGAAAACGCCTTGTCAGCAGAGCCTAAGCAAGGATGGAGAATCTCTGTTAGCCTTTCAGATTTATTGATCACTGAGTGCCTGTCAGTTAGAAAACACCAATTACCCTCCCCATTCCTCATTATGACAAATACCTTTCAGAATGCACTATTGTTTCTTTACAAAGGCGACGTGCTGTCTGAAAGATGTGCTTTCTGATACTGTCGTGGAAATAATACATAAGTAACAATAATAATGAGGAAAAAAGAAAGCTGATAGATCTTTTTTTGCCAAATAGAGTGCTTGTGGTTCATGGGTTGTGGTCCCCACCACCCGCCCCTTGATCTTATGTTTTTAAGTGCATTTACATCTTTTGCAAATGAAAACACAAAACGTCTATGTTGAATGGTATGTATTCTGCATTCACTCTCAACAAAGGACTTCCCTCTAAAAGATCTTGTGAAATGTTTCCACCCAGAGTACCAGAAAACCTGAGAAGGAACTCCTGGAAGTGGATTTTTATGTGTCATATAGCTTTTTATATGATTATTGTTTATGAAGTTGAACCTTTTTTCTTTTTACAGACTCCAGGGATTTATTGTTGCAAGTCATTAAACAAAACCCAAACCCCTCCAACCAATAAAGCTATCTTGTTATTTTGCAGACAAAAACGAACTGTAAAATACACTATGTGGTAAAAAAAATTCACAGTGATACTGTTTCTTTGCTTCTTTGTAGACAGGTACTGAGATCTGAAGGAAAACAGAAAATATTGTGCAATTCGTAAGGTTGTGAAGTTTTGCATTGCCCACAATGCTGGCAGAAGACTAAGTAGTAACTGCAATTGCAGCAAGCACTCTGTACTGTATTATATATACAGTTTCCTTGTGAGACAAATTCTGGCTGCTTTATTCGAGCGAGACGTCTCATTTATTTTAGTGGGACCAATCACTATGTTAAAATGACCACAATTTGGGTCTGTAGCCATATTCCTACCATTAACACATTATGTAGTTGAGAAGAATTCCCATAGTGCCTAAACTCCTCTTTGTGAATGAAGTGTTGGACAGAGATCCCTACACTAGCAAAGGGCCAAGTTGAGAAGTACCTGTAGTGAAGCACCCATAGCGTTTACTAGCTCAAGCCCAGGAGCAGCAAAGCCATTGGAGCTGTGGCAAATCTGGGACAGAAGAGCTAGCTTGAATCGATAGATGGTCGTGTCCTCACCATGGCCCCCAGGTCCATGGTCAGTGCTTACAGGGCAGGATGATCAGACCAAATACACCTTTATACCCTTAAGAGCCCAGCACCCATTAAAGCCTGGGGGATATACTTTTCTGAGTGCCTAAAAGGTCTGAAGATTAGACTTGGACTCCTTTACTTCTCAGGCATAAAATTACAAATATTACCCTCATTTGAATGTAAGTGACTTCACAGAACCCCAAATCCCATTCAACTATAAACCAACAATATTTTAAAACATTAAATTGGTTCATAGGCCAATTAAACACAGGTGTGGTTCACCCAACAAAACGCAAATAGTTTTAATTTTGTTTACCCCACAGCTGTAGAAACCCTATTTCTTTTTCATTTGCAGATGGGTATCTTTATGCTGGAACAGCTTCTGATTTCCTTGGCAAAGACACTGCTCTAACACGTTCTCTGGGCCCTTCTCACGACCACCATTACATCAGAACTGACATTTCTGAGCATTACTGGCTTACTGGTAAGATCCCAAACATATGCTGTTGTCATTTGCATTGTCCCTGTCTCTCTGAAGTTAATAGCCCCTTTCTTATATAAATATATATCCAGTAACTATAAATATAGATATTGTATCATGGTATCTTTGGATTACGTAGGCTTTTTTGAAAAAGCTCAGTGGAATAAAAATGCACTTAAGAAAAGTCACAGAGGTGAAAATGCTAATTAAGGAAAGAGTAGGGGCGTAAGACCTAATCATTCTTTCCGTCTTTGATCTATACATCTGTATATAGTCCTGTAATTGGAATAATATAATGACTTAAATGCTTCTATTTCCAGTCTTGTTGGACTAACTTTTTTTAAACTCTTTTCCAATCACTTGTTAAAAGCTGTTCCCTACAGCATGTTGAAATGACAGACTAGAAATTCCACATTTTTAGGTAGGAGGTCTTTTTTTTTTTTTCCCTTTTTTGAGGGGGAAAAATACCCTTTGTTGCTGTGAGGATTATTTTAAAACCACTAAGGGCACCCTAAAATAGCTTCCCAAGCAAAACACTGCTTTTTCTTGCCCGTTAAAAAACATTCTGAGCTAGTAAACCCTCTAAAAAACTGGATGCATTTACACCCAGCCAGTCTCAAACCACACACAGAGTAACATGGAAAACTTCGCTCACAAGCTAACCCTGCTCAATTAAAGCATCCCCCTTTTAGCCATCAACTGTCTTTAAAGATGTGGCAACACTGGCCCTGATTCAGGATGCCTGTGTAACTATTATGGGTGTATTGTAAAGCCAGGGCCTGCTGACCACAGGGCTAAGTTGTCTTCCCAGCAGACGACTTCTGAAAGGGATAATTTTGCCTCTTAACTCTTTAAGACCTCAGCAAGAAGTGTTCTTTTTTCTATTTTTTTCCCACTACTCCTTCTCTCCCTTCTTCTAAAGCTGTTTCCTTACTTTTCTGTCTAGATGTAACTCCTTAACCTCAGGATATCTGCTGGGAGATGAGGAGGAAGGGAGAAGCCACTAAAAGTCATTTTACCTTTCCAAATAGGAGCAATCCTTCAGACAGATAGAAAAATCTCACATCTGACTGCTGACTTATCCAACTTACATCTCCTGTGCTCAAAACCTTTCTTGTCCCACATTTCCTATCTCCTACCTCTCATTTCTACACAGCCTTTGTGCAATGTAGACCTGAAATGGGCTGTAGGTGATATGGACCAGGATGGGTCCTTCCAGCAGGCAGTTCTCTTAACTAACTGTGCAACTGAATATACAATTTTCTCACTGGCAGCCTGCTGATGCTCAGCATGGAAAGATGGCTGGGGTAGCCACTTTCCTAAGGGATGCTATAATACCCTGAAAAGATTTAGGATAGAAAGATTTACTGCAGTTTGGTCCTAAAGAACATCTGGTGTTATCGTTAGTGTAGATCCACCTTGATGAGCATTACAGGGTTCAGTTCCCAGCCCAGAAGAACTTATAGCTTAAATATCCAATTCCGAATATTTCTTTATGCTATTAATGTTTCTTCATGAGCAGTTTGAGGCAAGGGATGAGTACAAGAACACAGGATAAACTAAAGGTTTGAGAACTGTTTATGTGTTTTAATTTGGAGGCTGGGTGGGGCACCTGCCTTTCTTGTTTCTTTTAGATTGATTATTTTTTTATTCTGTTTTCACTTAAAGCATCTGTATTTGTGAAAGTTTTCTAAGGAGAATAATATATTAATATGTCTGGGTTTGAAAAACAGCTTTAGTGTGTTAGACTGCAATGTGAAAATTGCCCCACATGGCATAAACGCTGAAGACCCCATATATTCTTCAGGTTTACCTTGTTTCCAGCCATGTAAAAAACTACAGCCACGCTCTGTCTAAGACTTCACATACACAATACATGCAGTGTTATACTAAGAAGCATAGATATAAGCTAGGTACTTTTAATATTTTGAAACAGTCCTTTTAAGCTTGGAGAAAATTTTGAGTGCAACTCTAAATTACGGGATCATTTCTTCAATAAGCCATAGGGTAGTCAGTATATTTCTGGTTTATTGTGTACCTTTACCAACTACATACATTTGTTCTTTCAGCCAATATTGGTATAAAGAAATTTACTTGATTTCAGGTTTAAAACTCCCATCTCATCTAAATCCCCTCTTCCCTAAACCTACTACCCATTCACCAAATATGTGTTAGACCTCCAGGAAAAGTTGTACATACTTGATTAATTGTATGTTAGAAATAAATTATTTCCAGGCATGACTCATGTTTTACTTAGGATAAGCATAAAATGAATAACTTGTTTTTTTCCAGAGGGCTGAGGAAGTTTTGCTATAATGCACCTTAATATTTTTAAAGTTTAGTCTTATTCTGTTTCTGGAAACAGGATTATCCTTTCCTGAGGGAAGGGAGGGAAAGACAAAGCATAAGGGAAAAATGCGTAGGATACTTTCCAGTTCCTTGCAGGGCATCCCTATCTTGACTAATTAAGACATGTCTTAATCTCAATGACTGAATAGCAGCTCCACAATGGAGAAAGGGAGGAAGGCAGCTAATCTTTCCCATGACTCACCCTCACACAGGCTCATACTCCTGCACGCGGTGGCAATGAAGACAGAGGGGATGCTGCCTCTGCTCAGACTACAGCTCTTCTCCTGCAGAGCTGAAGAATCAGGCACTCCTGCAGCCGCTGACCGGAGGTGCCTCTCCCATGGCTGGGGCAGGGGATGAGACACGTGGGGCTGGTGACCCTGCTCTGGATGGCAAAGCCACCCACTGGAACAGTCTGCCCTGCTCCAGCCCAGCAGGCAGAGGAGGGCGTCCCGTGGTGGGATACCCGAGCCCTACATACAGGCATGCACTAAACAGCTGCACATTCCTCCCTCCTTTATAGGGAGCTAAAACTGTAGTTGGAATGAGCGCTTCACTAAATTGCATTCATCTTTTTTTAAATTTTTCTTTCATTGCAATTTAGTCGTCTTTGCCAGGGCAAAGACTTGCAGGCAATGACTTCTTTATATCCTGTGAACTTTGGATGGGATTCAGCTCACTTAGCTCTAAAAGGCAAAAGTTAGCATCCTGTCTGAGCTCAGTCGTTTCGGTTGTCTCCGTCTGTAATTTATGGAGAAAGTGACACTCCCGGAGGATGACTCACCCTACCTATCGTAGGAATCTCTCTTAAAAAAGGATCATTCATTGTCACTTTCTTCCTTGTGTACCTCTCTGAGAGAGGACCTGGATGAGTATAGGTTAGGAGCTTGACTTCTAGATGGTAAAAGGTAAATGAGATGAGCACTATCCTTTGTATTTTATCATGCTACATATTTCTGGCAGCCCAACTACAAAGAGCTGCTGCCTCCCACTGTTGCTTTTTCATTTCCTCCTGTTCTGGGATTTGCTATTTGTTTGCTGTCCCCTTTTTCTGAGCCCAATGAGTCTTACTTCTCTGTAGGTCTTACTAAGGCATGCATGGTTGCACTGTCTAAAACCACTCCTGGCGTTAGAAGGCTGTGCTAGCCAGCAGGTAACCAACAGCAAACATGACCACTCCAGCGAACTCAGCAGTGAAGGACCAGGTGTGACAGGTCCTCCCACTAGGCCACAAGAGCATATTTAAAAAAGCACAAGTAACACCTGAATTTATTGTACCATCTATTGTCAGAGCTCGTGATGCCTTTAATCCCCTGTTTGGTTACATACAATCTAGCCATGAAATTAATATGTGGGAAAACCTTCTATTGAAACAATTGGGGGGCAGCAACTGTGTGTATGGGAAAACAAACAGTGGTTTAAATTCATCATCCTATAATTTGTTTCCCATGCAAAGAATCCACAAACCTAATTCACCATTGGTTTAAACATACTTTTCTATGTTGTATGGATGGATTACAAAAGACAAGACAGAGATCTCACTTGCAGAACATAATGTGCTTTTCAGATCATGATCTCTTTCATTAAATTGTTTTCAGTCTCTCTGTCTTCATATCTTTTACAGCGTATTTTTGTTTGGATTTAACTTTCAACTTCAGTGTTTTCAATTGTGCTTGAAAATCATTAAATATTTGTGTTCCTTTAATTTGTTAGAGATTCTTCTATATCTGTTCCAGGAATTGGTATTGAGACATTTGTTTTTGCATTTGGCTTGCCAAGTAAAGCAATGAAATTTAATTTAAAAAAACCCAATATATTAAGAGTTTTGTTCTGTGAATGTAGATTAAAAAAAAAAAAACCCTATGTGAAACTCAAAAGTATGCTATAGAAGTATTTCACAGGTTTTCTTATTAAATGGCTATTTAGCTAACCACATATTTAAGAAATCATACCGGAAGCATTTTTATGTATTTATTCACGCTTAGAAATCTAATCTTCAAAGTAGCCTTACAGGCCCTGAGGGGTAATTGAATATTTTCTTTAAGCTCATTTTGAAATCCTAACTTAAATTTATAGAGCTTGATGCCTGCATCGTTTCATTTTTCTGCTGATGACATTCTCTAGTGTCAGAAAGGTTTAAAATGGAAGCGGCACTGTGGCTATTTTGACCCATAAATTTACTCTTCTGTCATGAAGGTGTACATTCAACACTAAACACATCCCATTTTCTCTCAAGCCATCGACTGTGAACTTTTGAATCAAGGACTCTCTTTTTGTCCTGTGTGTACTGTTGAGTTCATGGTGAAAACTCTTCAAGGCTAATATAAAGTAACATTCATTATAAAAAGGACAAAGGCATGAAGATACATTAAAAGCTGGTAACAGTATTCTCCACATATTGCCAGTGTGCTCTGTTTGCTCTGCCATCTTACACCATCCTCCTTACTGCTTTCTACTGCAGCCTGCCTGCTTATGGGGGACAAAGACTATGTATTTTATTGCTGAAAGAATGTATTCTAAAGTCAATGGTCTCTTTGCACTGTATTTGTATAGCTACTTCTGTTTAAAGAAAAACGTCATTGATCCAAGTGCCCTCAGAAGAGCTCATCTATTGTAACACATTGGGGAAAGTCTTAAAAATCACTTCCCCAAGTGTTTAGTTCACTTGTGCAAGACAGTGTTGTTGCCTGTTCTGCTGCAGTCAGGGAACCCTGGAATTAGTTTAATTTCTGATTTTAATGCAAAATTTAAAGAAAAAAAACCCTCAAACCCAAACCAAAAAACAACTGGTGAGCAGATAGAACAGGACTGGAGGTCATGGATGAGGGAGCTGACGAAGACAGTGAAAGACATGTATTAAATTCTCGGCCCAATGAAAATGCCTATAAGATGCAGGCAGAGACACCCAAGCTTGCTTTGGAAGAGACCAGAAGTAATATAACAGCTCAGCATGTCAAGGCAAGGCATGCTGTAGCATTTCTTGCAAAAATCAGATTGAAATAAACCAAACAAACCATTACATCAATATAGCTAATCTGTTTTCATGCACAACAAGGAACTGTGTCCTTACGACTGGCCAGTCAGTTGTGAAGTTTGGTGCGCTAACTTGGGAATCCCAGCATGGCTCTGTATTGGATTTGGTAGATATACTCAGTAAGATTGTTATAGCACAGATATGTAAGAAACTTTTAACTTGGGAAAGCTGTCATTTATATCGAATTTTTAACCACATGGATCAATAAATGTTCTTTCATTCCTTTGCAAGCTATCTCTAGTAAACAGTAGTGTATTTCTGTACTCATAACTGCTGCAATGTGTAATTAAATTAATTTAAATTCTAGCATGTGATTCCAGAAAATCTACTTAGCTTGGTATTGGTGGCAAGAGCAGTAAGGAAGATTTTTGTAGGCAATATTTTCTGCTGAGTTATCCTATTTTCAAACAGAGACTGAAAGCCAGTGCTGCATATTTATGCAAGTGGTAGTAAGATATATCAAAAACATCACGCTAAGAGTAAATACTTCAGAATTTGTGGTGGTTTTTACTCGGACTTAGTAAGAAACTTGCCACTACATGTCTATATAGTGATTTTTTTATTTCACTGGAAGATGCAACATAAACACAGATATTGAAGCAGAAATTTAGTAGTAAGTATTAAGACTTTTCTTCAGATTTTTAAAACCTTTTTTTGGGAACTTCTAGGAGCAAAATTCATTGGAACTTTTCCCATCCCGGACACCTATAACCCAGATGATGACAAAATCTACTTCTTTTTCCGAGAAATATCGCAAGATAGTGGCACGTCTGACAAGACAATTCTTTCCCGAGTTGGGAGAGTTTGTAAGGTGAGGACTCTGTCTTTTTATTTTACTTAAAGAAAAAAAAAAATGTTTGGTTTGTTTCTGTGAGAAATCTGTTTTCCCCTTCAGATCAGAAAGAAATAATGTTGTAACCCATTGAGCCATTGTAGTAATTTTTCTAAACATAGTTTACTAATGCCATCTGAAATTTACTCGTCTGAAAAGTAAACTTGATAATGACTGTGTACCTCTTTTTAAAAAGCTAATATGCTTATAAATTAGAATCCTGTATCTATATGATAATGTATTGACCTTAAGATATGCAACAGTGACCTGCTTTGTTTTGTAAGCTTTCAGTGAGGTTTGACTTTTCGAAGTGTACACAATGGCAAGGTATTTGGTTTTTTGTGGAAAGTGCCCAGTGAATAGAGGGATATACAAACCCATCCCTTCAGCCTAGCTGAAGGTACTGAGGTACATCATTCCTGGGCATTACTGAGAACTGGGGTCAGTCATTTGTTTCTGCTCATTCCTGTTAACCAGCTGGGGTCAGGGAGGCTAAAAACATGTATAGTTTCTGAGCTACACCCACATCTGCCCAGAGGTTTCTTCCCCTGGGAAGAAGTGCAGTCCTTGACCTGTTGACCAGGACAAACCAGGACCCAGGCCTGCTGCAGTGTAAAAAGTTTCATTTGGTTGGTGCCTGACCTCCTTTAAATGATGACTCCCTTCACTTTCTCTTTCATTATGCTTGGTTTTCCCCCTTATGAAAGATTTCTGCCCCTATGGGATTCATAATGCAGACTCAGATTTTCATGAGCTGCACTCTTTTTGAAGAAGCATCTCTGTCAAGGGCAGAAGCCTCCTCAAATGGCAATGAGAAGATAACCAATTCTCACATATGAAGACGGCAGTCAGTGTAGAGTTTGCTGTTTCACAGCCTGCTGGTTTTGCTAAGGTCTTCTTCCCACTACAGCAGAATGGTCTATTGACTTCAGTGTCAGACACTCTCTACCCACTCCTTTGTCCCATAATACTGTAGGCACAGAAGCAGTCGGTATAAGTGCTCCCATCCTGTCCTTAGGTCTTCAGTGAAACCAGGTACCCAGGAATCACTGGCAAAAGTCAGGAAAATGGGACTTTAAAGTTGTCTTCATATTAGTAAATATAAGCTTTGAGCAAGCGTTTGTCTCATGGTGAACAAGGTATCAGCAACACCACCACAGCAATCACACAATTAGTTATATTTCTGTTACATTTTGTTCAGAAGCTTTCATTTACTTGCATTTTCTGATCAATGTGACTCTGCTGGCAGTGAAAATTATCCTCTTAAGAAGCTTGAAAATTAATAAACAAAAGAGTTTGTGATTTGCAGTAAGATGTGTCTAGGAGAAGAGCACCCATTCAGCTAATGGGTACACACTGAAAAACAGAGAGTGGACACGTGTATGAATATGTAAATCTACAACTGCTCTGCAGTCCAGCAAACTCCTAACTCCAGTTGAGATTTTAGTGACCACAGCCATTTCACCCTTCTGTCCTTGACCTAAAATGTTAAGAAAACAAAAAACTCATTCTCAAATCAGTTCGTTAGTAGGTTTTTAGCCAGACAAAAGAATGGATAGTCTTTAGTTGGGTATTTCACAGCAGTGTGATTAATGGCAGAATGGAAATGCAAACATACATGATTTGCTGCTAGACATGGCATTTGCTGATTATGAGAAAGCACTTAATGCATTAGGAGAAATCGGTAGACAACATTTTCAAGCCAAGACACTTGAGAGATTATAGGAAACTAAGATATATTAGCTAGAGATCTCCATCATCCTTTACCTAGAGAAAAAAGAGATAAGATATCCTAATAAAAGCAAATGTATTGTAAGGAAATCCTAATGACCATGTGTAATCGTACCTCAAATGAGACTGAATTTGTAGAGTAATCATGTTAACGGGAAAAAAATGTCTTGAATTTTATTTTTAATAGTCAAAGCAAAACAATGGAAACTGATAAGTAAGGTGATTATTATTAATGTTACTTTTGCACTGTCTTTTTTATTTACTGAGTACTTCCCAATGGGTGCAGAATTCTCCTGAAAATTCAGACTCCTGTTTTTTTGTACATTTGTCTTGATTACCTGCAAATAATAATAATAAAAAAAAAATTGTAATGCAAATTATTACAATGAAAATAGAATTATTACAGGTATTTAACATAAATCAAAAAATGCAAATAGACTCCTCTGTTTATGGACTAAGATCCTCTGGATCTGCGCTCTGATACAAAACATCTGCTATGCTTAATTCATTCTGATATGGGATCAATGTCTTTGGTTGCAACAGTTGATAACATAACAATTTCTACTTGCACTGTCTCATTAATGTGACCTGTACTGCATAAAATTAAGCCTTTGCCTCTTTCCCTAGCAAGCAGAGAATAACAGTAGATGGGAGGAGCCCAGCAATGTCTGAAACCATTTGCTTGGTGTGAACCCAGTTTTTTTCTGCTAGAACTCAATTGTTTTCTACCTCACTGTGCCTTAGGGCTCCTGTACATTAATGGCACAGACACATGTTGAAATTAGAATAGACTTTGTTTTTAATAAAGATGTTAGTCAATGCAGCTATTCTTTGGCTAATTTTCAATGGCTTAACAATATGGTCTCTCACTGATCCTCCCCCTTAGGGAAAATCTTCTCTGGAAAGCATTCCCTTTTCCCAGCTACTTTCAGACCCGGAAGATTACAATACTCTTGCTGGCAGCTCTTCACCCAGAGTCAAACAGCTGTCATTTGTCCTGTTCATAAGACCATACTTACCATCTCGAAACATGCGTTGTAATAACGCAGCCACTATAGCACTAAATAGCACTAATTTAGATTTACGTCATCTGCATTCTGTATATCACTAGGGGATATCAGTATGAAATGGGAGGAAGTGCTTTCAACAGTCACTTTCAGAACCAGTTGTGTAATTTATCATGGCAAACAGCGTTTCCTATTTTTGGTTTGAGGGAGGCAGAAAAAGTGTCATTTGCCTCTCCGTAATACCTGATACTACTTATGGTATGTTCTTATTTACATAAAGTGTAATCTGTTGGTTTATTTGCTTTCTTTTCAAGTAAGGTCATACATAAAAAGAAAAAATACTATTTAATATTAGCCAGCAATATTTATTTGTTTTTTTTAAACACATACAGATACACATGTGTATATTACAAGATCATAAGAATGTTAATGTAAGAGCATGGAGCCACGTATTTCTATTTCTAGAGGGATGGTCATAAGCTTTTACAACTATATTGTCTTCAAGCCCACACTGCTGAACCAGTTTGCATCAGCTAAATACATGACACAGTCATTTCACACTGAGCTAGATTTTGAAAAAAAAATTGCAGCATCCATGCACTGTGCCCTCTGCAGACAAGTAACAAGTCAGCTACATTTTTGTATACATATCCACCACAAAATGATGACAGAATTGTAATTCTATTTAAGGACAACCTCACATATGCAGAAATATAGCCCTAGAAAAGACCTAAGTTTCCCTCCTATTTTCCCCACTCAAATAAAGTCAGAAATGAAAATCCTAACTTCCAGGAGGTCACAGAAAGGGAGAGGGAGGAAGGTTTGTTGGGGTTTTTGTTTGTTTTTTTTCTATATAGAAATACATTTTTTCATAGTTACAACCTCATTCTATTGGAAAGGAGTGGAAATTAGCCAAAAGTGGCAGTCTCCTTGCTGCAGTATGAAAATCCTGTTTATTATTACAGCGGTTAGCGTTTGTTGTATTACAAGCTTCTCTTTAACAGTTTTGGTGATGTATTGCAAAAGTTACAGCGTGCCGTCTTAGAGACTAATTTCCAAGACCTCAACTGCCAAGAAATCAGACTTTGGCCCTCAATGCTTTCCCATATTTCCCAAAGTGTTCAGTATCCAGAAGCAGCCTTTGTTCTAGTGGGAACAAGTGAGCTCTTTGTCTTTCTTTTTGGTATGCCATTCCACCCTCATGTATACCACGCTGTACCTGGGGACGAGAATATAGCAATTAGGCACAGCCCTCTTGGTTAAACTCTACTTTCTAAACACACAGGAATGTAATCATTTTAAGAGCTCCTGAGTCGAGAGCCCAGGACACACCCTGCATTCCACCTTTGGGTAATGTGATTTATTTCCAAAGCCATGAACATGAGCAGAGTTCAAGGCTACGACCTTGCCTCCTGTCTGGTGCTTTAGGCAATTTGTATTCCCGGAATGGCAGGAGGGAGCTATTCCTCCCTGACTCTGAGTCCAGTGTCGCTGGTGGGCTCTGCCGTGGGGCTGCTTGCGTGTAAAAGTTAGGAGGTGTTTTTCTTGTCCTGGAAATAGTCTAGCCATGCCTTTACTGTGACTAGGGATAACTGGGTCATTAAGATTCTTTGTATTCTATATTGTGTAATGCATCACTGTGTAGATAATTGATCTATCTCCAAAACCATTTGAGTTGTCCATGCAGTGTAATGCTTTACCATTCAGCCATATTAGCTTGGGTCCCGGAAGCGAAATAGCCATGTTAACATGTGCTCAGCAGGGCTAATTAGTCTGGGCTCAGAGCCATGCTCATGCAGCTATCGTGCTTCCAGTTCTGGAGGCAACTCATTCCAGACGAGATTTAACTTACTGTGTATTACATGCTTACATGCTTCCTTTCTCACCATAATATTGCCTAGCCACAATGTTAACCATGGGTAATGGGTTTTTTGTTTTTTTTTTTTTTTTATTTCTCCATGATAATGATTAAAACCACTTCAAAAATGTCATCCATAGAAAAACTTTGGCCCTCATTGGCCTGTTGAGCATCTTTGCAGCAGTGGGTCTTTCAGCAGCCAGCTCCTCTTGGACTTTCAGATTTGATATTTGAATATTATGTGCCATTTGAAAGTTTTCAAATTATGTAGAAAAGCAGATGCTCATCAAGATGATTTCATTTTAAGGGCTGATGTGTTGGAGACAAGCCAGTTCCATATAGAATGTACTTCTAACTGTGATGAATTAAGAGATATAACAACAGGCTTTGTCAGGCCTTTTGGTCCAGCTTTCCTTATTGGCAATAGTACAGGCATGAGTGGTGTATATTTTTGTCCCTCATGGGTGTGTTTCAACAATATAATTGGTGGTTTTGTGAGGAGGGAAATCATGATTTGCAGATGAAGCAAAAATATGTAAGTTATGCTTATATATAAAGAGGTGTGACTGAATTTTACTGAGCCTCAGGGAAAATGAAAAAGAAATTGCAGTGTCAAGATAAAGCTCTAAAAACTGGATTATGGAAATGCAGCTGCACAACGTCTGAAGCAAACTCAGGAAATCATCCTAGTTGCCAGAGAGACTCATTGCAGAAGACACTGTTGGTAACTCACTGTCTTGGAAGTGGGAAGCCTGCAGAGTTAATTGTAGTGGAGTTCCTATGTTTAATCTAAAGCCCTTGACTTCAGAGTGCTTTGATTCAGATGTTCAAATATCTCTAAGAGTAGAAAAAGATGACTTTGTGATTTCAGAAATTTTCTGATGTGATAAAATTATCTTCCTGGGTTTTTTCCTATCAGTACATTTAATATGAAAATGTACCACAGTTTGCAGTTCAGGTGTTGCTGTTGTTGATTGAGTACATTGTTGTAAATGTAGATGTTTCAGGATGCTAAATTCTAAAGGACTCCGTAAGATTTTGGCCTACCTTTGTTTTTTGGTCTCATGCTTTTCCAGCTCTCAACCTGTGGTTGTGAATACTGAGGTCACACTGTCCCACACTAGTGACTTGAGGCACTTGGATGTATCCAAGCTAGGAAAGTAATTATCAGGCATTCGCTTCAATCAACAAAGGTAGATGACTATTTTTTAGAGGAAGACTCCTCCCATGTTCAGCCCAAATCACTCTTTGACGGACATATTTTCCATCAAGTATAAAAGGAGCTTTGTCCTACTGGGTCCCTGGAATATGAAATTCAAGGCGTTCTTATTTAAACAAGAATGTGAAATTCTGAATGGCAAATTCAGGCCTATTTGTTCAGAAAGAAACCAGCCTATCCCTGTGCTGCATCTCACACTGCTTCACTTTCAAAATGCTCTCAATGCATTCAAACCATATAAATTCTGGTCTCCTACTTCTCATTAATTGCATGATCCACCTAGTCACTTGACAGGCCTGTAGCTTCATGATCAAGAATGCTAAATTTTGTAACCTGAAGGTTTTGTTGTTTTTTCCTCTGTCTTTTTATATCCTTTTAATATATTTATATCATATAATCTATATTAAGTATATATGAAAGTTCAGATGAGAGATAGGTAAAGGCAAGTCAAACACTCTGGAATAAACTGCAAACAGATTATACACAAAATTTAAGGTAGATTTTCCCAAGAATTCCTTAACATTTTTGGTTAGTTCAGCCATCACCCTTTGTTCACTTCAAATTTCCATTGAAGTTGGAGCGAGTTGCCTAATGATGGATATAGTAGAGTACATCTACTTTGTGGCAGCCTTTGAACAGTTTGGGGGAAAGTTCTTAATACTAGCACACCTGTTGGAGGTAATCTTCACAGAATTGCTGAATGGCCTTGCAGTAAAATGGTGCTTTATCACTTATAAGCTTAATTTTATTATTTCATTTGTCCCAAACCACATGCAAACTTGCTGTTGTTATCTCCCTCTCTTTACCTGAGCCTATTAGTTTCTGGCTTTTGGGTTTTTTGTGGTATGCTTAGTAACAGCCCAGAATTTTTCTTTGCTGTATAGTTAGGTTTTCCAGTTTGGATCCCATCCAAAGATAATTCAGTAGAAACCTCTGGGTGTGATGTTTAAATCCAAAATAAAAACATTTTCCATAGTGAACCAAGCAGTTATACATGCTTAATGTGACTACATTGCTATTCTGAATGAAATAACAACAAATCTGCTTGAGGAGCAGGAACTTAAAACTAAACCATTGTTTCTCTCGCCCATAGTTCAGACAGAGGGCATTTCCACAGTAGATGTGGCCTACAGTCTTGTAGTTTTTGCTATGGTTTTCAGTTGCGATAAAGACCCTCTTTTGCATTGTCATAATGCCTAGAAATATGTGAATGCCCGGAGTGGCGTCTTTCCCATAGGTCTCGTCAGCTTTCCAATGACACGGGGTGTGTGGTCAGGGGACAGGTTCGTCTTGCCATACATTCAGCTACTTGAGCTTCATTCTGGTTTCATGCCAAAGGCTTCTCTGGTTCAGTCCTGCTGGGCATTTACTCATTTCAGCCAAGGAGGCCAAAAGCAGGCTCGACACTAGCCATGGCACTCCTGCATGCCGCTGCTATAGAGATGTGTGCCCCTCCTGCCTAATCCTACTGCCTCGATAAGCAAGGGCATGGTTTGAGACAAAAGTTTAGCTTTTCTGTTTGTTTTGTTTTTGAGATCTGTATTTGATCCTGGTTATGCAATCAACTTTGGACGTGCACAGAACTCAATGAATGATTTGAGCCACAGCCTATAATCTTAGTCTGTAGAAGATGCTACTTAACCTCCCCGATTACTTTTGCAACAAGCAGTGTGGTTTACACTAAGGGAATGAAGCCAGCCAGTACAGAGAAGTGACAGGTTATGAGATCAGTAAATATACTGCACTAATGATGAGGACCCTTTAGTCTTAGTGCCTGACGTGATGGCTCTGTCTTAGGATGGGGAAAATAAGCAGGGAGCCAGGACAAGCTGTGCATTATGTTCTGGACTGTGATGGACAAGGATTTTGGAAAGGTGCTCAGAAATTACAAGTCACAGGGACCAAAAAACAGCCTGGGGTTTTACACATCTATACTGTAGACTATGAGTTTTCTCTTTCAAGTCATATTCAAGATGGTATTAAGCTCTCAAGAAAGATGTGAAAAATGATCGTATAAGTATTCTCTGAAAGCAGGTGTGCCTACAGGAAAGCTTAAAGTCCAAGCCACACAAATCTAGAGGAACTTCTGGTTATAGTTTTGGAGGAGATAAAGGGCATGCAGCCAGCACTCTGATGGTCTGAAGAGCACTGTAGAGATACCAGGCTAATGCATCACCCTGGAAATCGGGAGGGCTGAGTTTATTCCAGGCTTTCTTGTTGAGGTGATGTGCAACTCGGTGCAGTTTCTATCAGGGGTCTGTCCATGTTTGCACGTTTAGTTCTTTTGTCTAATTATGTGCAAATGCTACTGCAGTGGCAGAGCCCTTGCAAGGCACAGTCCGTAGGCTGAAGAACTGCATCATTCTGTCAGATTAGACTTCGTAAGGGTTGTCGCTGCGAGTAAGCTTGTGGTACATGAGGCTGAGTCTCATTCAAATCCTCATCTTTGGATCAACTCACTCAAGCAGCAGAATTATTATACACTATCAGTATCTGCAGTGTCCAGAGGAGTTGGTGCCATCTTATATGAAGCAATATACAATCCTATAATGAGATGCTTTCCCCATGAAAAGTCACAGAAACAGCAGAATTACTAAAGAAAGTCACCAGTCTCACTGTCAGATGGGGACTGCAGACACAGAGGTGAACTGACTTGCCCAAGTTTACTCAAGGTATCCATAACAGAGCAGTCAAAGTTCTAAAATCGCATGTGCCTCCTTTCTCTTGTTTATATTGCAAGTGTATTTTTATTCTCTCTCAAGTCACACTTCATGTGTTGCTTGATGTTTTTGGATCTGACCCACAGCCTGCTGAAATCATGGAAGGAATCTTTCATCTGACATCAGTATGGTTTGGACAAGAAATTTTGACCTGAATAATTAAAAATAATTTAAAAAGAACCATAAATTTGAAGATGGCAGTCCAAAGAAGATTGTTGGCTGTTTCTCCATTTATAAAGTCTGCTAGAGGGTTTTTTTTCTTTATGTAAGGCTTTGCTGCTGGGGATGCCATTTGTTTCTGGTGGCTTTGTAACACAGCTAGGCTTCACACAAGAGAAGGGCTCCAGGGCCTTTTGCAGTTTCAGCACTTTTCCCCTCTGTTCTCCAACATTTCCTTTTATTCAGGACAGGAATTCACTTTAGATGGTCCTTCTGCACATCTTGCCACTGGCACTAATTAATAACCTGCTTCGAGAAATGCCACTAATTGTCTTTTTTTTTTTTTTTTTTTGATTGAAGAGGCTGTTCAAGATAATTGCTATCTTTAAAGTTTTATGAATCACAGTGTTTGACATCTTTGATGTTGATTGATTTTCTGAAAACTGCACTTTTTGTTCTAATGTTCAATTTGTCACTGTTACTTACAAACAAATAAGAGATTTAAAACCCCAAAGATGCAGATGTTCCTTGGGTTTGTTGCCATCTGTTTTCCTGCCTACTGGATTCCAAGACTAACATTTGTGCATTTTAATGAAGCTACATTTATATAATATATGATACAATAGAATGGAAAATAGATACAACTGAAAGTCTTTAATATAAGTTGATTTTTAAATCACTTGTTTGTAAAGCAATATTTTTTCTGATGGTTTTTATTTTCATGATAAACTTATCTTTAATTAGAGGGTTGAAAAACCTGTTGTTTTGCTCGCTTATAAAAAACTTGCAGATCAGAAAACTGAGATTTCTATGGAAGTCTCCCAAGAAAGGCGTATGATATAACCTTAATTTACTTCACAATTTTTACATTGTGGCATTTAAACAGCGTTCTTCCTGGATGTCAGAAAGCCATACACTTGCCCGTGCTCATTAAAGTGAGACATCTGATATTTGAATTCTTAATGTAGTTTGGTAGAAACCTGATTTCTCACTCCAAAAATTTATTTTTTAGAACTGTCTCATTGAAAAGGGTTGAAATTTTAGGATTTCTGTAGACTAAAAGTCTGTCTGATTTATTAAAATCATATTGGATTACTTCCCCATTTATCTAGATAATTTCTGGTTTTAAACCTTTGTGATATATTTTGGTAATATTTCCTCAATAGGTGACAGACTGAACTGCCCACCTTCTAGTTGGCAATTATCTAAATCTCTAACTCACGCAAACAAAAGTAAGATTTTACAGGCACTTCTTTCTGTTAAAAAGAAGGTATTTGAGGCGGAAATGTTGGTATCTGTTACAGCCTGTGAGATTACAAAGCAGTAAGGTCAAATTAAACCTTTATTTATATTCAAAAAGAAATATGCAGTTCCAAGTGCCTTCATCTGTACTGTAACAAAGTTTGTAGTAAACACTGCTAATCCAGTGTGTTTGGAAGTGATATTTTGGGAGATAAGATTTCAGATACTCGTGGCTGCTCATCTGGTACAAGTAGATTAGCCGTATTTTTGGAATGAAAGGCTCGCTCATGCTGCCTTGCCCTTCTCTCAGCACTTAAATTTATCTTGTCTTCTTGTCTCATCTACCTGATATATTTAACATTCTTTGTCTTCAGTACCGGTATCTCTTGACCAAAATAATTTCGGTGCATCCAGTTTACCACACACTTCCAGCAGGGTTGAGGCAAATCCTTGCTTGGTGTAAATCAGTCCAGCAGTTTTCTTAGGATTCTGTAATTATGTGTTAAATGCTTATTTCTTTTCACATATGCACTGACTGGCCTCTGCTTTGTTGATTTTCTCTGTTCTATCCATTTTTTCTTATCCACTGACTACCCAGCCTGTACACCTTACTATAGTCACGTCATGCTCTACATCCAGCTCAGCATTTGAGCACGTTAGTGATTCATTACAAACTGATATTATTAAATAATCTTTTCCACAGAAGAGACTGTCTTCATTCTGTACCAGCCTAGTCTCAAAAAGATTTTGGGACAGTAAGTCCTTTGTCCAACCTCTCAGAGGCCAATAATCATGAACTGTGATGGTCCAAGGAATCTGCAACAGAGTAGGCAGATATGATGCAAAGCTAATGAGATCATGACAACATGATCTGAAGGAAAAGAGCATAAACACATGTTCTCCAGCACCTGAAGCCTCAAGACATGTCAAAGTCTGACCTAATATGCACCAAAAAATAGTGTTAGGAAGGAAGGGGTGCACTTGCTTCAAAAATTTGAGATTCCTGGAGCTTAATAAGACAACTACTACTTGAGAGTCCAGGAGCACAGATATGTCTGTCCTATTAATAGTTTTTGAATCACCTTGGCCTGAGCTGAACTAATTCTACTTGTAGATAAAATCACCACAGCCTTTGTCAATTCCTGCACTTTCTTAGTCAGTGAGTCCTGGGCATGTACTAGGAAAGCAAAGACATTGCCTTATTCAGAGATTACATGAAGACTTGGAGTATTATATGGCTCCTAATCAAAAAAAACCCAGCACCCCACCCCACCCCCCCAAAAACCACAAACAAAAACATCCTCCTAATAAAATGTACATTTTGTTTCATTCAGCCATGGCAGTAGGAAGAAGCTTATTGGAGGATATGTCGGCACATTATATGTGCAACTGTCTAAATCAGTGAAAGGTCTTTTCAGTCTCTCCATTTCTGCACTATAAATTTGTCACTGTCTGGCTTCAGAAGGACTTGGTAGGTCATGGAGTGCTGGCTGGTCATTGAATTCCCCTTGCTCCTTTATAAACCATACAGTGTTACTGGCAAATTTTGGATATGTAAGGCACACCTAGTGAATGTCTGTTTAATGTCTCTTAAATTCAGGTAACATGGTTAACATCATGTCCTGGCTTGAGCATGAGGAAATATGGATATATCTTAAATCCAGTGGAATCTTATACTTTAAAGCACATAGCACTTGCTAAGACTGCTTCCTTTGAGCACAGTATTTGTTCACACTACTCTTTAGGAACTCAGTGGAACTACTGATATATTTAAAATAAGCACTTGTGAAAATGTTGCGTTGGATCACAACTTACGGGTGGTAAAACACAAGTAGATATTTTCCCGTCTCTGCAGAAGCTGAACACCTGTGATGACAGGAGCAGGAGCTAGACAAGGGTGATTCTTCCATTCCAGCCCCACCACATCTTGCTTCCTCCCCACTTTCTGATCCTAGTCAGGCAGTCAGAGACATCTCAGAGGCCTGTGATGCTGCACTGCATCCACCAGAAATCAACGTGGAAGCCCTGCAATGCGAGAATTGCTTAGCTAATCCAAATTGCCAGAGGAAGGAAAAGCTTACTGCTTCTTGCTTTTTAAGATTCTTTGTTGCACCTTTGTAATTGTTTGGTTTTAATTACACCACAAAGTTTATCTGCTGTGTCTTTGAACAGAACACACACATGCAGAGCTTCTTTTTCGTATTGGCTTCAGGCTGCTAATTTTGACACCTTTGTAATAAATCTGTTGACTAGATGCAAAGCTCCAGGCTTGGCAGGACCTCAGGAAATCAAGAGAGGAGGCAGGAATTCTTGTAAGAACAGGAGTTCCAAAGGTGATAGATGAACAGGAATAATTTCCAAATGAGCTAACCTGTTTAAAAGCAGCAAGTACATGAAAAGGGAAAATGGTTAGAGTGCATTACCAGATAAGCGTTACTACTTGTGAAGTGAATTTCAGGACTGAAAACCGCCTTTCTAAATGCCTGTAATATTTATGTTATGTCCCTGAAGGGCCAAACACATCCATGGAAATACCACGTAATTCCCACTACCGAGTGTTTCCTACTGGCTGGTTCTATACCTTCAGAGTTGCAAAGCCAATTTAAAAAAAAAAAAAAAAAAAAAAAAAAAAAGGTGATTTTTCCTAATGAATCCAGAGGGGATGAATATTTATGACCAAATTTGCGGTGCTTAAATTTGCAGTACAGATCCCCTAGGCTTCAGAGTTTGTAAATGAAAAGAAGTAGCCACCTTCATGGGGTAATTCAGAACCTATAGCTTGGAGACTGCTGTTCATTATAACATCTCTTGTAAGCATTTGAATTCTTGGTTCCTGCTGGAATATCATTGCCCTTACAGTTTTCAATATGAAAAAATTGAGGCCTAAATAGCGTTGTGGAACCTAAACAGATCTGTTATTTGGGGCCAAAGGGGACAGATAAATGTAATTCATTAGATTTTTCATATACTTAATGGAACAAGGTAAGCTCCTAAGCAAACTCCTAGTTCCAGCTTCTTAAAATTTAGAACTTTCTTCAGGATCCACTCTCCCCACGCACATTTCTTTTTTTTTTTTCCTTTCCTGACAATCTTTTACTCTTGTTTTTGTCACATTCCTTCTCATAATCATCAGAATTTTGAAACACTTCTGTCATGGTATTTCATTTCCTTCAAAGGAACATTTTGGAAAATCCCTAAATATTTTAGAAATATCTTAATTTCTTAAATGTAGTTAGATGGAATTAGTGTATCCTGTCTTCCTTCCACCTACCTAGCTGAAGCATGTAGGATCATAGAATCCAAGTCAGTAGAAGGACACCTACCCTTTAGAAAGATAACTCAAATTTCAAGTGACCTTTTATAGATTTATTTCTTTCTCCAATGCCTAAAGGAAATTTGAGCAAGTATGGTCATATCTTGGAAACCAATAGTAAAATAAACAAAAAATAAAATTGCTTTTGTGGAAGATAGACTGATATTTCCATAACAACGATTATTAAAATGATATGACTGATTTTTTCCTGGAATGTATATCTCTCTGTACTATGTACAAAAACCAAACAGCGCAGTATTTACATTGCCAGACCTGCTGATGAGTATAGTTTTTCTTTTTTGAGAAATCTATCCAAAATGTTCTGTATTATTATTGGGTTTGTAAAGAATTATTGAATTCTTACTGGTTGCAAAAATTAACATCACAGGGAACAAGAAATCATATGATATAGTCATATGTTTCACAGCATTCCAACTGTAGAGCTGGTAAGATTTGGGTATAATTAGTAAATTTTAGTTGCTCTCTCTCCGAGCTGAGAAGTGACTACTGGAGCTACTTATAAAAAGGCTGTCTTGCATTTTTTTTGGAAAAAAAATAAAAGAAAAAAAAAAAGACTTTATTTGTCATAGTTGTGGTAAGATCAAACTGTGGAATCAGACTGAAGTACAGTCAATATTGTGCTTCTGTCAAATATCATATATTAAAACTCTTATTTGTTTAATATTTAAGTTGTTTCACTTTATTTTTATTAGAATGATATGGGAGGTCAACGGAGCCTAATAAACAAATGGACTACTTTTCTGAAAGCCAGGCTTGTGTGCTCAATACCTGGTCCTGAAGGAGCAGACACACATTTTGATGAGCTGCGTAAGTTGAGTTATCTTTAATGGTTCATTTTGACATCAGTTTTGCTTGGCTTTTTTTTCTTCTTTGTAGAAACACTATGTCTTGTTCTGATTTAATCCATTTTCCAAACAGTGCTGGCAATATCTCTGTCTTTTATCAGAAGCCCCTGATTATAACTGAAATTAGACTGATTCAAAATGTGGGTTTTTTCACTTTCACTCCAAAAGCTGGAAAGTGAAAAGCTGATTCTATATAAAAATTAGACTATCTGCAATTGGACAAACTTCAGAATATTAGCACAAATTCACATAGCAGAAATTAAAATTCAGACAGAAATAAAGCTTTGTTACATATTTACAAATCTCCAAATTATAAATGGTAAATGCAGAAATGTTCAATGGATTTTTAATTAAAAAAAATAAAATATTTTTCCCATTGCAGAAGATATATTCTTACTTTCTACAAGAGATGAGAGAAACCCGCTTGTATATGGAGTCTTCACTACAACAAGGTATGCATTAGGATCATGTTTGCCTCTGAAAGCAAATGCTGAAGATCTTACTCAGGCCTTTTATTAAACCTTTCTACTACTAGATCCTGATTACTGAGAGCAGTGAGAGACTGCTTGAATAAGTCTTGCAATATTGGGACTGTAGTCACTAAGGATAATATTTTCAGAAATGAAAATATAACTTATGTCCCTAAATCTTTGCGTACCTGACTTTTGAGAATGATAGTCAAAAATATTGAAAATTTAACAATTAAAAGCATGCTAGTTTATTTCAACCTCATCTAGATCAATTTACAAATTTCAATCATATTTATTGAGCAACCAGTAGTTACTATTTATGACAAACCATTGTTGTAAAGCATTATTTCTGAAAGCAACAACTTGACATCAGCTGTTTCTTAGGATCAAAACCCATTATGCTCTAAAGTAATATTTCAGTGTTTTTATAGACAAGAGTTGATGGAAGAATAATCTGTCTTTATCTCATGGGGATAGATTAATTAATTAATGAACCTCTCAGCGGTGATAATGAGGTGCTCTATATAGAATAGTCAGAAACGAAATAAATAATTCTTTCTTTTGTCTCCAGAACCTTTGAATTAAGTATAAATAATGACTAGCCAAATGCTGAACAGTATGAGTACAATGAAAAATTGCCAAGGCACTCCCTAACTCAGAAGCAGCCACTACAGTGGCTCCATAGAATATATAACCACATAAAATACTTAAAATTGAATGAAATGTTGCACAATGAATGAAACGGCATATGAAGTAACTAAAGTACATGCCACTGAATAATGTGGCATGATGTTCTTTGGAAAACTGAACTCTTTGAGGGTTTTTTGAGAAAAATACGTAAAGAAAAGGAAAAAGACATAGAAAAAGAAATAAATGTTTATTTTGATCTCTTTTCTTTTTATTGTCTGTCCAACGCAGCTTGTAATTCTCAGACACATCTGTAATATCACTAATATACAGACTTCCAGATGTGAACACAATGTAAAGGAATGTCTGCCATTTGCAGAAAATTCTAATCGTAATAGCTGATAAATAATAGCTTGAACCTATCAGCCACTAGAAAAAATGGCAGTCTATCAAGTGGTCCCAAAGGCTAAGTCCAGGTTTCAACCAAGCAAGGTTTTAAACAGTAATGACAGTGGTATTAAATATCTGTAGTTATCAGACCTGTCCACATTGTCTGTTATTTAGCACCACTTATATCAACTCTCAGGTGCAGGATTGATCCAAACCCCACCAGACTCTGTGGAATTAGTTAATTCACTGGAGGAGGCATGCACTGAAGATGTGTTTACAATACACATAACCATCTACATATCCATCTGGCTTCCTTTTCCAGCTCGGTCTTCAAGGGCTCTGCAGTTTGTGTGTACAGCATGGCAGACATCAGAGCTGTTTTCAACGGCCCTTATGCTCACAAAGAGAGTGTGGATCATCGGTGGGTACAATATGAAGGTCGTATCCCGTATCCCAGACCTGGTACAGTAAGTGTCTCCTTAATTACATACTTCTATTTTTACTCAAAATCAATCATACTTCACACACCACCCTCCAGATTAGTAATTTATATTTTCAACTCAGGATGTTTCAAATTATCCTCTGAACCCTCTCCCTTCTGTTGACAGCTCAGACATCTACCTACCCGTTATATGTTTATATATATAAATATACATTTTTCCACATCTCTGAGATAACATTGTGTCCAGACTGTCTATTTCCTGATTGTCTCTTATATTGTGTTCTCCTACTGTACAGCTGTATTTCTATCTGTTGGGATCACCCTAAGGCACCAACACTTCATAAAAAGCCAAAGGCATTTCTTTATGGAGTATTAAGTTATGATGAGGTATTTTATTTTAAGTCTTGTATTTCTGTTATCTTTGTGTCTGTTAAAATCCTGTTCCATGAGGTATGGTCATTGATTCTGTTATGTGTGTTTGTGTATGTGTTGTGTTTTGAAGTAAGGAGTTAGCTACTGGAGATTTTATGTGATGAAAGATAAGTGATAGGAAGAAAGGAGAGGTTTAATATCCGGAAACACTTCTAAATCCCAGTCTCTTAGATTTCAGATCTAACGATCAGAGCAAAACAAAGAGGAAAATTTTGAAAGAGTTATTAAAGAATTCTTCCCTCGCTTCTATCTCGGTATTAAATTTGGAAAAGCATAGACCTACATTACAGCTGAGGAAGAAAATGGTATTTCCAAAAAATGCATCTACTTTTAAAAAGTCACCACAACTTTGAACAACTCTTCATACATAGAATGTAAAAGAGCAATGATTTGAGAGTAAGATTGATATTACCCAGGATAGCTTTACATTAACTTGGTCAGGTATTCGGTGAACTAGTGCTAGGCAGCTGCATAAATGCAGCCAACCACTGAGCTACTGAGCTTGGACTGCTGCTGGTACCTTGCCTAGGAGCCATCTGGGTGTTTCGGCACTATTTCTCTGACATCAGCACTGATGTAACCTCTGCTTCAAGCCAGATTATCTAGTTTATTTAGCTCTTCTTTTCTCACATTTCCTTGTGTGTCTGTGTTTTCTTGATCATCCTTCTAATGGATGCAACCGCATGGTCCAAGCTCATGCTGTTTGCTGCACTTGGTGGTCCCAGGCTTCAGCAGGTCAGGCCCTGAACTCTGATTCAACTGCAGGCACGTTGCAAAGGACAGCTGACCATAAAGAGTAAGGCAGCTCCAGAGATTGATTTGGCCTGCCTAGGATCTGCACTGCTGGAGCAAATACACTCCTAATTTAGACAATTTAGAGACTGTAGGCTTGCGCATCTCTCTCACACAAAATATATAGTGCCCCCAGAAAAGAAGATTACTTTTTTTTTTTTTTTTAAAGTATATGCAACTCCATTACTGGTTAAGAAGTGCAGATGCATTTAGTTCTAAGTACAAAAATGGTGCCAGTGAGAACAATAGCTGGTCCCATGGTATCTAAAGAGATTAAAATAACTCTCTTTTAAAACTTGGAGTGCCCCATAAGGATGAACACTGCACAGATAGATGGGTCATAAGCTCATTGCATTTTTGAGTGTATTAGCCATCACATGGTTGAGCTGGGATTCGCAAGGAAGGAAACATGTTGTGCTGAAGCATGCCAGTGCTGATCTTTATCACTGATTTGAATATCCATGCTTGCAAGTATTTTAAAAGTTGGAAAGTTTAAAGATAAATGGATATTTTCCATAAGCCGCCCCTTAAATCTCCAACTGCTTCCTTTAAGCACCTGATAACAACTGTGAGAAAATGGTCTCATAAAAATCCTTAGGACCTTCATTAGCCAGTGGATTTCTGTAGGAGTTTGTCTGACCAAAGACTGAAAAGGGAAGTGGGTTTTACTGAAGAAAGCTCTCGGAAGAAAAATTTCTGTAATGTTTGCTATGTAGATAAGGTAAATGTATTGCTGCATAGTTATTTATCTTTTGTCTTAGTGAGCTGGACTACTCTCAGACTTCAACATACTTCAGGCTCAGTTTAATATAGGGTATCAAAATAAATAGGTTCATGCCATGCTCTCATTTCATAACGGGCTATGCCAAACCTCTGGATGTGAACAAATTTAGGCTGGGATCTGAAAGAGTAGCGCACTGCTCAAAGGCAAGGAAAAGAAGCAGCCTGCTACACCCGTGCAGAACACTGCAGTGTGAATGCTGAAATGCTCTTCCTTCAAGTTTAATTTAATCATTTCTCGCCAGCTACAGGATGGTTCAGGAATGCTCAGAACAAAGCCAAAGATGGATAATCTATCCTTTTTTAAGTTACTAGAGCGTTTTTTAGATTTAAGCTTTACTTAAGTGTTACCTACAGTTAGCATAGCCGGCACTGCCCTGATTTTATATTTCTTATATTTTAAGTTACTGGTGAAGTCTAAAAATGGCTATGCTAGGAAATGCATTTCCTTTGATCTTTGGCTTTGAGAGAGGCATTGACTTCCTTTCAGCATTTATACAGAAGCAGGAGACTGCTTACCCTAATTTAACTTTCTGCTCAGCTGCCTTTATCTCCTAAGTAAATAAAGCTGTTCACCATAGAGGCTGTGACCACTTTGATATTGAAATTTGGACAAAATGCTTCCTGTGGCAATTTGTGTCAGAGATAAACTCCCAACATGTCCATGAGATCATGCCTTCGCAATGCTGAGCAGCGTGCAGGCAGCAGGAGCCCCTGCCTGCCCCGGGTGCTGGTGCTGCGGCGTGGGCTGCCTGCCCTCTGGCGTCACTGGAAGACCCCTGAACAGGGTGACTGAGGATCTCCAGCACCCTCCACACCACTGATGATGCAAAACATACAGCTCTTTAACTTCTCCCAGCAATATTGAAAAACAACTGCAAATAATGGAAATTAAACAGAGGCAAGGCTTCAAATCTGTTTTAATTTTGAAGCTGAAAAAAAAAGAGACAGAAAAAACATGCAGCAGGCAGCCCCAGCACAAAAGGCGATTTGAAATCCAAGGGAGCTTTTGCTCTAATTTCTTTAGCTGTTTAAAAATTGGACTTGCATGTCTGCAGCTGTCCCCAGCTAGCAAATCCAGTTTTCTTCCAGTCTCTTAGGGTTTCACCCAGGAAATTATCCATTGATAAAGAAATCAAGGACTTTCTTTAAAGTGTGTTCTGTATTCTGAAACAGAGTTTTCATAATGCCTTCTCGGTAATCACAGAAGGCATTTGAACAAAATTTTCATTGAATTAGGAGAAAACTACCAGAGAGGTAGTGGAGGCCCCATCCCTAGAAACATTCAGGAAACATTCAAAAAAACGTATGTAGCCTATCTATTTAGCTGTAACCATTGCAGTATCAGAGCAACTCACAGTGCCCATTTGGAAATTCTGATGGGATACAAAGGACTCATCCTCATTTCACTGATGACGAGTAAGTGTCATTGAGGTCAGATTTTTAGAGGAATGTCAGTGTTTAAAGATGCAGATTAACCCTTAGTCTGATATGCTGCAGAACCTAGGACTCTAACTGCTATCCAAGGCAACACCAAATATTTTTGATAGATCTGGATATTTTACTAATGTTCAAAACAAAGCTGTGGATCAGCAAAGTAGGATTGTTGCAGTCTAAGTCACTTCTCAGCTACAAGAAGAAACAGCCCAGGACATTGCTTTTGTCCATTTGAGGAGTTTTATGTCTCAGCACTTTCCAATCCACATCCCAACATGGCCCTGAGCTCCTGAATTCTCTGTGTATTTTTTTTAAACAAGTTCCCCTACCAGCCCTCAGATTCTCCTGTGATCTTTTTCATCCTTTTCTCTCTCTATTGCTTTTTCTCCCTTTCTTCAGTGAAAACACTTCCTTTATTTCTTCTGCTAATCCAGGGCACAGGCTGATTGAGATGTGGTGTTCACCCCATTGGGACTTGGCTGAGCCACAGAGAAATACTGTCTGCCAAAAAGCCTCCCCCTGTCCTCCCATCTGGTTAGTTTTGCTGCTTTAATAAGCGTGTTCATAAAACATCGAGGTCTGCACAGGTTTCCCTTGTTATTTTTAGACTTATCTTCCTCTTTCACCTGATCTTTTATGGGATAGACCGCATTCTTTGCTTCTCCAATTCCTCTCTCCTTTGATCTCCCCACTGTAAATGGGGCTGCTTAATTAAGTGAAATGTTTCCCTTCATGGGTTGATTTTCCTGAGAAAACCTCCTCCACCTCCTCTTACTTACCAACCTTTTTTCCCCAACATGAATCACCTTTCAATTCACAGCAGCCTTTCCAAATGCTGCAAACCCAGTCGCCTTTCCTGCTAGCAGAGGTCAGCACAGAATTGCAAAGCGGCACCTGCAAAGTCAAGTTCACTCACCTGGCTAGTCTCAGCTCAGTTAGTCTCAGACTAATGCTCTCGTATGTCAGCCTTTTCTATCAACAACACAGGTGTGTTAAATGGAAAAGCAATACAAAGTGCTTAAGACAAACACTGGAACAAGGTAGAACAAATCTCACACATCCAGTGGGATGCAAACTCTATCTCAATAAAAAATGTGGACTTCAATTTATTTGTAGGGATTTTTTTGTTTTGTTTGTGCTTTTTGTGGCAGGAGTGGAGTGAGGTTGATTCCATTTAAAATTTGCGCTGTTTGTTTGTCTCCTCCAGAACCTGACTCATTCCCCTCTCCCCTGCCCTCTTCCAGGCTTGCTCTGAGTAGCTGCAAGGTTAGCATGAAAGTCCCCCTGCTGAGAGTCTAGTCCTTCTGGCATAACCCATCCATCCTGTAGAGAAGCACTTTGTTGCAGATGTGTCCAAATGCAAAATGTATCGTGCAGCTCTGATCAGACTGCAGAGAAGAAGCCACACGGTATTTAGGCCACTCAGGAAACCAAGTTTCATCTTCAGGATGGCTTACAGTTGAGTCTCCAATGGCACATAAATGCCTATGCCCTGAAAGTCATCTCTCAGCTGTCATCTAATCTACAGAAGATCATAAACCCCATTTTTTAACGTACACCTGGGTATCTTGGAAGCTCACACCAGTCCTCAGTGTTACATCTTAACCCCTCAGAACTCAAATTTTGTATTTCTTTATAAGCTCTACAGATAAAGTTCGATGTGTTGGGTGTGTGGGAGGTCCCCATTTAACACAGAAGTGACTAGTCAAAGGTAGTTCTTCTGTTTCTCTGCTTTTTGTTTGATGGATCAGTGATAAGGGAACTTATTTAGAGCTTGGAAGACTTTACAGGAGAATGCTGACTACAGGGTCATATGTCCTTGCTGGTTAAATATTCGTTCACTGAAAGCTTGGGAGAAAAGGACCATGTAGTTAATTCATTCCCTCTGAGAGAGGGTCTGGTGCTCCAGTTCCTGCTGCACTTAACATAAAATAGAGAGCTTTTCAGAGGAAAACAGATCTTCTGCATTCCTGGTTAACATCTGAGCAACATTCGTACTACTTTTGGCTAAGGTTAGAGGTAATTATCCCATAAAAAGTGAAACACCTTCAACAGGAAGGCACAGGGAGCTCCCAGGATGGCTCTGGTCTACGTGCCTGGAATGGAGAGACACACCTCCTCTAGGAGAGAGGACCAGACTAAAACATCTAAGTCCCCAGTATGGGAGAGATTTAAGAAATATTTCACTCCTTAATGCTTCGCACTGGCTACTTCAGATGCTCCCAAGAGAGTGACCTGCTGGTGTGGAGCTTAGTTCTGCTTGTGAAATGCATAAAAATTCCCAGCCTGGACATAGAATGGCAAAATCTGCCAAGCAGATGCCTACTGCACTCAATATTAGCAAGTCCCTGTTGTGTATCTACCTTGAGTCGCATTGTTAAGTGGGTCTAAGGCTCAATCTGACAAGTCACTTTTAATCTGGGATTTTCAACGCACTTGAAATAGAAACCCTTTTGAAGCTCACAGGGAACAACATTCTGTTTTAAAATTGTCAGTAGACAACAACACTGCTGAACTAAAGGTGCATCATTAAATGAAAGGGATATTTTTTTACCTACCTTATAGCTAAGTTTCCAAATAATTATTGCAATTTTAATAGGTGTTAGATCCAGCAGCTCTTACGGACTTCACTGGATGGTGTAAAGCACTATGCATTTTGGCAAATTGGAGGTTTATTTAGAAGCCTAATTTCTGGCACCAGCTTTTGAAAATGTTGGCCAGGGTTCCTATATAATGTTAACACAATCACACCGTATGTCTCAGTATTGTGTGAGATCTACACATCCAGCATTCTGCTAAGCTGCAAATTTAATAAGCGAAAAAAAGAGAAAAGCTTACATATGTGCAGTGTTGCTAAGTTAGTGTGTATTTGCTTTTATTTGAGAAAGATTAACCTCAATTTGCCACCTCCTGGTTACATTTGGATACAAACAAAAGTTGAGGGAATAAAAGGCATCTTTGTAGATCATCTGGGATCCGGACTTGGTCCAGAGTGATTATTGTCAAATCAAGCTCACACAGAAGGCGCTGGAAAAACTATTGAATTGATTCTTTAAACGTTTTGTGCCACAGAGTTTATACAGCAGTTGAATAGAGATACCCTTAGCACTTCCAACTCTGTTTCTGTTGTGGGGTTTGTTTTGTTTTGTTTTGTTTTGTTTACTTTTCGTTTCTTAACATGCATGTTTGTATCAAGTTATCATTCACAGCAGTGAAGGCCTAAGTAACCTCAGAAGAATAAATTATATGGTAAATAAGTTTCTTGCAGGATATCTAACAGTACTAATTTTACTAATTTAATGTGATTCATTTTTCTTGATGTCAGGTATCTGGAAGAAAAGCATCAAATCCGAGCTAGCTGTTTAGACTTCTCTATCAGAAAGAAAGAGATAGACACCTTCTCTGTGCAGTTTACACACAGTCAAGATAAGAATCTAGGTCAGGTGAGATGAATCCCACCCTGTTGCAAAAGCAGAAGATGCTGAGAGAGCACAGTGATGGTGTTATAAGAACTTTTACAGAGCCAGATTCTCTTGTAGTCCACATGAAACAACCCCACCAACTCACTCCTGTGACATTTGATATAAATGCAGATCTCTCATTGTCTTCAGTGGGAGATGTCACATATCTGAGACAGCATCTGGTGCTTATGATGTGAATAAATGTTCTTTGTGAACTGGGCAGAGAACACTGATATCATTATCACGAGACGTGCAACAGGATGTGAACTCACATTTTCAGAGCTGAAAGGCTGCTTCACTTACCCACTTGGCCATGCAGCCCTTACCGTCATACATCCTATTGATTGCTATGAAAGGAAGCACAAGCCTACAGGAATTTTTCTGCAACAATGGGTGGACACAGCTTTAAACAGCTGCCTGAGGACTTTGCCAAAAGGTGGCCAAAAATGAATTTTTCATTCCCCTGTTCCATCCATCATGCCACAGCGAGTGATGCCTCTGGAAATAGCTCCCTTGGCCAAGCATAACAGGGTCATGTCTGCCCAGCTGTTCTTGGTGGTCATGCTGTCTTAGGATGCGATCCAAAGCCCACTGAAATAATTGGAAAAGGCCCTGTTGACTCAAGTGGATCTTTGGATCAGACCCTTAGTCCTTGTTTCTACTAAATTAGCTGCACAAGCTGGCAAAGATTTCCCTATATCACGCATGGTAGGGTTTGGGCCTTTGGGGTTACTGTAACAACTTTATAATTCCATATTGGTAGACATTTTATCCTAGTGGTTTTTAGTAAGTGATGTCATTGCTCTCATCTTCCTTTGTTGATGTATTTTTGGCAAAGATCTAGGACATCTTTAAGACCCATGGGGCTACTCCCATTTTTCACACAGAAATAGACTTCTGGGATTGAGCTGTGAATAGGTGAGCAATCGGCAAATTTCCAGAAGATGCGGACTGTAACTCAGAGTAGTGAGTGAGATCATGAACCACAGAAAATGCACATATAAGGGAAAATCAACCTCTAGTACACAGTGAGGGGGAAGAGAGTTATTGCATGGTTGGGGAAGTGAAGAAGTGAATTTGTTTCTCATCCTGTATAAAATAAATTGATGCAAAATTTTGATCCAAGGGCAATTAAAGCACATATGTTTCTTTCTATTGATTCCAACAAACTTTGGTTCAACACCTGAAATTTAAACATGCTTTTGAAATCAGTACAGCTTTTTAGGTCTGATTCTGGTACAAGTGGCAAAGACTCAGACCTTGGTTGTTCTAAAGGTAAGGAGAAATGTTCATTCCTGAAGTACTGCTCATGTAGCACTGCTCGTGTATATTTCTTTGTGAAATTATTTAACTGATATTGTTATCTTCAAAAACCAAGTTGACTAAAGCCCAACTCAAGGGTGTAACCTTGCAAAGACTTTAATTTGTGAAAGCACAGCAGAAAACAGAATGTAAGAGATCATACCAAGGAAGCCAGAGGGTGAAGTTCTTACAGACATAGTGGCATAAAACACCTAGGGATAACTCACTGCAATACATGTTTCCAGTTGAACTATTTTTTTTCAGTAGGACTTTACTGTTCTTTTTTTTTTAATTGTATTAAACTGTATTTGCAAGGGATGTCCTTTGAGCCGTTATCACAGGACAACAATACAAACCCATATTTTTTTTCTTGTCAGTTCTTTCACAGCCATACATTGAATTGTTTAGTGAAACAATGACTGAATATGCAGAATATATCTTAATTCAAATTGGCACAGGTTTACTGTCCATGGGGAAATTTTCAAAATCTATTAGGTGATTCAGGAGCCTAAGACCTATTTTCAATAAACAATTTCAGAGCCTTTATGAAGATAAGGGTGCACAGGCTTAACTCTTCTGGATTGAAACAATGCTAAGCAAGTGGACACTTGCACAAAATCTGTTAGGTCTCTAAGCCATAAAAATCAGTCCAAGCAAGGAATGGAAATAGGTTGTGGACTCTTAAATCACTCAGGTTACAACTCTGTTATAAAAAACCAGAGGTCAAGTTCAAGTGCAGACCCATAGTCACTGTGCTGTTTAATGCTAAGATGGGCTTTGCCACAGTTTAGGCATGCTCCAAATGGTACACTCCCCATGGCAGTGCTGTGGCAGTGTTTGGGGTTTAAGGTAGACCAGGAACGGTCCCCAACAGGCATTTCAGATGTAGTAGTAGATGTGGATGTAGAACGTCAGCTGGTCTGTGCTTCACTGGCCTGTTTTTTTTTCTGAATATAGTTAGTCTCTGATACTTTTGAGATTGTTACCCTCAGTCAGGAATTTTTATTTAACTAGTTGCTATTGTCTTGCATTTAGGGTATTTATGCAGGTTCATTTAGGACTGTGTATGATGAGAAAAATTCTGTATTGCATTCACAGTATTCACTGCATGAAGAATTCATTCTTAGGCATGCGTACACAATACCTGTATGCTCTGTGCAGAGGCTACATTCCCTTTTTAGCACGCACTGCCACAGGGTATGCTGTGTGCATCTCTCAGTCCAGGAAGAGAACAGGCAGTGGAAACCCAAGAGAGAAAAGTGTCCATGCTGGTCCTGAGCCTGTGGGGACAGATTCGCTGCTGGTGGCTGATGTTGTGTAGCTGTGGGAAGGGAGTTTGCCAGCAATGCAGGAGGGACATGCTCAGCCCTTGGTGCTGTGTGTGTTGTTCCTAATGCAAATATTTTGGACAATGCCAAACCTTACATAGTGGAACAAATCCTAACGGCAAGCCCTCAACTGGCACCATAGATTGAACATATGTCAAACTGGAGATTTGGGAATGTGAACTAAACCTTCTCTGTCAAAATCAGCCATGAAGGAGGATTGTAGAGCAACTTCACTGCAAATCTTAACTTTCTCCTGGCAGACTACAGAGGCATTAATCACATTTCTTTCTTCACAGACTGTGTTATGGCTCCACCTGGCAGGAAACACAGGGATTACTTAGTTAAAAACAGTGTTAAAAAAGAAGCAATCAACAGTTTATATGTAAAAGAGTTTCACCAAGTGGAGTAGTGTTTCCAGTTCACCTTATTATTATCCAAGATTTGTAGTGCCCCATTAACACATCTAGATGCTCCAGATTCAAAAGAGAAGCTTTCTCAGACTCAGATAAGAGACTAAGTGTAAAACAAGGGATGGAAAAGGGATAAAAACAGCCATGGGAAGGAAAGCAGACATAGGTGAACATGAGAGATGATGGGTCGCCAATATGACTGAGTTTGCAGGTATGTTCCTGGGCTCACCCTGAAAGGCACAGAAAGGAAAAATTTGAAGGAGGTTGAAGAGGTAGGTTTGTCGGTGGTCTTCAAGCAAGATGTGTGAGAACCAACTTACTTTGTGTAAGTCAAAGAAACAGCTGAATCAATTAGTTTGTCAGTACAGGTCTAATAGAGGTGGGAGCCAACCCCAGCAATAAATGAGTGACACTGGGGACGTGCGTGAGGGAGTGATCGCTGTAGCAGTTGTTTGACCAGAAGAGGATGACACTGTGCTGTCAAAGCGAGAGAAAAGGATGCTGCAACAGCTGAGCTGCGGGCCTGGTCAAGAGTTTCTGTGTGGATGAGCAGGGGAAGTAACTTCTGAGAACAATGAGCTACAGGGATCATCTGGCATCTGGAGAATCTGCCTTTTTTAGGAAAAAAAAAAGAAAAAAAACCCAAACCAAACACGGGAGGCGTAGGAGGTGCAGTTCTCTGAAAAGTTATGGTCTCTAATTGCAGGGCATATACAGGGAAAAGATAGATGTGGGTGTTTTAGTCTGGAAAAATGAACATGGTTAAAGCATTTTTAGGGGCCTTCTGCCACAGTAACTCAGAGCAAATCTCCCAGGAGAAATCAAGCTGTTAGTCTAACATCAGGGCATGCTGGTGAGGATCTTGCCCAATTCTGGCTCACTGCAACAACAGGGCATAAACTTAGCCTCAATAAGAGGAGCAGAAATACAAAAAGCAGGAAAACTTTAATCTGTGAGAAGATCCTGCACTTTAAATACTTGCAATTATCCCATGGTAGCCACCGGAGGGCACTCTAGACTTGCTGTTGAAAGTCTCTCACACTGGTACCTGCAGTAGTTTGTTCAACATGTAGCAAATTTAACCGCGTGTTGGTACCTGTGCCTTGAAACGAGAGCTAGACAGCATGACAGGTCTCCTTCACTCCAGACTTGATTTCCCTGTCTTTGTAAAATATCCAGTGTGATAAGATTTCTGTAAATGGAGCAGGAAACAAGAAGGTGAAATTCGTTCAGATGTACTGAGATGACCAAGTGCTGCTTTGGGATGAGAAAAATCACTGACCAACCTGGTTTCTTACTGGCTTGACAAGTGTTCTCATGGAAAACTTGATTTCTACTTGAATATGGATTGAATTTGTGACTTATTCATAAGACTAAATTTCCAAAGTGACCTACACTGATGACATCTATTATGGCATTATATACAAGTAGTTTCTAGATATTTAAAGAAAAAATTAGATATTTTCCTATATTATTAAATTGTTTATGGTTAAATTTTTCTGACTCCGATATATGATTTTAAAAAAAAGTTCAAAGTGCCTTACAGTACTGAATGTTAATAATGTATTTTCATTATTGGTGTCAGTGGTATGAATAGTAAGGTATGTCTCATATTCTTCAGGAACACTGCTAAATGAGGAAACATAAAGGGCCTTCGTTATGGTCTTAAAGACCATTTGGTGATAAAACCAAAAAAAATTTGTGTAGCTTTTAGTAGTTTGTGTTTACAGATAAGTTAATGCAATGGATATTAATTCACGTTTTATCTAACATCAAACACACAACTTCTCTTTTCTAATGCTGTCTTCTTTTCCTGAGTACTTTAGAGGAGCTAAGGAAGTTTATATCCCCTCTAAGTTTTAATATAAGTTATCAAGATCCCTGAAAGAAGAAAAGCCTGTAAGAATTTTTCTTCAAAGCTTGCATATATCTATGGGTAGTTGCAGGTGTGGGCATATAACTAACACGAACAGAAGATTTGTAATTCTGTGTAGTAGTACAAATGAGTGAGATGAAACAAATTAACAAGTTTGGGGTGGTTTTAAAAGATAAAGGAGAATAAGTGGGAGCAGGATAAAGGAAAAAGAAGATGAAGGGGAAGAGCTTTTGGAAAGAGGTAAAAATGAAAAGAGGAGAGAGTGGAGAAACGAGGGAGAAAATGACCCTTTGAAGAACCAGAGGAGCACACACTGCCAGTGTGCTCCCACGCTTTCAAATCAACACTGAGCTTTTTCAGTTGTAAATAAAATCAGCAGCCACTGGCAAATGTGCTTTACAAACCGATAAAGTTGATCTGGATCAGGCAGCTTTCCTCCTACACAAAGAAACCTGCAGATTACTTGTACTTCTTTCCTAATATTCCTCTCATCTTCTTGTTCTCTCTCTTTTGTTCAGTGTCCAAGCAAAACCTATGATCCGCTCATAAAGTCGACAAGAGACTTTCCCGATGAAGTCATTAGCTTTATTAAACGCCATCCACTGATGTACAAATCCGTTTACCCAGTGACGGGAGGACCAGTGTTCACTCGAATCAACGTGGACTATCGTCTGACTCAGATTGTGGTGGATCACGTCATGGCAGAGGATGGGCAATATGATGTTATCTTCCTAGGAACAGGTATGAGAGAGGACTTCCACTATCCTTCTGCACAAACCACATCCTTTAAGAACACTTTAACTCCATCAGGTCCTGAATAAACATGTTGATTAACATCTTTTTTCCTACACATGCAGCTTCTGATGCTTCTGATTCTGTACCAGGTCTTCATGCAAATGCTAAGATTAGATTAATTTGTCAGCTCAAGAGATTGCTTCTATTGGGATTTTAATGCGTCCTGGTCCCTAGGTGATTAACCAGTTAAGGGTCAGGGTACCCAGACTTTCTTACCCTGCGAGTACCATTCAGTACCTGCCTTTACATTACATGGTAGTCTGGCTCCAATTCCTGCTGGCAGCACATCAATAATCAATTAAAAGAAAAAAAATTAACCTTAATAACTTCAAGGAGTAATTGCTGTTATCAGTAGTGATATGGTGCTTCAGCATTAAATCTCACATGACATTGAACAGCTAAGAAAGATTTAAAATTGAGCCTAAGGCAACAATTCCACTTCAATACTTTTAAAGATATAACTTAGCAACATGAATAGCTCCAAACAAGAGGACTAGGATTGAATAGAGAGGTTAAACTACTCTGTCAGGGAAGAAACATGCTTTGCAATTTTTCTATGGATAATTATATATCTATTTAGATTTTCATGATAGTTATATGCCTTAAGGAAAGAGTCTAGTTTTACCATAGTAATTAAATTTAGAAACACAGGATGAATCACCTAATGGCATGGTATGCTAAGAAATATTAACATACCTATTCATAACATTTCTGAAGTAATAATCTACCATCTTACTCCTCTGGAATTTCTTGTTCTTAATCCACAATTTGATGTTCTCTCACTAGTAATAGGTCTTATAAAGCACTTCTCACTGGTAGATCTGAACGCTCTGATAAGGAGGTCATTGCCATTATCCCCATTTCACAGCAGGTGAAAATAAGGTACACAGAGGTGAAAAGGTTTATCTAAGGGCAGTGGTTGAGCTACTGCCATGAGGTGCAGGGAAATTAAGGTTTCTGTTTGAATCCTACCCCATTGCTGTTGGGTTGCACAGCATTTTATCTGGCCTATAAGCAAATTTGGTGTCATATGGTGTAGTTTGATAGGTAGGGATATTCTGAAGTGATTTGAGGAAAGGAAAGACTTGTCACAGAGCATCACCTTTTATAAAGTATGGGTTGTCTCAGCCGTCAAGAGCTTCCCAGCTGCTTTATCACAGACACGAGTGCAGAGATATCCTCTCTCTTGGACCATTTATGTCTTTCAGCTCAATCCCTCTCAAAACTCTTGTCTTCCAAAAAAAAAGATGGTGTGAGAGTCCCTCTATGATCCTCACAAGTCAAATACAGTGGTGTCAGAGAGAAAAGCACAGTTTCATAAAAAAGAACATTAAAGTGCTGTTTGCTCCCCGGCTGCCTGAGAAGGCTGGAAATAAGCTTTAGCTGTGATGATGGAAAATCCTTGTTGCTTTCTGAATGCAATCTTTAACATAGTCAACAGAGAAGGAAAGGGAACACTTTCCCAAGCTGTGAGATGCCTAGGATTTGGGAGTACTCACTAAAGCTTACTTTTCTTCTGATAATAGTGAGAAAAAGTCATTAAAAATTAGGTGTCTGAAAAGATGAGTTCACTAGTTAAAATGTGCAAAATATTCTTTTAGTGGTTATAGAGGTTGCTTTCAGATGTTTTCTATCCTCCACTATAAAATTTGTCACAGGAATAAAATTATGTTGAGAGACCAGCAACTCAAATACTCCCATGTTAACTCTTACTACCTAACACCGACGCTAATTCCTTCATTGTAAATCGTCAGGTTTAGAGGTGTCAAGGCCAGCATGTACGATGCAGTCACTAGGTGGCACTCCACAACATGCAGATATTTATTTATCTGCCGTGCCTTCCTTAAAAGTGAGTTTTCCAGAAGCACATGTTTTTGTTCTATTTTATCCTCTACACTCATCCTATGGAAAAAAATAAACTCGAAGATAAAAGTTCAGATATTATATAGCGACTGAACACAGGTATACCAAATAATCCAGGATCTTTTGAGCAGCAGCAGATCAGAAGCTTATTATATGATTGAATGTATGCAACCAACTTACACATACGCAGGCTTTGGCAATTATGTCAAACAGACAAACAAAAAAAAGCTCTAATACATAAGGCAAACTGAAATACTTTTGGGTTTGATTGGTAATATCATCTTCAGTAGTCTGGGAAAACAGGAATGAACGTATCATTCTTTCCAGTACAATGTATTCTTTTTCATCATGTCAATACTATGCATAGTGCTTAGGACTAAGCTGCACTGTGTCATTTCCACGCTGCACATCCCAGCACACAGCCCACTTCCCCTGAGCAGTTTTTAAGGGTTCTTTTTAAGGCCATTCGGGATTCACCAATGTGTAATGGTCTGAGATGAAATAAGCAGCCTTTTTTTTTTTTTTCACCAAGCAGGAATTCAGGTTAAGATTGATAAATAATTTAACTTTTAAAAAATCTCTAGATAACTCCAAAGAAGTGATTTCTGTAATGATTAAATTAGGATTTTGATGTTGAATAGAGCTTTAAAAAAAAAAATATCCCTAAAATGAAAAGAAAAATTTTAAAAGTGCACTGCTTAACTCCCCACATTAAAATGAAACCTACTTCTGATTAAGGTGCTATACTAGATGAAAATTAGTTCTATAAAAAAGAGGAAATAATTTTCTGCCAGTTTAGTCCCCTAAGCTGGATCTCTTTGCAGACGGGCCCCAATTCTGGCTCAAGCAAATGTGCAGAACCTTCTAGCTGGCAGCATGGCCGTGTTTGCCGGTGTGTTTGTGTGTGTGTGGCAGGAGAGTTAGACCATCCCTGCCAGGAGCAGCCTACAATTGTGTTGGCTCGGGCATACAGTAAAACCATAAGTGTATTGTATAGAGCTATGTAGATAGCACTAGACGCAGATAGGGATAGATGTTGTTCAAAGGCTACATCCTTGATGCATTTGCTTTATCTTCAGGGCATGAAATAGAGTGGCACATATGTAATGAAACATAACTGTGGCTTTTACATGATGAACATTTGTTTCAGACATAGGCACAGTCCTGAAAGTTGTGAGTATCACAAAGGAGAAGTGGAGTAAGGAGGAGGTGGTCCTGGAAGAGCTGCAGATATTCAAGGTAGGCATTAACAGCCACAACACCTATTAAACATTATTCAGGGGACTTTAAGGCCCAAACTGGCTTTGTCTGTCTGGTTGGTTGTTTACTGGAACTAGTTCAAATTTCCCGAGGGACACTATGTAAACTTTTAAATGCCTTGATATTCTTTGGGTAAGTCAATTGAAAAAAAGTCCAGAACCAAACAGACCATGATTTTTTCAAACTCATAGAAAATCTCATTTATCCTGCCTTATTCTAGTTTGAAATCTTATTATGAGCCCAATTTTTTTTTTATTTTTAATGCCAATTTTTCTATTGTCTCAGCTTTGGTACTATTCTTAGTACAATTACAATTTTTTTAAAAACAAACAAAGAACATTCCACAGATGCAGGGAAATTCTTTAAAATAACTTTAGGAATTGAAAAGAAAGAAAATAAAATAAGACATTTTCAATATGTTTTAATTTATTGGTGAAGGCTGACTCAACATTTTTTACCATTTTGGTTTGGTTATCCTGGTTGAATGATAAAGAAAAAAAGTAACTGGAGCCCTGCTAACACCAGTGACTTCTTCATAAACAGAGCTTGTAAAAAGCCCAAACCTCCTTTCTGTTGCACAGGCACATTTGCTGATTAACCTCATTGCCAGTGAGGGAGCTGGCATCGACATACCATTACAGTAGGAAAATGGAGACCTGTGTCTTCCCTACTGATTTGCTTTTCATTTAGTAGTTCCTTCCTCATTCTTTGCATTCTCATTTTGTTTTTTTCTCATTCTGTATAGCTCTTCTTCAACTTTCACCTTGCTTTTTCATGAAAATTTATCTGCATCCGTGGCTTTTTTATTACTTTCTCATGCATCCTCTCTCCTATGTGCTGTACGAGGTCTTAGCCAGAATTTCTGCCCATACTAAATAAATGAATTTGGGACTTAGAGACAGTGTTTTCCAAGTGTAAGGACAGGATCTTTAATAATTCTTTCAAAGAGTATACATCTCCATATGCCTTTTGATATGTCATGTGTGAGATGAAACTTTGATTTAAAGGATCTCCATGTATTCTTCCCACTGTCTTGGACACCAATTATAAATATCACTTTGAAAATTTCAAGATTACGCAGTGGCCTGCCAAGTAATCAGCAGTTTCAGTATGTGCACCAATTTACTGCATTCTTAAAACATAACGTCAAAGGCAAATGTACCATATCATATTTAAACCAAAAAAAGGTTATTTTTTTTCCTGCTCAGCAGACATTCCTTCACATTTTTATTGGTAACATTTATAACTGTTACCTCTATGTTTTTGGATCCAGAAAAATGAAGGGGGTGAAAGGCTGAAAAAACATCCCTTATTTCCTCAAACTGCATTAACATTAAACAATAGGCTTAGATTAATCATCTTCTATTAGGCGATAGCTAATACTCTGTGCTTTGTCCTGTTCTTATATCAGTCACTGGCAAAAATTTCACTGTCTCTCATAGCAGTGAAATACATCCTGGTGCAGAGGATCTGCCTATGTATCCCTTAAATGCCATCTAAGCCTTTCAAATAGTGCTCTAATAAGAACTTAAGTTGATGTGAAGGCTCATTGCCAGTCTCCGGGATGAGATAGATTGCAGACTCTATGAATTAAAGTCAGTTGCCTCATAAGCAGCAGGGAAAATGCCTCCCATAAGGGAGGTATTTTTGGAAGCATGAATTTAGTGATTTCTGGGGTTTTGTTTTTAACATTTGTTTAAACCAAGCAAATAGATCTGTAATTTTATTTACTCTTTGTATGTTCTGTGCTCTTTTTCATTAAGAACAGGGAGTGTGTAAACTAATGTACCTTACTAATTCGTTTTTCAGCACCCTTCATTTATTTTGACCATGGAGATTTCTCAGAAGCAGGTAAGCGCAAGCTCATTTAATTACTGCAGGATATATGGTACCCTGAACACTTAGCTTGATATTTTCAGGTGGCGCCTGGTACCTACTGGCCTCGCTGTCCATGGATGATGCTTAAAATGTATCTGGAAAGAAAGAGATATGTTTGAACTTGTTTGACTGCCTAATTCATGTTTGCTTACAGACAGTAATTTGTGTACCCAAGCTGGTAATTATTCATGGAAACAAATCTTTAGTCATATGGTAGTAGGATTTGTGAATGAAGTCAATGCACATTCATTTTCCGGACACTAGAAATACTTGTCTCTTTATATAATCTAGTAATGACTTATTATTACTATTACTGTTGTTATTTTTATTAGTAGTCAAGAGAGATCAGGGCCTCGTGCTAAAATCTGTGTGCGCACAGACTGAAAACCAGTCCCCCTCCTCTAAAATTGCAGTCTAAATCTGGGTGGTCCCATCCTGGCAGTCCCAGGGGCCAGTCCCAGTTGGAAATCTCCCAATGGGAAATGGTTTTATGGCAGCTCCGCGCTCTATGGTGGCTACGTGCATGTTTGGGAGGCAGTGTGACGCCAGAGCCATCCCTCCCTGCCCGGCAGAAGTGGCCAGAGCAGCTCTGGCGCAACACGCCTCCTTCACGCAGCAGGAGGTATTTTGCCGTTCAGGCACGCACAGCACAGCTGCGTCCCATCTCCCCTGAAAAAAGGTGGCAGGCCAGCTGGAAGTATTGCATGAGCCAGCTCCGGCTCAACAGCAAGCACTTGGACCACCCTTGGCTCAGCAGGCAATCTACTCACATGTTGGGGAGAGGGGAGTAATATTATCCCCATCCTACCTGCGGATCAGAAGCAGAAGATGAAGTTTTATTCACACAATGTCATCCCTACTTCCCAGATTCTTAAAGTCATGGCTGCCCAGCCACTTGGTTTTAAGTGTGTTATTAAACCATTCTTTCCACGGTTTGCTTCTGATTTTTTATTACAGCACAAATCTAAAGGTGTAAGGGTGTTGAGTACTGGTGTCTTCCCAGGACTGCCGTCCCCTTTCCTCTCTGCCACATTGTCAGGGATTGATGGGGACTGGCCAGTTCACACTGAGCCCTGAGAAACGTTTTACAGTAAAGGAGGAATTCTCCCTCATTTTGTTGAAAGTCTGCAAGTGTGGCACTGAAGAAGGGAACTTTTTAAATGGGCTACTTGGAGGACGCTCCTAATTCATTTGTTTTGCCTGATTTGCAGCAACAATTGTACATTGGTTCCAGGGATGGATTGGTTCAGCTCTCTCTGCACAGATGTCACACGTATGGGAAGGCTTGTGCAGACTGCTGCCTTGCCAGAGACCCATACTGTGCTTGGGATGGAAACTCATGTTCCAGATATGCCCCCACTTCTAAAAGGTAAGAAAAAAAATACAACGTGCTGTAAAAGATCTTGCTGCTTGCAATAATTTTAGAGGTTCCCAATCAGAATGTGTTGCCTTTTTACTTAGCATGTCATTTGCCTTAAAATTTGATGATACTCTGGCCATGTTTCACATTTCTGCTCAAAGAGCTGTGAAGACAACATAGCTTTGTTTAAGTGTGTGTGACAGTAACTCGGCTACTGCAGCTAATGTCATAAAGCCATCGCTTTCCTTTTTTATGCCAAATGCTTTAAGGCATGAGATGCTCAGATGGAGGTCCAGGTTGTGGCTGACTCTGCCTGCGATGCAAGAGTGTCTCTTGAGCTTCTGCCTTTTGCATAGGGCACCACTGTAATTATAAAGCATTTAACATAGTAACCCAGAGTGCTCAATAATAAAATACATTTCATTCCCTGATCTAAATGAACAAACTTCTGTCTGATTTAACTAACTTACATAACTTGGCTCAAAGAGTGTCACTCTCATCAATTGTATTTGCGGTCTAGCCATGAGAGGGAGACAGAGATTTAAGTACTGTGCTTGGTGGCATTGGGAGCAGTATTTCCACAGTGAAAGAAGCTTCATCTGAACTTTCTGTACTCACCAGCTAGGACAGCAGCATGACTCTGCATGCAGGGAGAGCATGCTGCAGGCTGTAGCAGTGCAGTACCTAACTTGCTGGATGTGTCTCTTGGAGTTTTTGGCTGATTTAGCCAGAACTCTGAGCTCGCTCATTGAGCCAGAGTTCTTCACAGCCTCATCATCCCCCTTTGGACAAAGCCTTCCTGACAGTAATTCTTGCAGTGAGGGTCGGAGGTTGCAGTCTGAGCTCAGGCTCTGGAATGAGACTTTCTACCTTAGGGGCTGCAGGGCTGGGACCTGAGCAATTAGACAAACCATTGAAGTTAATGACGCATAGGTTATCGTGTCATGGTGTCAAGGAACTTTATGTGTTTTCCCTCAAAGCCAAAGCAAACTAAATTCAGAGAAGCATAAATGAAAGGAGAAAAGCAAGTGTTCAGGCTCACTGCAAAGTTAGTGACACATGAGGCTTGCTGAAGCCTGAGGTGGGCTGGGACGTGGAGATTGATGGTCCATGCTTTTTAACAGATGTGCAGTTTGGTGGGAAGGCCAAAAGTCTGTGGCTCCAAAACAAGGGATGGGTAACTGGCCTTGGGAATGCTCCAGTAGATCAGTTACTTGAATATTTTTCTTCCGTGTAGCAGCTTGTACTTCCAGCATGCCTACAGCTCTTATGACAGTGGACAGCTCAGCCTCAGGAACCCGCTGTCCTGCCGAGGCATTGCTCTGCATATAGGAGGCCCCGCTCCTGTTATCCCTGGTGTGGCTGTGAGAGGAACCAGTTCCTCTCTGGGTCTCTGATTCTTCTACTAAAAAAATTAAATACAAACTTTTGTCTGTAGCTCTTGGGAGATAAATGCAATCATCCACAGAGGAAGAGTTTGTTGGTTTTTTTTTTAAAATGCTATTACACTGAAATTACACCAAATCCCAGTGAGTTTAAGTAACACACCCAGAGATGAGCAGGCAAGTTAGTTGTGGAAGGGAACAGACCATCTCCGACCATTGTCTCAAGTTTTTTTGCTGTCCATAAAGATCAAAGATAATCATATTTGTCAATTGTTTGTTACCAAATTAAAACATATGCTTTTCTCTCTTCATTTTAAAGGTTGGTTTACTAGTCAGTGTTACCTTGGGCTGATCCTGAGCTCAATTTTGAATATCACTTGTTGCCTCAGATGTTTTCCATGACATACAACATTAAGGATGTGTTCAGGTGTTTCCAAGGCAGTCCACCCCACCAGAAGACCCATGCCCCATGCTCCTAAAGCAGGTTTAGATGCTCTTTCTGTCACTATTTTGCACACTCTTTATTCTAGGCAATTTTTTTCTCTCCCTTTTTCTCTTTCCCCTCCCAGTGGTTTTTCCAAATCACAGGCCTTTCTCTTGATGTCAATTGTACAAATCTCTCTAGGCCACATGCTGCTTTGAGGGTGAGGCTGGTTTTAGTTAAGACCATAATTGTCAGCAGTAGGGTGGGAGCAACGCGAGTCCACATCTGCTGAGCTCCTCTGTATTTGGTTGCTGAATTCCAGCAATTATGCCTGAAGTGTTACAAGTTTGCATGCTCTTCCCATAGGCGAGCCAGAAGGCAAGATGTCAAATATGGAGACCCCGTTGCACAATGCTGGGACGTGGAAGACAGTGAGTATTTTGCACCTTTCTTGCTCTAAAGTCACTTTGACAAAAGAGTTTGCTGTAAGGGTCTCCGTCTGTCTGTGAAAACCTGCTGAGCCTGACGGAATAACACTGTTAAAGTGATGGCCTTTTCCACACTTTATATACGTTACCCCTTCTGCAGTTAAATTTGGGGAGCTGGGGCTGGTAAGGGGCAGCTGGCATAGGACAGCACCCTCGCATCCCTTTCAAGCGACCCTCCCCAGCATTCCCCCAGGGGAGGAAGATGTGCCCGTGACATAAAACCATTACACTCATCTCTGCAGGTAGCTACCAGGACCTCTGTTCATCCAGAAATAGGGGAGATAATCCTACGAGGAAACCCGCAGGGGTGAACGGGGAACACACCATCTTCTCCCCTTCCGCTGCAGACACTTGACACAATTCCCAAAGCCCAGCTCCAGCTGCCAACCAGCCCCTTCCCCTCCCCGCAGCTACTTAAATACTCCTGTTATTAACAAGAGCCTACCCCCCTCTCCCCGTCAGCTCCCCCCTCCCTTTCCCACACCCTCATTTCAGATGCCAAAGGGTCTGGCTTGCTCCTTTGGCAACTGCAGTGCTTCTCTTACAGCGAGCACTGTCAGTATGAAATCCTGCGGTTGCACGGCAATCTCTGCGGCAGCGTAAAATAAATGAAAAGCATTCAAAGCCAAGCTTGGGTTTGTCTGGGGCTCTTCTAGCCGCTTATTAAAGTGAACAACCCAGTCAAAACAGTATTGATTGTATCACTGCACTGAATGTCTGATTCAGGACAAGCCACCACTTTCCATTGATCTCTGGTTATTTTCGTGCCGCTGTGGTGCTGGATGCCTGCCGCAGATCTCGGCGTGACTCACTGCAGAAATCAGAGCTGCTTGCCACAGGATCAAAGACTTAAGTCTGTTTCACAGTATAGAGGACTCTGACTGTACATGTGTGCTTGCAGACATAGTTAAAAAGTCAGGGTAAAATCGCATTTCCATTAAAGTCAACAAGAAAACTCCTGTTCATTCCCAAGGGCCAGAATTTCCCCGCTTGTTGCTTACCATGGCTCTCCAAATAGTGGTATCTGAGAGTGTGCAAAGCTCAAGGTTATAGAAACCCTAGCAGAAAGGCTGACAATGTTACATTTTCCTGGAAGGATAAAGAGATACTGGAAGAGTTAGCTTTACTAGACAAATGTAAAATGACTTAACACAGAAACTGGTATTAATCCTTTGCCCTGATGTAGCGCCACCAACAGAAATTTTATCCAGCTGGGGATGACCCCTGTGTGCCATAAAACCATGAAGCTGACTTGTGCCACTCCAGGCTCTTGGCTTATTTATGCCATTTCTGATAATTAATAACATTGTGGCCCCAAACCCTATTTAAATTCAGTGCTCCACTGTGTGAGATTCCCTCCCAGAGACTTCATTGGCTGTATGAAGTTGTTTGGCTCTACTGAAATCTCAGTGGCACAGTGAAATAAAAGAAAAGCATTTAATGCAAAGAGCTTGAATTTCTGTAGATCTCATATAGGTACTTATTATATTGAAAAAAACCAATCCAAAATTGTATTAATTTTATTGAGCTAATTTTGAATTTAGGAGACACCACTGCTTTCACCTTCCTTTTTGTTATTGCCAGGGCATAAGAAACAGCTTTAGTCCCATGGTAAAGCAGATAAGACACAGATAAGACAGACTGGAAAGGGAAATGGAGATGCAGAGATCAGAAATTACTTGCTCAGGTTTACAGAAGACCAAGAAAGGAACCCAGATCTGCTCATGGCTCCTTCAGTGTTTGCTCTGAAACACTACAGAACATTTCAAATTATACTGAAGGAAGGTAAACTTCATTTTACTTTAGCCCTGTGACTCCTTTAAAGTGTTTGAGATGAACAAACCAGACCATACAATCTACCTTTAGCAGCTTTAGCTCAGGTTTAGTAGCTGCATTACTTAAAGGAAAAATACAGGTCAGATTTAAAATTCCTCAAAGGTGAAAGCCTCAACTTTAAAATGGAGCAAGCTCGTGATACAGATTTTATTGACCTCCTTAAAAACCAGTTGCACTGAAGGAAGGTTAGCAGCCGCCTCTAAATCCTCATAGTTATAGTTTAAGCTAAAAGTTAAGTTTCCTTTTGCTTTTTTATAATTCGCTCACTCTTATAGCATCTGTTCTGAATCAGGCTGTTTTCCCAGTGCTTTAAAAACCAGGTCAGGGTTAATCTCCTGTACCATGTTTGCTTTCCAGGCATTAGTCATGAAACTGCTGATGAAAAGGTGATTTTTGGCATTGAATTTAATTCAACTTTTCTGGAATGTATTCCTAAGTCCCAGCAAGCCTCTATTAGGTGGTATATTCAGCGCTCTGGAGAAGAACATCGAGAAGAGGTAAGCTATAGTCATCAAGGCAAGTTTCCTCTTTAGAGAATTCAGCTGAGCATTGAAAAGCAGGAGTTATTGGGATTAGTCAATGTTTTACTTTTCCTTGCCTCACCTTAGGTATCACATAGCATTCTGGTATCACCATTTGGGGCATGCAGTAGGGAAGAGAGAAGCAATTTGCACTGTGTCATAAGCAGATTTAGATATTTATTTTGACTTACATGCTCATTCTATTAATAAAAAAAAAAGAAGAAAAGTAAATTAGGCTTTAAAGAGTGGTAAAAAATCAAAATACTGGAAAAAAAAGCCCTTTTATGCAGTAATTAACACAACTACTTCTGTAGGTAAAAGTATGCTCAAACCCCTTTGTTTTAATAAAACCTCTGCTCCATTTAGTGTCTGATCGCCTTCCCTTATCATGTTAAGCAGTGTAGCTAGGAATTGCACGTATGGCTTGCTGCTTCTCTCCATCTCTCCCCAGAGAAGGAATGGTCTGTGCAGTAAAAAGCTTTTTATTTGCTTTTTTTCTTGTTAGTGGAGTCTGAGAATTTTTCTTAAATGGCACTCTGCACTGATGCAGAGATCTCAGGTTAAAGAATTGCACCTTGCATCTGGAGTAGGAAGCTGTGAGACTTGTGATAGCCCTTAATTCCTGTTAGAGGAAGGTTTGGAGTCCTCACTGGTGGAGAAGCTCTGGAGAACTGTCCAGGTCCCCACATACCCCTGCACAATTTCCTGCTGACTCCTCTCTGAGCTGGCGACAAAGGGGCTCTCTGCCGTGCCCAAAAGGTCAGCGTGCTGGGACTGATTTGGACTGGGTTTGAGTGAGTTTCAAACCTCAGGAGTTTTCATAGCCTTCCTCTTACATGAGTGATTGTGTGTCTGAGGCAAGTCCTGCTGTGATGGCAACCATGGCAACAGGGAAGGAGAAGGGAAAAGCACTGCCCTTTCAAATGAGTTGGTCTCAGGTGTTAGATATGCTTTTTTGTTAAATGTTCATCCAAGAGAAAAATTAGTTTAAATGACAGGAACTATCAAACACCCAATTGGTCTTCTACTCCCAATGATAATTCATCCTATGAGACTTCCTGACTACAGAAGATGCGCTGGTTCTTTCTAAAGGCTGTGGAGATGCAGGCCAGGGCAGGTGACCATGAGAGCATCACCTCTGAGTGAGACGTGACTCATAGTAGTCCCAAAGTTGCAAGCCCAGTTATGACTTGGCCAAGAAAGCCAGAGTAAGGGGATACAAGGCATTTCTGATTTTCCACCAGATAAGACAAAAAAGCCCCGCAAGGCTGTATATTGACTATGACACTGCAGTACTTTTAATTTACTCTCCTTCTCTTATTCATGCTTTGGATTGGCAAAGATTCTTTCCTCTGCTGAGAATAGAAACTTCATTAATTTATAGACACAGTGTTTCCTACAACATGCACTAAACACCAAAAGAAAGAGACTACTGGTTTGAAATACCACCTCTAACCTCCATTACAGCTCATGCTTGGAAATAAAAAAAGTGATCTTCTGATCAGCTGACCAAGCACGCTCTCAGCCACAGGTGGTTGAAGTGAAAACCCATCTAGAAGTGTATCAGCCTTTGAAGACCTAAGGGCATTCATTGTTTGTGCTTTAATTGATTTACCTTTAACTGTCCTGTACAGAAGACTCTGTGCTCTACTTCCCTAAGGCAGCAGTTTGTAAATGCACGTACATATTTGATCAGGAAAACACGTAAAGTCCTTGCTTAATTCTAACCATGTGTTTAAGACTCATTTTTAAGTAAATTTAAGCAGATAGTTAACAGGTTTTTGGGTTTAGGGTTTTTTTTTGTGTGAGGTTTTTTCTTTTTTCTGAACAGGAAGTTATGTCAAGTTTTGAGGAGACTCAATCATTTTTTTAAATAATATATTGCAAGTATAGAGTGTGCCTGAGCTTCTCAAAAAGAGCTACAAACTTTGAGTAAAGCAGCCAGATCCCTGTGAAGAATGTAAAATTTCTGTATCATAAGAAGTCACACTTTCAGGATTTGAAAGCCTCCTTCGAAAGGCTGCTTTTGAGTTCTATCTGTGTTAATTTAGGGAAAAAATATTAGTTGATTTTCTCATAAATCACAGGTAGGCCTCTGAAGGTCAGGAAGCCAAGCTCAAGATATCTTTCTTATTTGATTGTAGAAAAAACTGCAGGTCAAACCAACTTTTGAACAAAGTTAGGGCAGGCTAACCTATATAGCATAGCCTAAGTTAAGGCTATATTATTTTTTGCCACGCTTTGCATGTCCGAAAGGTTCCTTGCAGCAGTGACCCGTCCCCTGCTACTTGTTCTGGGCCGAAGGCACGGTGGTGTCCAATACTGCAGGACTGCCCAACGTGCCAAGGACGTGCACGTCGAGAGAGAGTAAGGCAATGTGTGCGTATGTGTGATGGCAACTGAAGCTCCAGCGAGCACACAGCACACATCTTTGCACATTAGCAGCCTTCCACAGCAACGTGTACCGGGCTTGCTCTGTGTAAACACTCTGACATCTGTTTGTATGAGAAAAGTAAAGCTTTGCTAAAAGGCTAGATTAACCTTTGAAGCAAATTTAGAAGAAAATTTGAAGGAGAAATCTGCAGACAGATTTTCTACATTATGAATACTAAGAGTAGGAAAATAGCTTTTTCCCATGTATTGTCCCTAAAGCCTTAGCAGTGTTTCTGTGATCTAGCTTTGTTAAAATAGAAGTCAGAGCACATGTCCAACAACTCCTTGGGGTGGTTTTGTTAGTTTATTTTTATATATTTTTTCTGCAGTCTTTGAAGACAACAGCCTATATAAATGCAAATGCGCACACTAATGATTACAGGATCAGCTATTAATTTTGTTTGATTCCTGCCAGAAAATTCTTACAGTAACAGAATTTCTAGTTAGTTCCAGGGTCCTAAGAACCTGAACTCCTTCTGAGCAAACTCAGCCTGCACATCTTGAGTCACGATATTGGGGGATATAATTTTTACTATTTAAAAGAAAAAGAAGTTTTTTTGGTTGTTTTTTAAGATAAAGATATTAATCTAGAAATGTCATGTACCTAAAGTTAAATTCCTAATTTCATATATGGCTGCCTAAATAAGTGACTGGGTCTGTAGAGATGCTGAACAATCATTCCTCCTATTAGATAGCATAAGGGTATTTGTGGGTTAAAATCTTAATCCCTTGTTAGTTTGGGGATCCAGAAATTGAGATTTTCAGGTTTTCTGATTTGACTTATCAGTGAAAATGAATTCATTGGTATTAGAACCTAATTGGAGGCCTTCCTAGAAAATCCAAAGATCGGCAGAGTAATTGACTTTCTTTTCAAAGTACTTCAATTTGACAAAAATACCATATGTGACAGAAACAGCGTGGTCATGTTCAATGTGTAGCTTGATCTTTGCTCAGCCCATGCCTTACCATAACTTTTCCCATTACAATTGTATTTTCTGGTCTCTCTCTCCCTTCCTGCAGCAGATTTCTCAAATAACACTGTACATTTTTTTAATGCATGTCTTAGTGGTGTAACTTATTGTGATGACGATACCATGCTTCGCAAATGACTCCGTGCACCTGGAACTTAGGTTACGGACTTTTAGTTCCAGGGCTGGAACTGTAATGTCTCAGCAAGTCTTTAAACCTGACTTTACAAATAGATGGCTATGCAGTGTCCTGAACATACACTACAGCTTCCTGAGGGAAGGAAGAGGGCAAAATCCAGACTAGATGGGAAGCGTTTGGCCCAGCAGGATGTCCCCGACATTTCACCCTTAGGGTCATGGTTCAGAATGTGACTTCCAGGCAGAACGACCTGTGGGGAGAGACAGGATCTCCTCTGGCACAGGAGTTGTCACCAGGTCATTTTGCTGCCAGTGGGAGTACATTTCCATGTAGTTTGGGGCCGTTTTAAGGTCAGGAGTCAAATATCTAGTGCTTTTGTGTTTAGTGCTGCTCACGCAATTGATCATGTTTGTTCCTGTGCATGCAGGGTTTGTCACTGAGATGAGGGAGAGTGTTTCAGTGGCTGGAGTTCATAAAAAAAGTGGGGACGTCATCTGTTCATAACGTCTTAAACTGCTGAAGTTTGCTGAAGCTTGAAACAGATATTTATTTATTTCTCAAAGAAATTACTATGTGTTATGTTATGTATATAATAGGTGTCAGGACTGCAAAAAGCAAATGCACGGCTCCCTACAAAGCCATTAGTTTTGGTGCCCCATGACTCTGAAAAGTATTAGCCCCCCTGCTTTAGGCTGCCCTTCACCCAGAGTCTCCTGCAGCTCCAGGTCTGCCAAGCTGCCACGTCCCCTTGCAGGGGACAGAACAAACCATATGGTCTGAATCATAGAATCATAGAATCCTTTAGGTTGGAAAAGACCTTTAAGATCATCCAGTCCAACCATTAACCTAACATTACCAAGTCTACACTAAACCACTGAAGTGACAGAATAGGTGCAATTCACTTTTAACTCTCTCTTTCCTGCTCTATTAATACCTGGGGGTGAAAATAAATCCACCAAAAGGTAGGAGGACATACCAGTTTCTTCTTCAGCGGTTCTCACCTTTTCCATATTCCTGCCCCACATCTTGGGCTGTGTTTTTCTGACAGACCCAGCTTAACGAGCACCTGATGTTTTGGTAGGTACAAGAGTGTGACCCACTCTTGGACAGAACATCTTGCTAGGCACCCAGCTCACTCACCAGAGCAAAGAGGTGTTTCGATTCTGCATCTTAGCCAGACTGAGAAGACATTTTTCAGTGTATCCAAGATGTAAGTTTCCACATCTTTTTGCGGCTGGAGATTGTTGTGTCATGATGGTGATTTTCTTTGTTACAAATATCTGGTCAGCAGCATCTTTTGAGAAAAGGTCACAGACTCAGTGCCAGCCCTATAATCTAAAGTTGGATGAGAACTGAGTAAGGAAGAGGACAATACACCAAGGTCTGAGTTTCCAGTAGTACCTTCTGTTAGAGGAGTGTAATTCAGTGTATGAATCCTTAGGTCAACAAGAAAGAGATCGAGAGGGGGAAAAATAAGAAGAGATTCATTCTGCAGCCTAGGGACAACTTATAGCTCTCATACTTTCACTCTTATTTTATTATATGACTCATTGGCTTTTTTTTCCCACCTAATACCTTGAGAATCTTAAGTAAGATTAATACTTTACACAGTTTCCTGGGGAGAAACCAGAAGTAACTCTGAAATGATATACAGCACGTGACATTTCTGCTTTGATTTGGATATACTGGGGGGGGGGGGGGGTGGGTAGGAGTTTAAAATTTAGTCTCAGAATAAGAAGTTAGCTTCACCTTGACAATAATAAGAATCATGCTTCTCCATAATGACATTGTACCAGCAACATATTCTTCATTTTTCCTGTGGCTTCTTGGTAAATAAAAAAAAAAGATGTTAAAAAAAAAAAAAAAAAAAAGAGAAATTAACTCTCCAGCTGTGTTGGAGTTAAATGATCATTTTCCCAGTTCAAGGGAAACAAAGTAATTTGTAACAATAATGCCAAAAAAACCCAGAGTGATATTTACTTCCAGACAAATGATGAGGATGAAGAAGAAAACAATAGAAAAATAAAGACAAATGTGAATTCTCAGCAAATGTTCCTCATTTTCCTTTCTCCTCCTCTCAATTTGTTCAGGGGTTTCAGCTAACCCATGATTAGTCCAGTTTTACCTCTAACAATTTTTCACATGTTGATTAATGAGCAAAGGCAGGCTTTGAAGCCACTTTCTACTCCCAGACAGGTGCAGTGTTTTAACTGTGAAAGAGTTGACATGTGAATTATTTGTAAAGAGGGAGTTATCTAAACACATCGTTAGTAAAGGACAAAAGGCATTGACCTAACCTGGTGCCACAGCACTTTCAAATCCTTGGTTGTTTTCCAACTTACTGATTGTTTAAAGATTTGCCATGATTATTGGCAATGCCTATTTTTCCTCCATTGTTAAATTCAGGTTGTGAAAATCAAGTGGTTGATTTGCATGGAGATCTTTTCCCTTTGTCAAATATTACCAGTATCTATGGCATGTGCCATAATTCAGGTAATGTAATTTGAGGCATACTTATGTGCTTATCATGAAGGATGAAAAGTACAATTTGTTGACAAAATATTGTCAAAAATCTGCTCCGGCTCCACTAAGAAAAGTAAGTTAATTGTAATTAATTGTTTCATTTTTGTGGTTTATAATTTGTTCCATATTGAACAAAACTATGTCTCTTATGTTTAATTTTTATTGTATGCTCAAAGTTAAGCACATGTCAGCAAGCTTTTATGAATTAAAGCTTTTGTGCTTCTGAATTGTTAAATCCTATTTACAAATATTTTAGGAGAGTTATTTATTATAACATATTGGGGGGGGAGGGCAGTGAATCCACAATTGACCAAAACAAAATTATATCTTTTATCTAACTAGTCTTCTCATTTTCCTCAAAATTTCATAAAATACATTTTACGTCTATAGGTCAGGAACCAAAGAGCACATGAAGCATTCAAGTGAAAGGTTAAAGATCTACTACCAAGTAATGAAATGCCAGGTGTTTATGAAACTCTGGAGCCCTGTGGGGGGAAAACAGAGAGGAAAGACAGGAAGAGTTCTGAATCTATGGGTAAACCAACATAAACAGGATACCAAAAAGAGAAGTGTGTGGGGGGGAAACAGTAATGAAGTGTTGCTCAGTACGTGTGAAATCGGAACCATAATTTCTTCCTGCCAGAGGATAAGAAAGGAATGAACAATGAGGGCACAGAAAAGGAGGAGGTGACAGTCACTGTAAATCAATATCCAAGGTTAACACAGGACATTCTGTAAGAATGTTGCTTCATTAAAAATAGGAGTTGCGATGGGCTGGGATTAAGGGACACAGCCAATTTAGACTCTGTTAGCTTTCTCTGCGGTATCCCAAGGCGGCGGGGAGGGGGTTTCAGCTCCATCAGTTAACACATTTATGTCTAGAAAGTGGCAGCTGCTACACAAATGGTAAATAGTTACGAGTAGCAGGGTGCTGGACTTGGGGGTCCAGTGATCTTTTCAAGTCTAGAACTGCCATTATTCTGCCTTCCTTTCACTGAAAATAGGCAAAGCACTCATGAGGGTTCTTTGGGCTGGCCCCCAGCCAGCTGAAACAGCCAGCTGGAGATCTTCCAAGTGTAGGAGGTACACAGCTGTCAAGACGCTCTAGACTACAATACTGGCAGAGCCACCGATTGGCAGATACTACTGCTGCAATTGCATCAAGCCGTGAGCTCAAAGAGATCCGTCCTGTTTTCACTCAGACAATGTGGGAACTTGGTCCTTGCATAGTGCCTTATGAAACCCAAATGTCTGGAAATTAGCTGCTTCTTCCCATCCTTTTTCCTAAATTTCTCAAACGCGGGTCTTCATGTTGACATGAAGCCTGGGCAAAAGAAAGGGGGGGCTTCCTTGTCGTGTTGCAACAGCCAAGCCTCCGAGCACTTCCACCTGGACCCTGCTCCTGCTTCTCTCTGTCAAGTACAGCACCACGAGGAAACACCTGCCCTAGACATATTTCTGCCTACAGCTACTTATTTGTGGATTCATTTATACATTTTATGCTCCTGTTTTTACTGTAAGAAAGGTACATTTACTTGGAATGAAGTGTCACCAGCTGATACAACCGAGGACTACTGCCTTATGCTGTAGGTTCTGAAGGTGGAAAAGTGGTCTTTTCTAGCCTGTCTTCCTCCTAACTTATGTGTATGTGCTTGTGTTTTGACCATTATTTCTCTGGTTTAAATTCAGTGTAGTAAATCAGAAGTAGCTTGTGCTTGTGTAGCACCTGTTGTCAGGACAATCAATTTTCCAGGAATTTCATGAAACTAGTACGATTTCACCCTGCTGCTGCCAAGTAGGCATGCTTATATACAGTTTACAAACAAGAAAACTAAAGCTCAGGGTTGACCCAACACCATCAACCGGTGGCAGGAGCCAAAACATACTTGGCTACAGAACCAGGCAGCCAGAGCCACGTTCTGACCAGGCTTTTGGAGCAGTTGATTTCTTGTCTCTGCTGCAGTCAGATCAATGGTAAGACACAGGCCTATATCCGTCCACCCGCATATCTATCAGTTCATCTACCTACGTACCTACTTGCCTACCTTCCTAATCTGTCTGTTCAGTAACAAGACTGTTACAGCTGCTACAGTAGCAAACCAGTCTCTCCTTCTCTCTGTGCATGTACTATATGTATGTGTATTGTTTTTTCTGGTGATCTTGAAATAGTCTCTCAAATTGTTTAATCCTTCCAAAGTCATTACCATAGAAACTAAGAAAAGGGTAAAACAAAAAGTCCTGGGAGGTCATCTCATCCATCTCTTTGCTCCAAGAGACCCTATTGTGATAAAGTACTAGTGAGTTAGAATCATAACAGATGGAGAATCATATGTATGCATACATTTTTTCCCATGGAGTAGAAGAGGGAATCATGTGCATATTTTTTACATAAAGAAACAGTGCGTAGCTTACCCACTGTGAATAAATCTAATTTAGTCATCTTTATGCCTCCCTGATCTTCACCCTCTGAAGTTTGCTGGAGGGTCAGATGTGCACTCTGGGAAATTTTCCAGATTCTGTGATGATTCTCTCTGTCCCCACTCCCCGCTTCTTAAATCCACTACTCAGCCTTGTGCTGAAGTTTTTCTACATTATAATAATGCCATAATAATAATGCGGTGCTGAGGCTGTGTTTAAGGCCTTGGTTCTGCTGCGAGCTGAGCAAACAGCACTACAGGTCCTTTGGTGCTGTTGTGTGCTGTAGCCTCTGTGTGGCAGCAGAACACAGCACGCCTGGGAGGTGACAGCTTTGGACTAGACCAAGATCATTTTCAAAGGAAATGCTGGTGTTGGACACTGGGAGTTATGGCTCTGCTTTCTACTTCCACCTCTGCTACTAATCTTTATATGGTCTTTGGCAAATCACTTACCTTCTATGTTCCCCAGCTGCAAAAATACTTAGGTGCCCAGTGCCCCATCCTGGATTTCTTTTTTGGGAGGATTTATGCTTTTTTTTAATCTTAGGTTATCTTGGAAATACTTTTCGGATAACCAGATATGTAGCTTACCTGGTGGTGTTATTACTTTAAGATGCACCTTATTTTTAACATGTGAGATCATGCTGTATTTTTTGAAATATTTCCATTCTTAAGTGAAACTACAGTTCCACTCTGACAGACTTCAGCTCTCAACTGCAATCTTATTCTTTTCTTTGCTTTTTTTTTTTTCCTGTAAGTTCTTCACATATCTTAAAGTCAACAATAGAGGAATTGTACTGGGTTGTACTCATCTAACCTCACCGGGTGCTTTTAATCACTTCTCAATGAATGAAAACCAGGATCAACTTCCTTTTGTAAAACCCAGTTGAAGAAGATCTGAACTACAGTATTTCACTTTAAAAATTAGTGATAGTATTTATTTTCAGTGTAATAGAGCCTCGGCGCTCCAGATGTATACAAACACCCTGGTATACTGGGTGCATTACAGACACCTCAAGAAAAGCAGTTAAAAAATGGATGGGATTGGTGGCACTAAATAGCTACCCTTCCTTGGACAATGTAGTCTAGCTTCTTGCATTGTGGTGTGATGATACTGTCTGTCCTTTCAGCTGTACAGCATGTATCTTTTACTACTGCGTGCTGAAATGTCCGTGATACAGGTGCTATAGTTAGGAGCAGAACTTGGACATTGAAAGGATCTCCTGGTACCTGTCCCAGTTACACATGCCCCACCACGTGCTGGCACCCAAGGGATGGGGCATGCCATGTGGCAGCCAAGCCTTTTGTCCACCTCAGTATTGCGCTGACATGCATTGTGGTTTTGCTGATGAAACTCATGTATCGCATTCTTCTTTGTCCAACCCCACAGCTGAAAGCTGACGAAAGAATCATCAAAACAGAGCATGGGCTGCTGATCCGCAGCTTGCAAAGAAGGGATGCGGGAGCGTATTTCTGCAAAGCCCAGGAGCACACCTTTGTCCACACCATCGTGAAGCTGAATTTAAATGTCATTGAGAATGGGCAAATGGAAAGCACTCAGAAAACTGAGGACGAGGAGGGCCAGGTGAGGGATTTGCTGACAGAGTCCCGGTTGAGGTACAAGGACTACATCCAGCTCGTGAGCAGCCCCAGCTTTAGCCTGGATGAGTACTGTGAACAGATGTGGCACCGGGAGAAACGGCGGCAGCGGAACAAAGGTGGTGCCAAATGGAAGCATGTGCAAGAGATGAAAAAAAAGCGAAACCGAAGGCACCATGAGCCAGCCAGGCCACTGTCTACGTAGTTTGTAAATGCTATTTAAAGAAAGGACATTTTCCATGGGAAAAAAAAAAATACTGTGTTCTGGTTTTGTACATCTTGCCTATGAATTAGTACTGCTTCTTATTGAAATTAGGTAACTCACCATCACTATTAATCTGTATGAGACTGTACAATGGGATTCGATACCAAATGAGATGTTCCTTATTGGAGTACCACACACCAGGCAATAATTTTGAATGCATTCATTAAAAAGAAAAAATGTACACTTTTAGCTAATTTCTGGGTAGCCTGCAGCTACATGAGCTGTGTTCTGTACTTCCTGCATAACTTTCACATAGAATTTAGTGTCCATGTTCCCTTGTTAATATTTGTTGCCACATTCCACCCCAGAGGCGACTACATTTCAGGGGAGGGCAGATGTATTTCTAGTTCTTTGGCATCTTTCTGAATAAGAAGCATGGTAGAAATGTGTGACAGATCTGCAAAAATACCCGCTAATTTACCCAATGGGCTTGTATACAGGCACATGGGTGGGGTTTGCTAGCACAGAGAGGCACAGCAAAAATCAGATTAAGTATTGGCTTAGGGACAACATTCATTGTCCCCGTAAAAAAAGAGAAAGCATAACCATCATTTAAGGGAGGGGAATTATCGAGCATTACTCATTAGAGTTTGAGTAGCCACCAGTTTGCAGTCCATCTGCTGAAATGAAATTTTGACTCTAATTGAAACTGCCACTGAGATGCTTGGGAGTAAATTTCCTAAGTGGTCTGTGGGAGGTATGTGCACAAATCCTATTAACAAATAATGGGATTCCAGCCTTCACCTCTCCTATCTCTCCAAAGGTTTGATTCTGACTGTTTCTCTGTCTCTTTGCTAGCTTTGTTTTATGCAGAGGAAAAGAAAATAAAAGACAACAACAAAGCTAAAATGAAAGACGATGAGGGAAAATATTTAGTGGCTGACACCAGTGCTCTTGACACAGAGCTGACATTCCTCAGATGTGTGTATTCTTTGGGATATTGTCCCAAAGGTCTTATGTATTTTTAAGTTGAAAATTTGCATTGTTGGAATGAATACTTTTATTATAATTAAATAAAACAAAAGATGTCCATGTGTAAATAAAACTTGTAAGTTAGAAATTTGCTATATACCATAATTTCATTTGTAAAGCATTCCTTGGTTCATATTTTGGTTTTAATAGTGTAAATTTTGCCATATAAGCAAGAAACACTGGCCTCATTCCTGTCTATTTTACACCAATGTGATTTCACTGATTTTATTCCTGATATGCAGCAACAAACACAAGCTCAAAATCAGGCCTACTGTCTCTTCTCATGAGTCACATTCCCCCTTTCCTCTCTTCCATCCAACCTCCCTCTGTTTTGCCTTTCACGCCTTTTTGAGTGTGAAATGACAAATTAGCCACTTCCTCACATGGAAGAGAGTTTTGATGGATACTGAAATGACAGACTTTACTTGTTTCTCATGCATTCTACAGATACTGAGAGCAAAGTCTGTGGGAAACCCATGTAATTGGTGTGCACCTCATTAAGGAACCGAAAACGTTGGCTCTGAAAGTTGTAGGTTTGCCCTTGCCCATGCTGGTGTTTGTGTCCGCATTCAGTCCCTGATCGATAATTGTGTAGATCCAATTTGCATCGTTGTTCTTTTCCTCTCTGTTGAAACTCAGATATGGTGAAGTGTTTGTCAAATTTCAGAAAGGAATCTCAGCTTACCCGTGTTTCTTGTAAAACCTGAAAGCTGAGTTTGCATGTGTTGTATAAAAGCCAGCGATACCATATGTCATTAATTTTAGATGCTTTTTTAATAGGAGATCTATGAGTTAATTAGGAGATATTAGATAGCATGCGTACAATGCTTTGATAGTGTAAAGCACTGAGTGCTAAATATTATAAAATATGTCTGTGGGGAGGAGGGAATTTCTCAGCACAGGACCTTTAATCAGCAAAGAGACTGATGCTGAAGATACTAACCAGTCGTATAGTACTTTGAGAACATGCAGAGAACATTTTGGCATTTTTGCTGCAAAATAACGTAGGCCAGGCATTTCACAAGAGGCTCGTCATCTTGGGTACCTTGATTTTAAGGCCAATTAAGACTACTTAAAGGAGGTATGGGAGGGTATTAAACTGCTACATATAAAGCACCCTAAGACAGGGATACTCAATATTCTTGGCTGGAAGGTTATGCTGTCACCATACAGAACCTGCCCAATTATTCCTTATTAGATTTTTATCGGTCCACAAAGTCCCATTTCTCTGAGTTGCACATTAAGTAAATGAGTGGAACCACACCAAAGCTATGGAATAACAGGTGGTCTGCATTCGTATGGACTGACAAAGGACCTACTCTTCTCCCTGAAGGCAACACAGTACTTTAATTGTTGCATTTCAGACAACTCTCATCACATGTTTGCTTACTTCATAAAGAAGCAAATAAATTTCTTCTTCCATATTTTTTCTCCTCCATGAAAACTAAATCATCTGATTTTTGTTTAGATATGATTGGGGGTATGATTCTACAAATTAAACCCCCCCCCCCCACTAACTTTAGTAGAAATCTGGGATGACTAAGGGTCTCAGTGCTGGGAGTGTTAGATTTAAATGGTTGAATTCAAATGTTATTACTCTTAAAAACAACTTTCATTTCTTTTATTTAAAATGTTGTTGCAATGAGATTCTTCTTAAAGAAATGACCTCATCAGTCTGGTGTACAGTGGTCGTGTGAAACCCCAAGTGAGATATAAGGCCTCTTCCATCATAGGAAATAAATTCAATATCCTCCAAACCAGTGTGCTGTATTGGGTTCATGCCACCCCAGGGAGCATATTTAATAATACTGCATAGATAAAAGTCTGTGTTTTCATACACTGGGTAGGATGTATGCTATAGCTGGCAGGGCTAACACAGCTCCTCATGCACAGCAGGCATTACACATGCAAGGAGGCCGGAGGACCTTGGAGACCAGAGAATGAGAGGGACAGATCAGAGACCACTACAGGAGGTAAAACAGGGGTTTTTTTAAGCAGGACTCAGCAATGCAAGCCCAGGAATAGGAGCAGGAGGAGCAGCTGGTCTTTCCACAACCTGCAGTCCCAGAGAGGGGTTCATACAATGAACTAGCCCAGAAACTGTAACAGGAGAGGATCCCCCTCTTTTCAAAAAATTTCATCTTCTGTATAATTTAAAGGCTCAACTCTAAGTCTGCTTAAATTTCAAATCAATGATTTGGGGGTCAGCTGGGCTGCTGTGAGCTGTACTATGAGCCACAACAGGCCCGTAGTTAAAATGAAACTGAGCCTTGCCTCCTTCAAGAGCTCCATAAAAATGAAGTTAAACAAAGTTTTGGTCCAGAGTGCAAAAAAGTTGCCTCCACCTTAATAACTGTAGGTTTTAAACAGATCCCTCAGCTCATATGATATAACATAGTTGTTTATTTACATATGTGTTCAACCGGGAGTCCAATTGTTTATACATTATCTTTTCCTTCAACAAAACCTTTCCATCGACCCTACTTCAGCAAAAGGTCAGCACTGGACTGAACTGAAGTGGTTGCAAACAGATTCTTATAATAACCAGCACAATGTGAGCTGTAGTTATAAAAATGCTGAAAACTGACATAAGCTTTAAAGCCCAACAGGACCCTAAACTTTGTAGCGATCTTGCAGTCAGTTAAAATAAAACAGAAAATGGGATTAGCAGAAAAAGGAATAAAGTATTAACACTTATTGTGATAAACTAGTTCCGTTACTGGAAACCGTTCCAACAACAGGTGTGAATGTATGTTCATGCCATAAGCAAATACTTTTCTCTCCAAGCAGTTAAGCTTACATTGCTTGAGGTATCTAAGAACCTGAATACTTTCCAGTTCATACATAGATTTTGGACCTGGTTCTTATGTCACTTGTAATGAAACAATTAGGTTAAATGCAACAGATTTCCTCTGGTTCATGTGCTTTTGAGATCAGAAGATTCCTACAGTTCAAATGCTATGAACCTTTTAATCTAACCATTATGGGTATTGATCTGCATTTAACATTTCAGATAATGAATAATTATTTGTTATTATTTGTCATTATTGATGTAATGAGCCTGTGTCTCCTAATAATGTCTCAATATTTAATAATGACTAATGAAAATTGAATTGGCTAATATTTTGTCATATGAGCATACGTGTATAGGAGTGCGTACACAAATGTCTTATTTTCTGTTCATTTTGTAACAGAGGTTAATTTGCAAAAGGCAAATGTAATTTCAGGAGTCAAGGTTCAGCTCAGCTTCCACTGACAGCAGAGATTAAAATCCTTCTGGAACTGAATCATAGCCTAAGTAGACCATAATCTATTTATAGTCTTGTAGTCAAACACCCAAAGCTATGTGTTGTTCTGTAGAGTATATTGGCCTGGTTCTTGCACACAGTTATAGATGAGACGTGGAGGTCTAAGGAATTACATCTGCATGAATGCAAAATTAAGCCCACATGTCTCTCTAATGTATTCTATTACATTTTATAAACTTTAAATGGTCTCTATTGTAATATTTTAACACAGTGTTGCTAATATTACCCTGAACTAGGCTTCTGTCGTTAGCTGAAGTGTGACATTATTTGCAGTTGGAATCCAAATTTCAAGGTTTGTAAAATAAGATCATTACAGTAACAAAAAAGAAGGCATGGGAAAAGAGTTCAATTATAAATCCTACAAGGCAGATTTGTAAGATTTTATTTCTATATATCAAAATAGTAGTTATCCTAAAATGTGTTAGAAACATCAGTGTTTGTTTTCCTTTTTTGGTCAGGTAAGGGTATATAACAAATTGTAATCTTGAGTTTATCACTTGCCAATGTGTGGTTGAAACATCTGGTCTGACAGCTGTAGCCAGACTGGGTTTTCACTTGCTTGTTCTTTTCTTCCACCAGTTAAGCCCATTGTCTCCTGCCTTTGGGACTCTGGTCTGTCAGATAACCCCAGTTTTATATAGTGGAATGCTTCGGGATCTGGTGTTTTCTTGTCATATAAACATCCCTACTAAGTCATAGTATCAGTCTGTCTTCAGACAATGACTTTCCTAAGCATTAGCTTTTGCATTCAGTTGCAGATGCGAACCAAACACTGTGAGGTAAATTGGAGACCAGATGGGGTTTTCATTTACAAAGGAAATTTTTGGGACTGTTGCTTAGAGCTCTCCTTTCTCTTTTTGCTTATGTGGTTGCTGTGTATAATTCTCCAATTTAAAATCAAAGTCTTTTGTGCTTTAAAGCCTAAGATTTTCCATGTGATGTAAAAGGACAGAAGAACATTTCCAGGTGATTTTTTTGGTTGATATGGACTGCTGGTTAATAGTTTCAAACAGTACAAGCTAAGGAAATCATATGTCCAGCCATAGATGGTAGTGATATTTGTAAGGAACCCAGACACATCTCAGTTTTGGTGGTGTTTCATATTCTGTTCCCTTCTTCTTATGGTTTATAAGTGCTTTGGCTGGGGTTTTGTGAAGTTTTTTTGGGGGTGGAGTGGGGGTTTTTTTGTTGTTTTGGTTTGGGTTTTTTTGGGGGGGTGTTCTGTCATTTTGTTTCTGTTTGGTTTGAGGGGGGTTTTTTGTTTTGGTTGTTTTTGTTGTTGTTTTGTGTGTATGTGTGTGCTTGGTTTGCTTTTTGTGTTCTACTCATTTTTTTCATATTTTTTCTCCTACTAAAAGGAACCATACCCAAAGCCAGATGCTTTCTGGTCTTGCAACATATGACAAAGCAGTAAAAGGAACAGAAGGCTTGGGCAGATATTTTGGTATGGAGACAACATAGTATATTTGCAAAAAGCAAAGTATTATGTCTTAAATGACTATGCTGAGAGTATAAAGGCCATTGTGCCATTTCTCTGGCCCAGGCTGAAGTCAAGGGTAGATTTGCAGAAGGTATATTTTTTAATTTCTGAAATATTGTCAATATAAACAGATCTAGAAAATCTAATCTGTTATTAGGTCTGTTATCTATACTTGCCAGAAATATTGAAATAAAAATGCATGAACAGAATTTCACAGATTTACACTTTCTGAATTTATGTTCAAATTTTAAAATGCTTTGTTTTTTTAAAAATACCATCATTTTCATTTTAAAATATGTTTATTAAAAATGTTTTTCACTAAGAAACCTTTTTTTCCTTAAAATACTTTTAAAATCTGCACTTTCAAGCCTCTCTGCAAAAACATCAGAAAAAAAATGGGAAATTGTAAGTGGAAGTAGAAAATATTTTATATTTCCATGTGTTTTCAAAAAAGACAATGAAAAAGCAGCATCGGAGATTGTTCAAGTCCTCTTTTGGAGACTTTATGTGACTTTCAAGGACAAGGACAAGGACATTTTCAGTAGAAATGAATTGTAATAAACACATTTTAAGACTGCCTGTGAACATATCTTGGCTGTAAAAACTGGATGCAAAGCATACAAATCTATGAAAATAGAAATGAAAAAATGAAAATAGATTATCGCCAAGCATTTACATGTTTTTTTCATTTTTGATGATGCATGCATCTCCATTCCTCTCTTCCCCAGTGACTATCTCAGGATGTAAATTGGCTGGGAATAAAGGAAGAAATTACAAAAGCATATAATCTCCAAATTCCAAATTCCAAAATGTAAAGTCACACTAAATGTACTGGATTCAAGGATTATGATTAATACCTCTCATTCGACCAATAAAGACTATTTTCTCCTAAGGTGAAATCATCACTCCTTCAGAAGCCCAGCACAGGAGTTGCATGCCATATACCTTCTTTTTTAATTTGTAAGGCATGAGTGGTACTTAGATTGTCTTTGAGAGTAAGGCTGATTTTCACTCTGTAATATAACTATTTATAGAGTAATAAGACTGAGACATTTTGATAAGAGCATCTATTTGTAAATGGTGCAGCTCATTGAGTTTATATGATAACTGAAGTATAGCTTGAATAAGCTATGTGTTTGCCATGCCTGCTGTTTTACTAAATATTTCAATCTTACATGCAAAGGTAACTGAAACAAATGTATATTTCATTCGCACTACAATAAACAGCAAATGCTGAGATTTTGCTTCTTTTTTAAACCCATGTCAAACTGCAGAGTAAAATATGAGATTTCAGAGAAACAAAATATGGAGTATGTCGTAGAAATTAGTGCAAGGTTCAGTAATCTACAGTGTCTTACCTCAGAAACCTTACCTGAGTAAGGACTGTCTGAGATTCACCCCTCCACTGAGGACTGAGGACTAAGACCAACAAAATGAGTCTACAGAAACAGCTTAGCGAAACCATGGGCCTCACAGTGATTTAGATTAATCTGTGCAAAGCAATACACAGTAGGCAGCTCTATGCTTATTAATTTAAATTCAGTAATAGCTTTTTGATCCATGCATTTCTAGATGATTAGCAACTACCATTGTCCTTAAAGACTGCGCTGACATTGTGTTTTTCAAGCCAAATTGATCACCCACCCAGCTCAGATTGCCTCAGGAGCACCTTTGGCTCTAAGGGAGGGTGACTGTCTCCTGCCCCTCAGAGATGTTTTCAGGATGAGGATAACTGGGGAGAAGGAATGTCGTTCGTTTTTTTAATTAGGTATTGCTGCCTCTGTCCACAGTTATGGGGAGAGAGAAATTTTGGAAAAAAAAAAATTAAAAAGTCTTTAGGCAGGAAAATAAATAGGCTGACTGGTCCACCTCCTCTTCTAGCCTTCAGTGCAGCCCCCTGTGTTTCGGGGGATTTATTAAAGGTTAAGGAGGCTATTTTGTTAACAGACGGTCAGCATGTTATTTCCAAGGATATCCGCATTGGTGCACTCAAGGATGCCTGATTCCCAGTCCCATGCTGTGTCCATTAGACCACAAGGCTTCTGACCCTTTGCTGGGAAAGGTCCCCGGGTACTGCCGGCCTGAAAGCTGACGCCAAATCCCAACTGCGGCAATAACGTTCTGCTCACCTAAATTCCACCTGCAGTTGCAATTGGATATGGTATTCTTTATTTCCGAGCCTGAACTCTTGTTTCTGTGTTACCATGCACTGCTAAACAGCTGCTGTGTTCCCCCACTCCCTCCCCACAGGTGGCTGCATTTGATAATGTCTCATGTAGGATCAGTCTTGGTCCCATTGAAGTAAGTGGGAATTCTGCCAGCATGTCCCAGATCTGGTCCTGCATCCAGCTGGTAAAGCACTTCCAGCTTCTGCAGGAGAAGAGGTGCTCTACACAGGCTGGCTGATTATCCAGGTTCGTTAGCAGAGGTGGGTGTCAGAGAGAAAGAAATACATCCTTCAGCTGCTTTCTTCCACCGCTCACTCAGTAAGAGCTTAAATGCAGCACTGTTTCGTGTGCAGTCAGAGAAACAAAAGCTAATTAAGCTGAAATCTGTCATCTTCTCTGTAAGGATTTAGCAGGGTCAAACTCCCAGACAATTAGTGATGAGTCTTGGGAAGCAGCACACAAGCTCTTCTGCAGTTGCTCAGAAACATTTCCAGAGCTGATTGGCTTCCTGAGCTCTCTCAATTCCACCCTTTTCAGTGTGTGGTGCCTCTTTTCAGGCCCTTAGAAACCAGAAGGGCTGTTAACTGAGGAAGTCTGTGCTTAAAGTAAGAGGTATGAGGTAAAATCTGGCCCTTCATGATTCAAATGGTGGGAAGTGTTCTGGGATGTGTTCACACACAGAGTCCATATGTACTGTGAAAACAAGCGACTGGGAGCTAACAGCCTGTTCATAATAATTTATATTTCTGCAAAGTAAAACATGGTGTAGAGCATACTTAAGGGTTCATATATTTTGCACCACTGCATCCATGTAGTTACCGTGTAGACTAATAACCATATTGGTGCAGAATGACAGAGTCTGCTGTTCCCAAGCACATTTCTGCAGAAATGCTCATCAAATACCGGACAAAAAAGTACACTAGCTTATGGAGGACAATTTATGGAATGCTAATACACATTTTCTTCCTCCCTGCTTTTGCTTAAAATTCTTTATAACAATTTGTAACCGAATGTATAACGGAAAAAGTTAGCAAGCATTTTTAAGAGTTGCTAGATGAACTGAAGTGTTGTTAAGACAGGAAATGACAAACCTTGACTCTTTTGCCAAAGCTTGCAATAAAAGTGTTAATGGCTATCATTTTTTACATCTTCCAGTGTTGCAATTACACTACACTACAATTACATCTTCCAGTGTCAGATGCATTTCCACATGCAGGGAGGAAAATCAGCAGCAAAAGAGCAAGCTGCTCCTTTTCTGCTTCTCTCTTACAGGTAGGTGTGGTCCTAGCTTTCTCCCAGAAAAACTTGGCTGTTGTTTTTTCCCCTCATAAAGAAAACAGCCACAAACACACAGTATTTGGACTGTATCTGCTAACACATACTAGACTTGCTTCTCTCCATGGCTGGGATTATTCTCAGCGATTTCAAGTTGAGCACAGGTGTTGGCATGTGCAGCACTGAAACTGTTGTTTTTAGCTTTGGAAGTAGACAGCTTGGGCACATAGGAGGCTTTTTAAAAACACTCACAGGAGATTCATTGTCATTAAGGTTTATTATTTAAGGAAACACAGAATTTTCTTATGGAATCAAAGTAATACACATTTTGGGTAATGCTGCATTACAGGGAAGACTGGTCACAGTATAAAATTTTTGCTCCCATTAAAGGAAAGCCCTTAGATGTCAGCAGCTAATGTAAACTTTGTTCCATTCCCCAAAGCACAGCAGTGGTCCAAAGCTTTTTGAAGAGCAGGTCTCCAGGTAAGTAATAAGAAAGTTGCAGGAAACATTGATCATTCTCCTTTAATAAAGGAAAGACTAGAAACTCCCTGTTTCTTAATCCGATACAAGTCAACGTTCAGAGTGTGTCTTAATTCATGTCTTCTAACATATTTTTGAAGTAAGGAAAGTAGGGTATGCATGGTATACACCTAGAGTATACCAAGGGTATGCAACGGCTGTGCTGTGTGAGAGCTGCTTTAGCTAATGCCAAACAGGAAAATGTATCTGTTTCTGCTTATTGTATGAAAAAGATACAATTTCTCCCACTTACAGAGGAAACAGTGATCTGGCCTTGGTAATGTAAAATTGCAGATTCAGTGCCCATCCTTCTAATTTTCCATGTACGTATCCGTGTAAGGCAGTGAATCTAAAGTATTGGAGACAAGACGTTTGCTCAGAAAATCTGCTGGGCCTGAAACAATTCCATAAGTGACTCAAACAGGCTGTGTGACTGTGGCATACACAAGGATTTGTGGATTTGTGTGAGTCAGTGGGGCACTGAGAGTAAACCCAACATGGCATGGTACAAGAAAATTTACCAGCTGCTTTTCTAGGCAACAAGCAGGATTGCCAGTCATTGTTGTTAATCTAACCATTAGCCATTTCCCTGCCCACCCCCCCCCCCCCACACTTTTACAACACCTTTTCAGCTTTGTGTAGGCCTCCCAGTCATAAAATCCAGAACAAAAAATTTAATTCTGGAGACTAAGCAGCTAAAGCTCAGGAGCTGTGTCACAGAGTGGCAGCGAGTCTTATTAAGGATCTAGCCCTAAATTACAAATTTAACATATGTGGTACAGAGAAACTCTAAGCCTTAAGACATTGGCTAGCAACCTAGCTATTGAATTAACCTTTTTCTGTGTGTATCTGCCTTTTATTGCAAAGACAAATTCTGAAAGTGTTTGAGCTTCGGTTGAATGTTTCAGTGTCATCTGCAGGATGTCACTAGATAAAGAGGAGGAGGATTACTTCAATTAGATTGAAACCCAAGGTCTTAAACAGGGAAGAAGTCATAGAATTTTTCAGTCTTCAGAATGATCAGATTTTTCTGCCTGAATGACGTTGTGGAAGCCAAAACCATGAGAATCTGTTTACCCAGCATTAAGGCAGTTTCAGAAGGAGAGAGTCCAAGTCTCTGCTGATGCATCTCTTGTCCACATAGGGGGTAATGGCAGTAGAGAATATGCTGCCAGGTCAGAAAAACATAATTATAATCTTATTTTAGATAGAAAGGACTATGAGTAAAGTGTGTTGCACAAAAACAGGCATATTGCACCTTTCATTTCAAATTACTTCCTTTTGTGAAAAGAAAATCACAGAAGAACATGAGTAGGCAACAATCAACCCTTCTGAATCTGTATATTGTTTCCTTTGTCTCTTTCCCTTCCAGCTGGTATGTATTTTTGTTTCCTGTTATACTTTTTTCTTTCTTATTCCTGAGGGGATGGCATATTCTCACGTGGAGCATGCTTCAAAGTGCATTCCTGACTATAGGATTTAAAACATGGTGAAGAGGGTAACAATGTTTTATTGCACTTAATACAATCTAAACTCCATTTTGTAGAGGTGCCTTTATCTCAGGAATTCACAATTCACTTGTTGCATACTTCAGCTTCCCTCCTTGGTCCTTTTCGATGCCACTAAAGCAGCATATGAAAGTCCTCTGTGATAAATGAAAACACTCTGGAATATAAGTGGTAGGAAGCACATGCTATTTGATGCACCGATGAAACTCCATTCTGTTCCTATTAAAAGAATTTTTTTCATCATGAGTGCCCTCGTCCTTTTTCTCCACATACGACACTAAATCTTCTGGGTTTTATTTTCTAGCTTTTGTTGTTTGCATTATATGTTCTGCTTTTGTTTAGACTGTAAGGAGACCCTTTTTATTCATAACAGAATGTAGGATTACATTTATGGATAGAAGTTATTTGAAAGAGGAAAACATAATACTAAGAAAGTGCCAAAATTTCAGACATAATATGGGAAGCTTGTTTTATGCAACGTGCAACCAGTTGGCTAAATGAAATGACAGGAACTCAAAGACCTGGAAAGTATATGTGGAAGACTGCGGTATGTCTTATACTACATTGCATTTTGTCATACACCATCGTTTTTCAAAGATGAATCTTTTTTGTTTGCATAATACAGACTTACATTTAATCACTAACCTGAAATTTGGCTGAGGCATATATGTAAATAATTAGCAATAACAGGAACTGTTTAAGAAACGTATTAACAGCAATACATGTGTTAAGAAAGTTGAGAAGATTTAAGGAAATCTTAGTCCAGAAGAATTGACCAATATTTTAGCGGCCACACCACCTTCTTTGGCAGTGTTTTGATATGTGATACGTGTAGGAGAGAGAAATCCAAAATACTAAATATCGATCATAGCTTTTTGGGGAACAATGACAGATGTATGCATGACTTTTAATGACGGACCCTAAAACATATTAGGACAAGGTAAGTCCTAAACCAGCTGAGTGACTAGGACTATGTTGTAGTGAGTGCCATAAGCATCATTGTTTCAGAGGTGGCAGAATGAATAAAAAATCTTATGCTGAAATTAAAATAATAGCAATTTTTACTTTCTCTTGATAAAGAACTAATGGAAATGATAATGTGTTTTCTGGTTTGTATTATTTTTGGAAAAATACATCTGTGAACATGCTGAGTGTCTATTTGAAAAAAGAAATAAGATGCACAGATGTTGCATATTTGTCCTGATGTCTTTGTAGGTATTGTTGCAGGAGAACTATATTTAAAAGGAAAAAATAAAAATCTTTCAAAGCATTTTCTGAAATGCTGTTTTATAGCCCATACAAAAGGATCTTATTTTATTACAAAAGATATTCTATCAAAGGCTATTGGCAAAAGCCGTCATTATTTGACTGTGTCATTTGTAGCTTTATTTCCTATTGAAATACGGGATCCATCTGCTCACTGATCGCAGGGTAACAGTCATCATTTACACTTGCTTACCATAAATGGTATATCTGAAAGTACCAGAAATGTGATGGAGTGCAATCCCAGCCCTTGGTCATTCCCTTAAATCATTCACAGTTAACTTAATTTAGGCCAGGCTGATATGCCTCCAGCGTATTGACTGCATTCCAGCTTCAGTAAACTCAGTCTGATCTACTCAAAATTTCCAAGGCATGCCTAGAAGTCACATCCTCCTTTATTTATTTTCCTAATAGCCTATCTACATTTGTGCCCCATTTCAGTGCTGCATTGGTACATTTGAATCTGACCCATGTGGTTAAGTTACTGCTGTGTTTTAAAGACAGCTTTGCTAAACCTTGAAATGAGTATATCACAGTTTGAAAAACCGTAGCTATGAAATCTGGCATGCTGAAGACCGAATCCATGACTTACCAACTACATGGAAGTTGGTCACAGACTAAATGATTTTGAACGTCACTAAAAAGCATGTTATTTCTCTATAGTCAGGTTGATCTATTTTCAAATTCTGAGGCCTGTGTATAACATTTTCTAAATAAGAAAACTTTATTTAAAGAGTCTGACCTGAGGATATGGAGTCAGCACAAAAAATCTGGTCTTTTTCACTCTCATTGGTATAGGTGATATAATAAGCAGCCAGGACTCAAACTGCAAGTGGAAAATTTCCTAACCATGCTGTGATTCATAGTTTATCTGAAAGTTAGTCCCATAAATGAATCTCATTCCACAACCATTAACCCTCTGTCCCTCTTCCCAACCACTTGTCCAACCTTGCAAATAACCTAAATTCCCAAATTTTAAAAAGGTGTTTTGGAGTTCTGAAGAGTCATTTGGATACACCTATCTGCGGCTTTAATTCTAGTGACTGCAATCAACAAAAAATTATCTGCTCTGCCTAGCCAAAATGTTTATTCGAAGTTTATTCACTGGAAAACCTTCTCCTGATGAACCCATTCATGAGGTGTCAATGAACATTTTTTATACGAGTGGCCCAGATAGCTGCTGAGAATGGCCAGTGCTGCTACCTGTGGTTCCCTACTAAGTGTACACAACTGGTGATCTCTCAAACTCCATACCAAAGTTGCCTAAACCATGTGTTGAGGATAAAGGGCTAAAGATATGTCCTTTTATTATTCAGAATTCCTTCTAAATTAATTGTTTGAAGTGATTAAGAGAGCTAGTAAGATAGAATAGACTTGGAGTCCTTATCTCTTGCTTTGGCAAAGAGAGCACTCTTCTTCAACCTTAATGCAATATGTGTTAGCAAAGTACAATATTATTTGTGCTACTGAAAGATTGCTGCTTTGTACGTTCATTTAACACATAATGCAGCACATGGGCATGGTCATAAATTAATTTTGCTTGAAAATGGAAAAAAAAACCCAGAGCTGCACAGTTATTCTATGTGACTTGACCAAAGACACACTTTCACTGCATAATTTTAGAATCCCATTTTGCTGTCTGACCTGTGCTAAGCAGGACTCTATTAAGCTAGTTGTCTTGTTGAGATCTTTTGACCTCTCCATGATTAGTTAGGAGATGATGTAAGCAGCATTGAAGAAATGGGTTGTAAGTCATAGTCTGACATTATTCCTCACTAAGCAGCTTCTGCATCAGAAAATAATTCAATTGATCAAAATGATGCAGCCTCTGTTCTATACCAGCATTTGAAAAGGCTCAGGCAAGTTTCAGCTAAACTTAAACCCACAGTTAACTGTGTTATTTCACAAAGTGTAGTAGATACATCCAATTTTCATTTGAAAGCTTCAAATGGAATGATATAAACATAAAATTTAAAAAAAAAAGTCCCTAGATTTTCTGCCAAGTATTTTAAATGTTTTGCTAAGTCACTCATTTAATTTTGTAACTCCTTCTATAGAAGACTTTTTAAATATGGCATGTCTCATTATTTCAGTGTTTTTAAATGTCAGTGAGTCTAAATATCAAACAGCTCCTGTGTTGCCTGGGATGAGCTGGGGAAAAAAAATGACAAAAACCAAACAAAACCTGAACTCTTACTGGCCGATCAAAGTGAAACTTGCTCTGAAATACCTTTTTTGTGTGTTTGTTTATTTATTTCTAAAAGCAATGATTTAGTATTGAACATGGAATATTTCCATTTGCTTTGGAGTGCAAGAATAAGAATCCAGTGGAATTATTTGTTGATTTACATTAAGATATTGCCATAAACTGTGAATTCAGTGTTTCCAGGGAGTCTAACTTCAAAGAAAAGATTTTCAGAACTGTGGTGTTAAACAATTGCTAGCATGATCATGAGGAATTGACAGAAATACTTTCCTTTTTCTTATTTCCAGCTAGGAAAACACTGCTAAGCATCGTTCCAACGCTTTGTGGAAACAGATGGTATGTGATAGTGAAAGACTATTTCAGACTACAATATGCTTACTCTTTTTTCTTATCATTCTTATCATTTTTGCCAACTGTCCTTCATTATAGTAATTTGTGTGCATATTTTCTATGGAGTCTTCTTTCAAAAACATAACCTAGACCTTTAACATTTTCTGTGCTTCTGTGCTGAATCAGATCAAACCTGGGTCACCAAAGGAAAGATGCTTTTATTTTCTGTGTGTGCATTTTGCCACCCTGTTCATATAATTTTAAAAATTTAGTTAAATCCACACAGACTGGTTTCATTTGTGCATTTAACCTCTTCAAAGGTAAGACCAATAAAGATCATATCCAACTGTCACTGTGTTAGATCAAGATCTCAGGTTAAACATATGGTACAGAAAGATTTAGGTATATAACTATTGAATCTGGATTTGTGGCATGGAATTTCTGTTCTTACTTGGTAAAAGATGTGACTGTCAACAGTACAATTTTCTCAGCTTATATAGCTGGAAGTCTGGTATGACGATATATCAGTATATATTATAAATAGAAAAAGACCAGGCTTTAGTATGCAATCTCCAAATGCCCATCAGTGCCACTGAATAATTTAGTAATTAGACCTGTCTTTATCCAATATAGAACAATTTTACTAACTCCTACTGTCCTGCAGGACAAATGCTGATTGACAGCAGAAGCTTTTTTATTGTTTTTCTGTAAGACAGCATGGAATAGTAAAGCGCATTTCTGTTGATTTCCTCTACTAGACACCTCAACTTCTGGAGACAAAGTATTACATGAGGACGAGTGGCTGATCTATTCTAGTATGGCAATTCCTATGAAAATAAAAATCTACCTTGAGTTAAACATAAAAATAATTTACAAAATAAAGCTCAAAATGACAGGGGTTTTGGGTTTTTTTTTGTTTGTTTCTTTTGTTTTGTTTTGTTTTTTAAATATCCTCATTTCTTCTGTCATCATTACCAAAACCTAGCACTGTGGCTATACTGACAATGCAAAAAGAAAATACTAAGAAAAGGATCAGGGAAAAAAAGGGAACTAGGAGAACAACAAAAATATTTTTTACTTAAGGCTTTTTTTACATGCTTAGATACCCTGGATTTCTGCCCTGTATTATGCCCCTTGGGGGAGGGGGGACAGAGAGGGAGAGGATGTACTAGAACAAGACTCAGTGTACTCAGAAAGGTAGTATTTCAGAGGAAGAAATGGAAAATTCTGCTTTCCAAAAGGAGTCAAATTTAATGTTCATTATATTGACATGCCATTATAAACAGCAAAATCTTTCCTTTACTCATACGTGTATGGCTTTTCAGGCTGATTTTTATAACAAGGGAAAGCTTCTTATTTGAGGGTAATTAATCTCACTCCCAGATTTTTTATAGATCATAGGGTTTTTTCCATATGTCATGTTATTAATGTAGATTCCGTCTTCCACTGTGAACTTATACTAAGTTGAGTAACTATTTAGATAACCCTCAAAGGCAATACTTTCCTGCAGACATTTGACTATTGTGGTATGAATCATTAAAACAATTTACTTTAGCAAAAAGTAAAAATAAAGCCCATTTCTGAAAGAGAAGAGGTTTTCATTCCCATGCTGTCTCAGAATTTATTTGCCTATTAATGATTCCATAATATCCTAACTGATCATATTGCATTCCTTACTCATCCAATAACTTTTTTGAAAGTTGGAAGGTTAATTGCAAAAGTGATTATTTTTATAATATCTGAGTGCTTTATTCAGGGGACCCATTAAAAGCATAAACAGTGGGGACAGAGAAAGGTTACAACTGGTTTAATGAAAAGAAACATATGAAAGTTTTATACAAATATTTTACACAAATATCACTCCTAAACATGTCCAGATTTTAAATAAAGACTTCTAATGAAAATAATGTTTTCCTGCAGAGGATCCAGTATGTTTTATACTAACCAAAATAGACTGTTTTACTCCCAATATAGCTATTCCCCTTTACTTGTCAGTGGTGTTGTCAAGATTTTCTTGTGGTATTCTCAAAATCAGATGTTTTCTTAAAGTTGTGTTGTTTAGTAAATTAATGAGAATTTCATCTTGTACTTTTTAAAAGAAAGGGCCCCAAAACTACTACTACAACTTCAAGACATTTTTGTTTGGTTTGTGATGGGTTTTTTTAAAGAATTTTATTACTGGTAAATCAATCTAGTGACTGTCTGAGATCAGAATATTTTACATTAGCACTGTTACCAATCTGCTTTTAGATGAAAATTTTATTTGCCATAACCATGATTCATGTCCTAAATGTTGAACTGCTTGGAAATAATATTTTTTATTTTCACATGTTTTCATTTTTTACATGGTATTAAGAAAAAAAACAAAACCAAAACAAAACAACTGCTAGGCCCTCAGGCAAATTATTCCCAAAAAGATAAGTAACACTTTTGATTAGTTTTTTATTGTTAAAATACGATATTTCATTAAGACAGAAAAGCCCTGCTATTCAGTTTCAAACTATTTCAGTTTTAGTTTCACAAAATATGATTTTGGATGGAAAGAGAAAAGAAGGAAGAGGCTGTTGTAACCCTTCTTTCTTTGTGCCTAGTGGTCTTATGCATTAATGCATAATGACACTTAGCAGGGATGAGACCTGGGTTTAATCCTCCTGTGACAGACTGATTTTCATATCTGCAGAGCCGGAAAGATGATTTGGAAATCTGAATATTTCATATCCCACGTTAATGCCCTATATGCACACTCAGTTCAGACTAATGCTTGAAATCATCCTCTGAGACAAGATGCTGAAGATTTCATTTCCAAAGTGTTATTTTAATAAAATCTTAAGTTTTGCAGCTTTTGTGAAGTTTTGTTTTCTTTTCTAAGGAAAAATAAAATGTTGTGAATGGTATCATGACAGACAATTCCAAACCCCCAAGTAGCCCAAATCCTGAATATTTTCTACCCCAGTGGAATCAATTGTATTTTCGGATATTCAGTGACTCTAAGGTATTTTTATAGTGAATTAATATTTTCCTAATAGATAAGAACATGCTAGTGTAGTTTGCTGCAATTATTCCTTAATTTAGTTACTACTTTAATTTTTATATCACTTGCTGTTCTAAACCATATTTCTTAGTTCTTTCTTTCACTTGCCCGTCTTTGGACAATATCCAACATGAGCCATTCAAGTCACTCTTTTACTTTGCAGTGCCAGCTCTCCCCTGTGTCAATAGACAGAAGTGAGGGGTGTATGGAGGCAGTGAGGGAATAGAAACTTCTGTGAATGGACTTGGGATGTTAGGATGTTGCCTAACAATGTGTGGCAAGCCATACCTGCAGCACATCTACCCAAGTGTTTTATGCTACAGCCCTCAGGTTACATTTGCGAAATAATCAAGACTGTGGCACATAATTGCAGTGTGAATGTAGGTATGGTCTGAATGAGAATCCACATCTGGAATGTAGATGCCCTCCTGCAGAGTTAGGTAGGCCAAGCATCTGTATCTGGATACATCCTGGAGCAAAAACATACCCTTACACAGGGAACAGTGCAACGTCTTGACCTTAGAAACATTCATTATGGCTGGAGAGGGAGTTTTTAGACAGAATGTTCTTACCAGCTCTAATTTTTAGTTGATGGGTAGGGCAGGGGATAGCTTGTGTTTGATGTGGTGAAGAGGAAGCCATGGCAAAACTCTCCACTGAGCTCCTCCTGGGAAACCAGGAATGAATTACATGTGACAGATGTTAGTCACTTAATGAATAACTGGAAGGGTCTCAGATACAATGGTGATGAGAGAACTGTAAGAACCCGTGGAGAATATTATCATGATGGTAACAAAAGATGGGGGAGTGTCCACCTTCAGAGCAACATGCCAAGAATGTGATCTAAGATGTTAAACTGGCTAAAAAATCAACAGACCAAACTGAGTGAGGCTGAGACATAATGTCATCCTTCAAATTGCATATTTGGGACTGAATTTGCACTTAAAATAACAGTTTGATACTCTTCCCACTAAAGCCTGTGGCGAGCTGCCAGCTGACCTCAGTGGGAACAGACCTAGGCTAGGAGCTACTGTGCAAGTAGAATTCGCAAAGTGCTGAACTGGTACATTGGAAACAAAATTCACAGTTTACATGCCAGAGAATTCAGGGGTGGGAAAAAAAACCTACCACAAATGGCTAAACCAAATTATAAAGGACAACAAGTCCGGGATGGAGAGTCAAAGGCAGCAGGTAGTTAAAGAAGATAAGGTGATAAAAGACGGACTAGAGAAAGAAAGTGAAACCAGCACCAGCATCTACTTGCAAGAGAAGGGATTTGGTCTCCAACTAGTCAAGTGGCACAGCAGAGATGTTCTGACTGCTGACAGCGGCAATCTGGTGCTGAGGCAGCCCTGCAGAGGATAGGTTGATTGGAATGTTAAAAACAATACATTCTACTTATTTCTGTTAGTGTGGGCATGGACGAGAATAAAAAATATGCTGATTTGGTAGGGAACTCTTTACTCTTGTGGACTGTATGATTAACTACAGTAACCATATATGAATTCAGAGTAAAATATCTGCCTACCTGAAAGAGTGGGTAGAGCAAGGCATGTTCTGGAAGCAGCTGTAATACTGAAGAAAACACCGACATGAAAACAAAAAAATTCATCCATTTTGTGAAGAAGACAAAGTGCTAATATAAAATGGAGTTCCTGCACTGATGCAGCTAATGCTGTGTAATGATGTGACATGCACTTGGAGGAAATCAGCAATGATAGAAACAACCTCAATGCCCTGACTAAATAATGAATGACATCTAACATGATTTGATTGAACAGTTTAAATTAAAACATCACATTCCTGACAATCTGTGCTTTTCTGAATGAATGCATTAGGAAATTGTCACAATGGATCTGCCTTAAAACACAGTTCCATAAATGGAAATCACCCAGAACATTGCCATTGTTATTGCCCATGCTAGGCATTAGCTTCTTGACTTTGATGCATGTCGGAGCTCTTCAGCTTATTAGCTTCCATTGCACAAATAGCGCCAAAGCATTCCTAACATCAGCTTTTCATGGAAATCTCACTGGTATGTGAGATCACTGGAGCATGGATCACCCATCACTGGAGCATGTAATAAGGTTGCCAGAGCTAGTGGAAGTCCATTCTGACCCAACTAGTACATCAGCGTGGCACAAGCTTATTAGCTCCAGCAGCATGACTGTGGCAGCTGTATTTACTCCACTACAGGGGCCAGAGTCCTTGATCCGGGTCTCCTCTTTTGTCAGAAGTGGGCTAGCACAGAATTTCACCCACATAGGAACCACATTCTCCTATTGAGATGCATTTTTATTAGCAGCCAAAATTACTAGTTGTTTGTAAGGTTACTTATGCTGAAGTAATGGCAATTTTAACATTGAAAATTTAAAATTTAGCATGTACAAGATTTTCTTTTCCCCCCTTGTAGGAAGCTCAGAGTGTTTGAGTGTGGGCTGGGGTTTTTTTTCAACTGTGTTTTAAAAGAAAGTCTGTCAGCATTTTTGGTAAACTGAAGATTGAAAAAATATTATGTTGTCTTCACAATATAAGTAATGAATTGAAAAAGAATGCTTCATTTCCAAGGTATACCTGACATGTACTTTCAGCTCACTTTTGTTAAAATATGTCTGAAATCAAATGTATTACTGACTTGAAAAGTAAAAGTTTTCCTTTGAAACCAATGTTTCTATTTCTTGTTTTAATATTTAATGTCTGTTCTTTTTGTCATTACCTCAGACAGCACAAATCTGCAACATGCTTAAGTCAAAAAAATACTTTTTTCATTTTTTTTCTGTCTGAATTTGGGTGGGATCAGCAATAGCAGAATCATCATTAACAGAATTTATTCTACAGAGATGACCTGAACTCTACAGGGTTCAAATTTGTCTGTGGCTGCCTGTTTGGTTTCTATGAACTGAGTTGTCTGCTTATCATTCATCAGAGTTTCTGTGGACAAACAGGGGAAAAAAGGCAAGGAAAAAACCCATTATTGTTCTTTTTGCATTGTGGGTGAGCTACCATCAGTTGAAATTGAGGCATCTTTTTCTATAGTTGTTAGAATATTAAATCTGTCTTTATAAATCTGAAGTACAGAAACAGGACAGACATCTGTAAGCATGGCAGATAACAAGGTGAAGGATCTAAGGCTTAACCAATTGCTCCCTGATGTCAAACTGAGAATCAGCAGAAATAATCATTTTGGCATCAGACAGGAAAAGTCAAAGGTCAGGATTTAATGCCGTCACAGAAGGATTCTTCAAATAAGCCAAGCAGGTGCTTACTAAAGCATGGTTATTTTTTGTGTTTAGGGATTCATATCTAAGCATGATGTGAATGGGAATGTAAGGTCTCCATGGAAAAACTGGGAGAGCTGTGTTATCTGGAAAATCTTTCCCACAATTCCATAGAAAGTAGGTGGGTAGACTTCTCCTCTTTCCTACTTTTCTTCTCCTCAGCTAATATGGTTTGTATTAAAAGGACATAATTTTTTTTGCAATGAAATAAAAAAAAAGTCCTAGTTTACTGAAAACTGGATATGCTGGTGAACAGCAAATGCAAAATTGCTCAAGAGCCAGCCTATCAGAGCAGAAGCAATGTCTTAGTTATTTTTCCAGTGCAGAACAGCAAGATGTGACTCCTGATGCCTCCTGTTGTTGAGGATGACCAGCTGCAGAGCACCAGCAAATCTCCTTGCCTGGATTACTATTCCCTTCCCCTCCGTGCAAGAAAGTGTTTATTTGTGCAGTCCTGCTTCTTATCACTGGACACATCAAATCAAGCAGAAGGTTGGATGAAGTTCCTGGTTTTACAGGCCCATGCTTAGGACGCTGGTTCCTGCAGAACCTCAGAATCTCAGCTGTCAACTTGACAATCTGATCAAATAATCACCTCTTATAAGTCCTCTAAGTATCCACAGTCCTTTGACAGCTACAAAAGATGCAAGCTTGCTACATCTACTTAATTCAAAACACTGCTATCACACATTTCCCTGCAGATCCTAATATATTTGACTGTCAGGAGTACTGGGAGAAATCTAACAGAAGGGTGGCAACAAACTCAGTTCATGCAGTATAATTCACCTATGTCTAATACCAGTCTTCATGCTGACTTTTCAATCAAAGAAAAAGGTCAATGAGATATGCCATTTCTTGAGGGTTAGGGGTAATGAAAAAGCAGATCTAGCTCAGGTTAAAACTACTTAGAGTATTAAACATCAAGTCTGATACTGATACACTGGTGTCCAATGATGAAATTTTGCATATGACTTATTTATGAAGCTGTCCCTCATTCCACAGAGTGTTCAGGAGAGGGGCGAGGGATTTGGGTAACCTCAGACTGCTTCTACAGGACATGATAAACTTGAGAACAGAGTAAGAAAGCTTTCCTCATCCTGTTGATTACATCTTGAGAGTTCCCCTGGTTCCATTCCTCAGCCTTATAACACAAATTAACTTGTATTTGTATGTGTATGTGTATGAGTGTGTGCAATCTGTGTGATCATATGGAGATTCCAGAAGTTGAACTTTTTGCCACCTGCTGGAGAAAGTCTCAAATTCATTACCTCTCCAATCCCATCGGAGGTAATATAACATATTCCCTTTAAATGCAATAGGAGCAAAATATGGGCTCGGGGTAGCTCAATATCTAGTGCATTGAATGCCAGGAGATTAAGAGGGGAGAAAGTGAGAGTATAGATACAGCAATTGGAAAGTTAAATAGAGAGTGAGACTGCTATAGGCAGCATTGGCCATGCCGTCAACCTTGTCCTCTTACCTTTTAACAATTGTAATTTGGGATCTAAATTTTTAGATCCTTGAGAAAAACTTCTTTCTGATTTCTTAGATGTCCATATGATGCCTATTTAGAGCTCATCCTTGAGTATTTGAATGTTTACCATAAGATTTCTATTTTTTCTTTAACTTTTTTCCTGTATTTTTGCTTTATCTTCCCCATCCCCTAGCCCCTTACAGCATATTTAATGCACACTGTAGACCAAGGGATGAATTTGCAGAAGGACTTTAACACCCTACTGCTCCTGTTGACACTAACTGGAGGGTTTAGGTGGTTTGCAAATAAAGTTCCTACTGGTTTCCAAAAATTATCAAATAAAATAACAGTTGCCCATTTGCCATGAGCTAAGCAAGGAAGTCTCCTGATTCCTCGTCATGACTTGCTATGTTGTGTATGTCAGACATCCAAGCTGGAGCTGCTGCAATCCATTGCATGAAATGAGTCATCAGGTTAAGGCAGGAATGTAATAGCAGAGGAACTGCTTTAACAGAATAGATCAATTCCATCTTATCCAGAAGCCTGTCTCAATTCTAGATACTTCAGAGGAAGGCGTTAAACCCACTCAGTGAATGTCGTATTATACCATAGGGGATATTTGTTCCTTACCCCGTCTGGTGATCAATTTATACCCTGAGGCTTATGGATTGAATTCACATTGTAACTATTCAATACTTTCATTTTCAAGACCCAGAAACTGTATGTTTCTAAATGCTGCTACATCTGACTACCAGATACAGCAAGTCTGTATTTGTAAGCAAACTTCCTACACTGTTTTGCTTAAAAAAAGATAAAGGAAGAAAAAAAAAAAAAAAGTAACCAAAATCAAAATACAGGCAGGCAAACAATAAAACCAAAACAAACAAATAAAAATACAGCCAAAAAGGAGAAATAAAAACATGGAAGCAAAAAACCCTTATAAGCTAAATTTTTACTAGTCTTTTCACTTATATTTGAACTAAATTGCAGCTACTCTAAAATATAATTTTTTCTGAGTACCAATGCCAGGATTAATGTCCAAGGATTTCAAGCTGAAACTCTGAAGAGTGCTCTTTTAACTAACACTGTGACACTGTGAAGTTTACTTATGCATGTTTCCACTAGTTAAAAGAAGAATAAAGGTTAAATGTCATTGAAGTTGTTCAACTTACTGGGTGGAATCAGGATGTACAGTGTTAATTTTTTCTCATGATTCTAGGGCCAAAAATTCAGCAATCTGTTGTACTTAAAGCGTAATCTGCTCAAAGGTCTTCCTTCCTTTGTTCTTTGTGGCTAAGGTTTTCAAAGGAGTGGAAGGATGATTGCAATCTAATTCCATTCAGTTCCACTAGTAAGTGGTTTCCAGGTCCTAAGATAGCTTTTGAAAAGACTGCTCATTAGTTTATCTACAAGGATGTATTCCCAAACCTCACATCCATTTTCATTGTTACAATTTACAGTAATACTTGTCCTAAGAGTGAGCTCTAAACCAGTTTTCCAAACCATGGGAAATTCTGACATTTTGACATTTGTTTTCCTTCTGAATTGTTACAAAATATCAAACACTTTGACACTGTATGTCAAACAAAATATTCTGAAATATTTCTGTTTTGACCTTATTTAAAATGTTTTAAGGTAGATTGTATTTTAAAGGTTATTTACCAAGATAAAGCAAGCATTCTGATGATTTCCTCAAGAAAATTGTTGATAAAAGAGTCATGTTCCTCTGAAATCTTGAAGATCATCTAGTCAATGTTTTTGCTGGAAAACTGCTCCTTTGGAAAAAAATAATGCCTAGCTTTTCTGTGACTGATCGTTATGGTCTTGGACTGTCAAACTATGGGGAAAAAGTATAAATTTATGTTGCTATTGTCATGGATGTCCTTATTAAAATACAGATCACTTGAAACTTGATAATCAGTCATAAAACTGAATAGTCACTTCCAGTAACATAAGTAGGAACTGACTCTCCTTTCTTAGGAGTTTCATCAAGTACCGATGTTGTTGATATTGCATGTGGTTTGAAACCAGAAGTATTCTGCATTTATGTGAGTTTTTGCAATGTTAGTTCAAATTTCACTGAAAAAGAAACTATGCCATAAAGCCTTTCAGCTAATTGCAGGTTTGTTTTTTTTTTTTCAGGGTTACTGTTCTTCAAGTGGCACGTGAAAATTTAATTAATTTTAAGTCTTCTATTCTGTGTGGCGTAATCCATTTGTTTCATCTCAGTACAGCCCCCAGTGACATCACTAGGAAGGAGGAAAGTATGAAAAGATGAGAAATTTGCCCTCAAACCCTGCAATAAGGTTTTAATCAACATGTGAAAGGTGTATGTGGTCCCGCTGCAATGAAAAGGGATTACACAAATGGGAGAACTTTGCCCTTACAGCACAAAGTACCACGAAGGTGCATGTTAAAGCAGGCAAGATTTTCAGGAGCAATCAGCACAGGGCTAACACAACTTCTGCTGAAAGCAAAACAAGCAGGTTTGGCCATAATCTCTCATGTCCTTTCCTAATAGCAAAGTGTCAAAATTGAAAAACATGGTCTGAATGTCTCCATATTTCATGGACTCAGAGTTTATCTTTACATTCTAACAGTAATTTAGACCAAGCCTTCTAAAATTGCCGTGCATTTTCTTGAAGGGGAATAAGTTACAGATGATGTGTTACATGCTAGAGTATTCCCACATGAAGTTAAACGATACTCTCCACGGCACCCAGTTATGCCATTTGCAGTTGGTCTTATCTTGAAAATGCAGATTACTCGCCAAGAGGTGTTCCTGATCATTCAAGTCTGGGCAAAATCTCACATGATCCAGAGGGTGCATGCTTGATTTATGTCTGAGATACTCTTTTACACTCCATTACTCACATACTTTAATTGCAAAACACTGCATAAGCACGTGTGTTGGAGGACAAGTCTCATTTACTACACAGTCCAAAGGGGAAACATCAAGTTTTCTGGATTGATATTTAGTATTTGAACAATGAGAAATGTTGCATCAAAGCCAAGGAGCTGGAACGACTGTCAACTGGTGTCATCTTTGCTCTGGTTTTCAGTCACTTGCTGTAATTAGATACTAAATTTTGTGCAGGCTACACTTGATACTCCAAACATGTCAGCTCTATTAAATTAAATACAATCTGGGAGGGAAATGCACAGAGCCTAGATATTGCGGCCAGCTTTGAAATCAGATGTTGTTGTTAAAAGTCTTAATATTTTTTTTTTCCCTTCATGAAGAATGAAAGTCAAATAGCCCACAAGTTTCTGGGGACTGCTGAGTCAGTTGGAAAGTTACTGAATTATGTTCTTCAATCTGGTGAATTAGTAGATGTGGATTAATGGTTCCATAAGATCTTCAAAGACTGACTTCCAGCTGAGAATAATTTATTGCTGTATCTGATGACTCAGCTAAAAGAAGGTTCCTGGTTTGAGTCTCAGAGTTAAGCATTTAAATATTAATTTTAAATTAATTCAGTTAAGAGTCTGTTGCTACCCTGTGATTCTAAACTTACAAGGTGGGAGCTTTAAATTAAACAGCTAAAGGAAGATCAGATCTACTCCCTTTGCTGTCTCAGTTTCAGTCCTTTAAGTTCTTACTAGCCTACCCAGTTTGAGGCTGAGAGTGCTCAAACCTGCAACTTAAATATTTTTTGACAATAATCTGCCTGTAGTATACCTTTATATGATATGTCTGTACTCTATCATCGAGTAGGTTTATTTAAAAAAGAAAAAAAATTAAAGCTCAATCGTTTCTGGAGAAGACATTTGATGCTTAACATGAGGTATTGACTTATGAAAATTATAAAACACTGTTGTAGCTATTTCCTTTTCCAAACTTCTCTGTGCACTGTAAAGCTTTAAGTACATACAGCTTCTGTCTGAACTAGCTGTGTTTCAGCAGCTAGAAATAATCAGGGAACAGGGGCAGAGAAAAATTAAGACAAAATTTACTGTAGATCTGGTTGTGAATCAAATACTAAAGCAGGGCTAATAAAATGTTGGAGCCAAAATCCATGGAGTCAGGAGAGTTTACACCACTTGAAAATCTGACCCTTAATCTACTTCATTAAATAGCGCAGTTTGTTTCCACTGGTCCCACATTGCAACCATATTTTTCTTCCTTTCTAGCTTCCTATGGTTATTAATTGCTACTCCTACTATTATTGCTGTTAACTCTCTATTAAGCACTGACTGACCTTAAATGAACTTCAGGAAAAGACTTACTGAAACTCAGGTTTTGTGTAATGAAGTGATATTTTAACTCATTTGTTTTCCCGAGCTACTTCAGTTTATCAAATAGTTTGATTTTACCTGTTTATTTATTTATTTATTTATTCATTTATTTATTTAATGTGAATGACGGTTCAGTATGTCCTGCTTGATCTTTTCATTTCTGAAATAAATAAAAAAGAAGAAAAAGACCAAAAAAGAGAGAGAGCATGACAAAAACATTACAGTGGCCATTCAAACTTCCTACTAAATTATTCAGAGCTAACGATGCCAACTAAGCTGCTTTATGCTTCGAACACATATGGAAAAGAGATATTACTACAGTACTCACAAAATTATTTTGCAAATACATGGGGAGTGTGGGGAGAAGACAATAGGAAAGGTGAGAGAGAACTGCAGAGAAAGACTGAGACGTAATTCTTACTTTTTAATAAGCCTCACAAATCACGTAATATCTTTTAAACAACAGTTACTCCTTGGACTCCCGTCGAGCCCACCTCGCCATTGATATTGCAAGCGTGACACCTCTTATCCCTTTATTAACCTCTCCATTTTATGATCTGTTAGTCATAGATGCACATCTGCTTCACAGGCCATAACAACGCCACCTGCCTAAACATCTTAAAACCAAGGTGTCTAAGTACATAAGCAGGACACATGCTACCCGGCGATGGGGGGAGTATCCTGGTGGTACAGCCAGCAGAGCAGCAATAGCCTCAGCTGCTCATATGGCGCGCACTTGTGGTCAGCTGGCATGGGGCTTGGCTGAATAGTGAGAAACTCTCAGGTTCAAACAGTTGCAAATTATTTAAAGGGAATAGGGGTGTGAATTTGTTATGTGATCCTGTAATGGAAGAGCCTCTCACAATACATATGTGCAAGCCACAGGGTCAGGGTTGTGAGCACTAAACCTGAGTCTCTGTTCTTTCATGGAGTGGTACAATACTGTAGCTTTCCACTCAGTAAAAATAAACTCTGTAAAAGTTCAAATGAGTCTCTTATTTAAAGCTCAGGGGAAATAGCTTTGGTGTCCTAAATATTCTATCAGTCAACTAGTCCTGCAAAGGGATGCCTTCTTGCTTTGAATGCCTCTATCCCACCTTTCCTTCCTCAGATACTCCAAAAAGCCAGCCATTGCGCTGACGTTGAATGAATATTCTTGCTAGGAGACTGTCCTAGGAAATAGCTTCTTGGCAGCCATGCATTGGAAATAGCCTGTCTGCTGCCTTTTCATTTGTTTACTTAGCATAGGTGTCCCCTGAAATAGTATTACGGTTCTTCTTATATATCCTAAGTTGAATTAATATTATGAATATGAGGAATGCTTTTCTCCATATTCCTTTCTTTAGACACAAGTATCGATCAAAGGCTAGAGAGTAGGGGCAGAAAAGCTGCACTTCTGAACAAGCTCTGCCAATAGGGGTTGTGTTTCACAGAAATGCAAGTCTTGTGCTCCAGACATGGTTTATAATAGTGTAACTGGTGAGACAAGTCTGTGTTAATGTTTGAAGCAGGAGAAAGCTGGACCCTGATCTCACCACCTCTGCATATTCCTGAGAAGTCAGTGGCTGAGCGCAGGGATTGATGCTTCCTGCTTTCAGTGCAGCCTGCACCAGGGATAATTGCCTGGAGATACAGAAGTGACCTTGTATCACCCTTCAGCTGGAACGAGAGGCAGCCTGGCACTGACCTTGCAATCTGAGTGCTTATTTGCTCCATACAAATGTTCCAGCAATTTTGCTCATAAGCTGCTGTGTGTTTCCCACTCTCAGCATAGCTCCTTCCTTACCTGCCGTTATGCTGTGTAGAAAGTCCAATGCTAAAATTGGATCATGCAGAAATTTTGAAGTCATTATTGTCTTGTGGGTGAAAACAAGATGACTTTTAATAGAATCATGGTTTGGTTGATGTTATTTGTTGGTTTAGAAGACACAAACTTGTGAAAAAAGGCAAACATAAATTTTCCAGCAGTGAGTTTTTGAATGGTTCTCAGTGGAAATGCTACTGCCCTGTAACCAACAAAAGAGTTCATTTAGCTTCTCTCTTTTTGGGAATGCCTTACCTGACTTTAATTACTAAAACACACTGAATAAAATCCTGGTCTTTCCTCAAGCTATTAGCAGCATTCCACTGGACTCTGCCAGAGCCAGGATTTCACCCGCTTCCTCGCATTCCTACTTGGGCCTCCAAGCTTTGTAGCTGAGAAATTTCATAACAGAATCTCTCATCTCAGCCCACAGGGCATGGCTGTTGACCCCACTTTTACGCAGCTGGTGTGGAATACAAGGACATTTCAGGAAATTTCATCCGCCAAGAGGTGCTTTCCACCACACTATCTATCACCTTAACAACTGCTGGGGAGCGAGTACATAATGTGCTTGACATTAGCACCTGTTTTTATAACACTCCAGTTAAATACCAGAGGCCAAGACTACTGGGTCTTATTCAAAATACTGCTTACCCTCAGACCAGATTGTTTCCCATAAAATGCTGGAGAAGAAAATGATTTCCCAAAAGAGAGTCAGCCTCTTTAATCTGCTGGTGTGATTGCTTGTGAAAAATCACTGATTGCACCTCTAAGTTGAAATTAGTCATGTTTAAATGTCACTGATTGGAATACCTGACACTGTAAACTTAAATGAAGAAGAGATTGACAAAATATCCTAATCAGGAAAGGAGAGCATTAAATTAACTTACTATTCTAATGTACTTAATGAATTATACAAAGGGTGATTAATTCAGTTCTAAACCAAATCAGTAATGACAGGCAGTGGATTTTTTAGTTCTTATTCTAATATCTACTTAAAGGTTTGTGTGACTTTGATAAAATCCCTACCCAGTTCTTCATATTTTCATATTAAAATATCCAAATAGAAAAACTAACAAATAAAAAAAAAAAAAAAGAAAAAAGAAAAATGTGTACCCCATTTGCACCAAACAATGAAGGCAGCATCATCATTTCAGAGAAGTGTAGCAAGGATGGATGTCCAGTGGCCCCTGGATCTACAAGCAGGAAAAGAAGTTATGATCATGTGGTTCTATTCTTAATGTGGCACAAGCGACATCATTTTAACCAGTAATTCCTCTGCAAAGCTCACTGTGTTCAATCCAAGTGCATATTTTGCTCATCATAACCTTATATTTAAAGTTCTGGTAACTTTACCACAATCCTAGGAAAATTATTGCAGTGACAAATAATCTTAGTGTTTGTACTGTATCCTAGTGTCCGGTCATTGTATTATGGTGTTCATGTATTTGCCTTAAAAATAAAATATCTTTTCTTAGTTTAAAGCTCTGATTGCATTGATAATTGTGGATCATAACATCACATAGGATTTCCAGTTATTAAATTGGATAGGCCTTGTATTCCTAATGCTGTTTCAGTACTAGATTATACTGAAAGAAGCTTCATCATTCCATAAATGTCCTGTAAGCAAAAGTTATATAAATTTATGTTAATAAGATTGTTTCTCTGCTACCTTTTTCCTGCTATTAAATAACAGAAATACAGCAAAATATGCTTACTGCCCATGTTTTTGTATTAAAAGAAAATACATAAAAATATTTTTTTACCCTATCTTTTGTATATCTAATATTTATGCATGATAGGCAGAAAAAGAGAAGATAAAAATCTAATTTATACCTTATTAAAAGATGTAGCATGAGTAATAGGATACTAACGCTAGGATTTGTATCAATAGTCAAAATGCTACATGCTTCCATTGACACGTCTCTGAATTCACTGCCATGAATAGTACATGGCCACTGTAGACTTTTACTGAAGACTACATAACCTGTTATGTGTGATTGTTTAGATTTTCTTTTCTTATTTTTCAAGTGAAATGTAATATTAAGAAGCTACCATACCTGTGCAGGTGAAAAGAGACCCATAATTTTGGTGTGCATACCTCACAGATGAAAAAAAACCTGATACAACGTGACCCTCTTTGTCTGACCAGGTTCACCCTAGTCTTGTGATTAAAATATCACACAGTCAAACACAATTAAATTGTCAAGGAGTTCAGCAGCAAGGTTAAGGTTTGTTGCCTCTTCATTACTTCACATAATTCTTAAGATGTCTATTGGTTTAAATACAGGTGTTTGTGGCTATCAATCACCTTGAAAAATAAACCTCCGGGCCAATTTTCACTGGTTTGTTGATGGGGTGAACACATCTGCCTGCAGCCACTGGTTAGCAAACACATGTAATTCAGGAAGAAACAGTTGCTGTTGCTGTGCTGGAACATTAAAATTATGTGTTTACACTGTTGGAAGGGTTTATGGGCAGAGGAGAGAGATTCAGCAAATGATTTCCCATTGAAAACACTTTATAAGGAAGCAAATGACATCTGTATTTCTGGATGTTTTCTAAGGTATATAGTTCTTTATTTTGTATCTCTGAGAGCTGTAGTCCATGCCAGAAACTTTAACAGTACCTTAGATGTGGAACTGTATTGGATAGAATATTTAGCAAGCTGCTATCCGAGGCAGGGAAACTCAGTTTGTGATTTCTGTTTCTGGAGCTAGACTACCTAAAAGTCAGGGAGCAGAAACCAAAGTCCAGGTCTCCACTTTACCCAATAACTGTCTTAATCATTGGGTTTAGAAAAGGATAATCACTCTTGTTCATTGGATCATTCATCTTTTTCTAAGAAGTGGAACAAAGTATACATTTTCACCTGAAACAGCTCACATACAGTTCTCCCCTGGGGGAGTGAGAGGTGTAGATTTGAAATTAATCCTTTTATGAGAAGATGAGCTTTGAACGCAGGTTTTCTGATTCCTCTCTGAGTTCTCTGGGCAGGGAGATAATGTATAGAAGATACTATACTATGCTTTTAGAGATTGCCATCTTGGGTGTCCAGCCCCAGAAGACAAATCCGAACTCTGAACTCCAGTTGAACATTATCTTGAACTTTATGATGAACATAGATTCTGAGCCTCCTAAGAAGGAAGAGTGATCTGGTGCTCTTATTCCAAATATCCTTTACTGTGTTTTGGTTGGTGATCTCAGGTGGCATCTGCACTCCAGCTTGAGGAGCACTGTACATGGAACTCAAATATTTAACCAAATGTCTGACCACAGACTGCACTGTGGGCAAACACTTAAGCACTGTACCAGTAAATGTAATGATCTGAAGTTAAGCATTGTACCAGTGCATGTAGTGATCCCTAAGTTCCTTTGCAGATTCAGACATTAATTCACTTTAATTTCTGAAAACTGGTCATCTAGAGCTCTTCCCATCATCAGTGGAGATGAATAGGCAACTCTAGGGGGAGAGTGCCCTCATCCCAAATAGCTGTGCTATGCCAGAAGCACTTCCTTCAGGAGATTCTTCCTACTTAAACCAGACTTTTTGTTAGTAGGTTTTTGGTTGGATCTTATTTTTCCTTTCTTTTTTTTATATAACATTTCCCCTAGAAGGAAAAATCTATTTCTGTTGACTAGAGAAGCATAAGTGATCAATTTAGACTAAATGCCTAACTTTCAATAGGTGGAACCAGTTAAATGAATCCTAGCCTTCATGACTTACTTAGCCATCTGTAAAATTACAGCTGTTCTCTGCCTCACCAGGAGGTTGTAAGGCTAAATACATTGAAGACTGAGAAATGTTTGAAAATGGAGGTTGTGTATGACCTATGAACGCAGAAGTCAGCAGGAATTTTGCTACTGACTTCAGTTGTGCCAGGATTTAACCTGAATGATTTAACTTATATTTGGAGGAAGCTTTTATTGTTTTTTTATGTCCTAGTATTCACAGAACAGGTAAAAAAGTCAGTATTTGATGACTTTCAGAAAACCAGGCTTTCTTATTATGAACTGCTTACAAAAGACAATAATAGAACCCTGAATAGCAAGGAAGGCTTAAATAACCTCTTGACCATATTGCCTGTACTATATTTTATAACATTTCTAAGTATGATCACTTTTGCAGATGCTGGTTGCTATGGTTCTCGCATAGAGATTTCAGCTATTTAGAGATGCATGGATGTATATAGCATATTGTTTCACTGAGTGTCAGACACTGAGCCACTAGATACACACAACTAGAGAAAAAGTGTTTCACCATTATATAGGAATGTGATAAATTTGCAGGAAAATTTTGCTGTTGATAATCTCAAAACAGTAGCAGCCTTAAAACCATCCTAGTATTTCCTTAAGCAATAAACATGCAGAACACACATGATTATGTTCTGCCTAATATCATCAGATGCTGGAGCAGTTCCCAGTTCCTACACCTAGCTGTGTGCCCAGTTGCATCCCAGCTCCATACCAGTCAGAGTACACAAATTTTTCTCTCCTACCTTGTATCTAGGCAGGGGAATGGGCCAGTAAAACCATCAGTGCACTCTAAAAAGTTGGTTGGACAATAGAGTATAGACACAGACTTTTGTGTCAGTGTTTTTTTTCTTTTTTAATAAAAGTCCAGCTTTTTCAGACAGGTCACCTTGGCTGCTGTTATCCTGATGACTGTTGATCACTTCTCAAGGAAGCTTTCTGTCACTCTTTCTCCAAAGTTTCAGGAAAACTTAGAAACACATGGGTATCTAATAAGATAAGGCATATGAAAAAACCTTCTCATGTAGATTTAGGTACGCATTCAAGTGTGTAAAACCAGACTCTGCCAAGCATTAGGAATATCCTAGCCAGTCGGTTCTTTCTATGGCAACTATAATGTTAGTTCACTGCACTTGAAGGATGACATCTTAGTAAGAATATGTGTGGGACACTCAAGGTCTTGCAAGGTGTCTAGAGGTAGCCTAAATATTAATTATTTTAGCTAAGGACAGAATTTAAATTGTCTAGTGCAATCATATAATAATAGTACCTTACAAAATTATCAAAGCAGCAAAATGTTCCTTGTGCCTCAAAACATTTCTCAAAAGACCTTGTGAGATAATAACACTTGGCTTGCATGAAGAGAAAAGGAAAATAAATGTTTATATTTTTCCAAATATAGAGAAATTACACTTCTCCCTAAAAAAATCAGCAGAACTTGTGGAATTTAAAAGGCAAACTCCTCTCCTTCTGGAGTTCCAGAAAAAATTAATTCCCAGCAATAAGCTACAGTTTGCCAGCTCTGACCTCCAAGCTTTTGGACGTCATGTGTTTTCAAGCCCTCACAATCCACAACAGAAAGCCTGGCAAAGAGAGAAGTGTGGGTTGCTAAGGGAGTTCTACAGAAAAAAAAAGACCACATGCTAGCTCTGTGAGTTAGAGGGTAACCCCTAAATCACACACTGGAGTAAGCCCAAATTTCAGCTACTTATGGGTCAGCAGAACAGAATAACACTGGCATCTTTAGAGAGAAATCTCTGATGCTTGAGCGGATGCGAAGTGGAAATAGTACTAAATTAAGGACTGGAAAGATTTTCTCTTTAACCTCTTGTTTACTGTTGCAGTAAAGCCAAATCTTATCCAAGCTGAAAGATAACTTTGATGTAAAAAATACATAGTTATTGGAGGATGATGATTGGTATCACCATGATAGAAACCCCTACATATGACTCAGGAAAGTAACCTGGTTGAGCTGTTCAGGCTGAGCCCATTTGCCTGGAGCACCTGTAAGTCCTTTGTTCAGCAGTAAATTAAAGTAAATCTTTCTATAATTGCCTATGCCTGTTATGTGAAAACCTCTATTCCCTCCCCATTCTTTTGCAGAACATTCCCTTTTTTCAGACATATTAAATGCATACAGTTCAGCACCAGGGAACATTCTCAGAGTTATGTGTAAGCCTTAGATAAATCTCTATATTGTTTTGTTTCAATACATACAGGAATATATTCTGAAATGCCTACGACTTGTGATGTCTTGTAAACTGAAACAGTTTTTTAATGTGGTGAAGTTAACCTAGTTGAATCTTTATGCAAACATCTGTCAGTGACATGAGAAAAACAAGAGTCTTCACTATCTGGTAGCCATCCATTATGCATACATGTTGGTAATAATAGAAAATTATCTGTGTGCTTGGCACAGGAATAAAAGCACATATGGAGTCTATGGGCTTAAACTTAAGTGTTATGTATTCTGAAAAGAAAGATAAATTCAAGGATTAATGAAGAATTTCTAACCTTTTTTCCCCTTCCAGCATTGCTGTGGGAGAGCATCATTTCTATTCAGGGAAAAAACCAAACAGAAATACTGGATTTGAAAAATTACGGTATTTTAATTGTTTCAGTGTCATGTTCCCAGAAACTATTTTATAATATAGCAGCTATCTTTTTCCTGTAACCCTATAATGATTTCAGATTTTAAACCAGGTTCAAATAGCAGCCACAATTCTTTTCTACTAGTAGAAAAAATGGAGTCACAATAGGTAGATCAGGGTAAAAGAACTGTACAATAGCTCAACAAAGAGGAATAGGATCCTTTTTTTACTTAGTGGAAAACTGATTTAAAAGCTGTCTGGTTCACATCAAAATGTCTTCCACAAAACTGATTCATTCTACTTTCTAAATTACACAGAACTAAAGGGTTTGGGATTTTTTTTTTTTTTTTTTTTTTTAAACAATGTCCAAGCTACTCACATAGAATGTTTTACAATGGTGATCAAATCTGATGCCCAGAAAAAGCTGTGGGAATTGAGGCCCATGAAATCTTGCTTCAACCGCTTTTTTATTTGCTGTCGGAGATGGATATCATTCTCAAAAGAAGAAGGGCGTTACTTTGGCTCCTAGTGTATTGCTGATCCCTCCCTTGTGTGCTTGTCTCAGGAGAAGCAGGAATAATTGTATAGCTTATCCCTCAACCAATGATCAGTAAAACTATTTATTGGTTATCACTCTATACTCAGAAACTGTACAGTCTGGGAGCCTATAAAACCAGGAAAGAGTTTCCCAGACTGGAAAAAGGAGGGCAGTTATCTGCCCCAAGCCCCTTATTATTGTGCTTTTTAATAATTGAATAAGTTGCTGGAGCTTTCAATCACTTTCCCCTAGCACTTTGCTTGGACTCCAGAGGAGGGAAGTAAAGGTAATAATTCAACAGTTTCCAGGAAGGAACAAGGCATTTATCTGGGAATAGATGGATCTGCTATAGAAATCTCAGGTGTTCATTAGCAGCTAGCAACCAGCACTTGAAATTAGGGAGGAGAACAAATATCTAAAAGCAAGAGATGCAAGAGATCTTTGCATTATTTAGGGCTTGTGATGCATGCTGAGTACTTTTTTCTTCAAAAAGTAGGCCATTGAAATTATGAGGGCTATCAGTGGAGCGTAGTACTATTTCTTGTGAGGAAGACTCTGACTGATATGGTTGAATTTTTGATGGTTTACAATAAAAAAGAATTATCCAAGTCCTCTGATCATTCTATTTCAAAGGCTAATATACCATAAAGAGCATTAATAAAGATTTTTCTGTTCAATTAAATATTTTACTGTGTTTATTTTTGCTTATAGTTTGCTTATAATGTTCCTCTTCCACAGTGGCTGCATGCAACTTATGCTTAGTTTTCTTTTTTTGAATTGACATTGGACATCTTTTGCAATTATCAGCAAAAAGCTGTAAAACAGTTTAAAAAGTCATTTTCTGAAAGTGTACGATAGAAATATAGTCTAAATAGCTGTGATTGCATGACTTCAGAAGCTATCACTTATTATCTGTTGCCGGAAGCTCCAAAGGAAGGTTGTGTTGTAGAAATGCAACAGTTAAGCAATCTATGAGGATATGGGTTTGTCTAGCAAAATCACTGAGAACTATGTCTCCTAACTTGGGAATGTTTACATTTCTAAAAAGCACTGATCTAATTAATCTGTGGTCACTGTCAACAAAACTTAGAGCAACAGTCACTGTGTGAACCAGCACAAAGGAAGCAGTCAGATAACCCTGAAACAAGCTGCCTAGCCCAGATGGGTGGTCTTCCAGGTTGTCACTTGGTTTGCCCTTTCTGTTTACATCACTTAGTTATTTTTTCCATTAGAGAAGGCCTTCAGATGTAGGGCTGATTGCTGTGTTTTCTTAGTTTCGTGCCCATTCATCATGTTCTAAATATTGATTCTGCAGCTACAGTCCTGTGTTACTGAAATGCTGGTTACTGAAATCAATAGAGGATACTCCTGTTACTAGGCTGATAGGATCTGGATGTCTGTGACAAGGTTTTTATTTTCACTGTTAAGGTCATCACTATGTGAGATAAATTTTCTTGTGAAGGAGCTAATTTTTAAGACACCTGCACACTCAGAATGAACATACTGTGTTCAGAGGTGAGTGAGGAACACCTTTTTTGTCCCTCAGTCTGAAATCTCTTTCATCTGTTTCATTCTATCGCAAATTTCATGGAGGCTTTGGGGAAAAAAGGGACTACAGCTCACATCCTAGGACAGACAGTAACCTAAGACAAGCAAATCAGAAACGTGGAACTTTCCACATGCATGCTTCAAGTACGTGCTATTGTTTTGTAAAAGTAACATTAATCAAATAGTTTGCAATTACATTGTCTACATGCCAGGTTGCTTCCATTCCACAGTGCCTATTGTGGAATAAGTGAAAATCTTTCTTTTGCTCCTACATACACACACACACACACACACACTCACTCATCTAATATTACATTTAGAAGAGATTACTTCCAGCTTGGAATCCCAAATGTTTCCACTGGGAGACAGTAAATACTCCATTTGTGTAGCATGAGAATTTGGTGTATGTGCAATCACTGTTTAATGAGATAAAACACAAGCTGAAGGTCTGAATGGGTCTTGGATATACTTACAAATTAAACACTGAACCATATGTCTAAAAAAAGAGAAGCAAAACTTCACTGTATTGGAAGAGAAACTGGGCAACAAAAGTATAACAAATCTGTGTTTCAATTTCATGATGTTTTTTAGGTGGATGGTTACTGGTAAACTATATTTCACTTAAAATTAAGAGACCAGTGCAGATAAATATACATACATATTTATATATATGTATATATACGCATATATAACCTGTGAATTGTATTACACAGAGAAATGGTCCCTTTTAAGGGGAATGAAATTGCAAAGATACAGTTTTACCTGTAAAGGAAATATTCATAGCAAGAAGATGAGCGAATTGGTTATGTTAAACTGCAGCACCAATAGCAACAAAAACCTACTCTGTATCTACTCTAGGGTTGAGCTTTTACCATTTTCAACCAAACCATTCAGCTATTGATTGAGATACTGCCAACTTTTCAGCCACTGTTCAACAGCTTTTTCTCTCAAACCTGGTGGCAAAATTTCTCATTAAATGAAAAATCATTTAATGTTAAAACAGTTTCATGTTGAAAATACCATATATGTTTGATAAAAATTGATCCTTATTGATATGTATAAATATAGAGAAAAGCAACTTTATATTTTCAAAGATTTTTTAAAATCAGTTTTCTGAAAGGAAATTGTTAGAGATCCACATGAGGGCATGCAATACCAAGTAGGAGCTTACAACCAAGGTTTAGAAAAAGGTAGGAAGAAAGGATGGAGACAAGCTTTTTGTAATAGTTCAGATTTTGGACTGAAGCCTTAGTTTGGGTGTTTTGTCTGAATCTGTTCACTTGTCACTAGCTCATTTCCGTATAGCGAACAAATGAATGCATTTGTTTTTGAGTACTGGTATGGTCAATATGTGATCATTCTTGTTGATAAATGGGCTCTTAAAACTTAAGTGAAAAAGTCATAAGTAAAAGCTGAGTGTTTGAGAATTCAAATAAATAATTTGTCAGGAAACTGTAACCATCTGTCAGTTCCTTGCACTGCTAAGCTTTTTCTTCTTTTTTTTCCCAGGCCACTAGAGAAGATGGCCAAAGTGCCAAAACCAGATAAGAATATAGCTTTGGGGCTTTTGATCAAAACAAATGAGAAGATGATCAGTCACATAAAGGAAAAAAAAATTAAGATCATAAAAAGATTATTTAGATTGTCAAAATGAATCACAGATCTACACTATAAAAAAGAGACGAAAAGTACATTCCTGAGTTATTCTATGTCAACAGCCATTTTAGATGGCGAAAAACTTATTCTCCAGCTCTATTCCACAATCAGCTTTGAAAGAACTAAGGCCAACAGGGAAATGTCAGGTGTTTGTTATGAAACAGCTATTTGAAAATACTGGCATCTGATTAAAAATGACCTGACTTTCCAAGGTGTAGAGTTGCATGAGAAACCACTCAGTCCCTGGCTCCCTTAGAATTTAGATGTTATATCCTGCTTGGAAACTACACCGACTCCTGACAGGTTGAGTCTGTTTCTCTACTTTGTTACTCACAGAAATGATAAAGACAATTCATGATGTAAACAGTCAGCGTAGACCAGCTCAGCTTTAACAGCACTAACTCAAATACCAGAAGCAGCATTATCACCGAGAAACAGAATACAGTAGCCTGCATAGGCTTGTTTCAGCAAGCAGACTTCTGACACCCAGGGTAGAAGCAGTCTCATCTTCTGCGCAAGCATCTACATTTCCTCTTCAGACGCTCCTCATGGGGTCGTGGTGACGTTAGAGGAGAGAAATATGCACTTTTAGGGACTAATTCATCCAACTTATTTTAGACATCTATTTTAAGAAGAAATCAGGGATGTCTGTGCTTAGGGAATGCATTGGGTATCTAGAGAAAGTTTTTTCTTAAACCTTACACTGTATATGCTGTGTGGAGATTCACCAGACAGGGAATCGGCCTTCTTGCCTGTAGGCCATTAACACATCTGAGGAAAAGGCTGCTAATTGCAGTGAGTCCTTGTTGCAATTAGAAGTTTCTTGACTTAAGGTTGTGCTTCGTTTATTGTTCTGCTGTTTTCGCTGCTTTTTCTTTTTTCCAGTCAGATCCACAAAATACCCACATGCTAGATATTTCCCCAGCAATGTATGATAGCTAGCCAGTTAAAAAAATTCAGAGTTGCCAGACAAGATAATTACAGACTTTGTGTGGTCTCATCTGTTTGGCATATACTCAGGCTCCCTAAAGACATGAAGCTGCTATTTGTAACACTGCAGACCTCTAATACTCTAAAATCTTTATCATCCTTACTGTAAGCTTGAAAAGCTCTTAGGTTTTCAGCATTTGGAAATCTTTTTAGCAATAAAATAAAGACTTTTAAAGTCATTTTTCAAGGTATAGGAAATTGTGTTGTCTGTTTTTTGAGTCTTTGATATTTGCTTCTGATTAGTAAGGAAAGAAAATTACCTCTTCCTCATCTTCCTTCATTTCCTTCTGAGTGAAAAGTGAGATTCTTGCATACCGCTCAGTTTTAGGAGCAGCTGTCTTCAACAACTAACAATTATAATGAGAAATGAAGTAAAATCATTAGAACCAGCAAGACTGTTTCCCCAAAGTACAACAAGATTATGTAAAGAAACCACACAAAACTTCGATTTTCTGAAATCTCTGCTTTGCTGTAAACAACTTAAGTATGCTAAGGTAAATTATGTACAGAACTTCCTTGTGATCTGTCTGTTAGAATATCTTCAGCACATTCTTAATGTTCAGTAGGAAGCCATAAATAGAAAGAACAGTACAGAGCCAGCTATTTAGCTTAGAATATTTTTAGTGAAATATTTATTCTAATTGTCTCCTCTAGCTTGTTGAAGTGATATAGGTGTTTGAAGATACAGGAATAATGTATTGTGAAGCCTCTGCCAGTTAAACCATTAAGATTTTCCAAAGCATTCCGTAGGATAATGTATGGCTCAAGGAAGTGTCTAACTACATGTAAAATGAAGAAATTTTTTTGCTTGGTGTCTCAACTCCCCACAATTTTAAAGTATTTCAACGTGAAGGCAAGAGGCTTACTTTCTTCTGTCTGAACTTTAGGGCATCACATCTGAGAAAATCACCCCATATCTTATTATCATATTTAATTTACATTCTAGATCTGAGATCATTGTATATGGGCACCTCTCTGATCCTATAAATAATGACCTCACTTTCAAATGTGCCATTTCCAAACACTGACACAATCGTTATTTTTCATGATCTGCTATTGTGATGAAATATTGCCCGGCCCTGGCCTCAGTCCCATGGATAGGAAAATATGTTAAATTTCTAGGCCTGCTAAAAAAATAAATATAGGAAAAGAGAGAAATAGTTTGTGGAAAGCTATGTGGAATAGGTCCTGGTTCTTATACCAGGCAAAATGTAAACAGCTTAAAACCCAACAAAATATGAAATACAAAATATTATATGCTGTAGTATCTATTGGGTACTTACCTCACATAGCAGACTATGTAGTTCCATTGAAAGCATGTTGATTTTCCTGTAGAGAGTATATTTCAGAAGCATTCATAGATTTTAAGAAACAAAACCCCAATATCCTTAGCAAATTGATGTATTGGACTGAGATACAAATTCTTGACTCTGTCTCAGGCTTCATGTGCAATACTGGAAAAATTAGGAAAATAATGTTACTGTTCTTGCTGTGTTTCCCTTAACAGTCCTATCTTGCCCATGACTGCGGCTGCATGAACACCCCAGTATCACAGTCAGCAGCCAGGTGTGGGAGCACTGGCTGTCTCCTGAGGTCCAGCCAAGTTCTGCTGTCCTTGTAGTCTCAAAGGGTAGAAAGTTAATACAGTGTCATGACCATGCCTAATGGCTGCGATGGTGCAGTCTCTAGATTTAATTTTTCAACATTTAAATAAAATTTCCTGTCCTTTTTTTTCCTATTTATATTTTGGTTTGGCTTTGCTAGAAAGACACAGAGCAATGTCTGTATTGTTTTGCAAAGTGCCTTTTGGTACCTTTCTTACTTAAATATTGCTGCTAAAATATTCCATGTTACTAAAAGTTGGTGTAAAATCAGTTCAGGGACAAGTTAAATATAGTAGATTTCTTCATATTGTGACTACTGAAAAACAGCATAAAAGACATCTGCTGAACCACTGGAAAAACTCTGCAAATCACGGCTACATAAGTAGCTATGTGCTAGCAAATTCTAAGTTATGCATCCTTTTTATTACTGTTTTGTGTTAATGACTAAAGAGTGTACATTTGTTATGTTGAGGATAGCCAGATTCCAGGGCATTCACATGGAGAAACATAGTAATTTCTGTTTCCTTTAAGTACTCCAGTAATTTCTGCCTGACAATCAGAGATGAGCAAACTAAATGGCAAAAACTTGTACTGGTTTAATTGTTTTCCCACAGGTAGTATCTGAAGTGTTCCATGGCCAACATTTCTCCAGCTTCAAATCTCCCCTGAAGATTTTCTCTCTTCTGGAGAAATCATTAACATTCTCTGTATTGTTCAACATCTCTACAACCCTCGTGCAGCAATATGGACTAATATGTCAGCAGCCAATGTCCCTACATCTTCTCCACCTTCCTCAGAACCAGACTGAAACAATAAAGTGCTTTTTAAAAGAGGGGGGGGGGGGGGAAGGAAGGAGGGAAGGAAGGAAGGTGGGAAAGAAGGACAGAAGGACGGAAGGACGGAAGGAAGGAAGGACGGAAGGAGGGAAGGAAGGAAGGAAGGAAGGAAGGAAGGAAGGAAGGAAGGAAGGAAGGAAGGAAGGAAGGAAGGAAGGAAGGAAGGAAGGAAGGAAGGAAGGAAGGAAGGAAGGAAGGAAGGAAGGAAGGAAGGAAGGAAGGAAAGAACAGTCAAGGGAGAAAAAAACATTTGGGAGAAATTGTTTTCTCTGAACTTCCCAGTCCTATCTGGAGAGCTGCCTCATGATGAAGTCAGTAACAAAATGGGAATCCTTCCCAGCAGTGCTACTGAATGCCTGAAAAAGGCAGTTTCCATCTGCATGGGCCAGAGTGCTGTCTCTTCTACCAGAACACACACCTGCCTCTGCTGGTGCAGAAATGCTTCTCTCTCAGACTTGACTAATGCAATCCTCCATTCCCAGGAATGAAGGAATTAAGTTTCATAAACCAAGAAAGCCACTATTTGTTTGAAGCACAACAGTAGGCCCTGCTTAGCAATGTGCTATCCTGAACACAGCACCATGATTTTCTTCTCTGACCACACTGATCACAAGGGGGGATTTAGGGCCTCCCTCATGAGCTTTTCGTGTAGACATGTCAACCAATAACTGATTTTTTTTCTAATTATTATAGTTTTCACAGGCAATAAACTGGTTATAAGGTACCTAAGACTATTTTTAGTCCTTTTCCAAAGTAGAGACTGTAATCTCTTGGGGAAGAGGGGCAAGAGGAGACTGGGGAAGTGTCCAGAAGGACAAAGGAAAACTCCCTCATGGACATGTTGTAGCAAGAGATGCTGCTTTACCTCAGAGCATTCTGCCTAGCTGTGGGACATTCCTTTGAGGTTTGTATCCTTCAGCCCTCTGGAATAAGTTCGAATTCCTGTCTACTCCTCATCTCAAGATACTTCAGTGAAACACCATTAGCAAGGTGAGGGCTAAGAAGCGGAGCTGGCCAGCGGGAGCTGGTGGACGTGACTCACTGCTGAGTGGACCTGGCCCAAGCATGAGCAGTCTGGGAGAGAAGATACATGTGTGCAGCTCACCCCCTGAGACGGCACAGCTGCAGGCCTCATCACTTTTGGAACAGAACAGTTAAATTCCCCTACGTAATTTATGGTATGTCTATTCTGCAGGCCACACCGGAGAGTAGGATTAGCCCAAGGTAGCTGTAAAGGAGCCAATTCATGCACGAGACAGCATGACCACAGCAGGAAGCAACTCAGAGGTACAAGCTTTTCTTCTCAGAGGTGCAGAACAGCCTGAAATGCACTCCAGCCTTGCTTGTTTAAAAGCTATTTTGGGTATCTCTAAATTATTCTTCAGAAAGAGCATCCTTTTCTTCCCCCCGCCCCCAAGCTTTTACTCAAGCTCACAGACTGAAAAAAACCAACGCCAAACAAATGAATCAAACTGTGTTCTCTAGACTGGGTAGACAGGAAATAAGAGAGAGAGATTTATTGGTTTTAATTTTTAAATCTTGGGAGGTGCTCAAATCCTATGCTGATGGGACCATATAAGTAGCTAGATAGAGACAGTAAATATCAGGAGAAGCAATGATAAATCTCGCTCATGTTTTTATTGGGACAAATCCTGAGTTTATATAGCTGAATTATATGCCAAAAGATTTTAAAGTTGAATGTCTAGAAATAAGTACCTATATTCATACGGGAATCAGTGAGAACTGTGAATTCTCAGTACCTCTGAAAATTGCTTTCACATAGATAGAATTTATAGGACTACCTTCAGATATTGAGCTTTGAAAAATTTGGCCAGGTTTCCTACCTATTTATTGTTTCCTGGGCCAAAAAGAGTGATGAAAGTACCTGGTTTTTTATTATTATTTCCATATGCAATATATTTATAAGAATATTTATGCAAGGAATGTTACAGAAATTCCATGCTTTGTTTCCTTTGTGAAAGATACCTTCCTCATAAGAAACACATTATGCTTGGTCAAATATTTCTCTCTATGGGAGGATTAGATCCACAGAACTGTGGGGCTCTCATTTATCAGAAGCACTTAATTTATCACCTGGCTTTTATTAAAAAAAAAAAAAAAAAAAGAGAGATATCTATTCTGTTTGGACAGCCACTGTACACTGGATTTAGGAGATTAAGGTTTACTCTAGAAAAGTGTTATTGTGAGATAATGATATGAATACCATGACATCATTTCTGGCAATATAGTATCAGTGAGTGAAAGGAAAAAAACCCAACAAGCAGACAGCTTTCGGATAAAGGAAAAAAGTTCTATACTCCTTTCAAAATTTACTGTGTCTTAAGATTGTGTATGTCATATACGAGTCTAGAAAAAAGAATAGACAAAACAACAATAAATTCTTCAGAGGGCATTATTTGAAAACATATTGATGTTTCTAAGTGTGGGAGAAAGAGGAATTTCGGGTAGATTAATGAGGAGCCAGTGGGCTTGGATATATTTTATTATTTACCAGAAAGCTAAGTATTTCCAACTTTTACTTTAAATCTTTGTATGGATACAGTACTTAAGATTTTAAAAAAAAACAAAAACCAAAAAAAAATTATATGTCTTTTTTTGACCAGCTGTATGACCTTGTTCTAGCTTGCATGACATTGTGGGAGGACATAGTTACTCAAAAATTAGTTCAGTATAATCACTATATTCTACCCCAAATCAGGACAAACTTTTGTTAAATTATTTTGCTTATTATACTTGACCGATTAATTTGCATGGAAGAAATAAATATGAACTACCTATAGCAAAGTATATTTAGTTACACAAGATTCTGTTCCAGTTAAAATTTTGGTTTACTTATTTTTGTCTTTGCTATAAATTTTTTATAACATTTTTCCTGCTGTGAAAATAATTTAGAATCGCTGCAGAAACAAGTGTCAGAATACTATCTGGTTTATCAATACTAAATTCCCCCTGCCAAGTTTGGTGTTTTATATTCATTGGATTTAAGGTGTATGAGATAGTGTCATAAACAGTACTGTTATTGGGTGGTCTTAACAGCAGAATGGTGAATGCGTATAAGGGGAAAAAAAAAAGTATGTATATTTTCCTGAGCTTTTGGACTGGAGATATACAAGTAACACTGTATCCTTACAAGATCTGAGAGGTATCATTCGTTCTAACTCTGGTGCTAAGAGGTGTAATAAGCATACTAAGAGGTATTCTATGCCCCAAAGTTTTTAAGAGAAAGTTTCGATATGAGATTTAATAGTTACAAACTCAAAGGCAAACTGGTTTTGCCAATTTCTTAGTTTCAATGTCTTAAGTACTAGATCACATTGTATACACTCTGTATCACAACACTGAGTTTTAGTTGCTGAGTTTCTGTTGTCATACCAGTTTGCATTATGTTCATAGATTTCACTAGATTTAGCTTTACATGTCTTTGCCTTGTCCCCTAAATGAGTCTGTCTTTGCCATCCTTGAGCTTAACAGCAGCCATGCAGTATGTCTATAAATTGTATTCTTTACAAGAAAAAAGCTGGAGATATAGCTCCATCCCTGCAGTTCAGTTGAGCTCTTTACTTGTAACTGATGAATTATATAATTTCTGTATCAAATTATTCTCCTATATCAAAATAATGTGAAAGGATTTTATATTTCCTACCATCTGTTTATCAATGTATTCACCCTGTATTTTAACGATCTTTGACACTTCCTTACATTCCTAGGATTAGTTTATATATTGCTTTGTCTTATGTTAATATTTGTAATCCTTTCCGTTATGTCAATTAACTGCTAGGACATCTATCTAGACACAGTGTACTCAAGTATAATAAAGAAAAGAAAAATACTTCAAGATGCTAACAAATTATAAACATGCGCAGATATAAACCAGATGTATGAGTGATAAACACAGAGATACAGAATTGTCACCACCCTTCAAAATCACAATTTAATATGTCTCCACCTTTGACCTGTGGTAACAAGCTTAACTAGGGCATAACAGACATGGGAGTCTAGCCTTGTGTTTTCTTATTGAGTTTTTTAAAAGTTTCTCTTTTTTTTTTTTTTCTTGTTGCTTCTTTAGTAGCAGCATCTCTCACACTATCCCTGAAAATGCTAACAAGAGTGGGGAAAAAGAAGTGGCTATGGAGTTGTGGTTGCCTGTTAGTAGTGCTCAAAGCAAACACATGCTTCAGGTTATGAAATGCAGAAATGCTCTCACTGCCACCCAGCCTTCTTCCTTCACTGACTATTTCACAGCTGTGTTTAGTGCTGGGGAATATATGTGCTCATATAAACCAAGAGCACACATAGGCCGAATAAATTTTATCTGTGCTATCTAGTAACAGCACAGTTCCTGAAAAGACCTGCAACTTTGGAAGAGTGATTAATTTCTAAAGACAATTTTGTCACCTTTGATTTGATAGCAGTGGAAGTACACTGATGTTTCTTTAGCAGTCCAAAGAAAACACATACCATTTAGTGAAAAAAGATATTTTTTTCTGTTTAATCTCTATGAAACAGTTATTATGAAACATGAAGTCAAGCAATATCATCTGGATTTCAGTTTTTTTTATAACTTTAAAATGAAAGCAGATTCTTTAAATCAAGATTGGTTAGTGTTTTGTTTTGTTTTCTTTCCCCTGGAAGATGTATTATTGCATAGTGGTTTTCAACCTGTACCCCCTGTGTCCCTGGTGTTCCAAGGAAAAATCATAAGGGTTGAGAAAGGGTGATTAAAGACAGCAAAACCAACTCTCAGAGGGCTTTACTTCACTGTACTTCTGCTGTAGTCACTGGGGTCTGAGTCAAAAAAGATGTCCAAGTTTTAGTTCAAGCAAGAATGTTAACCAGAAGTCTTAAGGTCTCTGTTGAGCAGGCTGGAGATTCAGTACCTTCCTTCTGACCTTTTAGGCTGTGAGACTTGGCTGTGCTTCACATGACCTTGGACCAAATTTCAAGCATAGCAGTTCATACTTCTACAAGGAAATCATGGAATTGACGCATCTAATATAGGTTTTCTCAAAAGTGAGAAAACGATAAAAGCTTTTTATTTTTTTTATCGGAGCTTAGCAATGGGATATTTTTTTTATCGGAGCTTAGCAATGGGATAGTCTGGTTGTAGTTTTGGATACATCTGTGAAGGATGTGTATTAATATGAATTATGAATTGAAAACAAAAAACCCTACTGTGAGCTAAGGACAGTATGGTTAATATACATGTAATTCATCCAGTCAGTGCTATAAATAAATACAGTACAAAATAATTCTATGAAAGTAAAAAAGCTGAGCACAATTATACTTGAAAAAATTAGTCTTGGATCAACTGTTTGATGAGCCTGTTCAAAAGAGTCGAACTCAATCTCAAATTCTGCTTTGAATGTTGAAGACAATGAGTGAATTCAAATCTCAGTCTAACAGTGACTGAGTTTTATGTGAAATGCAAAGAAAAAAAAAACCACTAATAATTTTCAGAGAAAGTTGCTAAGTATTAGCCAAATGTGAGTGTTATTAGCCAGTCACATTTAAAGGAGGTAAATCCTTTAAAGGCTAGAAAGGATTCCCATCTCTGAATACTTGTATTATATAGATGCATTTGCATTTAGGACTTAAATCCTCAAGAGGCAAACAGAGAATTTCAGATGTATGACTGACCTTAACATTTCTTATTTAAATATCCCATTGCTTAGCAGGCTGGCCATTGTACACTGTTTTATTTACTAGCAGAGACATCACCATAGTGTCTGGTGCCTATATGTCTGGATGAAGTGGCAAATTTAAGCTGGAACTCCTGAACTGAATCTAGATGCTGTCAGCATCAAGAGGCTGCCAACACAGGCATTGCATATCAAAGACAGGATTAGCTGCAATTTCAAAAAATCAACAAAAATGCTACAACTTTTAATCCTTTAAAGGACGGCTGTATCATGTCACCCAGTGCAGACTGCACATATCTATTGTTCAGAGGATATTATGTAAACTGCCAAAGTCCCCGTAACACCAGGGATAGTTAAATGTGTAAACAGAAATAATTCTATATTTAAACATTATAGTTCTTCTGGTTGTTAAACTATCATTAGAACAGGATGGAAACTGGCTTACAAGCTCCACTGTTGTATTTCTACACTGTGGGTGGTAGAAGCCAAGCCATTTTAAGACAATAAAATTTCTTTGTCAAATATACTGTAGATGACTGTTTATACATAGCAAGATTTGCCTCTCACCTTCTGAACCTTCAGGATAGAGCACGGATGAAATGGATATGTTGTTTTTAGTTGTTGTAGCAGCCTGGAAAGTCAGGACTTGAATCTGCTGACATGGCTGTGGTTATTTGCCAGTTCTTTCCCTCTGATGGAGAATTAGGCCTACTTTCTTCCTGACTGCATAAGACATGCTGAAAGATGTCTCCTTTAAGACTACAGAGTGAGAAAATGAAAAGCTGGATCCCTGCATGGACATACAGATTCTCTGTTGTCTAAAAATAATATCAGTTCTTGAGAAAATTTTTTGCTATATAAAAGAAGTTAGCAATCTATTGAAAATACTGTTAGTGTGATGACAGTATTCAGCATGTTTCTGTGGTCCCCAAATAAATGTGATATTTACCACAAAATTTAAACTTTAATTAAAAGCAAAATTGATCAATATATACTGACAAAATCTAATTCTATTAGTAAGATATAAAGTCCAAAATCCAAGAAAATTTCAACTGTCATTTATCAACGCTTAGATAGTAGGCTGAGACCCTTTGAAGAACTGGGGTCCCAAATCCACAGAAGGATTCACAGAAGACAATTACCCTACTGTCATTTAAAATAGTTGCGTTTTAATAGGAATCAAACACGCATCCTTTTGGATTTGGGCCAAACTACCTTCACAGTTAGTCACAGCAGTTGAATCTCAAATTCACAGAGATGTGCCACCTTGCTGTGCAATCCTTGCAGAGCTGCCTTTTGAAGACCATTCAGGAAAAGAGAAACATCAGCAGAAATCCAGCTCAGATGTGCCCACAGCAACACAATGCATGGGTTCTGATTCCTTCCCTCTTGGTGGGCAGCCTAACAGGATATAGGAAATAGGAGTAGAGAAATTTCTCTTGCGGGAAGGGAATTGCAATTAAGTTTTGAAAGTGCAGGCCAGGATGTTTATTTTAAAACGTTATCAACCCGCCACTTTATTTTGTAATAGCCTGGTGTTTAGTGTCCTTATCCAGCACTGAGACAACAAATTGATGCCCTCCTGGCCAAATTGTTGGAAAATGTGCTGATGTTTAGGGGCTGTTCTGAATGGGGGCATTCTGCTGTGCTGGGTGGGGCACTCTGCAGGAAGGATTACGGGATTCGTGATGTCAGAAGAACAGCTAAGAGGTCACAGATATGGGAAAAAGCAATCCTGGACACCTGTCTCAGCTCACAGATTTATCTTTGCTCTTTTCCTCCCCGCCCCACCCCCTACTCCCCAATAACTGTGTAATGTAAAATACCAGCAATAATTGATTATAAAGCATTTGGAGACATTATAGTATTTTGGGGTTTATATGCTGGATCCAATGGAGAAACATGGAAGTTCTCTTTCTGGAGTTATTTATTCATGAAAAACAAGGAATAAAGTTTTATTTTAAGGAATGTTTTGGGAAAACATATAATAGATCCTGTATTTTTCTTATAGGCATAATTCTGCTTCCCTGACAGGAGCAGTATTATTCAAACAGGGAACTGTTTAAAATAGAATTTACAGTACATTTCAATTCATTTCAGTGTTTATTTTTGATAGCTTTAAATATACAACTGACATACCTAATTTAGACTCTAGCCTGGCAGATTCAGTACTTGGGAGGTTTCTGTGATCTATTTAAGTCTATTTATAAAAGGCAAATATCCATTCCACTGCTATATCTAAGGTAACATAAATACCATCATTAAAAAAAGAGTGAGCCAGGGTTTGAAGAAAGCACATCAGGTCCTTTCTTGATACATATCCTGGAAGACACACATAATCACTGAATAAAGACACACTGGTTATCATACAAATTATCCATATCTATTTTTGGTGAAGTCTTTTGTTAATATCTGAATATTTCTGAAAAATCAACACATTTCTTATGTGAAGTATGAAATCAGGCCAGGGCAAGTTTGCTTACTGAAGAGAAATATGGATTAATGTATCTGTGAATTGATATGTACAATTAAATGAAGCTTATTATCTGTTTTCAGCTTTGTCATGATGTATTTTTGGTTGCATCAAATTTATGACCTGATCATTTGGCAACAATTTATTATTGCAACAGGTATTTATTGAATTCATGCTCTCATAAAGTTCAGCACATGTAAGATCAGATTGCTCTCATTTTAAGACTGCATTGTTAAAATTCTTAAACACATTTGAAAGAAAACTAAATCATATTCAATCAGTGAAAGATCTTCTTTATCATTCCTATCTTTGCTTCCTAAAATAATTTACAAATTACATCTAGTCAGTCTTCATCTAATCTACAACAGCAACTTATAATTGCTGAAAACATTACCAGCAAGTTTTCAGTTACTGTGTATGGAGATGTCTATTTAGATAGGGGAAAGTCCTCAACATTTCCACTCAAGTGAAACTGATTCTAGTTTGTGGGTTTTTATTTGATTGGTTGTGGGTTGAGTTGTTTTTTGGGGGGGAGGGGTCTTCTGAATTCTTTTATAAAATGAAGAGTAGGAATGAAAATATGATTATCACATGTTGATTTATCAACCTATCTGATTGATCTCAGCATTATTTGTTGACTGTGCTGTGTACAAAATGGTCAATGAGCTGGAAGAAAACATTTATTTGTACTGCTCCATTAATTTGTACTAAATTCAACACATCCCAAAGCTAGCATCAACATTATTGGATCCAAATTAGGCAAGGCTATAAAGATCACTTTAAAGGTCATGTAAAGACATTTGATTGTAGGTTATTTGGTTTTGTTTCTCTGAATGCAAGGTGGTCACTCAAAGTTTAGGATAGATACAAAGGCTGAGGTACCAGGCTGCTGTTTTTCTGGCATGCAAAGAAGCTAAGCCAAAAATACTTATGACTTTTTCATGGTGTTGTGGTACCAGGACACACGGTTAGCAAGGAGAAGGTACTTTATGCAAATTCACATTTGTCTGAGGTGAACTGGTAGCTGAACAGGCTTCTTTTTTTATAGAATCATAGAATGGTTTGGGTTGGAAGGGACCTTAAAGATCATCTGGTTCCAACCCCCCTGCCATGGGCAGGGACACCTTCCACCAGACCAGGCTGCTCAGGGCCCCGTCCAACCTGGCCTTGAACACTTCCAGGGATGGGGCATCCACAGCTCCTCTGGGCAACCTGTTCCAGTGTCTCACCACCCTTACAGTGAAGAATTTCTTCCTTATATCTAATCTAAATCTACCCCCTTTCAGTTTAGAGCCATTACCTCTTGTCCTATCACTACATGCCCTTGTAAAAATTCCCACTCCAGCTTTCTTGTAGGCCCCCTTCAGGTACTGGAAGGCTGCTATAAGGTGTCCCCAGAGCCTTCTCTTCTCCCAGATGAACAACCCCAACTCTCTCAGCCTTTCTTCACAGGAGAGGTGCTCCAGCCCTCTCATCTTCGTGGCCCTCCTCTGGATAGATCCATGTACTTCTTATGTTGGGGGCCCCCAAACAGAACACTCCAGGTGAGGTCTCATGAGAGCGGAGTAGAGGAGGAGAATCTCTCTTGACCTGCTGGTCATGCTTCTTGTGATGCAGCCTAGGATATGGTTGGCTTTCTAGGCTGCAAGTGTACATTGTTGCATCATGTTGAGCTTCTCATCAACCAACACTCCCAAGTTCTTCTCCTCAGGGCTGCTCTTGGCTTGAAATTTCTGAAGTTCATCTAGGCTTCATTTTAAGTACCTAAAATCAGTTTTAAGTGCAGGCAATGATCATCACGTATCTGGCTGGAGTGTCTTTGCCAGTCTAGCAGCACGTATGTGGTGTCCATGCCCAGGCATTGGCAGTGAGGTGTTGCAGGGGGGCCCCTCTGCAGAGAGGCCGGGGTTGTCCCATGCCAGACACAGCTGGTTCCAGCCAGCTCCAAAAGACCCACCCGGACATAGCTGAGCCCCTCACCCAAGTTGGCGGTGCCTCTGTGAAAACATGTTCAAGAAAGGGCAAAAAATGCCATAAAGGCAGAGGAGGAGGAAGCAAAAAGAGTGAGAAACAACAGAGGGAACACCAAGGTCAGAGGAGGCAGGGGAGGAGGTGCTCCATGGCACGAGTGCAGGTGTCCACTGTGGAAGACCCCACCTACAGCAGCTGAATGTTTCCTGGAAGACTGCAGCCTGTGGAGAAGCAGAGGAAATGTGTGAAGAGGAAGGAGAGGCAGAGAGAAACCATTAGGTACTGACCATAACCCTCTGTTCCCCATTACCTTGTGCTGTTTGGAGGCAGGTGGAGGAGACAGGAATGAAGTGAAGTTGAACTTTGGGAAGGGGGCAGAAAAGTGTTAGTTTAATGTTTGTCTTTTCACTACCCAAGTCTATTTTAATTGGCAGTAAAGTTAATTTTCCCCAGGTCAAGTCTGTTTCGCCCATGACAGTAACTGGTAAGCGATCTCCCTGTCTTTATCTCGACCCATGGGTTTTCTCTTCCCTGTTCTTCCTATTTTCCCCCCCTCCTGCTGAGGGGGAAAGTGAGCGAGCAGCTGGGTGGGAGTTTGGCTGTTAGCCAAAGCTAACCCACCACATAGAGAAACAGAGATGACTGACTTGTATGCCTAGTCAGCATCTGAGAGATGACAATGGCAGTCTGACATAACAGAAAGATTCTGTGGACTTGGAGGGACTGTGACAAGATTAAATCAATGAGTGAAAGATCTCAGATTAAAAAAAGGCTTTCCTCCTACAAGCACACATTTACTTAAGATTTCAGTGCTTATCACCAGAATACAAATTTGTCAAAGTTTGAAGAACGCTAATAAATAGAGCTCCAGAGACTTCAATCCTATTCCCAGCTGTGCCAGGCAGCTATTTTAGCAACCTGGGCAAATCATTTGATTCTTCCTTCAAACAGTTTGCTGAGAGTAGTCAGACTGTTTTAAACCACTGCTTAAAAATGCTTACAAAAACAAGTCAAGGTTTCATACATGGAAGTGTAGCAATATTATAAGTTAAATACAGGTTGTTATGCCTCTGCTTCCCCTGCAAGACTTTGTCTGTTTAGTCTATTTAGCTTATATGCCCTTGAGGAGGGGTTGTCTGTATATAGTGTTTAGAACAATGATATTTAATCCCACTGTATTACTATGCATAGTTTTAACTATAGGAATGGTCTCAGAGAGGCCATTTGCAAATCCATTTACAGAATGCTAAGCATGAGCACAAACATTTATGGGACTTGAGCCTCCAAATGCCTGAAAAGGCAATGTAAAATGAAAAAAATTTGGAATGGCTGTCCTGAAGTTAGCTGGGGTTGGTTCTGCGTTACAGCAAGGACGAAAATGGTTTTTATAATGAATCAAAAAATCAGGTCTATCTTGAATTGCTAGCCATATGAATGTTTATTAAGTCACAAGTTCATGGGTTACAGAATCATATGGAGGTTTTTGGATGTGTTTGCTTTTCATGGTATTCGAGCACATAACAAGGGGCTGCTGAGCACTGCTTTCAATAAGCAGTTTAAGGTAAATCCCATTAAGGTCCAAACACAAGACTTTTCAATTAACACACCTCTGCACGCTAAGGCATCTTTGAAAATGGATTTTGCATAGGGTTTATCACCATTTTTTGCTTTCCTTTCATATACAGTCACTGACTAGTCACAGAAACTTAGCTCAATGTTATTTTCCATTTGCTTGTGTTTAATTCAGCTGTTATACTCAAAAAGTTTTGTTGCTGAAACAAAGGTGATTCTGAAATACAGCATTTACAGGAAAGTTGTTCTGTCTTTGATTTCTGACAGTTGGCTATACACAGATGTATAACAGGAATCATCCATTTTAGGAAGTGTTCCTTATAATTTTGGGAAGGTAAACTTCCATTTAAGTCAGAATTACGATCTTGTGTGTTTTTTCACTTTCCTGAATAAAATCCTTTGATAAGCCTTTATCGGGAGAGGTGTCACTGATTTCATTGTGAGCTGGGCAGAAGGCACTGCAGACCAAGAGTGATTAGACTGGGAGGTGAGAAGTATGGCACTGCTGGTAACGTGGCACTTGCTTGTAGATACTGTTCAGTGTGTCAGAGGTGAAAACAAATGCTGTGCTGAGAAATACAAACCAGATTTCCTTTTGTTGGCCTAAGGATAGGAAGTGGAGGGAAGAAGAGAGAGGGGGAATACTGTAAATTAAGGCTGAAGTGAATTTTCCACAATAAGACTACTATATGAGCTAGTATAAGCTCCCTGAGGGTGAAATTCACTCTTGTGTACTGGGATAACACATTCAACTGGGGTTGAATTTAAAATCTCTTTTGAAGACTTTAGGGCAGCTACAGCTCTGTTCATATAATCCACTGGCTAGTAGCCCTCACTTCCTTCTCTGTACCTGATTTACAGTGCTGAATCCCCATGTGTTTGATGGCCACTTGTCAAGGTAGCAAATTCAGCACATTAAGAACTAGAAAAAAATATGCTCTGTAGCTTGAGCCAAATACTGAATCTTTATTTGTTGAGATGTTACAAATCTATATCCTTTGTGCATACTGAAGTGGGGTTGGTGCTGAGCTTGCTTTCTCAGCAAACTACATGAGCATTTTCAAAGACTGAAAAATTAATGGAAAAGGCACAACTAGAAAAACCTAGCAATACAAAAGCAGAGCAAGAGGGGAAATTGAAAGAAACTTTTATCATTTGTTAATATAATGCATTAAACTCTGTCTCTTGCAGCAGAAAATCCCCACTAGAACCTGTTGTATGGGCTCAGTAAAACAAAAGAATTTGGTTAAATATTTATTTTTGTTCCTATTTTTTCATTGCAGTGAGCCATTAGAGACATATTTCCCCTTTTAAAGAAAAAAATAGATTTTTTTAATAGTGAACTTTATGTATACTTTCCCAATGTTATTATGTTAAAACAAATTGAATAATAAGGACAGTTTCTGTGGCCAAGTCTTGAGTAAACAGAGCAATTTTATTTACTGTTTATAACATCTCCATGGACTTGATTCTGAAAGCATAAATGACAATTCTTAATACCACTATAGATTTCAATGAGGAGATATTAATCAGCCTGAATAAAAAGAACTAAAATCGACATTCTTAATTGCGTTTGCGATATAAGAAGATGCTGTGTGATCTAAACTATAACATATATCTTTAAATTAGCTCTAAACCCATGCCAGACTTGGTTTTCCTTCCACTGCTTCCCTAACAGTTAGAATTCATGACCTATTCTCCCTGTGAAAGGCTAATGGATGTTTTAAATTCCTTTAACACCAAACTCACAGTTTGAGGAATAAACGCTAGTGGGCTGAATGATTCTTAATGCTTCCTTCCTTCCTTCTCCCTATCTGGTCACCTAATGTCTTTATTTCTTGGTCTCCTTGTTTTATCTCTTCCTCCTCAGTTGTGTAGGTTGCCATCCTCTTGGCATTGCCCTTTAATTTATTACGTAATTGAAGGGAAGGTTTCCCCCTTTATAGCTGCTGTCTGTCCTCCCTTTCTTTTTTTCAAAGACAGCTCAATTCCAGAATGCAGGTGTTTGGTTTTTATTTGCCTTTATCTCCATTGTCACAGTAAGATTAATGAGAGCGCCACTTAGTAAGGTTTTCCAGGTAGGAAAGTACTTACTAAAAGGGAATGACAAATATTTTAAATTCATTACCTTATTATTTAGTGTCACAATACCATTCAAATGTGACAGCTAACATCAAGACACTATTGTTCTAGAAGATGTGTGCTTCAGTGATGTGAAAGTATCTTTTGTTATAGTGATTCACCTCTGTTTTAAACTCAGCTGTACAAGGACTTTCGACTCTGATACAAACTAAGGCATTGCTAAAGAATAATGTCAAGTGATTTGTACTACTGCTTTATTTCTCATCCCACTGAGACTTTTTTCCTGTACATATACCCTATTGTTCTGATCTATGTTTTAGTGATTTCTTATGTATTCTGGATAAAAAAAAAGCAAAAAAAATAATTGTCTAAATGACACCAAATCAAGATGGTTCTACCCTGAAGAGGCTAAATAGTTTATAGGATCATGTTCTCTTTCCTTTGTTTTCTTCCAGGCCCTGTTTTAGGCTCATGTCCCTTCTCCCTTTGCCCTTTTTTTTAATATAGAATAGAATAGAATAGAATAGAATAGAATAGAATAGAATAGAATAGAATAGAATAGAATAGAATAGAATAGAATAGAATAGAATAGAATAGAATCATTAAGGTTGGAAAAGACCTCTAAGATCATCTAGTCCAACCGTCAACCTAACACCACCATGCCTACTAAACCATGTCCCGAAGTGCCACGTCTACATCTTTTTTTGAACACCTCCAGGGATGGTGACTCCCCCACCTCTCTGGGCAGCCTGTTCCAATGCTTGACTACCCTTTCTGTGAAGAAATTTTTCCTAATATCCAATCTAAACCTCCCCTGGGGCAGCTTGAGCACATTTCCTCTCATCCTATCACTACCTACTTGGCAAAAGAGACGAACACCCACCTCACTACAACCTCCTTTCAGGTAGTTGTAGAGAGCGATAAGGTCTCCCCTCAGCCTCCTCTTCTCTAGATTAAACAACCCCAGTTCCCTCAGCTGATCCTCATAAGCCCTGTGCTCCAGACCCTTCACCAGCTTCGTTGCCCTTCTCTGGACACCCTCCAGCACCTCAATGTCTTTCTTCTATTGAGGGGCCCAAAACTGGACACAGTATTCCAGGTGCGGCCTCACCAGCGCCGAGTACAGGGGGACAATCACCTCCGTGCTCCTGCTGGCCACACTATTCCTGACACAAGCCAGGATGCTGTTGGCCTTCTTGGCCACCTGGGCACACTGCTGGCTCATGTTCAGCCGGCTGTCGACCAACACCCCCAGGTCCTTTTTGGCCAGGCAGCTTTGCAGCCACTTTTCCCCAAACCTATAGCGTTGCATGGGGTTGTTGTGACTCAGGTGCAGGACCCAGCACTTGGCCTGGTTAAGCCTCATGCAACTGGCCTGGGCCCATTGATCCAGCCTGTCCACATCCCTCTGCAGAGCCTTCCTACCCTCGAGCAGATCGACATTCCCACCCAATTTGGTGTCATCTGCAAACTTACTGAGGACGCACTCAATCCCCTCATCCAGATCGTTGATAAAGATATTAAACAAGACGGGCCCCAAAACAGAGCCCTGGGGAACATCGCTTGTGACCGGTCACCAACTGGATTTAACTCTGCTCACCACAACTCTCTGGGCTTAGCCATCCAGCCAGTTTTTTACCCAGCAAAGAGTACACCAGCCATGAGCTGCCAGCTTCTCTAGAATGCTGTGAGAGACAGTGTCAAAGGCTTTACTGAAGTCCAGGTAGATGACACCCACAGCGTTTCCCTCATCCACTAGGTGGGTCATCAGGTCATAGAAGGAGATCAGGTTGGTCAAGCAGGACCTACCCTTCATGAACCCATGCTGGCTGGGCCCAATCCCCTGGTTGACCTGTACATGCCTGATGAGTGTACTCAATATAGTGACTAATTGTCAAGTGGAGGCATTCAGCTAGTACATCCAGACAACTAAACCCATAAACCTGCAGAACACCCTTATGGTAAAAGGAAAGTAGACTCATCCATCAGAGATAGATCCAGCCTGAAGGAAGCTGGGTATGCCATTTCCTACAGAAGGGATCTAACCTTGTCTTGCTAAAAAGGGAGGCAAAACTATCATTACCTTTTTCTCCATGTCTGGTTGTCACAGTTCAACCCCAGCCAACAACTAAGCACCACACAGCCGCTCGCTCACTTCCCCGTAGTGGGATGAGGTAAAGAATCAGAAGAGTGAAAGTGAGAAAACTCATAAGTTGAGATAAAGACAGTTTAATAAGGAAAACACAGCCAGGACACTGGTTGTAAGAGAAATCAAGTTGTTGCTGCACTTTTCATTGAGCTTGGTTCTGTTGACACAGAATGGATTTACTTTGTGCACAGTTATTTGTTTGAACAGTTTGGTAAATACATTTGTAAGGTCAAGTATCTGAGCAGTTACACAGAATTTTCAGTTCCACTGTAGTGCACTTTAGCAAGTTAAATTGTTTGGGAGAAGTAAAGAGATCTTTTTCTTAAATCATTTAAATACAACATTTTCTCAAGACACCTTACATCTTTGAAGGCGTAAACTGTGTCCACTCTTCTCAGTAGTCTGGTGATCACTTAAATGACAACATTAAACTTCTTACTGCTGACATTCAGCTAATGATTCTGAGTATCCCCAACTTAATGTAGTGCCCATAGCTTCTACAGTGCCACTGGGAGTTTTCTATGACAGAATTCTGAAATGTTTTTGCATGTATGGCTGTGTTTCAGAAATCTAATTTAATATCACCATGACCACCACCTAAGTTCTAGACTTCTAGAGTGTATTTTTTATTTCTTAAAATTTTAATTTAAAAATGATGAGTGTGCTGCTACTGTGGAATGTTGTAGAATTTCTAGTACACTGGAGTCACATAAATAAGTTAAACTTTCTGTTTAACATCTTGTTCATAAGTGCCTACTCATTTGTCTAATTTTTTATACGTACTTTAACTTATAATTTATCCAGAACACTTGCAATACTAATCCCATATACTTAGAGGTTGTTCTGAATAGGAGGCATGATCTTCAGAAACAGATGTAAAGAAACACAATTTACCATGTATTTATTTCATATTTTCTGAAAAATGTGTGTGCATTATCCATTTAATTGGATATCAAAGTTCCCAGACTTTTCTGAGGAAATTCTCAGATTTGTTGTGATTCGATTTTGTATTAAAAACATCTAAGATATGCACTTGCAATACTTGGGGTATTTTCATTCTATTTCCTTTAACTACCTCCTTTTATATACTAATTGGAACTTTTGAAAGGTTAACAATAGTAGACACTAAAAACTGTTTTAGGGATTAAAATATCAATTAGAGATGGATGTGTAATAATTGGAAACAGCTTCTCAGGTGGTGAATGAATCCTGTTTCTCCTTTGCATCTCTTAAGGATTTGCTGGCAAACTTCTCTCTGATTAATGTAGCCTTTTTCTAATGGGTATTTTATGGCCTAGGCAAACCATCATGGTAATTAGCTTAGAATTTAAGGCTGAAAGAAGTGTATTGTTTTTGTGAGGAGCCCAAGAACCAAAATAATTGGATTAAAAAGATGTTTTTCAAACACTGAGTTATGTTAAATACTGTGCTGTGAGAATGATACAGGACTCATTCTGACTACCCAGAGAGAATTAAAACTGAGAACCTTACTCTCTGTGATGTTATTATTTGGAGCTGGGGAATCCAGTTGAAAGGATATAGCTGCAATTGAATGTGATTAACCTGACATATCAAGTCATTGGATAATTGTAGAGCTTGCAAGACGCTGCTCTTATGGTGTTGATATACACTGGCCTCTGGGAGCACTGATTGAAGAGGGATGATGAGAGTAAAATAGATTCGGATAAAATTAGAGACAACTGGGGCAAATAGATGCGGATTTTCTCATTTTAACACAAAAGAAACTTAGCTTAGGTGAAATGGAATCTGGCTGTAATATGCTGAAAAGCTACTTATCACAACTCCCTCTGGTATATGCAACAAACATATGGAACAAGGTTGAGGCTTAACCAGTCTACCCAAGTTCGTATCACAGATTCATTATTTTCTGCATTAGAGAGAGAGAGAATGTCAAGATCAAAAGCTAAGCTCTGATTAGCTGGCAAACGTGCAGTGTTGTAGTACAGAACACGCATTCATGTATAACTACTTTGCTGTATTTGGAAATCAATTTGTTTCATTCCTGTTGAGGAAGTACTATAGTATCAGTTCACAAGAATGAAAGGCTTCAGTTTGGTGGCTGGTCATATGATTCTGAAGTCTTGTTCATCACCCATACCTCCCACAGAGCATATGTCAACTCCGCTGCTGTAATCCTGTTTTACTCAGAGATTACTCCAATGTTGATTCAAAGATACTAGCTCCATGCACACCATTTACCTAAGGATGGAACAATCCAATGTTCATCAAAAGAGGTGAATAATTTGATAGTGAAGATACAAGCTACTGATATCGCTACATATGCACAGCTCTAGTTCAGTGAATGGAAGTTGTACTTTTGAAGTAAAAGCGAATTAAATTTGGGTCTCTATTTATAATACAAACTTTACAGTTATTTATGCAACACTATAAAAACCAATATTAACTCCCCCTATTAACTTTCCTAAGTGTTTTTAAGGATCTGTGTCCAAGTCATTGATGTTTTTTATTTAAGTAACACATTATGAATTGCCCACAGTCAATTAATGATGACAAATTTAGATTAATGACATCATACAAACTGCTCAGTGTTAAAGAACAAAATTACATTATTCTGATAATCAGAAATTGTATCATGCTACTTTTTCCTTTTCCAGACCATTGCATCTGAGAGACTAGATTCCACTAAAAACCAAAATCAGAGTTTGGCCTGATTTCATAGCCAGGTGTCATAGTGTTATTTCATCCAAACAGGCAAATCATTTGAATTCAGGATTAAAGAATCACGGTGTAGAATCATAGAATCATTTAGGTTAGAAAGGACCTTTAAGATCATCAAGTCCAACAGTAATCATTGAGTCCAAGCGTGTACAAGTATGATAAACTGTCATGGTAAATTTTAAAGTGTAAACAGACCCTGGGAAGCCACCTGGGCTAACACTTGCTTAATTCAAATTAATAGTGATTGCAAGTTTCATTTTATTATTTCACCTCAGAATAAAAGTCAAGATTTTATTCTTATTTGCATTTCGACACGGTGCCTCCTGCCATTTGCAGTGCAGTAAAGGCTATAGACCATTAGATGGTAATGTCATATATTGTATTAAATGTTCTACATATATTGTATTAAATGTTCTAATATGACAATATTCCTCCTAAGGTGGAGACTTTATATGCAAGGGTTGTAGGAAGCTCATTCTATACGTTGATGTTGATAATCTAGAGTACAGAAAAGAAAAATGAAATTCAACCTATTTTCTTGTAACAAAAATTGCAGATGACAGTATAGCAAGGTAGTTTTTTGTATGTTTTATTCTTTACAGGCATGCACATAAACATACTCTTTCACCCAGACATTTCAAAACTAAAATTAAAATTAGTTTTTATGTCTGGAACTTTCTGCAACTTTCTAACAGGTGCCAATCTTAGCAAGTGGTCACGGATTTCTGTCAGAGCGGGCATCAACAGCCTGTAAAAAACCAGGAGATACTACATCTGCCAGTTAACTGCAGTTCACTGTCTTGTCAGAAGCAGTCTCAACTAAAATAATTATAACCAAAACTTAGCCCTATGAACAATACCCTAAATTGCTGATGACCACAAGCTGGGAGACTACAAAGGGAAGGGTCATTCAATAGTTTCCATATTTTCTATGAACTTTCTGTATTTCTTTGATGGACATAGGATGACCCTTCAATCACCGATTAGAACTCAAGCCATGAGCTGCCAGCTTCCCAAGGAGAATATTATGGGAGACAGTGTCAAAAGCTTTGCTAAAGTCCAGGTAAATGACATCCACAGCCTTTCCTTCATCCACCAGGCGGGTCACCAGGTCATAGAAGGAGATCAGGTTGGTCAAGCAGGACCTGCCTTTCACAAACCCATGCTGGCTGGGCCTGATCCCCTTTTTGATCTGCACTTGCCTGTTGAGTTCACTCAATATGAACCTCTCCATAATCTTTCCCAGCACCGAGGTCAGGCTGACAGGCCTGTAGTTTCCCAGGTCCTCCTTCCGGCCCTTCTTGTAGATGAGCATTGCACTGGCAAGCCTCCAGTCATCAGGGACCTCCCCTGTTAACCAGGACTACTGATAGATGATGGAAAGTGGCTTGGAAAGCTCCTCTGCCAGCTCCCTCAGTACCCTTGGGTGGATCCCATCTGGCCCCATAGACTTGTGAGCATCCAGGTGGCATAGCAGGTCGTTAACTGCTTCCTCCTGGACTATGAGGGCTCCATTCTGCTCCCCATCCCTGTCTTCCAGCTCATGGGCCTGAGTACCCTGGGGATAACTGGTCTGGCTGTTAAACACAGAGGCAAAGAAGGCGTTAAGTACCTCAGCCTTTTCCTTGTCCTCGGTGACAATGTTCCCCACCACATCCAGCAAAGGATGGAGATCCTCCTTGGCCCTCCTTTTATTGCTGATGTACTTATAAAAGCATTTTTTATTATCTTTTACAGCACTGGCCAGATTGAGTTCTAGCTGGGCTTTTGCCTTTCTAATTTCCTCCCTGCATGACCTAACAAGATCCCTGTACTCCTCCTGAGTTGCCCACCCCTTCTTCCAAAGTCGGTAGACTCTCCTTTTTTCCCCTGAGTCCCCGCAAAAGCTCCCTATTTAGCCAGGCCGGTCGTTTTCCCCGTCTTACAGCACGTGGGGACAGCCCGCTCCTGTGCCCTTAAGACTTCCTTCTTGAAGAAGGCCCAGCCTTCCTGGACCCCTTTGCCTTTCAGGACTGCCTCCCAAGGGACTTTCCCAACCAGCGCCCTGAAGAGGCCAAAGTCTGCCCTACGGAAGTCCATAGTAACAGTTTTGCTGCCCCTCCGCTTAGCATCACCCAGAATCGAGAACTTTATCATATCGTGGTTGCTAAGCCCAAGACGGCCTCCGACCTCAACATTTCCCACAAGCCCTTCTCTATTAGTAAACAGCAGGTCAAGCAAGGCACCTCCCCTGGTAGGCTCGCTTACCAGCTATGTCAGGAAGTTATCCCCCACATGCTCTAGGAACTTCCGAGACTGTTGCCTCTCTGCTGTGTTGTATTTCCAGCAGATGTCCGGCAAGTTGAAGTCCCCCATGAGAACAAGGGCTGGCGACTGCGAGACTTCTGCCAGCTGCTTATAGAATGCCTCATCTACCTCTACATCCTGGTTGGGTGGTCTATAGCAGACTCCCAACAGGACATCTGCCTTGCTGGCCTTTCCCCTCATCCTTACCCATAAGCACTCAACCTTGTCATCACCACTGTCGAGCTCTATACAGTCAAAACACTCCCTAACATACAGAGCCACCCCACTGCCTCTCCTTCCCTGCCTATCCCTTCTGAAGAGCTTATAGCCATCCAGTGCAGCACTCCAGTCATGAGAGTCGTCTCACCACGTTTCTGTGATGGCGACTAAGTCGTAGCTATCCTGCTGCACAATGGCTTCCAACTCCCCCTGTTTGTTGCCCATGCTACGTGCATTGGTGTAGATGCACTTCAGCCGGGCTATCGATTTCACCCCCAATGTTGCCATGCCGCCCCCGGGCTCCTCACTAGCGGGCCCGTGTATATCCCCTTCCCCCTTCAAACCTAGTTTAAAGCCCTCTCAGCGAGTCCCGCCAACTCATGGGCGAGAATCCTTTTCCCCTTTGGAGACAGCTGATCTCCATCAGGCGCCAGCAGGCCCGGTGCCGTGTAAACCTCCCCGTGATTGAAAAACCCAAAATTCCACCGATGGCACCAGCCTCTGAGCCACCTGCTAATCAGGTGAGTTTTCCCATTCCTTTCAGCACTGTTAGCTGCCACTGACGGGATTGAGGAAAACACCGCCTGCGCTCCCGATCCTGCGAGCAATCGCCCCAGTGCCCTGAAGTCCCTCTTCATTGCCTTAGGACTTCTCTCTGCAATCTCACCACTGCCCACCTGTACAGCCAGCAACGGGCAACAATGGGAGGGCCTCACGAGGCCGGGCAGTGTCCTGGTAACGTCCCTAACCCGGGCCCCAGGGAGGCAGCAGGCTTCCCTGCGGGATGGCTCCGGGCAGCAGATCGGGCCCTCAGTTCCCCGCAGGAGGGAATCCCCCACCACAATTACCCTCCTTTTTTCCTTAACAGGGGCAGTCGTAATCCGTGGGGTGACTGACCGGCCCTCGGCACCCCCTGGCTGGGCCTTCGCCTTCACCTCCCTCCCCGCTCGCCTGGCCCTCAGCTCCCAGAGCCCCGTATCTGCTGTGTGGGGGCAGCTGCGGAGGGGAGGGAGGCCGGGAGGGGATTCGCCTGCCGCCCCGGGCAGGGACCCGTTTCCATCCCCCCGTCTCTTGGATCCCCTCCTCCTGCTTGCCGGCAAGAGGGCAGGGGATCCTCCGCTCCTGTGGGGCCCCCGCCTGCTGCCCTGGCCCCAGGGCCGGGAGGGTGCGGCTCCACCGGTCTGTTCCCTCTCGCCCTCCTGACACTCCTCAGCCTTCCCACCTCCTCCTTCGGCTCCGCCCCAGGCCGAGCGGATCATCTCCCCGCTCGCAGCGAAGCCATTTGCCGTCTCGGCTGCCCTGCGGCACACGCCACAGGCTCAGGCACTCCCCGCAGCAGCCCCGGGCGGCTGCGTGTCTGTGCGGGAGCTGCGCCTGGGTCGCCGCGTTCCTCCCGGCGGCGGCTTTCGGGCGGGCGGGGACCGCAGCTGCCGGGCCCGCTCCTGGGCGGGCGGTGACCGCCGCCTGCGCGTCCCGGGAGCGGGGGCACGCGGCCCCCCCGCCGCCCCACGCCCTGCTCGCCGCGCTGCCTGGGGGCTGCTTTTATAGGTGGGGTTTGGCCGCCGTCACTCCTGGCCCCGCCCACTGTGCGTCAGAGCTGCCGCACGTCAGCAGCTCGCCCTTTCCCGTTCGGGGCGGGCGTTGCCCGCTCTCGCCCAGCGCTTTTTGCCGCCTCAGCGAGGGTGCCCCGGCACGAGGGGCCGCTCCCGAGCCCTTCGCCTCGGTGACTGCATGACGTCATACGGTGTGGGATACCCCTTGGGTCAGTTGGGGTCAGCTGTCCCAGCTGTGTCCCCTCCCAGCTCCTTGTGCCCCCCAGCCTGCTCGCTGCTGGGGTGGGGTGAGAAGCAGAAAAGGCCTCAGCTCTGTGTAAGCACTGCTCAGCAGCAGTAATGAAAACGTCTTTGTATTATCAACGCTGTTTCCAGCACAAAGCCCAAACAGAGCCCCATACTGGCTACTGTGAAGTAAATGAACTCTATTCCATCCAAAACCAGCACACCTGACTGTAGATCGGTAGGAAATCTTGTGGTTCTGACATGTTTTGCAAAATTTTTCTTTGGTTTTCCTCCAAAACCTTGTAGTACCGTCTTCAGTTTTCAATTTTCATAGAAACATAGAATCATAGAATCATAGAATCATTTAGGTTGGAAAAGACCTTTAAGATCATCCAGTCCAACCATCAACCTACACTACCAAGTCCACACTAAACCAGTCAAGGGTAGACTAGACTAAACCATGTCCTCAAGTGCCACATCTACCCGTTTTTTGAACACCTCCAGGGATGGTGACTCCACCACCTCTCTGGGCAGCCTGTTCCAATGCTTGACCACCCTTTCCATGAAGAAATTTTTCCTAATTTCCAACCCAAACCTCCCCTGGTGCACCTTGAGGCCATTTCCTCTCATCCTATCGCTAACTACTTGGGAGAAGAGACCAACACCCACCTCACTACAACCTCCTTTCAGGGAGTTGTAGAGAGCGATAAGGTCTCCGCTCAGCCTCCTCTTCTCCAGGCTAAACAACCCCAGTTCCCTCAGCCACTCCTCATAAGGCCTGTGCTCCAGACCCTTCACCAGCCTTGTTGCCCTTCTCTGGACACGCTCCAGCACCTCAATGTCTTTCTTGTACTGAGGGCCCAAAACATACTTCAATGTAGAACCTCAGATCTAAGCTTGGTCAAATCTGAAGGGTTTCTTCTCTGTTTGCCTCAGATCTATGATTCTTAAATTATTTTATTGCAGATTAGAAATCAGATTTTTTTTTGAAACTATATCCTATCACAGAACAAGAGAGTGTTTAGATTTCATGCTGTTTTACATCTTTTCTGCCTTATGGGAAAAAGAGGGACATGAATTTTGCATGATACGCATTTATAAATCAAAATCATATTTTTGTAGACACTCCTCCAAAGCCCAGATATGAACACTTAAAAGGAACTTAACAAATAAACTTTTTCGCAATTCCTTCACCAAATATGAATTTTATTATTAAGATTTTAAGCAGATTTTATTCTCTCTTCTCTTTATTTGTGACACATGTAGACATCTGTAAAAGATCTGGTGTTAAATTCTTCCCTGTTTGAATCCAAAACCAAAAGTCCTCAGTAAGACTGAGCTTCACTCTATATCTTACCACACTTCAAAAAGCTACCTTATGACTTTAAAATAAATTCCAATAATTGTTTGTGATATTCTGTGTCTCTTCACTCTTGTTGCAAGGGGAGATGTAAGGGGAACTCTGCTTACATGATTATACACAGGAGAACATCAACAATGAAGGTTATTGAGGTTAAATAATAAAAAAAAATCATACACTTTGCTATAGCAGTACTTGTCTAGAATAGTTAATTTCTTAAAAAATTAACAAAAGGTTATTCAGATGCAACAAGTGTCTGAATTACTTTTTTAAAAAGGAGCTTATTATATACAACTAATAAGGTTCACAGATTTTCGTCTGCAGTTAAATTCTGCATTTCTTTCAGAAGTTTGCACTAAATTAATATGCAAAAAAAGTTTGTAGAACTAGATGTAAGTGTGCTTTTCTATGAAAGGGCAAAGAATAATAAACCTGGTGTTTCTTATGAGCTATTCTAAAACAATTGAAATCTATGTTCTAACTCCAAAGTCTCATTTCTTAATTCTAACTTTACAAAGCTGAATTGTTCATCATTTTACTGCTATTGCTTTTTTATGTTTTGCAGTAAACTGGCATTGCCAACTCAAATTCAGAACAGATACAAATAAATTCTCTCATGTCAACATATATTAAATCTAAATATATAGTAAATATAAATAGTATTTAATAAGAAAGTAAATTGTGTTCTAGTTTCACACTATGCTCATGGCTGAAAGATATCTTGGTAGTGATAGATGCTGTGCATATTCCTACATGCCTGCTTTAGCTCAATGACTTTGGATATCCTTGGAGAGGACCCTGAGGAACCAAGACTCTCATAAACCCTGAAAAACCTCTCCAAATAGAATACAGAGTAAACTAAAGTCTCACAGGGTCAGCAAGCACAACAGCGACACATTCAAAATTATTAGTAAACTTCTAACATCTTTTCAAACACTTAGTAGAGAGAAATTAATTCCAGGATAAAGTTAAAAGATTAGTGTGTTTACTAAACCCTTAATGCCATGGTTCATAGTAAAGTTAAGTAGTGATGTCAGACCTTTGCATTCTCCCTGGGCTTTAATGGGTTTCTTCCATAAAGATCTATTCTTCCAGTAGGACTCTGGTGAAGTAGTATCACAATCAGATGTACAGAATAATGATGCCTGTGTCCGGTGTTCAGAATGCAGCATGAAGGTGGTGATTGGTTTTTTTTCACTTTCATGTTCTGTTACAGTCGTAATATTTGTGTTATCTTCATTGTCCTAAAACTCACACCTTTTTGCTGTTGATGTTTAATTTTTGCTGATGAGAATACTGACACTGATATGATTCAGTAGCTTGATGAAGGTCAGTATCATCTGCCTCTGCTGTCTAGGCTATAGGGTCAATTGCTTGTACAATGCCAGTGATGATATTTCCTTTCCTCTTATTCTTTTATCCCACCTAACTGCTCAATATATTTGGTCTGGAAGTCAAGCATTAAATTTGGCCTCTCAAGCTTGATGGATCTGGAAGAATACTAATCCAAAGGGAGTTACTGTGCATTGTAAATCACAAATATCTTGAGAAAGAGGAGAAATGTGTCAAATTTGGAGCAGACATGAGTTGTGGCATGAGTGGCTTTATAAAAACAAGTCCTCTTGAGTATATTTTCTTCTATTATTTCAGTGTGAAAGCAATGCTGTCCACATCTAATCTGAAATGCATGTTGTTGTGTTTCAGATTTATTCCTATTTTCGCCCACCAATAAGGAAAAAACGAAATTTCGTTAGTGACAAGAAATGAGAAAAGTACATTCGAATTGAAAGCAATAGGCTACATCCATACCAAAACTGACCGAGACATATATCGTTATTTTTAGCATAACTATAATCAAGCTGTAACCTGTTGGTAACTGCTGTAGTATTGCTGTAAAAATGCGGCTTACAATATGGCCTGGACCAAATCAAAAATCTACTGCATGAATTTACTTGTGTGCTGAGCCCTATACTGCTGAATGAGATTTTTTTACCTCAATTTGCTAGATTAAAGCTGTCTCAAATGTGCTAGATGCACTGATTTCATGCTACTCAGTTGCATTATTAGGATCCTCCTCCCCAACTGGATTATGTACTAGGTAAGAAAATATGGAAGAAAAAGAATCAGATTCTGTTCCACAATCTTTCCACAAGAAAAAAGGTCACATCTATTAATGCTTGTGAGATTTTATCACATTATTTAGGAGCGATAAATATATTTGCCTTGTTTTAACTAAAATTTCCTTCACTGTAGGTAGCAAGGTATGTGGAAAGAATATGCAGTTATTGCTGTTTGGGTAGGCTCCATTATATCGATGGGAAAAAGTTGCAAGGTAGACCCACAAAGAATTTAGCTAAATATTTAACATAGCTTCCACTACCAAAGCATGCAATGGTCACTAGAAGATGTTGCATTTGTAGCATCCACGTAATTTGGGAAAATTATTATTCCCTTAAACCATTATGGTAGGTTATGAACTCATATCTCATGAATGGCAGCTCTTTCTTAGCCAGTCATTTCTCCATCCTTCATGCCCAGAAAGGGAAATAAAAGGCACAAAAAATGTGATCAAGCGTAGAAAAAGAATCTCAGTCCCCTGCACGGTGTCCTATCCTGTCTTAAAGCACACCTGTAAACAGACAAACATGATTTGTAATTGATATTTTTATCCATATAGTAAAGATAAGGTGGTAATGATTGGTATTTCCATTTTGAATCTGGACTCACTAACCTTACAGGACAGAAAAAGAGCCACTGTGATTATCCATTCCCTCTTTTTGGTATTCAGTAACATTTCTGCTGCTCTGACTTTTCTTTCTTTAAAAAATAAAAGCCTTTCAAAAATATCCTCTAAACTCGTTCTTTCTTTTTGTTCCATGTATTTGCCCTGCTGTCAACATAATTCTGTTAATTAACCTTTATCAACCTTTTTTCTATCTCTTTTCTAAACTTAAGTACCGAATAAGAGAACTGTCCATAAAAAACCTTAGGGAAGAGTTGACTGAAACAAAAGCTTGAAATTGTTTTCAGTAATGAATTTCACACTGAACTTGAGATTTAAAGTACATTTTTATTATCCCTTGTTTAAGTTTTGTTACTTAGATATACTGCAGTGTCTCGGTTTAGTAGCTGTTGTTTACACCTGAAGCTATTGTAAAAATCTAGGATCTCATGAGTTTGGGGTTTTTTTTCCCCACCATTTTCTTGATTTTTTTTCTTGTGACAAATGAGGCCTTTATAAATTAACTCAGCTGGTGCACATTTGACCCCAATTTTTGAATGTATTCCCTGGGTCAAGCACTTTTGTGTGTGAGAATAGAGTCATTCTTCCCACCCTGAGGCAATCAGAGTACTCATGCATTAAACTTACCATTAACACATTTTTAATCATGAATAATTTTCTACAAGTTTCATCTAAACAAACAAATATAATGCTAAAAACAAAGGCAATTACAGTGTATTTTCTAGCCTCTGCTTACCCATATTAAACTGTTTTACTGAATTATAAATTAAAAATAAAAAACTGTTACCTTAGAATAGTGGGTATGTGGGTGTTTCAATATATTTAAGTGAAAAGTTATTTTGCTCTGAAAAATCCAACAAATCGTATCTTCTGATTTTTGTGTAAATGTAAGAATGATATTGTTATATCTGTACGTGACTGTCTCTCCCCCGCTTTGTCTTATCAGTTTCTTCCATTGTAAGGAGTTTTTCTTCTACAACCTAAGTGCCAACATATGGTTACATTCTGTAACATGAACTCATAGCTAAATCTATGAAGTTCATTCTTTAGTCACCACCTTTGGGACATCAGTAGGTGGTAATCTTAGCAACCTGGATGTGATATCATCATTGTGGCATTTTCATTGACACAGCTTTGCTACAGAGACCTCTTGCCCCCAAGTATAATACCTGAAAAATTAGCCTCTCATTACAAAACATTGAATCTCTTGTCACTCAACCCTGTAGCTTGATGGAAGTGTTGGCTATGCAGTGGGGGTAAAAAGCTCCGCTAAGGATTAAACTTGGCACTTCCCCACTTGGTGATGCAGGCTCTGGATGGGTGGTCCCTGTGGATCTCCTTTCAATAACAGGTTCTTGGGCAAGTAGACAGCAGCTATGGAGAGGACTAGAAAACTTTAATTCAGCAACCCCCAAATTTTATGAGTTTTGAAGTGCCAACTATATTATTCTTACACTTTGTTACATTGGCAAGGGGAAAGGATTGCCTGTGATGAGAGAGTAGTGTCTTATTTATTATCATAAAATATCTTACAAAAGCTTCCCTCCTGGGTGGTTTGCCTTTTCCTAATTTAACTTTCTATTGAAAGTTTGAGTTGCCCCTTCTTTTCTCCTTGTGGTGATTTAGGTTTGGTGAAATCTAAACAACGTGTTTCATATTTCTTATTTGCCAAGAGAGACTTTCAGGGCAAGGCTGAAAGAAAGCAGTGCTTTTGGTTAACATCTCCCATGAAAGCAATATATCCTGAATAATTGTCCTGGGAAAAGCAAGCCAAAGAAATTTGCTCAGCTGTAGTCTGACTGAAGAGCTCAACAATGTGATAAATGGGTTACCTTATCTGAATACTGAATAATGTCAACCCGCATATGGCAGTTTTGATATTCATGCAAATTGTTATCATGTATAGGTAAAGAAGAAAGTTCCTCGAGGAAAATAAATGTTAAAAATGTTCCCACTCCCTACAAAACGCTAGTGGTCAGGGTTGAATACTAAGAAACAATAAATTGTAGTGATTATGTTTATATAAATTCCTTCTGGAATTAAAAATTTATAAAAGAATTTTAATAATTTTAATAAATATTTTTGTCTATGTTTTAAAAAACTAAACAGTTGAATAATAATAATAATCAGCAATCATTAACAAGGAATTTAGCAGAGAGATGAGACAACACCTCCAATGCTTTGCTCATGGTATCATCAGGAGACAATAATTTAGGACAGCACTTTTAAACTTTGCTCAAGGATTTGTAGAAAACCTAGTCAAAGTCATTGCTATCTCACAATTTGAAATAAACCACACATTTTGTTAAGCAAATGAATAATTGTCAAAAATGTGATGCATATTTTTGCATTTGAATCATAAATTTTAATGATAGTTTAACAAATCTGCCCTACCACTTTGGAATCTGATTTCACAGGCATATTTTATTTAAACTACGTGTTAAGTGTGCAATAAATCACCACAGAAAATGGAAAGCAAGAAGAACCCAGTTTGTCAAGTAATCAGAGGATTCAATAACTAAATGACCATGTCATGGCTGGATTAAGTTTGACTATAGTGTTAGTATTTAGATGCATGACCTATAAGAATTAAAAATAGAAGTTTATTCACTTCAAAGGACGTAAAATAACCTGCTGAACTACATTCACTATAGTTTGTTTACACTGCTTTCTGGAGTTGAAGGGCACTCTTCATCTCCTCCTTATTTGTGGTTTAAATTAGAAGGTCATACAGCCCATGGTAAAAAAAAAAAAAAAAAGAAAACAAAAAAACGCAACCTCCCTTGTATTTCTGGCTTCTGTTGCCTATTGGCCAGCCTAGTTTGAAATAGTGCTTGGAAGAGATTCGTTCCCTTGAGGTATCATGATCATTTTTCAAGTACAACTACTGCTCATTCTCTCTGGAGACACTTTGATTCACTTTCAGCCTATCAGCTACATATGTAAGGTACCTTTTCAAAGTACATGTCAGTGAATTTTTTCTCCTGGCTTTTCACCTACTAATTGCATGCAGGGAGATAGTTCTCCTTTTTCAAACAAAGCCACAATTTTTAAATCTTCTCTCAGTTTTACTGTGGTTGTAGAGCCATATACTGCATAAATTGTGATCATGATAATGTGAAGCTTTCATCTTAGCTTGAAATAGCATCTGTCTAGCAACATCTTTGAAATCTTGATTGATAAAGGATTTAGACCTGGTTTTAATTATTGTCTTATGTACTTGGCAAAGGTTAATATTTTGCATGGGGAAAAAGATCAGGCTATAATGCCTGGATTTAAGGCAAGGACTCCAGAATTTTGCTTAACTATGCCTTCCACTGTTTTCTGTTCAGTGTTTCAAATTCATTAACGACTCATTGGTCCTAAAGTTAAGGGAATTACACTAGCTCTCATTTGGCCATATTTTTCTGATAAACTGAAGTTGATCAAATCCAACCACACTCCAAATCAAAGAAGCTTGCAAGCTCTCTTCTGTTTCTTCAACTGCTTCCAATTATATGAAACAGACAATTAAATCTTACTGTGTCATATTAATTCTTGTGATGCCATATTTTAGGACATGACCAGCATCACAAGATAGATACCTTTTTATTTCAACTTGCAGCATGTCTTCAGCATTTTTTTCTTCATATGAGTATTTTTTGCCAGCTGGATCTATAATCAAACACCAATATGTGGCCAGGATGGATATTGCATGACATCAGTGTTTTAAAGAAATAACAAACTCTAAAGTTTCTAAAACAGAAATGGAGTTTTCATATGATCATAAAGTCACACACTGACTTCATTTTGGTATACAAAATGTACAAAATTTTTTTTAAGTTTATAAGAATCATGTCCTGTATTTCTAAAATGTTTCTTAAATTCTTATGGCTAAGAGGATTGATAAAGTGACTGATTGATTTCATAGGTTTCTGGTTTTATATTTTAATCAATATCTCTCAATACTCAAAGTTATCATCCAGACTATATGACTATCATATCCCATTTCCTATTCCTCAAAAGGAAGTAAATTCAAGCTAAATGAAAGTACAAGCTAGGAATATCTTCACAGTCTCAGCAGAAAGCAAGGAACAATTTAACATAATAACTGAAGGACCTTGTCTTGTGTAAAGGTGATCTGTCCTGCTTTGAAGAGAGGAATATTGAGAGTTCAGTGTGATCAAATTAGAATCATCATTAAATTACTTTTATAAAAAAATTAATTACTACAATGTGGAGTGGATGAAAGAACTACTTCATACACTAGTGTGTAATATGATGTCTTTACCCCAAATCTTCAAACTGACTTGTTCAAGGTAGTGATATTAGTCAGAGACTATATGCTATTTTGAGATGATTACAGGAGGAAAGTTTGTCATCTACTGGTTAAAGACCTGTGTATATATTAATGTTAGTTTATTCTGAACATTGAAAAAACTCTTTAATTCAGCAAATCTCAAAGTTTTTCAGAGGCTTTTCTGAATCTTCAGAACATATGAAGAATGCTTACACACTCTGGAAATTACCGGGTTTTTTGTGGTGTTGAACGTTGGGTTGATAAAGTCTTTGGTTTCCAGACCTAATTTACTTTTTTTGTGTCTAAGTCTTCCAGAGTGACAAACTCATATAATTCAGTGATTTCACTTCTTTAACTTTTGTTTTTCATTAATCCTGCTTGTGTGATATTATGCAGAACACACCCATAAAGTAATTTTTCGTTTACTTAAAATATGGTATGCGTTTTTTATGCTTTCACAGAAGATGTCTTTGGCTGGCTGACAGTTTATTTGAAAACTGGTTTAACTACTGTATTGACAAACAGTGCTACTTACAGATCATGGCAATATGTTTTGCATTTTCATTCCCCATTTTTGTATTATTCAGACATGTAATGAAAACAGTATATGGGTCTAGCTTTTAAGCATTTATTTTTAACTACTGTTTATGTCTCCAAATTCATTCCTTGTGTAAGATGTGCGTAGAAAGGCAATGAATATGGATGAGATTGACCCACGTTCCTATATTTTCACATAATTTCTGCAAAAGACAGTTGTCTGTGCTAGTCTCTGTGGGAGAACTGTGTCATATGCTAACTTTGAAAGAGGATTAAGGAGATGATATAATAGTTTTTCTAAATCTAGTTCAATGATTCTTTATGATGTGATTATGAAGTGAGCAGCCAAAAGATAAATAAAAAAAGATGAGCTTTTAAACCCAAGGAATAGCTGTTGTTCATATACTTCTTCCATAGAAAAAAGAAAGAGGAATCACTTCATATATACATGTAAATTCAAGAGAAGGCAACAAGCTTCTCTTAAATGCTGAAAGAGTTTGTAGGATTCAATAATTCTTATTTGTTGTAGATGTGTCAGTTGCTTAAACATACTTTTTTCCAAATACTATGACATGCCAGCCTGCTATGGCATGGAAAGTCTCTCTCATGCAGAAATGTCTGTTTTGCTGCAGTTAAATGAAGAATTTTATACCCATGAGCTATTAGAACATGACTTTTTTTTCCTCCATACAATGTGCTTATAAATGATTGAAGACTGGGAGATAGGAGCCTCATTAGAATAAAAACAAAACACAGGGAATTAGGAATACACACTGATTGGCTTTCACTTTTGGACTTTTGAAGATTCCCTTCAATACTCCATCTTAAATGTTGAAATGTTTTCCATGAAACATCATTCATTAGTCCAGGTTCCCCTAAGGTTAGCTGCTGCTATTCTAAATGTATTCTGCTAATGCAAAGAAAAATGATCATTCCAATTGTGTGGTCTTCTGTAATTTCTGCTGTGAGGCCAATAAACCTGAAATCCGCATTTGCAAAAATGCACTGTAAAACACTCCCCCAAGCCACTGGTGCCAGCTAAAAAGACATTTTTTAGTCTTTCACAGATTAAAGAAAAGCACTTAAGGAATGAAAGGTTTAGTTTGCTGGTTTTTTGTGCTAACTAAAGCTTGGCTCTAATGGCAAATATTTTAACATTGGACTGAGCAATAGAAAGACATTTAAACTTCCATATAGAGCTATTTCAGGGATGAAGCAATTTTGTTTACTACACAATAGGAAAATCATATGGAAATAACTCTGCAGGAAACTAACAATAAACAATATACGCACGTATTATCAATATTTCTTCAATATATCGTGGAAGTAGAACGACCCCACAATTATCATAGGTTTGCAAAATTCCTCAGAAATAATGTTTAGGTATAATAAAGTCTGCTTGTGTGATGTCTTGCAATGTGGTCTAATTACAGCTAGCATAAACAAAATGATGGTTAATCCGCACAAAATGTCCAACAGTTTATAGGCTTTGGCTTCAGTTTTACATGCTGAATATGTAGGAGCTTTCAACAAAGTCCAATCCTGCTGCAGTTCCCCACAATTATCTTCTACCCCAGTGTATATACAGTGGTCTACATTCTGCAGTAAAATAGCTTCTGCTGGAGGACCCCACATTTGGAGCATGTTCTGCATTTTATGGGCACAAGGAAAAATTTTTATGTGGCTCATGAGGAGAAAGCAGAGTAAAAAGCTCCTGCACTCTGTTTCATACTCTCTGGTTTTCCTGGGTTAAGTATGACAAATCAACACTTCAGTGAAGTTGCTAATGTCCATGGAGATGTGAGCTTTATGAACAGGTATAGTACTGTTACTGCAGGCAAACTGTCCCTTAACAACTAGAAATAAGTAAGTGTTTACAAGAGGAAACCTGCATTTGACATATTTTATCTTCCTTTTATGACTTCTGTGATTCACTTTGTATGATTTCTGTAGTTTATATTTTTGTGTTCTTTTCTTTATACTGATCTAACAGGTCCTTCTGGTCAGATATGCAATGGAAAAGCTGGTAAAACCCAAGAAATTAGTCTCCTGAATGGTATACTTCATCACTGGATTTCACTAGATAACAGATTTTAATGTGCAGTGTTTTATACTGGTTTAAATGAGTAAAATTTAATGTTAAAAGCAGTGTACTTTTACTCAATAAATGACACTGAAAACACAAATAAAGATTTGTGTCTGAAGACTTGCCATCCCCTAGTATTTCTGATCATCTCAGTCACCAGTAGCTTACTTTTATTAATAGAAAGTATGTGGGAAAACCAAGCAGTAATAACTAACAAATGTAGATTCGTTTTATTTCTACTTACAGAGCACTTAGAATTCATTCAAGCCATATATAGTTACAGGGATAATATGTAAGATTATCCATCCTATTGCTATGTTGGCACAAAATATGTTCAGCAGATAATGTGCTTAATAATTTAGATGACAGGCAGCTGGTAATATTTGCCACCCATACAAGAGTGAATACCACAGGGAAAAAAAAAAAAAGGAAAATAAGGAGAAACTGAAAGGGAAAATAGCTGAATTATTTTTTTTATGTATGTCAGTTCAGTACATTCTATCTTTGTATCACATCTTTTAAGCAATTTCTCCTCTGAGTGTTGAGAAATCAACATATTTAGCTGATTCTTTGATTTCTTTGAAATTAATTTGCAGTTATTACTGAGGTCTAGTCTTATTTATTATAAGATCATCAGGTACAAGCTTATATGTAAAAATAGTTTTTAGTTGTGTTCTTGTGCCATTGTCATATTTCTTCGTCCTTTCTCACCATAATATGATTTTCACATTGTTGGATTTTTTATTAAAAAACATATTATTTGACCAGCCTGAAGAAGACTTAGACACAGTGGTCCCTAACTACAAAAGAAACTATAAATAAGAAAAAAAAAAAAAAAGACAAAAAACACAAGCAAATGAAAAAAGCTCCTCCTCACCAAAACGAAGTGATGTAAAAGAAAGAGGACACCATCTTATTTCCTAAATAATAACACAGATGGTTATCAGGTGTTTATAGAAGGAGTTATGTACAAGGAGGTTATGAAAATATTGTTCCCAAAGAATGACTTAGAAATTTCTTATATAAATTACACATTTTTAGTGAAGAAGATTGATGGGGGTAAAATATATAATCCAAAAATTATGTAAATTGAAAACTGTGTAAGACAGCAGATTGGAACCATTGAAACAGAATAATCATGGGCAGTTGAAAAAAAGTGGTGTTGCAAATGTCAAAAAGGTAATTAAAAAAATAGCAAAATAGATGTAACAGAACTTTAGGATATATATATTTATTCAAACACTGGCCATTGAAAGGATATTTTATGATGAATACTGGGTTACTTGAAAAAATGTTAAATAATGGAATAGTAATTTTTTTTTTATTTTAATGCAGTGGTTTTTTGTCTTTTTATACTAATTTAAAGAAATTATCTAGAATGAGAATAAGCCCCCTCAGGAACTGAATGTAAGCTGAGGTTGCTTAGCAAACCTACAGATCAGATTCTGAGCAGGAAAATAGGTCGTAATCCTATAATTATACATGAACACGGCTTCTTTTTTTCGTGTAGTGGGAGTCCCAACTTATTTTAGCAATTTAAAATTTGTCTTCTGATAGCAACTTGGGACCCTCTTATGGTCAGTAATGGAGCCAAAAACCAAAGTTTCTTAGTCCTCACTCTGCTGTATTCTCATTAGTGTTCATGATTTACACTGGTTATAGTTTAGAGCAGAGAGGAACTGAGATAGTGTACCATTAAGGAAGAAGATTAAAATTTATTTTTTTAGCTTTTCATGCATGTCTTAAATTCATGAAGTGATTCTTTTGACCACATGTAACATCTTCAGCTTTCATGACCTCTGTACAGCTTTGAACAGAAAACTGTGCTTAGTTGATTTAAGAGTGTGAGGGGGAGATGGAAAAAGAACAACTACTGTAAATATAACTCAAAAAATTGTGACAAACTGGGTAGTTTAATGATTCTGTGGTTTCAGTAGACAATGTTCTGTCTGGTGAAAAACTTTGTCAGAAGAAAACTGTTACCACATAGCTTGTGGAAGTACCTTTCACTCTATCAGTCTCCTTTTTTTTTTTGTTTTTTGGGTTTTCTGGGTTTGTTTTTTTTTTTTTTTTCAAAGATTATATGAATTATATTCATACGCTGACCTGCCCAAAAGCAGATGTCGCTCTACCAGAAAACAAAGCTGGCAAAGCAATGGGAATACTCTCCCTGAATCTTATGTTAGCTTCGACTGCAGGTTAGTTCAGTTCTCACAGAGTTCATAAAAGTTTGTAGACTGACATTGATGGACACTACAGTGCTCAGTTTAAGCACAAGTTAGCCACAGCAGGAACACTGCCTTTACTCACCTGGCAAGGGAGACACCAAAAACAAGGTGACTTTCCCAGGTTGGGACTTCCCTAACACTCTGGATGTGCTAACCCCTCTGATTTCCCCAGCTGAAGAAAACCTGACTGCATACTTCTTCTACAGGAAAACTGTGGTGAAAAAGTTGAAAAATAGTGCTTTTCTTAGATACTAGGCAGCTATGGAAGCACAAAGCTAATATAATAAATTACTTGAGAAGGAACAAAACTGATGACCCATAGCATTCAATTTCTGATGTAGGAAAAGGAGAAGTAATGGTACAGACATTTTGAATAACAGATATGGGATTTACTCTTTGCAAATCTACTCTGAACTGTTAACAAAATTGGATTTATGATAAACTAAGAAAGTTCCTATCTCCACCTCACCACTGCCCAGAGTGGTGTTTACTCCCAGTCACTTCACAGGGAAATAGCAGCACTTCTACATGCTGGCCTTATCACCATCATAAGGTCAAACATGAATATTTTGAAGAATTATAGTAGCAGGTGACAAAATTCTGAGGATCTGAATCCTGGTTTCTGATGCTGTTATTTTCTGAGTTAATACTGTTCTAATCATTTATATTGATGATTTATATAAGAAGATGCTTACTGGACATTCTTTTCCAAATAGCCATAAATGTTGTTGCATTCACACTATTTTTGCAGTCTTTTGAGAGCTACAGCCTATGTTGTACAGACTGAACCACATTGTGGATTTACATCTCAATAAGAGTTTGCGGAAAAAAAAAAAAGTAAGATCACTGTTGTAACCAACCGAACATTTAGACCGTTAAGGAGGGAAATGGGATTTACAGCTGCATTAAAACAGTCTAATTGCAAATTTGATTTCTAACAGCATGACAAACAAAGCTAGTTAGTATATCTCTTTTTATTTTATTGTGCAAATGCTGTTTGGTGTGTGATCTGGTGGGAAAGTTGGCAGTAGAAAGTAGGGAGGACAGTTACCTTTGGTCTCACTTAGCTGTGGGTCAAGGGAGCCCCCTAGAAGGAGAAAGAATTTGCTTATCCTCAAAGATCAACCAAATAAAAATCTTCCTGAGTCCTCCAAGACAGTCCTATATGTGATGTCAAAGTCAGACAGCAGAAGGCAAATGAAGGCATGAGCCAGCAGATGAGGAGCTTGCAGATGAAGGGCAGAGACAAGATAGTCTTGAGAAGAGCCATGCATGCAGAAGGGAAGAGCTGCGTAGTCAAGCTTCAGTGGTGATGGGAAAGGAGGAATTTCCTTGTGACCTTGGGGGAGGAATGGGACTTAATAGAGTTTGGCCAACCCACAAATCACTGAATGTGGCTAGACTGGAAAGAGCAAAGGAGAAGCCACATCCTACCAGAACTCAAAGGGTATCTTTGTTTTCAGGCCTCTGGCTGACTCATCCTGCACAGCTGATTTTTCCCTAATTACCAAGCTACCTTGCTCCTATGTAATGCATTGTAAAAAAGTTCACTCTAGAGATTGGAGGGTATGCCTTCATATATGCTTTTCCAGGACAGAGGGAGCAACTCTACTTCTCAGTTTGGAGTCCCATCACACAGAAATATATTTAACAATACTTTTGCAGCTTCTATTTCTTTAGATTTGTTAATAAATATTGGCCTTAATAAAAACCTGTGAAGCAGTTAGACCCATGAAAATTAGATTTGATATATTCAGTCTTCCCCCATCTGCAATACAACACCTCAGGGAGCAATTGTATTCAGATTAAATAGGAATTTTTATGTAATTTTATTTCAGAAAAAATACACTACAAATATAACTAAGTTTTAAATTTTATATAAAATATAAAAACGTTATATACTTTATAAAACATAGATTTCACTCAATGACTTGAATAGGATTTAGCTGAGGAAATTTGACGAATCAGATTGATTTGTTTGGACTATTTACATGAAGTAAAAGCGTGCAAATTTGGGACGATCTCCAAATCTTGAAAATTGTCAGCCATAGTCACACTGGATGCTGTTGTTTGCTACTGTGAATGGGTGCAGCCAGTTGAATTTTGTCCAGGATGTGGGCATAATGGTGACTGCTCCAGTGTACAGTCATTCCTACAAAACAGGCAAATAAAACCCTTCCTTGATATATCTTATAATTAGAAGCATGGACCCCTTTGTACTGCAGAAATTAGCAAGAATAATTAGTCTTTTTTCTACCATCGTTCCTCCTACAGAAGTAAAATGAAACTTTAGAGTTCAGATGCAGCAGTGTTTGTCTCCTCATTATTACAAAAAAGTGTAGGCACAAAGCTGATAACTTTTACTAGCACAAAAGGCCTGTACTTGCATGCATTACCCTATTGGTTTCACCGTGCTACTCATACAGGAGAGGATATGTATGATCAAAGCAAAGGATCATTAACTTGCTCTGAGTTATTTATGTTCTTTGAAACAAGATGCTGTGCTTCGAACAGATTTTTGTGGCAACAAGAAAAGCCATTTTTAAAAGTGCATAGTACAGGGTAGAAAGAGAAGTTATCTTTCTTAATTTACCATTAAAATCCTTTTAATCTCTGCAAACACAAGAAAGATAACAGAGTTAAGCCTTGGATGTTGATGACTGGAACAGAAAATCTCAGTTAAATTTAAGTTACTGAACACAAACTTTGAGAATAAATCTACCTACAGATGACAGTTTAAAGGAATCCAATTTTTCTAAACTTCAGAAAGTGTCAGTAATATTTTAACAAACTTAGAGTGCATGGTGATGTGCAGTATAACCATAGATTAACCCATCAGACTTTAGGATTGAAAGATTTATTATACATTTTTTTATTGACCTGAACCAGGAAGACAAAACACTTTCTATGAATGCTGAACTATTTATAATAATCCTAACCTAGAATGGATTATATTCCCTATGTACTTTTATGGTGCTTTTTTCCCTCATTTAAAGCACATGCCTGAATAATCTAAATTAACACATTGACATTTTCTAAATAAAGGCTGATGTGATTTCATCCCTGGAAGGTGAACTGGGTTAAATCCATAAACTAATATGTGTATGCACAGATGCAGCATGTACTAAACAAATCTCTGTGTGACACTTGGTATATAACTAGGTTCTTAGCAATGAAGGTTGTAACTCCAAGTCTTTCCCAGTTGCAGTTGGTATAACTTTAACAGATTCAGCCTAGAGCAGAATCTGATTTTTGTATTTTAAGCCAGTTGTAAATTTATTTCCACATGTTTCTTCAAAGCATCTGTAACTTTCAAGTATTTTTTTCTTGGTGAATTTGACAACAAATGAGCTATGAAAAGGCTTTATTTGAAGAGCAGATCTCTAAACTAAAGTTTTAGCACATTGCTTCCATTCTGCTGTGGTGTACTTTTCTTTCTGTTCCCATCCATACTGAGAATTGCACCTCTGGAAGGAAAACAAAATCAGATATGCTTATGTCACATTAAATGAAACTCTTCAATGGTATTGTAGAAAAATGCTACATAAAAACTAAAATTCTTCTACTGCATGTGATAGCTAATAATTCATAAAAGGACTAATGATAATTCTACATATATGAAAATAGAAAAATCAAGGGTCCAGGCTTGGAACGTGGATCTTAACTTATTCTGGTTAAACAAGAGGTAGTAAAGCATGTATGTATTTACTCAGCAAATGTGACTTCTACTGAAAATACAGTTAGCTGACTAGGATGAAACTAATTCAAAACCAGCAAGCAAAACACGAGGCGACCTTGACATCAGTTTAATGTTCATCAGGGTAGGTGGATAAACTGTTTTGAAGAAAATATTCTTCTGAGTTTGGAGAGAATTAATTTGAAAAGAAAAAATTGTATATCATTGCGATTCATTGTGGCAGAAGGCAGAGAGTGAGCGCTGGAGAAGAGGGTGAGGAAAGAGATTTTCTCTATTGCTTGTAATGGCCTTTAGAAATCTACTGGGAACAATTTTGTTTTCTTAAACTAACTGCTCTAAACTGCCTGACTGCGATCCTGACCTATCATCTTAGCAACAGATAATGTCATAACACAGATCCATCACAATTTATTATCTAAATATATTACATGTCTTTTTCTCTCTTTTCTCTCAGTATCCTCCAGCAGTCTGAAGACGCTTTTGATGGCAGTTCTGGAAAATGAAAAAGTCGTGGAATGTGTGGGAACCAAGAGCCTGGGACACTGCTAAACTGTCATAACTTGAAAACTGTGTCATCTGTGAAATAACACATGCCCCGGTTTATATTGTACTGTTTAGGTTAGAACATAAACTGTAGCACATGGAAACTTTTCCAGGCCAGTGCCTAACATTAAAGCTGGAGGCTCAAGTCTCTAAATTTGGGACTAAGAACCTCAAAATCCCACTCAGACATCACCTATCTCTCCTCTACATTTTATAGGAGAACTGATTTTTTTTACACTGAGGTTCTCCCGATGCCTGAAGCTCAATGTCTGTATAATCCAGAAACTGGATAGCCCACAGTGCTTAAGTGTTGTTTTTATTTTAATTATTTGTGTTTTGTTTGAGTAAATAAATTGCAGGTTGAAGACTATGGAGTTCTGAAAAAGAAGAGTCTGTAAATACTGTAATGTGGATATAATGAAGTAACTGTTAATCACTATATATTATTAGCAGGGAAGCCTAGTGGTAACTTGAACAGAAGTTAGAAGTCAAAAGGTCTGTTTTGTATTCTTATCACTAGCCACTGCTTTATTTGTGACTCTGGATAAGACACAAAGGCCCACGTTTTCACAGGAGCTGGGTTATAAAATGTAGACTACAGCACTCCTCCACTTTTGAGAAACTCTGTGAAGTCACGTGCATCAAAAGCACAGAAAATTTCTAAGTAGTTTGGAAGGTGACACCTCAGGTCAGGATTGTGCATCATGCACTCTTAGATGCTTAGAAGGCAGCCTGATTTTAACTACTTGAAATTTCCATTGTCAGGCCTTAGGATGAGTTTTCAACAGATAATTATGGCAGAAATTGCCCAGCTGTTCCTTATGCTGAGACTGAGAATTAGAATCATGTGGAGATCAGAAATTACCTTCAGGAAAGGATTTTGAGGCATTAAAATGGGTATCACTGAGAATCAGAATCATCCCACAGAAATGCTGGTATTGTTTGGGAAGAATAAGAAAGGATTATTGTCCTTATGTTTTCTGGTTGAGAAGTTCTTTGTTATCAGATTTCATCAGGAAAGAATGTTTAATCACTGATCATGTCAATTCTTGAACTTCAATTTCAGAAACTAAATTATTCTTCTGATTTTCTTTTTTTTTTTTTTTTTCCTTCCCCCCCCCGCCCCCCCGTAAGAGATGTTCTCCAGTCCTTTAATCATTTTCCTGGACTTCTCCAAACCTTTAAAAATTTTTCATCATCTTTCTTTGAACACATAATTAGATACAACAATCTAACACTGATGGCTTCAGTGCCAGTACAGATGTAATATAACCTCTTCACTCATACCTCGTGTTTTCTTACTAAAACTTTCAAGGACTTTTGTATTCCACAATGAAAACTCATGTTCAAGTAATTATCCATGCTGACCTCTAAGTCACTCAATATTTCTCTCATTCCTTAGAATTCCCAATCCTGAAGAATGATTTACATTCCTTGTTCATAATTGTGTTCTTTCCACTTGGCAATGTTGAAACACACATCATTTTCCCACACTATGTTTACCAAGAAACTGAGTTTGTTCTACACACGTGTTATATAGTCTTTTTGTTACCACTGATTCTCTTGATCTTTATGTCATTAGCAAATTTTATAATAATGTAACATTGTCTTTCCTCAAGTGATTGATTAAAAAGTTTAAAGAGTATGTATTCAAGAACTAAAATCTACAGGCCAACATTAGAAACGTTACCTTATGCCAATAATTTTTTTTTTCTTTTTTAATGTTTAGCTTGTTTTAATCTCTTAAATGTGTAATAATGCCTATCAATTGTCAAGGTGTAGAAGTCTAAGTTTCCTATACTGGAAATATGAAGCTTATCATCCAACAACCAGATGTACTCTAAAAATGTACAATAATTTGAAAAACATATTTTAAAAACTGTCAGTCACATAGATATATAAATGGTAGATTTGTCTTGGCTTCTCTTATATATCTTTCATATTTCCTATTTTTTGCTATAGATTTATGACTATCAGCTCCTCCCCTTTTCTATCATAATTATTAGTTAATTAATTCATATTTTCAGTTTCCTTCTATGTCTGTTTTAGCTAGCACAGCCTTCTTCCTCAGCAGAAATTTTAACTTTTTTGGTACTTAAGGAATTCCCAATTATCAGTCACATTTAATTACTTTCTCCCAATAGACTTTGCTCATAATTGTTATCAACTTCATGAAGCTAGCCTATAAAATTTAAATGAACTGTAAATATGGTGGAGGTTGGGACTTTGCACTCTCAGACATAATTGACTCATTATTTCTTGTACTGTGTCAGTTGTTATTTTTGCTCTGAGATCAATGCTTCTTTACACGTAGAGAAAAAAAGCCTGCAGTTCCTCTGTATTAGATGTCACATTCTTGTTTCAGATTATGTTTTATAATTTTATAAATCCTGAAAGTATTGAAGGGCTCCCTGCATGTGACTTCCAATGTGTGTCAGTAAGATATGAAATCTCTGACAATAATGTATCTTTTTCCACCTACGCATGATATACTGGTCTTTCAAAGGTTGATCGTCCTGTTGTCTAGTGTGATTTGGTAATCTGCAGCTCTACATCTCGTGCTTTATTTATTACCTCCTAATAACTCCTAATTACTAAAGTTTATTTGTTTCACAATGTTGGTAACTTAGAAACAGTTAAAGTTATTTTTAACATATTGTACCACCCCCCTCCTTCTTTCCCCACTGACTTCTTCCTAAATAGGTTATAATCATCAATGGAAAGACTCCAGTAATGTGCATCTTACAGCGCAATTTCATTTAGGAATTACTGAAATATTACAACCCAAATTCAGTAATTCCGAAGTAGGTCAAACTCATTTCAGACATTTTCATTTGCTTACTACCTAGACTTCTCACAGTAACGTGTAGGAAATTAAATAGGTTCTCCTTTGTGTCCGTCTGTGACTCAGTCATACCAGATCCTGACTTCATGGTTTAGTACTAAGTGTATACGTAGATTTTTTCACCTCTTCACTTCCCTCTTATGTTTATCCCTCCTGGCTACTTTAGCTGTACTATTCATGGAAGATTGATTCCAGGAAGCTCTAACAAGGGCACATCCTTCTTTTGCTGTACAAGAAGGTTATAACTTCTTCTGACCCCTGACTGCTTTTGCTCATGACATGGGATGAATCTCTGGGAAATACTTTAATGTTCTTCTCCTTCAACGCCCCTCAGAGATCTCCAGAGTCTTTTACAATTAGTCATATATAGTGCTATCTGTTATAGCCATGATCATGCTCTTAGGATCACTTTGAACTACAAGACCTTTTCCTGACTACCTACAAAGCAAACTGGAGTAATTCCAGTCTTGTAATTGCATCTTCTGTCTTGGCTCCAAGGGAAAGCACAACATCCTTTTGTTGACTTGCTCATCACAGTATGTTTATTATGTTCTTTGTAGGACAAAATACCAATGTCGGGTGTTTTCTTTCCTTGGATCATTGAAGACTTTCCTGTGTCCTTTAAAAACAGCTTCATTCCTGTTTGTAAACCCCAAATTTCAATAGTGGTGAAGGTCTACAAAATTCTACCTTCAAGGTAAAATGTAGTGCATTGTTTGAATTGTGTGTTTTAATGAGGCCCAGGGACACAAGTTTAACAATGAAAAAGTAACTATTAATTGATCAATGCCTATTCTGAGCAATAAATGAGATGTGTTCTGCGGTAAGAATAAAAAATGACAGGAAATCCACACATAAGTATAAACGAGTACAATTCAGATAAATATGGGTTATACCAAAGACTGACATATATGTACAATAAGCAGTAAATTGAAGGTTCAAATTAAGATAATCTTATTTCTGCAATTTTAAATTTTGTATTCCTTAGTTTAACAATACAAGTGGTACTAAACTGTAGATTTTATATTGTTATTAAATATTACATGTAGTTTTTTAAAATAAGTTGTTGTCTTTCTTAGTATAGTTTTAATCATGATCACACTGAGTAATTTTCTTCTAGAATCATTCTTCATTTCTGGGGAGTGAGTCAAAACTATGAAAAGTACAAACTACCTTGAGATCATTAAAAAAAAAGGAGAAAGAAATTAAATATTTTCACACATGAACAATTCTCTGTAGACTTCAAAACTCCCTTTCATGATCTAGATCCTCTAAGGCCTAGCATTTCATATCCTTTTCTTTCATTTTATATGGCTAAAACAGTGCATTGCACTAGAGAATACTCTGTGATTTATCATTGCTGGTTTAATCAGGGAACTGCTCTTTCAGATAAGCTGTTTGCCTGAAATGCTGTCCCTGCTGGACTATTTAGTTAGATTGGAAAAACAGTGGCAAATTCTGTGGCCCTTTTTCAGGTTAAAAACCTGATAATTTACTCTTTATTTTTCCTTGTAAATCCTTTATTAATAAATTTCTGTGACTGCTTCTCAGATTACTATCCTACTTAGCATCTTGTCCTAGAAGGCGGCTTAATTAGCCAATGAGCTGAAGAGCTGAATAGATGCCTAACACTCAAATATTAAATGTTATTCTAACCATATTGAATTTTACAGTCAATTCCAGAATGTTCTCTAAAAGTAGGTTTGACATGTCCAGTCTTGCCTGAAGTAAAGTGCAGGTATTGAAACTTAAGGGTACAGGTTTTGAAACTTTAATTTTGTTCTGTTGATAAAGAAGCATTTTGTATTTTTGGCTCCCCAAATCTTGAGTAGAGAACGGAACTGGTAGTGTGGCTGCATACTCGAAGCATTTTTATAAATGTCATCTTTTTCTTGGTATGACAACTGCCCTGTAAGCCCCACAGAGATGATACCAGAAGAAGATCAGTAGAAGAACATTTGTTCTTCTGAAGATACCTTCAGCAGTCATGGGTAACTAAATGCCTGTGTATCTTTGTGGATGGTCAGTCATGCATGCTACTGCTGACTAATTAAAAAATCTCAAGCTGCCTGAATATTGATGGGGCCACAATCTTTTTCCATTTTGGTGTATGCCCTGTCCTTCTTAGCCAACATCTATTTATGTAAAAACAACAGAATATAAACTTTGTTGGTTTATGTTGTTTTTCCTTATGTCCAAATCTGACCTGCTGATACATACTCACTGAAGTCTTATACAGAAAATAGTCCTGATTTTCTTTTTCCTCAAACCAATACAAAGTGGGTTAAATTTCTAAAATCCATTACAGGCACAGTTTTCTACTTTTATTCCTCTAAGTGCTTCCAAAATTTCAGTTAAATGGCTAAGTAAGCTCTGGCCCTAAAATGTTTCTTTAAGTGGACAAGATTAATGATTGGTGAGTTAAATGGTGTGAAGGAGAGCTTTGAAAATTTCCCTTACCACTTGTGAGCTTCATCTTGCTTTTGATAGCTGGCTCAGTAACAAGAGTTTACGTGATCCTCCAGGTAATGAAGCTTTTAAGCCAAACTGTTAACTACTGACGTCTGGGAAACAACTTGCAAAGCCAAATAAACCCAACTGACTTTCAAATGCATAGTCATATGCTCGCTTTCACTGGGACTGGCTTTGGTGTTAGAATTTAAATAAGTCCTACTTTTCTAGCGCAGCTTTTAAAAGAATTCTTTCAAATTGGTACAAGTCCCCTATGCAGATATTTTTCATAAGGTTTAACTTATTTAAATTGGTTAACTTTGAAGCAGTAAATTAGGAAATTAAATTGCTTAAAGGAATGACAAAATCTTTTAAATATATTTTCATATGGAATTTCACTATGAAGTTTTGAAATCTAGTTTATAATGTTTCAGTTCTTCCTGAATGAACAACAGCTAAACGAGGTGTAACTTTGTGACACCTAGACCTAGTCACACATGTGACTGATTTATGATCATGATGAAAAACACTTGAATTTACTGTTATTTTTGGCTTAGACAGTCAAGAAAATACAGCAAATATGCATCAAGTCAGAAGCACAAAATACATGCCAGATCTTTCATGTTGTGTTGCACAGAAAGCAAGCACTAATATCAGGCAGCGTGGCTTTTCCCAAACCGCCAGTAGCATGTCTGCCACCCAAATTAAAAAAGTGTGTGTGGTGATATCATTTTGGACAGCAATGCTTTTGTCTGTAGAGCATTAATGTCTGGGAATTACTTTCAATGATGCAAATAGAAGGAATTTTAACAATAACAAATGCAGGTGGGTTTCTTTTTTTTTACTTTTTAAGAAACCGTCTCTCTCAGAGATGCTTATGTGTCTCCTGTGTCATCTCCTGCATTAATGTTCAGTGAAATAGTTTGTCTGAGATGGTTTTGAATATAAATTACTCTTGTCAGAAAATGAAGCTGTTACTAAGGAATGGCAAAGATAACAGGGTGTTGTAAAGCCAAGCAAATAAGGATTTGGCTTTCTGTCCTAACAGAATCATAGAACCATAGAATAATAGTTTGGGTTGGAAGGGACTTTTAAAGGTCATCTAGTCCAACCCCCCTGCAGTGAGCAAGAGGGGGAGTTGGTTGAAATTGGTCAAAAGTAAAATAAGTTTGATGGAGTCACAACTTTATAAATGGGACAAAAAACAGGTTCTGAATTATGTGGGAGCATGCTACACTGAAATTCTGCATGGAAATTGAAGTTGGAAGACAGCTTGTAGGACTACATTCAGATAGAGGTGGCTTTATTACACAGGAAAAAAATCATTGATCTAAAGAGAATTACACCAGATCTGAAACCAGAGATAGACCAGAAGTTATCAGCAGAATATTTTATGAGAACATTGATTTATAACATTTTAGTCTTAAACACATGAGGAAACTTGTATTTTTCCTAACGTATTGTTCTCTGAGGGCTTAAGGATCCTCACTTTACAATTAACTGTAGAACGAACTTTAGACACCAGAGTGAAAATAATTAGAAGACTCCTTTTCTTCTCCAGAGAAGAAGTAGTTTGGGTTTTCATTTCAGTAACTTTGTTCCCACTAACACTGCACTGAGGAATATTGTGTGACTTCAGTGAGCTGTGAAACTGGTGCACCGATTGTAATATCCTTACAAGCATATTCTTTGCATTAACCTCCATAATCACCTCTGGACAGGTTTTTTGCAAACTTTGGCTCCTATACATTCCCTATCTGTTCCAACAACACTAGAAGTACAACACTTGTCAAACTGATCTGTGAACATAGTGGTAATGTAATCAGGAACTAATAATTTTGGATTGCTACAAATAACACTGTTTACTAAAACAGAAGTCATTAAAAAAAAAAAAAAGAAAGAAAGAAAGAAAAAAGGCTCTTTAGTTAATATGATACAAGTGGGTGATAAAATCACCCACCTAAATACAGTTCTGCTCCTTGTCAGTAAAAGTACTTTCTGCAAGCCCCCTCACCTGACTTTGTTAGCATCTCACTCCCTTTCCTGGAGGCTGTATGGGAGCTGTTGTCCTGTTCTTTGCAGAGGAGCTCAATATGGCCATTGAATTTGGTCTCCATGGACAAGACTGCTAAGTTTCCTATGCCTCAGAGTTGTACTTGGACAAGAACAAATAATTCAGAAATCTACCAAGAAGAATGATCTAATATAGTTGTAATATTGTTGTTTTTCTCTTCTGCTCACTTGTACTGTTAGTTCAAATGCTGAGGGGTATTGGATGACTCACACTCCAGGGAAGCATGCAAGATTTTCATGCCTCCTCTTTAAAGCATCAAAGTAAAAAGTGATTTTGTTACCTCATGCTCCCACCTCTCTCACTTTCTATTTTTCTTTGTCGTGGTTTAGCCCCAGCCAGCAACTAAGCACCACGCAGCTGCTCGCTCACTCCCCCTGCCCCGAAGGGATGGGGGAGAGAATCGGAGGAGTAAGAGTGAGAAACACTCCCGGGTTGAGATAAGAACAGTTTAATAATTGAAATAAAGTAAAATAGTAATGATAATAACAATAATAATATACAAAGCAAGTGATGCACAATGCAGTTGCTCACCACCCGACGACCGATACCCAGACAGTTCCCAAGCAGCGATCGCTGCTCCCCGGCCACCCCCCCCCCCCAGTTTCTATACTGAGCACGATGCCATATAGTATGGAATAGCCCTTTGGCCAGTTGGGATCAACTATTCTGGCTGTGCTCCCTCCCAGTTTCTTGTGCACCTGGCAGAGCATGGGAAGCTGGAAAGTCCTTGACTTGCGTAAGCAGTACTCAGCAACAACTAAAAACATCAGTGTGTTATCAACATTCTTCTCAGCCTAAATCAAAAACACAACACTATGCCAGCTACTAGGAAGAAAATTAACTCTATCCCAGCCGAAACCAGGACACTCTTTCTCTCTCATTTTCTTTGCCCCCGTCCCCTCCACTTGATATATCATGACTAATTGGGAAGTATACATGACCATCGGACATTAGGAGCCTGAACGTCCAGTGCATAAATGACTGCATAGCAGGAAGAATAATTCACTTCTGGATGTGAACAAAATCTTTGCACAACAGCTACACTCCAATAGACATATTTTTAAATAGATTTGTTGTGTTGATAACAGCATTGAAGATCCCCAAACCATATTTCAACAACAAATACATATGGTTTTATAGACTTAAAGTAATACTGTAATACCAACTTCCGTGCTTGTATTGTGATTCAGCTCAGTTTTGCAATTCTTGTCAATGTTATTTAGTTATGTGCTGTTAATTTTTAGTGTGTTTCCAGCTGTAATCACTCTTATATAAAAAGTCAACTGCTACAAAACTGGCACGCTTCTGCTGTTAATATTTTGACTCCTAACATGCTCCACATGGGCTACTCCCTTGCCATTGTCAAATATTTCTTCACAACAAAGGTGTTTGATTAATTCTTTTTCCAGGACATCCATAAACCTTGAAAAGAAATCCTTCTTGAATGAAGTAGTGTGAGTTTTTCATTACTATCACCAAAACAAACAACCTCTACCCAGATTCCATATTTAGCAAAAAAAGATCAATTGTTTTTCAGATTTGAGACAAAAAGAAAGAATGAAAAATATTAAAATATATTTAACAAAAGAAAATTAGTTGGTGAACTTATGCAGCACTCACCAAATAACAATGGCTTCCATGTTACAAAATAATACATATTCATAGCATTTCCCTGTGATTATGGAAGAACATAGCTTCATAATCCTGCTCTGCTTCAGGAATTTCAAATCTAAGTATGACAATATTCTCAATCATCATGTCTTATATCCAAGATAGAACTAGTTTAGATCTTTTCTGTTGAAATTATTTCATTTTTTGTAAACTACTTGGATATTCTCTAAGTTAGAGACGTCATTTTTGGACATCACTTACCTGGACTTTAGCAAAGCCTTTGACACAGTTTCCTACAATATTCTCCTTGGGAAGCTGGCAGCTCATGGCTTGGATGGGCGTAGTCTTCGCTGGGTAAAAAAATGGTTGGGAGGCCGAGCCCAGAGAGTTGTGGTAAATGGAGTCAAGTCCAGATGGTGACAAGTCACAAGCAGTGTTCCCCAGGGCTCTGTTTTGGGGCCAGCCTTGTTTAATATCTTTATTGATGATCTGGATGAGGGGATTGAGTGCACCCTCAGTAGGTTTGCAGATGACACCAAACTGGGTGGGAGTGTCGATCTGCTGGAGGGTAGGATGGCCCTGCAGAGGGACCTGGACAGGCTGGACCGATGGGCTGAGGCCAACTGTATGAAGTTCAACAAGGCCAAGTGCCGGGTCCTGCACTTCAGTCACAACAACCCCTTGCAACGCTACAGTCTTGGGGAAGAGTGGCTGGAAAGCTGCCTGGCCAAAAAGGACCTGGGGCTGCTGGTTGACAGCCAGCTGAACATGAGCCAGCAGTGTACCCAGGTGGCCAAGAAGGCCAACAGCATCCTGGCTTGTATCAGGAATAGTGTGGACAGCAGGAGCAGGGAGGTGATTGTGCCCCTGTACTCGGCGCTGGTGAGGCCGCACCTGGAATACTGTGTCCAGTTTTGGGCCCCTCAATACACAAAAGACATTGAGGTGCTGGAGAGTGTTCAGAGAAGGGCAGCAAAGCTGGTGAAGGGTCTGGAGCACAGGGCTTATGAGGAGCGGCTGAGGGAACTGGGGTTGTTTAGCCTGGAGAAGAGGAGGCTGAGAGGAGACCTTATCGCTCTCTACAACTACCTGAAAGGAGGGTGTAGTGAGGTGGGTGTTGGTCTCTTCTCCCAAGTAGTTAGCGATAGGACAAGAGGAAATGGGCTCAAGCTGCACCAGGGGAGGTTTAGATTTGATATTAGGAAAAATTTCTTCACAAAAAGAGTGGTCAAGCATTGGAACAGGCTGCCCAGAGAGGTGGAGTCACCATCCCTGGAAGTGTTCAAAAAACGGGTAGATGTGGCACTTCTGGACATGGTTTAGTCTAGTCTACCCTTGACTGGTTTAGTGTGGACTTGGTAGTGTAGGTTAATGGTTGGACTGGATGATCTTAAAGGTCTTTTCCAACCTAAACAATTCTATGATTCTATATCACATCTATAAGTTAAGTACAGTAAATAATGTGCAACAGATGAATTAGCTCACAGTCTTGTTTTATGCTTCAGTGAACATCTGAATGTTCTGTATGGAGTTGAAAACCTCTTAAATGGACAAACTGAGAAAACCAACTTAGAAATGTTGCCCAAGGCAGAGTCTTGAGAGTTAAAAGTTCAAATGACTGCTCTTACATATATATTGGATTTGTATTTAGTATTTTTGCTACCTATTTTAGCACTTAAGCATTAATTTCTCTTGTTGAGAAGGTATTCAGATTGTGCATGAAAGCCTGCTGATTCTGGTGTGCATCTTAAATATAAACTGTGTTTCCTCTCTGTGTTCCAAGTCAGCAGAACAAGTTGAATCTGAGTTTTTGCATCCCATATAGATCCTCAGCTATAGTACAACTCAGCTACACATACATTCTCTTTCTTTTTCCTCATATGGTTACAAAGTTGTACAGCAGTGTCATGGAGACCAGCCAGCACACAGGCTCCATTCTTGCTCATGAATCCTACAAAACCCTTGAAATCAATATGGAATGGGGTTTTTCTCAAGACTAGAGATACAACTCTGAAAGCTTATACTCTGCTCCTCCACATTCTCCCTGCAGAAATCCATGTGGACTTAATCTTATCTGTCCATGGAGATGAGGGAGATGATGCAGTTTACTTTATTTCTTTTTTTATAGGTCTTCATAAAAGTACTGTGTCAAATGTCTAAAAAGCTTGGGATCCAATCATGCTGTAACATATATTGGTGCAGATTTGGAACCACTCTGCTGGAGTTTCAATGACAGAACTATACCTATAAATTTCAGTAAGTGCCTGGTAAAGTGTGTTGCTTAAGGAAGAGAAATACAGTCTAGTCAACTAATCCTCCACTGTTGTCTCTTCTGAAAGAATTTTTGTTTGGCTATGATATACTAATAATTTAAGTAATATGCAGAACATTCTTAGGCAGTTGAATGCGACTGTGTCTATTATCAAGCAGTTAGAGTATTTCCTGAGATTATTTTGAAAAGTGTCAATTGTCCACTTGGAGAATTTCCAGGCATTTTCAGGAGCTGTAGCTTTTTCTTGGAGTGGTCTCAGTTGTTTGTGTAGAGCCAGCCTGTTCAGAGGCAAAGATATGGATGAACACAAATGTAGGCTGCTCCCTGTCACCTGGCCTCTGTGCCCAAAAAGGGTTCCAGAATGTGTTTAATTTAATAGCTAAATTAACATGCTACATTCAGAGGTCAGTTAAAAATTTGCATTCCTTCATTGTCAAAAATTTTAAAACAAAACCGAAAGTTTGGTGTATTTCATGTATTTTCGAAAGAAAATAATTATTGGAGGTTATATAACTATGTAGAATGCAAGACTTTTTTGAGGCTGCAAAAAAAAGAACAGAGAGTCTGTCTTTTTCTAATGCAGTTAACACTGCTGCACATCTGATGATCAGTCAATGCTCTTGAATACACAGGTATGAGAATCTAGTGGCTTTGGTAGGCATCGTGTTGGTGTCTGAAGGACAGAAACAACCCTCCCACAGTGATCTTATGGATGGATCTCAGCAAATGTGTATTATAATATCTGAAGCATATTAATTCTATCTCTTATATCATTATATGGGATAAATTTAAGGGAAATAGACATGAATGTGTTTAATTTAGTCTAATTTACTACCCTCTGTTGCGTATTCCTTCCAGCCTTCCACTGATAAGGCAATAAGAGGAAATGAAGGGAAGGTCACTGATGGAGCTGTTATAAGAAACACTTCTGTAATGCTTCAGTCCTACAAAAACACATGGACAGCACAGCATTCTATTCATCCATTCAGCTGTTCCCTTTAACACTCTAAAAGCAGAGAAAAAGCCTTAGTTTGATGTTAAAAGAACAGCATTATTTATGTCAGTCAGAAGAGGAATTTGATGTATTTGTAGGAATAAAGTTGGGTTTTGATACATGTATGGACATTAAATGTCTGGTTTACAGGGATATAAAGGAAAGAACTCATGATCTGTTGAAGAAGTGAGTCTTTTCCTGTCGAGCTGAGGGATGCCAGTGCACTCCCAGGACATCAGCAAGCTTCAACTCCTGTCTGGTTATTCCGACTCTTCTCATACGCATCTGTAGCTATATGGAAACGTCATTTTGTGCATTCAAGGCTCTGCCATCTTCACCTTCAGAAAGCAATCTTGTTTATCACGATATAATCCTCTTGCCTTCTTATAGAAAGATTCTTTCTGGATTAGGTTTCCACAAAGGCAGCTGATCCACATTTTCTGTGCACCATCCTCTTGCATGACTGCCGAAATGTGGGAAACAATTCACACATTTTCTTGGGAGGTTCCTACTTTTCCTGTGATCATATTACTGTCTGTACCCTCCATATGTTTTAGTTCTTCTGAATCTCTGTGTTCACTCATGATTGCTCATGTTCAACCATTTGAAGGGAGGGTAGAAAAGGAAAGGTTAGCCAACCTATTCCCATCAAAAAATGTAGAAGAGATGTGTCTAAAATGCTTTGAAAATTTAATTGATGATGTTGAAACAGACTACTGTACATAAAACTGGGTTTAGGAATCCCCTTGGCATCTCCAAAAAAATAAAATATTGATGAAATGGCTCCTTCTGAAGCTGTGGTAAGATGTGAGAAAATAACTGAAATGAGGTCAAGTCAATGACCTGTTGCTCTATTATTGCTATGATCATATTTTTGCAAACCCTGTGGTAATTTACACAGCAGTCCAAGGCAGTTTCCCGTTGCTGGTGTGTGAGCAGGAGGAGAAGGAGGGAAAAAAGTCAGTAAGGGGTTAAATTGTTTTGTCTAACAAGAAAGAAAACAGCATACTAAACTTTATATGCACACTTACTGAATTGCTTTATGAGTCTTTATGACCTACCCTAAAGCAACGCATGATACAGTAACTGCTGGCTTACTTCAGCTCTGAATGATTGAAGTTACACATGCACTTTATAAAGAAAGTAAGACTTCTTTATGATCCTTTTTAATTCTGGACTTACTATAGATAATTTTTTAAAACTGATGCAGTGGTAAGATGATAGTGTCTTTTTGATACATAATATGAATATGTTTAAAATATGTTTTTTAGTCCTTCTCTGAGTCTAGGACAGCAAAAGATTCAAACAAACTGCAAATATTTGAAAAATTAGTATTCAGGATTCATTAAAATGATTGAAAGTTCTGGGTATGCAATTCCAGTTGAATTAATTGGGAACTTAACATTCATATCTCATTGCTGTTGTTTTTATCTTTAAAGGGGAACTCTCCCAGCCCCCAGAAAAGCATCTGTCCCCCCAAAAATCCCAAACTAAAAAAACCCATCAAACTAACCAACCAAAAAACCTCTGTATACAGTTACAGCACAAATTATTAGAATGGTGATAACTTTTCCTGTTGCAAGATTGCCTTAGTTTTAGAGTTTTAACAAAGCATAAAATGCTTTTAAGCACTTACTAAAATGAGCAAAACTGTAAGATTGCAATGGAACATGAAACAGTGGTGCTGAGAGACTTTTGCAGTTTTTTCTTCTTAAAGCCTTTATCACTCTCCAATTTTCAAAGCTGTACTGGAATGTCAAACATTAACTGAAGAGTTTCCTTCATAGAGTGTACTTTATTTCCACTTATCTTTTCATATGGTACTTAGTTTTCCCCAGAAAGCAAAAAAATTCCAGACAACAGAAGTCATGGACATTAATATAGATCATTCCCAAAACAACTGATCGTACTACTTTTTTTAGCCAGTTCTAAGGAAAGCCATAGCAGTTACAAATAGAGATCTATGTTTGTATGATAATTTATGTTTCTAATAATGCCAATTATATGAATAACATGCTGCTTATAAACTGGATAATAAACTATATGCTAAGACCATAGCAAGCCAATGGCACATTAATTCCTGCATTTTTAATCAAATGTGTCTCTAGGGGCTAGGAATGACAATACTGATTTTACATCCTTTCACTTTTGAACAGGGTGTGGGGGAGGGAAGTTACCCAAAATCATAAAGGAAAAGTGTAAAGAAATATAGCTTAGCCTGAAAGCTCACTGAATCTTTCATTTCTATGTCTTTGCATCACAGGAAGGAGAGTATAAAGAAACTGTCGTTTGGAAATGAATGACCTTTGCATTGAAGTAATAAAAGCAAAGCCCCTCGGAATCCTTCCAGATGAAAGATGCTGTATAAAGGTATGATTGTTAGTAGTGGTTTTCAGTTGCACTGACACTGTTTAGTTACAAGTTACAGGAAAACTGAGGAGAGAATTAGAATATTTGTGAACTAGTTTTGCGAAAAGGTTTTAGGGCTATTACTGTTTTGCAGATCTAAATTTGTTTAGACCATGGATGTATTCTTAAAATGATCATGATGGAAAATAATGAGTTTGGAATTTATTTATTACTCTGCAGGTCTGTGTATATCTGGAAGGGAAAAGGAGGAATCATTTAGAAATGGAATACATGTTTTGTTGAAGTTTTCATACAGAAAAAAAAGGCTACTCTGACCCAAGTTAGTGCTCCACAATTATTCTAATTCTAGTCTTGAACTATATTTTTACAAAGTTACAGTGACATAAATCATTCACCTATAAAGTTTAATCTCTATTTTTATAGATTGTCTACTAAAAGCACATTATGATCAGTTAATTTGTTATTATTGTTTGACAGACACCATTGAAAATAGTCTGATTGAACGAAAGAAATCATTCTTCAGAAAGAACTCAGTTCTGATGAAATTTTTGTTTTAGAAAGGGAGAAAAACCCCACTGATTTTGAAATATTGCATTAGGTATTTCTGTGTTAAGACTTTCAGTTTTTAATTTCACAACCAATGAGGCAAGTAAGGTCTTGAAAATAGCTCAGTTCATGTAATTGAACAGAAGGTGACAGCTAAGCATGTTGCAAGTGTATAATCTGCAGTGATATGTCCTGTTGGGGCAAAGGGTAATATGGATATTTTGTTTTAAAAATAAAGTTAAAACCCAAGTTTGTTACAAAGTCTGAGGATAGTATTTTTGTAGCTGAAGGACTAGATTAAGGCTAGAAAAATGTGACTTTAGTGCATATTGCTTCTAGAAATTTATTTTTTGACTTCCTAATGTCACTTCATTGTAGTTCATAGGAGGTCACAGTCTGTGCAGTGGAAATAGTACCTCTGGAGTAGTCAAAAATTAACGTTGTTTTTTCTTCAAAAAATGTCTATTATTATGTCTAACCTTTTTTTCCCAGCTTCTTCTTGAAAAACAGGTGGTTTATATTTTTTTTTTTAATCAGTTGTTGACTATGTAAAAATTCTTCAAAATTTCCAAACCACTGCAGGCAGTCCTTTATCCTCTATCTAAATAGCTTTCTCAGTGTATGAGTTCTTTAAAAACAGGATTGTCTCTTGGAACCTCAAGATTTTACATCAGAACAAACAATGTAGTAATAAGTTCAGTTGTTACCCAGTTAAATTATTCACTCCTTCCTGGCAAGTAACTATTTGTACAGTTCTGTAAGTTGGTATCTACTGAGCTCCCATGCCTGATGGAGACATAATTCAGTTCACTTTTGTTTCTTTCCATCTAGATTCCTGCTGGTCTTTCCCAGCAGTTCTCTTCTGCTTTGTTACCCAAGCAATACTATAAAATCTGTGTAGAGACAATAAAGTCAATTGGTCTGAAAATTATTCTTGGTTTGCTTAATGCTGCAGGTAGGACCAGGACATTTTATTACAGGATTGTCAAACTGCCATATCAGGAGGTTAGGAGAGCACACAAAGGCAAAATCTGTTGTAAAAATCTAAACTTAAATATTATCTCTTTCACTTCTATCAGCTCCTCGTTCTTCTTCATCCAAAAACTGCAACGTGGTTCATTCATGACTTTTTCAGAAATTTTTGCAAGGGTAAATAACATCTTTGTAACTGGGCCAATCATGTCAGCAAGTGAAATGTATCATTACATCAATTAGAAAAGATGATTTATGGAAAATGGAAATTAAAAAATGAAGTGACTTCTTCTGTTTCAACAGGATGCCTTCCACCATAAAATAGGTTACAGTTTGCAAGGCTGAAGCAAGACCAAACACGTGGTTTTGGATTGAATTCATGCAGCAATAATTGTCATGCTATGTTACTGAAAACTCCTTGACTGGAGATAACCATAGTTTTTCCATTATTTTTCTTCTCTTTTGTGGGTGACACTTCATTACTGGAAGCCTGTTCCCTTTTTTTCCTTTGCCTCATAATTCAGATTCTTGGCACACCATGTTGAATTTTATGGTTAAGGGCAGAGCAAATCATTCACAGCTGTCTGTTGGTTAGGTGTGCTCTGTGCTTAAAAAATATTCATCTTGGTGTTGCTTCAACCCAAAATCAAGTGTTCCCAAGGCTCCAGCTTAAACATGCCAATTTTCATACCCAATTTTTTTCTTCCTTTACTATTTTGAATGTGTGGCTGACACTTTACAGATGGTGTTGTCCAAACACTGATGTCTGGAGCCAAAATGGGTCTGAATTAGTAGTCAAGAGATATTGCCCCAATGGGAACATTAGTTTAATTTTCCATTATTGTACTCTTTCTTCAGCAATATAGGCTTTAATTTCCAATCAAGGTAATATCCATAGCAAAGTATTTGAATTAATTGTATTTAACATTTGGACTGGTGGGGTTGCAAGGGATAGTTGTAAATGCCTGGAGCTTACATTTTGAAATTTATCTGAGCTCCACTGGCAGCACATATTCAGATAGATTCTTTTTTTCTTTTTTTTTTTTTTTTTTTCTCTTGTGTTGGCAAATTGTAAGCTCTATTTCTAAGCAGAGATATGATAATACAACATCCACCCAGAATCTATAAATCAACATTTAGGCACCTGTCTGGGTGCTGAAAAGTCCCTCTGGACTTACATATCCAGGATTTATCTATTTTATTGTTAGGCTCTATTAAAGATATTCCAGCTTGTCTTTTCTCCTGTGTTCAGCAGAGCTGTCAGTTCCCCATTTCTCTGCCCCAGAACCAACACCAGGAAGCAATACAGCTTTGGCAAGAAACCCTAGCATGCAGGATGCCAGCTGAGCATAGCCAGCCTGTACTGCGGCTATTAAGAAATAAACGCTGCTTAGAGGCTGGCTATGTCACATCTATGCCTGCTGGTAGCAATCTAAATGAAAATTTATAGCTAATATCTGCTGCCCTGACACAGTTCAGGAAGTGCAAAGGGAATGCACAAGGCCAGAAAATGGCCATCTCAGTCAATGAAATGAGGTCCCATGTTTACTGCTTCTTGATGGCTTGTGGTCAAGCTTGCAGAGATTACAAGTTAAAGGGTGGGTTGAATGTTTTTGTGGGTTTTTCTTTAAACTATCATCTCTGGCAGCATGATCTGGGATGTAAAAGTCAACTTGTGGTCTCTCTGGTTCTCACATCATCTGGAGTTATGAAGATAATTGGGCTGAAACTTAGCTGCTTGAGGTATGTGTGCCAGAAAACAGATCTGGCTTGTACATTTCTTTTAGTGGATCTCTGAAAAGTTGAAGTTATGGAGGGCTTCTAAACAATTGAGAATGGTAAATATCTTCTCTTTTGAACACTCTGACTCTCAATTAACCTAAATTAACAAGGTTCCTTACAGGCATCTTACAGGGATCTAAATGAGTGCAACATACACTGTCTGAAGAGTTGATTTGCAAGTCATTTGGTCTGTAAAGTCAGTCACACAGAATCCTGGTGAAATTTGGTAAATGTGTTTCTAAGCTCTTCTACTCATAAAAAACATGCTTGCTAGAGCAAATATTTATTGACAGCATGATTTTTTGTGTAAAACATATAAGAAACACAGATTTCAATACCAGAGGAAAACAGTGTCTTTTTATACAAAGTGAGATGAAAGACATATATCACTATAGGACCATGCCTATTAATTTTCTCAAGGGTACCCTTTATCATGGCTTTTCAGTAGTTGTATCTGAAGCAAATAAATCACTTGAAAATACTTGCAAGATAGGACAGTTATTCCACTCTTCCCTCTATGTATGTCCAGTTTGCATCAGTGACGACTTATGCTTCAGTGGATTTCTTAGACATTGAACTCTTCTGTTGGCAGTTGCCATGATTTAGAAAGCCATCCTTTTATTTGTCAAAGCATATTTCAAGTACGCTATGGTCTTCAAGATCATTATTGAAGACATTGACATCCTGCTTTTCTTTCTCAGCAGACTGCTGACCTCTTAATGCCTGACAAGCTCTTTTGCTTTCACGGATATGAGCATCTTGCTTTAGACCATAAAGTGTAAAATATTCTAAACAGATGGACATAGCAATACAATGGTCTATTGAAGTTTGAAATTATTTTATATTCCTTGAGATTCAGTCTTATTCATGTGTACTGGAAAATATTTCCCAATTTAATCTGAATTTCTGTTTATTCACAACACAGCAAAAAGAAACAGAATCTGTCTGTCATTATGCTAGGTAATTTATAGATAATTTAACTTACAGCAATTTAAAAAGAGAAGGAAATAATAAATTTGTAAAAAAATTAACAGTCAGTTCTGAAGAAAAGTGCTGCACTAGTTAGAAAAAAAAGACGTGCTGAAACCGAATTTTAAGGTAAAGCATTCACAGAAGTATTTTTGGATTGATAATAGCTTCAAGGATTTGGAAAACAGTGGTTAATAAAAATATATATATTCCCAAGTTATTGCAGACAGTTTATTTAATTTGTTTTAAAAATAAAGTCACTATATCTCTCATAAAATAAATTGTTCATAGAAAACAAAACAGAGATTGTGGTATATATATGGCAAATGGGTGACACTGTTGCCAATTCAGACTAGAATTCAATCTCAACACATCATATACCCACTTAGTGCTTTGACCAAAAGGTCAAAGAGTCTACTAAGTGTTGTAGACTCTGGATCTCATGCTGCTTTTCCTTGTAAGTACAGGTCAGAACAATATAGAGAAACAAACAAATATTAAAAAAAAAAAAAGGTAAAACTTTTTTGCAGCATTTTATTTCATCTCCATGTGGATCAGGACCATTCTCAGAAAATTTTCCTTTTCAGGCTGCACTCTTACTGAAAGCTGCTGCAAAATGTGATAATCGTCCTATTAGCAGTATTCCTGGCCTGGCTAAATGTGGTAGCCCTGCCACTTAGTTGCAGTATTTTGAGCTAAGATATGGTTAAAGATGTTCAAAGATATACTTAAAGAGGTCAGATTCCAAAATGAGTTATTTTTTTGCAACCTATTGCATATATTGACTGAAGAATAATATTCATAAGAGTAATTGGTAATCAGGTTAATAAAAAGCTTCACTCTACACTTTCTGTCTCGGTTAAACAAATTGCTGAGTCATAGAAAGAGATAAGAAGAAGGTACATCAGGGAACTTCTTTAATCATCATAAGTGAAATTAGCTCCTCAGATTAACAAGACAACAAAAAATGATATTCCCTCTTTCTTTATGTCTTGTTAAAATGTTCGTATGCATGTCAGTGTTTCTGACTGCCCACAGTTGGAACTGAGGCTTGGTATTAAAAATTCAGTGCAACTTTTGAAAGAAGTATTGAGGTCCTTTCAGAATGTAACTAAACTGAACATGGGGGTCGAAGTTTACATTCTCATAAATCCTAACAACAATTTATGTATTTGTTTTATATTAAACAAATTATTTCTAAGTTCTCAGTGCAATCACCAAGAAAGAAAAGAAATATTCATCAATGCCCTCATGAAAAATTATTTTGGGACTATTGAAAAAAACTGTTTCTTTAAAGAGTATGCTGGTCCAGCCCTCAGCTGATTCACAGCATTTTACAGCTGCCATAAATATTGTGGTGCTAAACATACAAAAGTTCAAAGAACAGCTGCATATTTGTGATCCGATCCAACAATCAAAGCAAATGAAGGTTGGTTAGTATATTCTGCAGGACTTGCTCACATTCTTGAAGCATCAGTCTCCAAGTATATTACTGTGATAAACCTGCTATAATAGGGAACCTCCATAACAGTTACATCTCTGTAAACAGCAGAGTGAATGGCAGAGCATAAAGCTAACAAATGTTCCACATTAAAGCTTCAGGATCAATAACACTTTTAAGATGTTATCAAACAGAGGATTCAGTGTTGAAAATAACAGCCTCAGCTTTATGCAGATTAAAAAAAACCCTAACAGCCTCAGTGTCTTTATGCAGAAATGCAGTTGCAGAGCCAAAGTTCCCATTGTTCCTTGATGTTTATATTACACTATAATGAGAAGATGCTCAATAGAAACTGAAATTAATTGCAGATGAGCTTAGAAGGAATAAAAGATATACATAGGTCCAATAATAACCCTTTTCTGCTTTGTGGTGTGAAGTAGTCTTTCAAGTGTGGAATACAGTCCTCCTACTTAGTGTTCTTAAGGGGAGAGGGAGATACTTCCATGACAAGGTTGCATGGCTCCGTGGAAAGCTGAAGTGTAGGTGACATGTGCCCTCATTGTCTACCAGCTGCAAAGATCTGATATTGTCAGATTAGTGAAGGATTGCTGCTTCAATCCTCAGAAGGAAAACGCTTTCCAGCTGTTGCAATGAGCTGGTGAAATAAGATTAATTAGAAACAGAGAACAGTGTCAGCTTCCTGAGACAAAGACAGCTGAGCTGTTCTTCTCAAGATGAGATTATTTCCTTGCCTATATGAATTAAACTCTATGTGGAAACAAACAAAAAATTAACTTTGTATATGGTACAGAAAAAAACCTATAAACTGTGTGTGTAACCATTTGGGGTGGAATTCGGTTCTGAATTTAGACACCTAACTGTAGATGTCTCATGTTTCTCATGGATGTCTCCATATATGGCCAAGAGGTCTAAGCTCCCTTTGTAGTCAGGGCAGAGTCGTTGATATAGAGTCTAAAGAACAATAAGGCTGTGCAAATCCAAAGTGTCTACGTTCCATTCAACAATAGCTTGTTCATTAAAAAGATAGAAGCCACTATAGCATTGGACAGTATTATTCTGCTTGGACTAAATCTACCTTGATCATTTTATTCTCTCTCTCTCTGTTCTTTTCTTTTAACAGAATGGTGATGAAAATTTTAAAAAGGAAAAGAAAAAAATATTTTTTTCTGTATGTTTTTTTTAAATTGTAGCTGTAATCAGGAACATCATGACGATATCTGGAAAAATCCATGCAATGATTTGCTAATTTATTATTGAAACAACAAAAAAATCCATCTTTTCTTTATCTTTTTTCATTTCTTTCCTGCCCTTCTATATTCCTTCCTTCCTTTCTTCCTTTCTTTTTTCCATCCATAACTCATTCTTTCATTTCTTCTTTTGCAAAAAATAAAAACATGTCTATCCAGACCTCAGTTTTTAGTAGTCTGGTAATCTTTCCGCAAAATTCTGACATCTGAATCTATATTCAAAAGGTCTTTATTTGATTAAAACATCAGGATATAACCATTCAAAAAATAGTCCAATTAAGTAATTCACTCACTAACTGATAAGAGATGCTGATTATTTTCCTTGTCCAGGATTTATTACATGGGAAACAGGACAAAATGCAGCAACTGAGAAAGAAACATGTTCTGAGAAAAAGAATGGTTTAGTAGTAAAATTTAAAAACTGCATAAATTCACGCCTGGTTTTCTAACCTGGAGAGTAAGAAGCTACTAAATTTAACAGCTAAAATTAGAAGTCAGTCTGATCCTCAGGTATACCACTAGAAACAGATATGAACACAAAATTTTGATTTTCAGCCTGGCCAGGACATTCATTCACCCTTGACTATGCTTCATTTTCCTCATATATGAAATGGAGATAGTGAAACTCTCTCCCCATGGAATCCAATTTAAATTGGAATGAGAAACCATATGATGTGCTTAATATTGGTGTTTCTAAGATTAAAAAAAATATTGCAACATTTTATTTTTTTCTCATGTTTCTTAACTCTGATGCTGATGCTGTATAAACTAAAAATGGATCAATTTTAAAGGGGCCCAACTTAAATGTCTCTATGTAGATGCACGTAGCATGGGGAATAAACAAGAGGAGTTAGAGATGTGCGCACGCCTGCAGGGCTATGATCTTATTGGCATCAGAGAGACGTGGTGGGATGGCTCCTATGACTGGGGTGTTGGAATGGAAGAGTACAGGCTTTAGGAAGGACAGGCAGCGCACAGGGGAGGTGAAGAGAGGGTGTCGCCCTCTATGTCAATGACCAGCTGTAGTGCATGGAGCTCCACCTGGGGATGGGTGAGGAGCCGACCAAGAGCTTATGGGTCAGGATTAAAGGGAGTGCAGAGACAGGTGCCATTATAGTAAGGTTCTGCTACAGGCCACCCAACCAGGAAAACCAAGCAGATGAGGCCCTCTATAGACAGATAGGAGCATCCTCAGGTTCACAGGTCCTGGTCCTCATGGGGGACTTCAACAAGTCCGATACCTGTTGGAGGGACAACACATAAGCAATCTGCATAAGCAATCTGCATAAGCAATCTGCATAAGCAATCTGAGAGGTTCCTGGAATGTGTTGATGATGACTTCCTTCTCCAAGTGATAGAGGATAGGGTTAGCTGTTGTGCACCTGGCAAAGCATGGGAAGCTGAAAAACTCCTTGACTAGTGAGTGTAAGGACTACTTAGCAACAACTAAAACATCAGTGTGTTATCAACATTATTCTCATGCTAAATCCAAAACACAGCACTATGCCACCTACTAGGAAGAAAATTAACTCTATCCCAGCCAAAACCAGCACAGGAGCCAACAAGGAGGGATGTTATGCTGGACCTTGTTCTCACAAACAAGGAGGGGCTGGTGGGGAATGTGAAGCTGAAGGCCAGCCTTGGTTGCAGTGACCATGAAATGGAGGAGTTCAAGATCCTTAGGGCACCAAGGAGGGTGCACAACAAGCTCACTACCCTGGATTTCAGGAGAGCAGACTTTGGCCTCTTCAGGGATCTGCTTAGTAGAGTACTATGGGATAAAGCCCTGGAGGGAAGAGGTACCCAAGCAAGCTGGTTAATATTCAAAGATCACCTTCTCCAAGCTCAAGAGTGAGGCATCCCAACAAAGAGGAAGTCAGGCAAAAACACCAGGAGGCCTGCATGGATGAACAAGGAGTTCCTGCGCAAACTCAAACACAAAAAAGAAGCCTACAGAGGGTGGAAGCAAGGACAGGTAGCCTGGGAAGAATACAGAGAAATTGTCCAAGCAGCCAGGGATCAGGTTAGGAAAGCTAAAGCCTGATAGAATTAAACTGGTACAGGGGCATCAAGGGCAACAAGAAAAGCTTCTATAGCACATCAGTGATAAAAGGAAGATTAGGGAAAATCTGGGCCCTCTCCGGAAGAAAGTGGATGACCTGGTTACCTGGGGTATGGAGAAGGCTGAGGTATGCAACAACTTTTTTGTTTCAGTCTTCACTGGCAAGTGCTCAAACCACACGGCCCAAGTCACAGAAGGCAAAAGCAGGGACTGGGAGAATAAAGAACGATGCACTGTAGTAGAAGATCAGGTTTGAGACCATCTAAGGAACCTGAAGGTGTACAAGTCCATGCGAATTGATGAGATGCATCTGTGAGTCCTGAGGGAACTGGCAGATGAAGTTGCTAAGCCACTATCCATCAGATCTGAGAAGTCATGGCAGTCCAGTGAAGTTCCCACTGACTGGAAAAGGGGAAACATAACCTTCATTTTTAAAAAAAGAAAAAAGGTAGAGCTGGGGAACAGTAGGCCAGTCAGTCCCACCTCTGTGCCCAGCAAGATCATGGAGCAGATCCTCCTGGAAACTATGCTAAGGCACATGGAAAATAAGGAGGTCATTGCTGACAGCCAACATGGCTTCACTAAGGGCAAATTGTGCCTGAAAAATTTGGTGGCTGCCTACGATGGAGTTACAGCATTGGTGCATAAGTGAGGAGCAACTGACATTGTCTGCATGGATTAGTGTAAAGCATTTGACACTGTCCCACACAACATCCTTGTCTCTAAACTGGAGACACATGGATTTGATGGATGGACCACTCGGTGGATAAGGAATTGGCTGGATAGTCACACTCAAAGTGTTGCAGTCAATGGCTTGATGTCCGAGTCGAGAACAATGACAAGTGGCATTCTTCAGGGGTCGGTATTAGGACCAGCGCAGTTCAACACCTTTGTTGGTGACATGGAAGTGGGATTGAGTGGACCCTCAGCAACTCTGCTGACAACACCAAGCTGTGTGGTGCAGTCAACATGCTGGAGGGAATGGATTGAGAACAGCCTTGAGGAGAAGGACTTGGGCGTGTTGGTGTATGAGAAGCAGCCCAGAAAGCCAACCATATCCTGGGCTACATCACAGAAGAGTGACCAGCAGGTCAAGGGAGGTGATTCTGCTCCCTTACTCCACTCTCATGAGATCCCACGTGGAGTACTGTGTTCAGATCAGGGCCCCCAACATAAGAAGGACATGGACCTGTTGGAGTGAGTCCAGAGGAGGGTCACAAAGATGGTGAGAAGGCTGAAGCACCTCTCTTGTGAAGAATGGCTGAGAGAGTTGGGGTTATTCAGCCTGGAGAAGAGAAGGCTCTGGGAAGACCTTATAGCATCTTTCCGGTACCTGAAGGGGACCTACAAGAAGTAGGACTTTTTACAAGGGCATATAGTGATAGGGATCGTGGCTTTAAACTGAAATAGGGTAGACTTAACTAGATATAAGGAAGAAGTTTTGCACTGTGTGGGTGGTGGGGCACCAGAATAAGTTGCCCAGAGAAGTTGTGGATGCCCCATCCCTGGAAGTGTTCAAGGCCAGGTTGGATGGGACCTTGAGAAACCTGGTCTGGTGGAAGGTGTCCCTGCCCATGGCAGGGGGGTTGGACCAGATGAGCTTTAAGGTCCCTTCAAACCCAAACTGTTCTATGATTGTATGAAGAAGAAAAAGGCAAATTAATGAACTTCATTCCTCTCTCTTTTTATCTATACAATATCACTAAGTTTTGATCAGGGAGTAGGCACTTACTGTTTCTTATTATAAAGGAATATAACCTTTTCTTGACAGAGAAGAATGAGATTCAGAAAACTGCAGTCTCTCAAAAGTCTGTGTTAATTTTCTTAATTGAATTCTGTCTCACTTTAAAAGGTTACAATGTCTCTTTATTTACAGAGCAGCTTATTCATTCAGCTCTTTTTTTTCCCCTTGAGCTTGTCAGAAGCTGTTAATGTTGATACAGTTTGACATTTTGCCCAGACTGCATCAAACCACAAACCTGAGAATAGAATGTGGTCATTAACAATTTAATAACCTGTTGCAATACTTAATTTTTTTCCACATCAGCAGTGTCACACTTGATAACGGTGTGATTTTTACCTTCAGTGAATGAGACGAGACTATTTACTTTACATGCCATGTTTCTGAAGTGCCTCAAAACCTTGACTAGTCAGAGGTTTCATTTTTAAGTGCTGGCTAGTTGAAAATGTCAGAATCCATAAGGATACTTGAGCTGAGATTTGACTAAAAGGTGAAAGTTTTGTCTGAGGAGTAGACATGAAAGTCTTGATTCAGCATAGTAGATAAGCACATGCTTAATCTGAAGAATACAAAAGCCATTGGCACCAGTGAAAATGCTTTCATACATAAGCTAGGCATATGATAAAATACTTTCATGGCTAAATATTAAGCTTCTGTTCATGTCGTATTCTTGGTAAAAGGCAATAAGGCCTATAAAACCATTTCATTAATTTCAGCAAGCTTTGACTCTTATGTTGTAATTGGAAATATGAAAACTTTATACAGAACATGGGTTTTAGAACAGTTTCTATAATCAGTGTGCAGCTGTAGATTTTGGCTAAAATGAGAAACATCGCAGGCAAACCATGGCTAAGATAAAGTACATATTATATCTAATGGTGGGTTTGCCAAAAAGATAGAAGATGACATGAATGTTTTAAAAAAATTTAACACTCCAAGAGTGTTAAGATGGAGCAGAAATAGCTGGAGAGGCTGCATGATAATTTATCAGTGTTTAATATAATCACACTGTAGCAGGCAATTGCATGGCATTCTCCTGGCTTCTGGCTAAGAGTATGCTTTTTTCCTGGTGATACTTGTGGGAAACTTTTATAGACCATTGGTAATCTACCACAGTCTATTGCATCCAACCCTAATCCAATGCTCACAATTCATTTTACAAAAACTGCTGTAGTTTGAAGCAGCTCATATCTCTGTGTTGTTTCAAATAAATTTCCATAGACTAACATCTGATCTTGGTTATACCTCTATAAATATATATAGTATATATATATAATAATTTATATTTATTTATAATAATTTAATTGATTTTCATGGAATTCTTGCCAGTTTATATTGGTTTGAGTGCACAATTTGGCCACACTAGAAACAAATCTAAAAATAGGTAACTGCTCGTGTAGTATGGGAAAAGCTTTAAATACAGGGGTTTTAGGTACACTTCAAAAATTCTAATCCTTACTGACCACTGGCTCTTAGTGTGATGCTAACTGCTTCATAAAAGTTCTGTCACGATATCCTTAGCTTCTGTAACTACACTTTTGCTCATTTACAGCTGTAGAGTTTTTATTTATGCTGGTTGATAATCTACTTCCTTGTGTCTTTTTTTCCAACCAGTATAAAAAGATATAAGAACTTTTGTTCTGGCTTCTGCTGAGTGAGCATCCTTCTTGTAAAAAGAAGTCTTACTTCTTTGAGAAGTCTAGAGTAGTAATATTTCTTTGGGGAAGACAGTTTTCTTTCTTAGTCAGAGTGTGGCTTTTCATGTAGATTTATAATTCAGCCTTTCTAGAACAAACTAGAAAAATACCTAAGTCTGCCTGAAAGCTAATATTATAATAGAGTGTGTATTAGAATACTTGTTTTACCTTTCAAAGTGGAATAATTTGTTACTTAGGTTTTTTCATTATACTATTTAGATTGTATCTGTGTATACTTTATCATATTTCTCAGTTTATTTTTTGGCAAGCTACCCAAAATCCTCTTTAGAGAATCTCTGTGATGATCACTGTCAGGTCATTGCCCTAGATGTGAGCGAGAGATGCAGCAGAGCATGTCTGTTTCAAAATTTCCTTGTGTTTTACAAATTTGCACTCTTATGGACTGGCCTCATTGCAGAAATTCTTGTGCTTTCTGCTTGAAGCCAAGCTGTGAATATCTGATATCAGTCTTCCTAAAGGTAGTTAGCATAGTAGTTAGTAAATGGTGGAATAAACTCCCACAAGAGAGAAAATAACCCTGGACTGACTATCTTTGTTTAAAGAACTAAAGAATAAGGTCATAAGTTCTTTCAGTAACTTCTTCACAAATACATGTATTGACCTACAAAATATGCATCTCCATTTGTGCAAAAACATGTACTGGATCAAGCTGTACAAACTTTTTATTAGGACACACTTCCACAACCTCTGAAATTAGATATTGAGGTGAGATTGCATATCTGTGTATTTCTGTGTATATATAAAACACCCGGTCCTAGATAAAAGTCTTAACTTAGTACTTGCCCCCATATGATTAAAAATAGGTAGCAGATTAAATAGTAACAGATTAGAATTAGATTAGAATTAATTATTTCAATTACATCATCAAGCACCATTTTCTCATCTCATGCAAAACTTACCAAACTTTCCCAAAAAATGCCTTCAAATGTATAGGATAGCTCAAATCAGCTGAGAAATCTATGAAGCTTCATTTTAAAGGTTTTTCTTTTTTTGTTTGATTTTTTGTTTTGTTTTGTTTTGGTTTGGTTTGGGTTTTTTTGCTGTGTTTTGCTTTTAGATCCAACATGATTTGCCTTTAATTCCTGTTGGAAAAAACCTAGTTCAGCATGCAGGTGCTGTAAATGCTTGGATGATCTGCCTGGAAAGGCATTCAGGAATATACAGTGCAGTTCTGGTTTTCTAGTACCAGTTACATTTGTTGTTCACTATGAACCCCTTCAATAACTCTTCACAAATCTGAACCTTATTTTACAACTCCATTTTGTCTAAGAGGCAGTAGATCACATTCAAGGGTGTAGCACAGCTGATGTCTTCTACAGGACCAATAAAATATAATGCAGGCTTTGGATATATTTCTCTGACAGTGTATTCCATCAAGACTTAACAAATTTGTCCCTCATTTTACAACTCAGTTTTGTGTAACAGCTGGGAGCCTTACCCTGAAATGGGCTGAGCACTCTCAGACAGTTTTTTTGATTTGTACAATTCTGCCTTTATAGCACCTTGATAAGATTATAGTGATGTTGTAGTCTGATGTCAAGGGGAATTTGCATGTTGGCTAAGAAACAGCAACACCTCAAGAGCATTAGGAGAAATAGACAATATGATGTATCTCCTCTTGTATAAACAGTGGCATCTACAGTTGCCATTAGTATTCCCTAATATGTGACTAAGTTAAAGGTTATCATCCGCTGCAGATTTAATGGATTGCATTAGAATTACAGCAAATGACCCTTGCAGCTCCTTTAAACTTGATCGATCACAATGTAATTGTCAAGGCGGGCTAGCAATTAATTTTCATTAGTCAGGGAAGTCATTAATGCTTGCTGTTAGGGAAAATGACTATTAGATTGAAATGGAAAGGGATTCAATCATTTTTTACAATTAAAAATGTTGGCCTAATTTGCTGGTTCCATATGTGCAGAAGAGTATAATTGCAGCTCCATTTCCATGTGCTATTCCTGCTGTGATGCACTGGTTCCAACAAAGAGTTGAATATGTCCTTTTTCATTCTGAAAGGGAAGGCATTTATTACAAAACATCTATTGGGAATATTATTTTTAAAGAATGTTCCATCAATATTACTTTTCTATTACCTTTTAAGATACACTGGAATTTAATGTTATGGTGAAAGGTGTGCTTCCTCAAGTCAAAGTGCTATTTGTTTTTCCTTTGACATACAGGGCTTTTTTACTGAATAAGACAGAGGAGTTGAAAGATCCCAGGCTCATTCAGCTGCCTTGATAAATACTAAATTGCCTGGCAATGACAGTTAGCTGTGATATAGCTGCTTGACATCATAGTTGATACAACAATGCTCTTGATTCATGCAGCATATTTCATCTGAGAACTTCAAAATATTTTTTCAATCTCTACCTTCAAAAGGTCCTAGTCAAATATGGAAGTCAAATTGAAACAGAAAATCAAACACCTTAAACTCCAAGATGGAATTTTCATAAATGCTTACTTTTGTCCAGTTTCTCTTCCCATTTAATTAACTGGTATTGTTTGCACCATATTGCTACCACCTCCGCAAGGAACAGAAGACGAGTCATAGTTGTAGGAGATTCCTTTCTGAGGGGAACAGAGGGTCCAATATGCTGGATGGACCCTCCTTACAGCGAAGTCTGCTGCCTCCCAGGACTCTGGGTCAGAGATATCACTAGGAGACTCCCCATCCTGGTACAGCCCTCAGACTACTACCCATTACTGCTCTTCCACATGGGTGGTGACGAAGTTGCAGTGTGTAGCCCAAGGGGCATTAAAAGAGACTTCAGGGCCCTGGGACAGTTAGTAAGGGAATCTGGGGCACAGGTTATTTTTTCCTCCCTCCTTCCAGTTGTGGGCAGTGACATTGAAAGGAACTGACAGACCCAATCTATTAATACATGGCTCCGTGGCTGGTGCCACTGCCACAACTTTGGGTTTTTTGACAATGGGATGTCCTACACGGCACCAGCCTTGCTAGGGTCAAATGGGAACCACCTTTCTCAAAGGGGAAAGACGGTCTTTGCTCAGGAGCTTGCGGGGCCCATTGACAGGGCTTTAAACTAGATGTGAAGGGGGAGGGGGAACATATCAGGCTTGCCTGTGACAAGCTGTAGCATGGTACCCAATAGTTAGAGGGACAAGGTGCTACTATGAGCCCTCAACCTGATGCCCAGAGGCATGCTGGGGACACTGCAGCACAGTCAGTGTCTTGCGGAGATGAGCTGGGGGCTACTGAGGTAGTAGAAGCCAACAAGTAAACCTCTATGAAACACCTCAAGAGAAACAAGCGGTGTTCCACTAAGAAGGTGACATGGCCAACAGCCCAGATGAAATGCCTCTACATGAATGCACACAGCATGGGAAACAAACAGGAGGAGTTGGAAGCTATTGTGCTGCTAGAAAGCTATGACCTAATTGCCATTACCGAAACTTGGTGGGATGAATGCCGTGACTGGAAAGTGGCTATCAACGGCTATATGCTGTTCAGAAGGGACAGATGAGGAAGGAGGGGCAGAGGTGTTGCCCTCTACATAAAGAAATCGATACAGTGTGAAGAGCTGTCCCTGAGGAATAGCCATGAGCAGGTCAAAAGCTTATGGGAAAGAATCAGAGACAGGGGCAACAAAGGGAACCTTGTGGTTGGTGTCTACTACAGGCCGCCTGATCAAGGGGAGCCTGCTGATGAAGCCTTCTTCCTCCAGCTCCAGGAGGCTTTGCACTTCCAGAATCTCACCCTACTGGGGGACTTCAGCCACCCTGATATTTCGTGGAAAAGTAACACCGTGAGCTGTAGGAAATCCAGGAGATTCCTAGAATGCATTTAGGATAACTTCCTAAGCCAGGTAATAGACACCCCTACCCGAGGGGATGCAATACTGGACCTGATGGTCACCAATGCAAGTGAGCTCATTGGTGATGTCAAGACTGGAGGCAGCCTGAGCTGCAGTGATCATGCATTGGTGGAGTTCACACTCCTGAGGGACATGGGAAAAGCGAGGAATACAGTCAGGACCCTAAATTTTAGAAAAGCAAACTTCCAACTCTTCAAGGAGTTAGTCAGAAGGACCCCTTGGGAAACAGTCCTCAGGGACAGGGGAACAGAACAGAGCTGGCAGATCTTTAAGGACACCTTCCATAGAGTGCAAGAGCTATCAGTCCCCAGGTGTAAGAAATCAAGCAAGGAAGGGAAGAGACCAACATGGCCGAGTCAAGACATGCTGGTCATACTAAAGAGGAAGAGGGAACTGCACAGGCAGTGGAAGCAGGGACCGGTGTCCTGGGAAGAGTACAGGGAAGCTGCCCGGATGTGTAGGGAGGAGGTCAGGAAGGCCAAGGCACAGCTGGAGCTGAATTTGGCAAGGGATGTAAAGAATAACAAGAAGGGCTTCTACAGGTATGTCAACCAGAAAAGGAAGGTTAAAGAAAACATACCCCCCCGATGAAGAAGAATGCCGACGTAGTATCAACAGACAAGGAGAAAGCGGAGGTACTCAACAACTTCTTTGCCTCAGCAACCTCTCTCCTCACCCCTCCTGAGTCAATGGACTGCAAGGTGGGGACCAGGGGTGTAAAGCCCCTCCCACTGTAAGGGAAGATCAGGTTCAAGAACACCTGAGGAACCTGAACATACATAAGTCTATGGGACCTGATGAGATGCACCCCAGAGTCCTGAGGGAATTGGCTGATGTAATTGCCAAGCCACTCTCCATGTTATTTGAAAAGTCCTGGCAGTCAGGTGAAGTGCCTGGGGACTGGAAGAAGGGGAATGTTATGCCCATTTTTAAAAAGGGAAGAAAGGAGGACCCTGGGAACTACCAACCTGTCAGCCTCACCTCTGTGCCTGGGAAGATCATGGAGCAGATCCTCCTAGAAGCTATTCTCAAGCACATGGAAGACTGGCAGGTGATATGAGACAGCCAGCATGGCTTCACCAAGGGCAAGTCCTGCCTGACCAACCTAGTGGCTTTCTAGGAAGGAGTGACGGCATCAGTGGACAAGGGAAAAGACGACACCAAGCTGAGTGGTGCAGTTGACACACCAGGAGGACGAGATGTCATCCAAAGGGACCTGGACAAGCTGGAGAGGTGGGCCTGTGTGAACCTCATGAGGTTCAACAAGGCCAAGTGCAAGGTCCTGCACTTGGGACGGGGCAACCCCCGATATCAATACAGGTTGGGGGATGAAGGGATTGAGAGCAGCCCTGCAGAGAAGGACTTGGGGGTACTGGTGGATGAAAAGCTGGACATGAGCCAGCAATGTGCGCTTGCAGCCCAGACAGCTAACCAAATCCTGGTCTGCATCACAAGAAGCACGGCCAGCAGGTCGAGGGAGGTGATTCTGCCCCTCTACTCTGCTCTGGTGAGACCCCACCTGGAGTGCTGCATCCAGCTCTGGAGCCCTCAGCACAAGGACATGGACCTGTTGGAGCGGGTCCAGAGGAGGGCCACCAAAATGATCCGAGGGCTGGAGCACCTCTCCTATGAGGCCAGGCTGAGGGAGTTGGGGTTGTTCAGCCTGCAGAAGAGAAGGCTGCGAGGAGACCTTATTACGACCTTCCAGTACTTAAAGGGGGCCTATAGGAAGTATGGGGACAATCTTTTTAACAAGGCCATTGTGACAGGACAAGGAGTAATGGTTTTAAACTAAAGAAGAACAGATTTAGACTAGACATAAGGAAGACATTTTTTACAATGAGGGTGGTGAAGCACTGGCACAGGTTGCCCAGAGAGGTGGTAGAGGCCCCATCCCTGGCAACACTCAAGGTCAGGTTGGACGGGGCTCTGAGCAGCCTGATGTGGTTAAAGCTGTCCCTGCTCACTGCAGGGGGGTTGGGCTGGATGGCCTCTAAAGGTCCCTTCCAACCCAAAGCATTCTATGATTCTATGATCATTCTGTGATTCTGTGATTCCCATATCCTCAGTGTTAGGATGCACTTTGCTGAGGCATTTTTTGTTATCGAAAAAGCATATTATGTTTCAATGCATTATCTTTAATCTCTCTGTAAATGTGCTTTTAATGAATTTGAGTAGAAGAAATACAAAACTGTGTAGGCCTGATGCAGTCCCTCTGAGCCTAAATTTCACCTTCATTTTAAGTACCTAATGAACAGCTCTTTTTTCAGTACGTACTACCATTCTTTGTAAAGTAAATGCTAGAAAGTAGTAGTATTTGCATTTTTTCATAAAACCATCTATTTCAGTTTAGGTCAATAATTTAGGTGAACAAGATGTAGTTCTAAAGGCTTTCAAAAACACTTTATGTTTTTCCTCAACTAAAGGACATTAAGGCATTGCAGTGAGTAATTCACTTAAAATTTATGTGCTTAAAACAGGAAAAAATTGACTAAATTAGCTCTTATCATGATGACTAAAACATATTGAAGAAGATATATTAATATTACTTATTACACTAAGAAGGGTTTAGAAAGTTTAAAGCCAAGCATGAAAGTATAATATTCTGAAATGTACCTAAGGGAATATATGTAGGAGTAAGGCTAAGTTTTTGGACTTCAGAAGTTCAGTAAGCTTTGGGAAAGCTACTGAATAACTATAATTCCATTGATTTCAGGCCTGGACAAGTTGACTTGGATAGTCTTTATTTCTTTTCTATAAGGGATGTCAATGGAAATTTGGCACTTAGCTTCTTGTATAAATGCCTCTAAGAACCTTATTTTCATGTTTAGCAATTTAGAACAGGTTTCAGATCATTTAATTTGACATATACATTGACTTCTGTCAATGAAGGCAAAGAGATACCCAGGAGGTGGAATTCATCTGATATATTTTGATGTCAATACCATGAGGAGGTAAGTGGTATCCTAACATCATCTTTTCATTTCTCCACTGATTTTAAGGGAAACTGGGATGACTAGCTCAAACCTAGATGTTTGTATCATGAGTGTTTAAACATATATGAACAGACCCTCTACTGGTATTTATAAATCTGACATTTCATGACTCAGGAGCCTGAAACGCAATTTCAAAAGCTACCAAACACCTAGATCGCTAAAAGTCCTTGAAGTGATTCACTTGATTCAATTTTCAAAGTCACTTTTGAAAATGTTACCCTTTGTTATAAAATATTTATTTTCTCACTTGGAAGATTTCCAATAGCACTTTGTGCTGGTTTTGGATGGAATAGAGTTAATTCTTTTCATAGTAGCTAGTATGGGGCTCTGTTTGGGATTTGTGCTGGAAACAGCGTTGATAATACAAAGACATTTTCATTATTGCTGCTGAGCAGTGCTTACACAGAGTCAAGGCCTTTTCTGCTTCTCACCCCACCCCACCAGCGAGCAGGCTGGGGGTGCACAAGAAGTTGGGAGGGGACACAGCTGGGACAGCTGACCCCAACTGACCAAAGGGATATCCCACACCATATGACATCATGCTCAGCATGTAAAGCTGGGGGAAGAAGAAGGAAGGGGGAGGACACGTTTGGAGTGAAGGCGTTTGTCTTCCCAAGTAACCATTACACATAATGGAGCCCTGCTTTCCTGGAGATGGCTGAACACCTGCCTGCCACTGGGAAGTAGTGAATGAATTCCTTGTTTTGCTTTGGTTGAGTGTGTGGCTTTTGCTTTACTTATTAAACTGTCTTTATCTCAACCCATGAGTTTTCTCACTTTTATTCTGCTGGTTCTCTCCCCATCCCACCAGGGGGGATTGAGGGAGCGGCTGTGTGGTGCTTAGTTGCCAGCTGGGTTTAAACCACAACACACTTTCATCACATAGAATATATTGTTCTGCAGTTTGATGAATTGCCTCTTTTATAAAACAAAAATATGTTCAAGATGTGTGTCTGATAGTCTAATTCTATTTTCAGGTACGTGGCAATCTAGATGTTCCATTTCTAGAAGAATATTTTCAAAGTTGGGACCGAACTAAAAATCCTTTCTAATGTCCAGTGATGGACAACGTTCAGCGCTTCCTTCAGACGATGAAGTTCAGCAGTACTGAAATTTGAATATTTAGGAAACTGAGGCTTCTTAAGACATTAAATACTCAATTAATGCATTTTATGACTAGACATTTAACTTATTTGAAAAAAATTACAATTCCACTTTTATAGCTAATGCTTTACTGGCAGTTGTCAAGAAGCAATTGGGAACAACCTAATGGTTAAGAAACAGAAAATTATTAAGATGAGTAATACTGTGTTCTTTGGAATTGATGGGTTGTTCAGATGGACTCATGTTTCTCACTTTGTTATATCCTTCAGTTTGAATATGTTTCTGTTGCAAGATTGACCAGTGTAAGTCAGACTTCCTCTTGACTTATATCTGTTGCTCAGAACTCAATCCTCAAATCATTGTGCACATTTTGAGTCTCAACATTTGTGGTTTTTTAAATGAAAGTCAGGGGATGAAATCTGGCATTTTCATGCAATGTATTATATGGTATGCATTAATGGTAAAGCAGTACATTGTAATCAAAAGTTTCTGTGGGAGCCGGTGTAGGCAGACTTTTTGACTGGATAAATCCTTTTCTATTAAAATAAATGATTTTTTTTTTCCTGAGATGAAACACATTATAGGCTGCCATAAATCATATTTCATAGTATCCAAAAAAAATGGAATAAGAACAAAACCTTTGCCTTCTCACCTCACCTTTTATACTTTTACTGTTCTTATTTTATTTCTATTTAAAAATTGTATTCTTGAACAACTGAACTGTCTTTACAGAACTGCCTTTAAAATAACAGGCCTTCGCTATTGTTGTTAATCTGAGTAAAGATACGATTTTTATTTATTAATTCTCTTTAAACCTTGATGATATTTGAAATGAAAAGCCATAAGCTATAGATCCCTGGAAACTTTTTACAGAAAATCTTGAAGAGAGAGATGACTAGTAACTTTCTTCTACTTTCTAAAGAACTAGGGGACAGAACTAGGACTAGGCCTTTGGTGCTTTTCAGAAGCAGATTGCTACACAGTTCTCATGGTTTGGACAGAAAGATAGAGGACACAAGCTGGGGATCAGACGTAAGATACTGTACGGTCTTGTGAGCTTGATGGCTAACCTTACCAAAGATCATGTTACATGAGCAGAAATACAACATCAATGAACTCCTGAAACCTGTATTACTCTTGTGTTCGGTGAGGGTGTAGAGGTACAGAAGCAGCTATAACAAAAGCCTGGTTCTTCAGGAATTGATGAAATCTTCTAAACACAAGCCCTGGCATCTGGAGAACCATAGATTCTTTTCCTCATTAATCCTCAAAATCCTTAAGTTTCAAGGTTGCACTTCTACATCAACAAAAGAAGCTCAAAAAAAAAAAAAAAGAAAAAAAGAATGTAATGAATCTACATTGTCATTGTTAGTGAGTGGTCTGGCTTAATTTTTATGTTATGTAGCTCACTATTTTGCATTATATACTTTGGTTTAGATATGTCAACTTCATAGAATCATAAAATCATAGACTCAAAGAATCACAAAATCATAGAATCATAGAGTGGTTTCGATTGGAAGGGGCCTTCAGAGATCATCTAGTCCAACTCCTCTGTCATGGACAGGGACATCTTTCACTAGATCAGGTTGTTCAAAGCCCCGTCCAACCTGATCTTGAACACTTCCGATGATGGGGCATCCACAGCTTCTTTGGGCAACTATTTCCAATGTCTTACCACCCTCACTGTAAAAAATTTATTCCTTATAGCCAATTTAAATGTATCCTTTTTCAGTTTAAAACCATTTTTCTTTGTCCTGTCACTATAGGACAGGTATCAATTTATTGATTCTGTCCTATCAGAGGATCTGCTTTTACACAACAGTGTGTAAAGTTAGAAAGTGATGTATTTTTCAGTGATTCAATCCAGTAAATAAAAGACAAAAGCAGAAAGTTCATGAAAAGAATTAGCTCCTCTCTATGTTCCGGTGTGCCTTTATATAATTTCCATCAATTATGTGTCATACAAACATCAAGCTGTTAAAGCCTTGATGAGGTTTTTAATGGCAGTGTACTTCACTGCAGTTGGCATCTATCAAATGCATTTAGGCCATTCTGAATTAATACTGGAGGAGAAGAAAGTTATAAACCTTGAAACTGGATCAGAACAGGTTATTTTTGGAGCATTAACTCTTCTTCCCAACTCTTCTTCCCTTGTCACCACTCTTGTTGTTTTCTTTTCTCATTGAAATCCTAGTAACAGGAATGAGATATCTGCATTTTAATTTTTCCAGTTTACTTTGAAAATATTTAATTATGCCTCTCATTACTGTATGGTTTGGATATTTAGTTGTCATTGATATTCAAAGAAAGTTAAATAAGTTACTAATCAAAATAGAGCATTAATGAGATTGTATTTTGAGTCATTCTCCTTTTTACAAAGTTTTAATTCAGCAATAATTCCTTTTGCTGTTCAGATCTTCTAATGAAGGGATATTGACAGTATAGTTTTCAACTTATTGCAGAAGTCTATATTTTCACAGATCTGCTCTACTGACATAATCTTCAGATGGGCTCTGTTCCTAGTGTGCTGTACTACTTCTGAATCTTGGGATGTTGATATTTTCTCTTCTGACTGTGTATACAGAAACCTCATTAAAAGAATACTGTGTAAAGCCAAGCAGTTGGAAAGCATAATAAACTGTCTGTACTACTTTAATTTTGTTCCCTTTTTACATATGCATTGTTAAAGTCTTTAATTGCATGAACACGTACTATTTTTCCCTATAATTCTGAGTAGTGCTTTTTAATTAAAAGGTATACTGTAACTCTTCTTCATTATCTTCACTTCTCACTACAGAAAGCATACAGCTTTTTCCAGGGATTCATGTATGATACTTATTTCTGTCACTTTTGAATGCTTCACAGATATTAATTTTCTTTGAGAATGTCTGAGCTACAAGAATGATATTTTCCATATGTTTTAGATCAGAAGGGCAAGGATGGAGAGATTAAAGGTCAAACAAATTTGCTAACGTAAAATGAACAATTTGAAACCCACGTGGCCTAATTTTTCCACATATATGACAGTAAGGAATTAAAAAATTTAAATCTCCTCAATTTACATTGCAATTTTGAAGCTTAGCACTTCTCCAAATCCTACCCCTTGGTTTTAAAAGGGTCTTTCAGCAATTGGAGAACACAGTGTTAGTTAACCCCAGCTGTAATTTTGAGGTGAAGCGTTTACTTACATACATCTCGACAGCAGAATGAAAGACACAGTTGCAGACGGTGACATCCAGCCCTCTTACCTCTCTGATTGCTGTTCTCTTTGCATATGTGAGTGCATTCATAGTTCACCATAGCTAACCAAAGTCCTTTCAAGAGTAGATGCATTAAAAGCTATCTACATGATAAGATGTATTTTCAGACTCTTCCTGGAGAAGCTTAGCTAATTCAGTATATTATTTTGTTTATCTATATATTGTGTTATATATTTATATTATTGAAAGAAGATTTTGGGAAATTATTTTACCCACCAGAGTGAAAAGTGTGTATATACAGGCAGGAGAGGGTAGGCAGGGAGGGTGCTAAACTAATAAACTCCCCATCTGCTGTATGAGTTTATACTATGGTCTGAAACAGCTCCTAAACACATGTTCACTTCTGGATGATGAGATTACCTGGGAGCCCAGTTTTGTATCTAGTGTCATTCCAATTTACATCACAAAGATCTATAGATATATATCTCCTTCACATACCAAATTCATAAAGCAAAGGTATATGCTTCTAGGTCACATAGGTTTTTTGTAAATTCAGGCTGTAGGTGCGCTTTTATTTAGATAAAGGGTTTTTTCCTTGCCAAATTCTGTTTCTTCTTGTAGCAGAAAGGATGGTTATACAACAGACTAACGTAAGCTGAAGGTCATCTAGTCCAAGCCCCTACTCAAACCAGGGGTACCATCCCAGTTAATCAGGTCACTCTGGACCTCATCCAGTTCAGTCTTGAATATTTTCAAACATGAAGATTCCACAGACCTTCTGAGCAATATGTACCATATACAGTCTTCACAGCTGAATCAAGAGAGTAGCTTTTTCTTAGAATAAAATACCTTGGTTTTTACACAAACTGATTTGAATTCCAGATCAAATGTGTTCAATTATTTACAGTAATGAAAAATAAGTAAATCGCTAGTTTCCTCTTTCTAATTTTTTTTTGGGGGAAAAAAAAACCTAGCTCTGTTTTAAGCCTCTAGCCCAGCCTTGAATAAAAGTGTAGTGAATGTTTTTAAACCCCAAGACAGTGAGCTAAAGTTTTTAAAGGATTAAGTTTGAGTAGAGGCTGGCGCTATGAAGGAATTTTACCCAGATGCTTTATTTCATATTCACTCTGCATGCAGACCTGTTCTCTCATACATCAGATTTGAAGGGCTAACCAAATAGGTCTGAAAATACTATTTTTTTCTTTTTTAAGTATCAATGGTCATAATTTGTAATTGAAAACCTATATACTCTCCTAATTAGTGAAAGCATTTGTGAAAGGCAACTCATCTAGAAGCAGTTTTTTTATTTCAACATGTGCTTTTACAAAGTATTTATGCATCATATTTCCCAAGTAGATATTCCCCAAGCGTTGTGAAAAAACTTAGCTTGGGAGCTTGTTTCCCATAGTTGTTCATCTCCCATGGTTCCACTTGTTTCTTAGACCATGAAGTGACTCGTCCTCAAGATCTGTCCAGCTTGTCCTCATATCTCATAAGAGATACTTGTGCATTAATAACTTCTAGTTGCTAGTTACATTTGGATACCTTTTCTATACACTTTTCTTTCAAATAAGGCATTAGAAAATTGTTACTACTTGCTGCCTAGTGCTTTAAAAGTTAAAAGAGCTGCACAAAAGAACTTTGCTTAAGGATTAATCACATCTGTGACCCAGGGCATAAGGGATCGCCACCTGTCAATAAGGCTTATCACTACTTATAGTGGCTGAGCCAGAGTGTTTAACTTGCCATGAAAGTGACTTAGTTGGGGGCTGAAATGAGGATTTCTCTGGCTATCAAAGTTATATTTTACAATGAAGATTGCACAGAGATCAGTAATTTTCTTACTCTTCCCACCTGTTAAATCACATTTTATGTAAAAATAAAGTAGAAGATCCTGCAATACTATTTTTCAGCATGAACTACTGCTGTCATTGCCACTGCAGTACTGCAGGATGATGAATGGGACAGGGAATAGATTCATGTAGATATGACTGGGAGGGAACACAGCCTTATGGTCCAAAACCCAATTCTTCTATTAAGGTGCCATCTATTCTAGAACTGTAGCTTCAGTTCACTGCATAAATCAGAGACTCCTTGTATCATTTCCCCTCAACTCCCTTTCCAATTTGAACTATATGCCACGCTCAAATCCTTTCTGCTTTCAACGATACTTTCTTTCCTCCCCATTTCCATCCATTTTCCTCCTTCTTTAACAAGTCACAGTGCCTTTTCACCCTTTCGTAGGGACAAGAGTCAATTTGCATCTACAAGAGAGGCTCTGGCAGCACTTCTGAGCTCCTCAAATCCAAGACTTCACAGTATCCATATGCACCCCTGCCTCCCCTGCTTGCTTCCTTGCAAAGACGCACAGGAGCTGCTGCTAGGAGGTCCCTTGGCCTGGATGCAGCTGGGGTCATGGAGGCAGAGGGACAATTGCAGTCTGCGTCCACCCCCACTGGTTGGGAGAAGACATGACATTCATGCTTGCCTTGCAGCCCATAGCTCTGACCCATCTCTTTGAGAGATAAGGTTTTGAGGTTTGCAGACTGTTTAGGGAGGAGCAACGATGTGCATTAATGGCCTTCATTGAAGTGTTACGTGTTAGGGTGCAAAACCACAGAGGCTGTTGAAGCTGCTAGTACTGTTAACCTGTCTAAATTACTTTGTATTCACCAATATTTTTTTTGTTTGATTTTCTCCCAAATTGAAAGACAGACAGCACTGAAGAAATGATAAATTGAATGTAAACTGTTATTTCTCTTAATGCTCACTCAACAGACATTTTTTATTCTTTTTGTTAAAACCACTGGACATTCTGCCATCACAGGTTAGCAGAGCAGTAACCTTTGAATACTTTTTAGGCTGCTGTTGAGTAACTTCTTTCTCCTCAATCAAATAAAAAGCACACATTAATGCTCTCAAAGGAGGTTATTTATTATTGCAGTGGTGTAAATGAGGGCAGGATTTGGCCCATAAGCAATAAAAGAGGAGTAGAGCATGTAATTCTTAATGCAATTGTGAGGAAAACTCTGTCCAGCAACAGTAAATTATCTGAAATTCTTTCAGGTTATATGAATGACTCCATAGTCAGGGAAAGCTTGTGAGGTATAAAGCATAAAAATGACAACCATAAATAAAGGTAGAAACCCCTGATCCCCACTGAAATGAAATAACATAACATTCCTGAGGCACTGGTGTCTTTGGAAAATACATTGCCTGGCTGACTAGGGGAAAGGGAGGGAGGAAAGAGAACCCATCTCTTACTTAGGGCTTTGTCTTCCAAAAGTAAAGTTTAGTGCTCCTGCTTAAAAGGACAGTTTTCTCTAGGAAGACCCATCCTGTAAGGTTGTGAGTTTATTGAGTTTGTAAGACTTTCAAACATATGCTAATGAACAAATATATGCCTATGTATTTTAATCATAGAATCATAGAATCATAGAATTGTCTAGGTTGGAAAAGACCTTTAAGATCATCCAGTCCAACCATTAACCTACACTACTAAGCCCACCTAAACCAATCAAGGGTAGACTAGACTAAACCATATCCCGAAGTGCCACATCTACCCGTTTTTTGAACACTTCCAGGGACGGTGACTCCACCACATCTCTGGGCAGCCTGTTCCAATGCTTGACCACCCCTTCCGTAAAGAAATTTTTCCTAATTTCCAGCCTAAACCTCCCCTGGCGCAGCTTAAGCCCATTTCCTCTCGTCCTATCGCTAACTACTTGGGAGAAGAGACCAACACCCACCTCACTACTACCTCCTTTCAGGTAGCTGTAGAGAGCGATAAGGTCTCCCCTCAGCCTCCTCTTCTCCAGGCTAAACAACCCCAGTTCCCTCAGCCGCTCCTCATAAGACTTGTTCTCCAGACCCTTCACCAGCCTTGTTGCCCGTCTCTGAACACGCTTCCCGAGGAGGATATTATGCGTTTAAATAGGTTTAAAAAAGGTGTTTAACAAGATGGGTAAAATACACAAAATATCTATGTCCTTTAATCCGTACACTGCAAACAACAAAGGACAATAAACATTTTCATAGCAAGGTATAAGATATAATTCCTATAACATAAGATACATACTCCTAGATATAAGGAAGAAATTTTTTTTTTTTGCAATGAGGGTGGTGAAACACTGGCACAGGTTGCCCAGAGAGGTGGTAGATGCCCCATCCCTGGAAACATTCAAGGTCAGGTTGGATGGGGCTCTGAGCAACCTGATCTACTTGAAGATGTTCCTGCTCATTGCAGGGGGATGGGACTATATGACCTTTAAAGGTCCTTCCAATCCAAACTACTCTATGATTCTATGATTCTAAGGTGGAGGGGTGCACACAGCTTATCCTGGTATCCTGGGAGAGTTAAGCTTTCTAGAAAAATACCTGCTGTACTCTGGACATTTTCAATATCTTAATGCTGTTAACCTAGTCACATTTGTGTTAATATTACCCCATTTCATTGGCATCCTAATGCCTAGTGTAGATAACCTGATAAAATAGCTTCTCAAAATACGTGCCTTGGAAAGGACAAATCTGCAATCTCTGTTTTGATTTGGCTTATTCCAAAAGCTTCATCATCATTGCAGCAACGATTTAGAGGATAGAATCAAAACCCATAAACCCTGGGTTAACAGTTCCATGAGCTCAGTATGTATCAATTTGTTAATGCTGCGTTGAGTTTAAATGCATTATGATGCTATAGATATGGCACTTGCCATCTCATAATGCCAGAATGAAATTTTAAGTTTGCAAAGAATCATATCTGAGTTCAAAATAATCACATCAAAGAAATTTGTCATCCATTTCTCCCTGTTACAGTAACAGAAGTCACACATATGTTTTAAAATCAAGTCAAAGTCACCAAAAAAGCTAAAAGCACAAAAGAGGGAGATAATTCTTTAGATGGACAATATTCAGAGATAGCCTCCCAGTGAAACCTAGTCTATCTCGTTTGGTTGTAGATGGTCTAAGCTAAGTCTCTGTAGTCAAATGCTCTCTGCAACGAATAGCAGGGATTTGTGTTCAGCACCTCATGAAAATAGGCAACTTGCTTGTTTTAAAACTTTGAACCATAGATGTTCATCTGCAATGTCAGCATAGCTTTTGACTCCTTACACAACCACTGAATATGGTCCACTGAGTCTATGATAGCCTGTGATGATAGCTTCTTTGATGAAGGTCAGATGCTAAGGAGCTAATGAAATGACACAGCAGGTTCATATTAGTCTAGTCCCTATTTCAGCATAAATCGTTTTTCAACTGTTTGGCATGTACTTTGTCTCAATATAGAAATTATATAAAATTTTGTTCCTTCCTTTATAAGATATCCTGTCTTTCTCTTTTAGTATAGATTACTCTTACATAAAACATACATATAAATATATACAGATATATTAGAGTAAACATTATAAACATAAAGGTAATCTTCTTCTAAAGTGATGTTTTTAAAATTAGTAGAACTGCATTTGTGTTCAGAGTTTGGTCTCAAAAAATAGACTGACCACACCAAGAAGAGACTCTTTTTACTTTTTTTTTTTTTTTTTTGCTTTCCTCTTTTTAAGTGATCGATATGTAAATATGATTCAAGAATAGAAAGCAGTAGGAAATATTATTTGATTTTGTCTACCACCTGAAAATTTTACTGGAGATTCACCTTTTTTCTCTTTGTTCTGCTCTCCTCTGAAAAATTGTCGTCTTTACTAGGAGAGCCAATATTTTGAAAAGTAGAAAATGAATTTAAATGCCAACTTAAACATATTGATTAAAAGATACTGGGCTAAGACTGATGACATTTTCATACAGTGTGAGTACATTTTTATATTCATTATGTTTTGATTTAGTCTTCAAGAAAATACTGGAAGGCAATATCACTATACTGACAGGTGCTGATTTTTGATCTTTTCAAAACAAATGTAAGAGAGAGAAGCAGTATGTGATGCATCAGCTATAAGTAACATGCTTTTAATTATGTGCTGTTACTCTAGGAGGTCTTCTAAACATGGAGCATCCCTGCAGTTTTTATCACTGTTTAAGACATTATTTGGTTCCTTTTCTCTACAGTAAGGCATTGGGCTGGGAATTCAAAGTGGCAGTGGGTTCTTTTCTCAGCTACTCTATTGATGTGCTGTGTGATCTTGAGTGAGCAGTTTTACCTATGTGTATTGAGTACATATAATTCAGATATAATTTTCACTGCCCTACCGTACTGAGTGAACTGTTTAGCTAGTGCACATGATATTCTTTAATTGAATAATTTAATTAACATTTCTGGAGAAATCTGTTTTGCCAGTGCAAAGCAAAGTTACCAATGACAATTAATATTGTTAACATTTCTTTTAAAACTGAATCCCATATAGCAATATGATATGGTGAAAGTATCATAATGCTAAAGTCCTTTTTATTTATATTGAACAAGACCTTCCTGATTGACATTTTTTGATAACCCTTTAAATGAATGTATATGTTCACCAAGAAGTTAGCTTATCACAATGAATTTTTAGTTGAAATTGATCGTGCTCTTGTGATTTATCTGCACCGTGAACACCTGTGAACTCACCTCTTTGATAAATGCATGAATGATATTGGCATTCAATCTTTATTTGCACTGCCCAATTTCTCTGTTTTCAGGTCTCAGCTGTAAAACTCTGGCCCATGAAATGGCGGCTGCTTTCCCAGGGAGGTGGAGAACACTCAAAGTTTCATATAAGGGACACTTTGAAATGGGGAGGTGTTATGTCTGAGAACAATTTTTAAGACAACAGGTCATCTTAAATGTGAAGTCATTAAAAGGTATGAACAGAGAACAAAGTTGTGATCTCTAAATGTTTTGTCTTAGATAAAACTGTCCATCAGCTTGACTTGGAATATAACAACAGCTGAAGATTATCTTTTTTCTGTTACATGTACCCAGTGACAATTGGCTAAGCCTCCTGTACAAATAATATAATGGCTTGCCCCTATTGTTTGCATACACAAGGGGAAGAGATGTAGGAGAGTGGAAGTTATTTCCTTTGGGTTACAAGATGGCTCAGTGGCACAGCTGGAGGTTGACCCCGCGCCTCCAGAGTGCTTCTTCTGAGTCCATACATGCAGCTCCCACATTAGCAGGCACAGATACTGGGACAAAACTCTTTGATGGGCAGGGACTCAGGGAGTGGGTGAAAGCACAGTACACTACCTCAACAACATTTTGTGCACGTGCAGCACAACTTCTTACAAGTCAGGTGTAGCTTGGCCATCTTCACATCTGGTAAATACCATACTGAATTTCATCTCAAGACTCCAAGGAAACTTGCCTGCCAGCATCAGCTGCATTTCACAAGCATGTTTTTATGAACTGGTACCTCCATGTTGTAGGTAGAAATGTTCTTTTGTCCACATTAAGCAGCTGTGTGCGTTCTAGTTTTCCACATTACTTTTAGTAAGTTGCTTGACGTCTATGTCTGAACTGGTGTTTTATACAAATGGTCAGTAACACACATATATATGGATCCAGTGTAAGGTCTGAACAATTCTTAAAATATTAGATACTCATTCTCCTCTTCTGGGTAGAGTCAGAAAATGAGATCAAGTCCCTCAACTGCAGAGTAACATGTAACAAATAAAATCAAGTTCATTGTTTGTCACTTTTCTCCAGGGATATGAATTCTGTTTAGATTTTTTCTATTCTTATGCATTTGAACTAGCAGATTTTAGCTGCATCTCTGAAAAGCATATAAACACTGTGGGCTAAATTATACAAGCAATGAGCCTGAACGTTTGAACAGCTTCTAATTTTGCATACCTCTTCATTTATTTTATAATGTAAAGAAAGACAGACTAGATACAACAAAAAATTTCTAATTTCAATATTATGCTAATGATCATTTTGCCAACTAGTTGCTAGTACAAAAAGGAAAGCCATTGCAAAGATATTATTTGAAGAAAAAGATAAAAACCTGAAAGGTAAGTTTCAATGACACACCAAAATAAAATTATGTATAAATGTTACTTTTGTAAAATTCTATGTGATGGGGAAAAAAAGGGCATGATTTTTTTTGATAATATGATCTTTTATTTTGCCATAACTAGAGACAATTGCTGTCTTGAAAAATGTATAAACTAAATAGTCAGGTAAGAGGTTCAAGAAAGAAAGTATTATCTTCAATTTCTAGACATAGCACAGGGAAAAATGAAAACTAAGTGCAAGACTTCCAAAAGAGCATGCAGAACACAGATAAGAAATCAGTAATGAACTGCACTTGTCAAGGTAGTTTGAAAAATCCTACCCGATCCCATATTCATTGACCTAGTATATCTATAAATGAAAGTGATTTGCTTAACTTCCTACAGAAACCCGTGGCAGAGGTAGGGACTTTGTCTCAGCTATCAGAATGCCATGCTTGTGCCTTACTAGCACAAGCACTCCCTATATTCACGCGAGTTCACAGAAAACGGATTTTTTGCTATGATCACTCTGTTCTACAATGCAGGCTAAGTTTTGTTAGATGGATAAAAGTGAAAACAGTCCATAAGCCTATTAATCATGGAATCAGACCTGCAAAGTGTTACTTGTGCCCATACAGGGAATGAACCTGGCACCATAGGAATTTCTTGTGGATATTGACTGATAATATGGTATCTCTGGTCTCACATGCTATGATTAGACACGCTTTCCTTGTTAAACACTTTAGGTTCAGACGCTTAGTGCATTATCTGCAAAACCTATTTTAAAATATACCTAATTTAAAAAGAGAGGTTTTAGGAAGGAAATAGAAAGGAGATGCCTTCAAGAGGAGGTCTGAAGCCTTGGCTTTGGAGCCAAGTATTAATTTTTTTTTTAAAATGCATGATTGTTTTTGAAAACCCTATATCAAATAAAGAGTCTTACACACTCTGTTGCCTAGGTTTATGGCTCAAGAGAAACCATCCCCAGGCTGTAACACAGTCCATATGGCTGGCTGTTTGAAGTGCGCTTAGTACTCCATTAGGGATTCTCGATTTGTACTTCTCAATCTGATTTCGATAAGACACAGGTTTCCTTTAGTGGCCTGACCTGGTGCAAACACATAATAGATTAATTCTATAATAAATTATGCCAGCAGTAAAACTTTCTAGACCATTGTGCCTTTTAAGTAACAATTTTTGTTTAGGTACCCTTATAAAGCTGATCCAATGTTTCATTTGTAATCACTTTCTGTGTATACAGAACTACTTGAAGCTTGGGAATGTACTTGTGCACTGTGTGCATTACTTCTAACTGTATTCCATTTTATTGTGTTTCTGGAGCTACTGACACAGTCTGAGGAATACTAAGAGCTTTCTGAAACAACATTATGCCTAGAAAAGTGCTGAACTGCTATTCAGGATGTTCCAGCTGGTTTCTATCTTAAAGGTGGCATAACTACATTATTTCTAGATGCAAAATGGCATTTCCATAAAGTCCATTATTACCTTCTACCTTTATTGTTTTTACATGATACTGTTACTTTAAGTCACTGAGTTTGTTTTAGATTTATCATCTACTTAGCACTTTACATAGGTCTACTGCCATTTCTAAATACTGTTGGTACAGAAGTAGTAAACTATGTTATTTTAGGCACTGCTGTTAGTCATAGTTGAGGACCGCAATGTGCTAGCCATCTTGCAAATCCAAAGCCAAGATCTTACAGATGAAACTTAAAGCAAAAGATGACAGATGTGAGCGGAAAAACAAGGAAGTACAAAAAACCAATCAGACAAAATCCATCAGCAAGGCTGGCAGCCCACTGGGAATCTAATATTATTTTAAAATCATTTGTATTTTTAAAGGACAGTATTAATGAGAGCAGTGCAGGAGCCTTCTAGATACTTCCAGGGAATGCTCATAAGCATAAGGGACAGCATGGGAGAAAAGCACTGCAGTGCTTTTATGTATGTTTGCCAACAGAGTGACAAAGACTGCTATTCTGTCAGCTTCTTCCACCTTTCCTTTTCAGGCTCATGAGCTCCATGATACCTCTCTGCTTAGAGACACCTGGTCCCATCTCTTTACTTCACCTCAGGCCTTCTCACAGCTAAGTTGGTGTGGTAGGAAAGGAAAAAACTGTGAAGGCTTTGTAAGTGACAAAAGGATGGCTCTTAACCAGAAGCAACGTATAAAATATGCAACAAGATTCAATGTTTTGGTGTTCTTTTTTTTGTTTCTTTATGGTCATATAACCTGTGAAGGCACACCTGTGTAGGTGCTATGTGATAAGACCATTCCACAAAAACTCTCAAAGAACACTGATCATGAAAACAAACATCTTACTGAACTATACAGTGGTCTTGGTAGCAGGAAAATGCTCTACAAAGTCATCTGACCTTCTACTGATTCATCAGCTGTCTACCAAGATTTATCTGAACACATCAGAGAGATTCATCTATACCCTACATAAAAGGATGAGGAAGAAGAGGAGAAAGCATGGAGTGGATGAAGGGGAGAAAGGAACATTGTGGGTCCTGTGGAAGAACACAGAAAATGCAGATGTAGAAGCAGCTGAGATGGAATCTGAAGAGAAAGGAGAAAGATATGAAATTACATGATGGCAGAGTATTTCAGGTGCAGATGGCATGAAACTTCAGGCACCTGATAAGCAAGGAGGAAATAGTGAGTAAGGATAAAAAGAGAAAGATGCACAAATAGGAAAATGAAAAAAAAAAAAAAAAAAAGGTAGGGCATTAAAATAAGAAAACTAGGGAGAAAAGTAAGACTATTATACACAATAGGAAACATATAAAATCTACCAGAGGAGAGCAAGGATCCGGCAGAATTAATGGCAAAAGACTGATGCCACATAGTAAATATTTTAGATTATTTATAATAAGCATGAGAGGCAGAGGATTTCCTGAAGTGCACGTAAACTTTTGATTATTAAAAATGAATAAAATTACATAAATCCAAGTACATATCTTTCCAATTTCCAAAAGAAAATGCATAAAGAGAAACAAAATGTTGCTATATTAAAGACAATTAGCATCTTAATGTAACCTTAATGCCAAGATCAAGTTAATCTCTTTATAATCAACTGAAATTATCTTTTCCCCAGATGGAAGTGTTTTTTGTGTATTGCCCAATGGCTTTCAGTAAAGTCTGACTTTTCTCATTAAGTAACATGTTTGTTTCTTATTTGATCTGAAAACAAAATCTCAGTCATCATTACAAACAAAAGCACACTGGCTAGCACTAATAGGGGAGGATTTTTTAAAATCACTTAGTAAATCCATGCAGGTAAAAGAATGCTGGGAACATTCACTGCCAAGTCCCAATCTTACAAAATACCATTTTGTGCATGAGTAATCCCAGTGAACCCATGCTATTCATTCCAGTACAAAGATTTGTGCAGAGGCAATAAAAATGCTTGCATAACTTCTTTTTTTTTTTTTAATTCTCACTATCTGAAAAAAAAAAAAAAAACAACTCCTGAAACTGCTACTATACATGGCATCTCTCCAATATAGATTACTATTACTTGCATTGATTAGATTCAATTCATTTGTTTTTCAAAGTAACTAAATAGATATTCTTCCCAAGTTTCATGTTTTTAGGCGTACTTTGACAATTAATTCCAAACTTCGGCAGAGCTGTCTGATGATTCAGCAGACATGTAGGCAGCTGGCTACCTGTGAAAAATTACTTTTCTGTCTTTTATCATCCACATTCTCAGCTTTGTTCATAAGCACTTTCTGTGAGGTGACTTTGCATTGTGCTTGGAAAGTCATCAAGTGAAAGAAAAGAATAGCCACTTGAACGGGATAGTAAAAAATAGAAATTCATAGAATCATAGAATGCTTTGGGTTGGAAGGGACCTTTAGAGGTCATCCAGCCCAACCCCCCTGCAGTGAGCAGGGACAGCTTTAACCAGATCAGGTTGCTCAGAGCCCCGTCCAACCTGACCTGGAATGTTGCCAGGGATGGGGCCTCCACTGCCTCTCTGGGCAACCTGTGCCAGTGCTTCAACACCCTCATTGTACAAAATTTCTTCCTTATACCTGGTCTAAATCTATTCTTCTTTAGTTTAAAACCATTATTCCTTGTCCTGTCACAATGGCCTTGCTAAAAAGATTCTTTCCACCTTTCCTGTAGGCCCCCTTTAAGTACTGGAAGGCCGCAATAAGGTGTCCTCGCAGCCTTCTCTTCTGCAGGCTGAACAACCCCAACTCTCTCAGCCTGGCCTCATAGGAGAGGTGCTCCAGCCCTCGGATCATTTTGGTGGCCCTCCTCTGGACCCGCTCCAACAGGTCCATGTCCTTCTTGTGCTGAGGGCTCCAGAGCTGGATGCAGCACTCCAGGTGGGGTCTCACCAGAGCAGAGCAGAGGGGCAGAATCACCTCCCTCGACCTGCTGGCCATGCTTCTTTTGATGCAGCCCACGATTCGGTTGGCTTTCTGGGCTGCAAGCGCACACTGTTGGCTCATGTCCAGCTTTTCATCCACCAGTAGCCCCAAGTCCTTCTCTGCAGGGCTGCTCTCAATCCCTTCATCCCCCAACCTGTATTGATATCGGGGGTTGCCCCGTCCCAGGTGCAGGACCTTGCACTTGGCCTTGTTGAACCTCATGAAGTTCACACAGGCCCACCTCTCCAGCTTGTCCAGGTCCCTTTGGATGACATCTCGTCCTCCTGGTGTGTCAACCGCACCACTCAGCTTGGTGTCATCTGCAAACTTGCTGAGGGTGCACTCGATCCCACTGTCTATGTCATTGATGAAGATGTTAAATAGCACCGGTCCCAGTACGGACCCCTGAGGGACCCCACTTGTCACTGGTCTCCATGTGGACATCGAGCCATTGACCACAACCCTCTGAATACGACCATCCAGCCAATTTCTTATCCACTGAACAGTCCACCCATCAAACCCATATCTCCCCAATTTAGAGAGAAGGATGTTGTGGGGGACTGTGTCGAAGGATTTACAGAAGTCCAAATAGATGACATGCATTGCTTTTCCCTTGTCCACTGGTGCAGTTACTCCTTCCTAGAAAGCCACTAGGTTGGTCAGGCAGGACTTTCATTACTGTCATTTTTGAGTGTTAGATATTGAGATGAACAAAGATGATAAGCACTTTCAGAAATCCAATTTAATTTTCTTGAATGCATAAAATCAAGGAAACAGTAACAGACTTTTAAATGAAATAAAGATCCAATTAAATATGTGAGATAGTTAAACTCTATACTAGCTGAGAGTTCCAATGACTGGAAACATTTAAAAACTATCATTACAATGGAATTCCTGACTCCGTGTATGAGACAAGGGGAGTTTGTGAAATAATTGTCATCTCCTACATGCAAGTTAAATATTTCTATAAATTTAGGAGACCACAGCTTGATTCAATCCTGCCTAAAATGAGCACCTAGTGAAGTAATAAAATAGCATATTAGTCATTCAAACTCTCCATGGAGGGGAAGAGACTGTCTCCACTGATCCTGTTGGGAACCTAAAGGCAGCTATAGGCAAATATCTCAAAGCTTCTCAGCACAGACCAGGTGTATCAGACAGGGCATAAAATTGTTGCCATAATTCCAGAACAACATCATCTAGAGGAATGGGGGAAAATACGTTTTGTGTACTTGTGTTACTAGCTTTGTTTCCATCTTTTCACTCCTATGCAGGTAGAATGGTTTCCAACAGAAGACATAACTGCACATTCAGTTCAAAGGGCTCCTAAACTCAAAGCCTCTTTCAGTTCATGTATGTTGTCAAAATTGAAGTATTGTTTTATTCCTTGTTTCGTTTTGGATTCACAAATATATTTTAAGTGAACAAAAGCTTCTAATGACAAATGATTTCCCCTAAGGAATTCCAGATAATGATTGTAATGATTGGGCAGGGATGTTTAATTTTTAAGCATTAAAATTTGTGTCACTTAAAACTTGGTTGAGGTCATATTGGTTCCTTCTAGCTTTTAATGTATGTGTCAGCACTTATGTTCTGTGCACAGTTTGTTCTAGAACTTCCTTTCTCCCTCACACAGAAGTAATTTAAGAGTGTCTGGAGTAGGAGGATTTTGATTACCTCAATATCAGAAGGCGCTTCAGAGAGTGTATCTGCAAGTTAAAACATTTTTAAGGTCCGTTGTTCTCTGGAGCTTTTCTGTTTAGAACTGATTTGGATGTACAACCAATGCTTCCTGGGTGACATGGGATCCATGAGACCTTTGTAGGGACAAAGCCTCTGACTGGAGCCACCATCTGAGTTCTTCTTTCCCCTAGAACAATCTAGGAAACTCATCTGAGAGGCACATTTTGAGCCATAACTCTCAGTATGGATCAGGTTTAAAGCTTGCTGTGTTCTCTCAGTTGGCTCCAAACCAACTCAGAAATAGATTTACTAATCAGAAATAGTATTTGTCTTAGAAAGCCAAAGTAATTACAGTGGACTTTGCTGAGTACACTGCTGGGGATAACAATGTCACATAGGACAGTACATCTTCAAGCTGTTGACTGAGTAAATGAGTACAAAAAAAGGCTACATATTCCCTGAGCTTCCTTGGACAAGGAAATTAAAATTAGTTATTGTTCCTGCATAATTTTTCATATTTCTTATCACAGTTTTAGAGACTCTATTAGTAATCACAATTTTAAACAGCATAAATATGTCCCTTCTTAATGTCCCAGGTTATAAATCTCTGTGGAAGTAAAAGCATGCAGCAAGTTAGAACCTTTTCTTTCCCGAGGACTGTAGATCATTCCCACAATGCTCCCAAATCCATAGAAGATGTCTATTTCTCTTTACCTAAATTTCTCAGATGGCTGCAATTGCAATTATGTATCAGAATAATAATAATAAAAAAGTTTAATAGAATTACAAGTGCTCACTGATTTGAAATTTTTATCATAGTTCAAAGCAAATTTCAGTTCAATGACTTCTGACAAGGTCTTTTGTTTAGCTTTATTTGTTTATTTATTTTTATGAAAGCTCAAACACCTGTCTGGGGCAGAACATAAAGCGAAATTAGAAATAGATCATTTTGTTTGGTACAGGTTCAAAAACTTGGAAAAACATTGTTTGATAACTGCTTCTGAACATATATAATTGTTGTATGGATGTTATGTATTGTTAAACCCAGGAATATTTAAAACAGTTTTCAGTGAAAAAGAAGCTGAAACACAGAAACGTGTAAGTGATTTTGTGTGTGTGTGTGAGGAATTCGCATGTAGTCAGAAATATGGTCTCACGTAATGTTCTTAAATTGATTTGTTTGATAATCAACATAAACCTTATCCATCCATTTACACTGAGCTGTGTTGAAATGTGAAGCTTTCCTGAACTCATTGCTATAATATTATCATTATATTAATTGGCCAAAATTTTGGTCTGCTTTATATCCAAGTTGAGACCAGCAGAAAGACTGCAGGCTTGTAATAGTATTATAGAGGGCAGAGTTTATTATATTCTGTTTTTTTCTGAACTGCAATTGGCATCACCAGGTAATGATGAAAGAAATCCGGAAAATTACTCAAGCATTTTGACAATTATTTGCACAATTTAGCTGGAGTCTGTATTTCCTTAATTTAAGAAAGTGCCAAAGAATTGCTGAGCAGAATGAAGTGTTCAGTATAAGTTTTTAAGGAAGTGCTGAAAAGTGAACATTTATTAAAAAAATGAATGGTGTGAAGATTAACTTTAAAGAAAATTAATAGAACTGGTAGTTTAGACTAGCCTCTCCCTATTAAATCAATAATATTCAATGACCTACTTGGAGATCAACAGCAGTGATTGACTTCAGTAACAGCTGTGGGTTCTATGCACTTTTTCAAAATCAAGATCACAAGATCTTAGACCTGGAGCTGAACCCTTGAATTCAACATAGGTATCTCAAAGACAAAAAGAAGCATCCTGCAGAGCTATTTTTTTCTTATATTTGTAGAATCCTGTCCTTGATTAACCTCACCATGTGATCACAAAAGGAAGTCAAGCACAAAAATATGAAGAATTTTTATGCTTTTTCCGGCAGATCTTGTTCCTAATCTAAACAGAAAAATAAAAGAAAGAAAGGAAGGGAAAAAAAAGCGCCTCCAAACCCCAAAACACCCCAACCTTTCAAATATATTACTAACAAACATATGAGATATAAATTCAGAAATTTCAACTTTATGTGTAATTTAGGATGAGGAAGCAGTTCAAGATGTAAGTATAAGTAAAATCAGGTTAGATTAAAAGTCCATCTAGGCCAGTACCTATCTTCAATAATGGCTAATTCACAGATGACTAGAGGAGAATACAGTAACATGTAAAAAAATATAATATTTCTCCAGAATAGTCACACAGCTTTAAACAAGTTTTGTATCAGGGACTTCTCTAGCCAGCAATTCTCTTTCTTAGGTAAAAAGCCATTTTATGTCCATTTTAATGCAATGAAGAGTGACTCCAGAATTTCTTCTTCCCTTTTGCTCATAATTTTATAGACTTCTATCATGTTTGGTTTTGTCTTTTTTTCTTGTGTTTTACTCTATTTAAATCTTCCTTATATCAAACCCTCTCCATAACCTTTCTAGTTTTTCTGTCCTTCCAGAAAGAGGAGGGAACTTGAGAATCACATAGACATATCCAGGATTTCTGTTTGTTTTATTCTCTATTCCTTTCCTAATAATTTCAATATTTTTTGCCTACTTCTGTCCACTGAGACCATATTTTCATAGAAATACATATCATCCTTCTTAATCTTGTCCCTGAGGGACAAGGGACTATTACTTTATTAGCAAGGTCGGAATAGTTTTTCTCATGTGCACCACCAATGAATTAGTGCATCCATCTGCAATGAATTTTGTCTGCCATTCTAATGTTCAGTCACTTTCTCTACGGGTCTCTTGCAGTTCTGCTCCACAGACCTTTGTCTTTACTGCCCTGAATAATTTAGTACCATCGGTAAACTTATCTCAGTATTCACTTCTTTTTACACATTGTTTCTGAATATATGCAAACAGCATGGAAAGGCACAGACATTCATGCAGAAGTCCACCTGTAATTTTTATTCACTATGAAAACTGATCAGTCACTCTGCTTCCTATTTTAATTAATTACATATCTATGTGAGAATCTTCCATTTTATACTAATTTAGCTTTCTATCCTTTACAAAATTTGCTGAAGCACGTTTTTGAAATACATGTGAGACAGAGCGAACAGGTTTTGCTATTGCGATTTGTAATTGCCAAGGAAACGAAAAATCAGGCCAAACTTTGTCAGCTCATTAAAGAAATTGTATAACAATTTTTTTGGTTTCCAAAATCTTTTTTAAAGTCTGGCTTGCAGAAATCACCTGGCAGTTAGATCCTGGAAAAGAGATAGAAGTACCTAAACTAACAGAGACAAGAAACGAATTTGCTAAGAACACAACCTCTCAGGACTTTATGAGAGGAGGGAGGTTTTGGGAAGGTCAACAAAGTGAATAATGAGTCAACAAAGAAACAGTTGCTTAAAGAATGCTACAGAGGTCATAACAAATGATTCTCAGACAATTAAAAAAGTATGCTTGAGGACTAGCAAAATATCTTCAGTGGAGTAAACAAAGATCAGAATTACACTGATAAAAAAAATTTAAAACATAGACATGTGGGAATGGCGTAATGGACGTTAAGTACAGAGGGAGGACATGGGACTTGGCATTAGAAAATAAAACAGAGTGGGTTGAAGAAAATAAATAAGAAACTATCCCCTATTTATTAGGAAATAAATAAGAAACTATCCCCTATTTATTAGGAAATAAATGATTAATTGGGAGGGCAATCAACTCTGCCACAAGAGTGATAATTTGAAGTATTTGCAATCAATTATACAACTAAGCAGTTGATAATGAGGCCATTTAGGAAAAACAGAACTATAGACTAAAGAAATAGCTAGTTCTGAGTGGACAGTTACTTATACTTGAAGTAGACACTTACCAGGTAATAACTTCTTAAGGAGAATAGGGAATGAAGTCAATACACAGAGCCTATATCCTTAATGCTGCACAACCCTATAAAGGGTAAGTCCCAGAAGAGGGCAGTGGTGCTCCATGGAGACCATAGAATGATGGTGGTCAAGGGTTTTAATGACTCTGGTCTGGTGTCTTTCATAAACAAGTGCTTGCCTACATACAATTGAAGTTGGTCAGCAGGGCACTGCAGAGCCGTATTTGAACCTTGGTTCTCATGGAGGTGTAAGGCTCTCCTCTAGCACAGGAGTGAAAATATTTAAGCTTTCTTTTCTCAAATATGTCTTTTATTGTTGTGGGGTGGCACCTTCTTTGAAGTACGGTGAGCATTGAGCTTCCATACCACATTGGTGCTTATCTCACTTCTCCTTGTGCTTGTCTAAAAAGACTTGATATGAAACGATTTGCATCCTTGGGCCTTCACAGGAGAAACAGCTCACTGAGATTCCTGGGGTTCCATTATAAGTTATAGCAGCTGTAATTTCAGTCACTTTATGAAGCAGTCCATTTGTGTCTGCTCCAGTTCCTAATGCTACCAGCCAGTCTGTAAAATGATCCTAATCTATTACATTTAAGTCATTTGAGTCATCTTTTTGAAGATTGTTGAGTGCAGAGATACCCATAAGGAAACAATGTAAGTTTTCCATATACCACATATGTTAGATGTCTGGTGAAATGTACTGCACACATTTAAAAAAGTGACAGTATTACAAAACTGACAACTTTTCATGACCTTTTGTATTATAATGTATTTTAAACATATGGCAGGATTCTGTTCTTCTCATGGATGTGGCAGATACAGTATGAATATTTCATGAATTGTATGTGCATGTGAAAAAAAATTTGTTCAAGAAACAAGAAATTCAAGAAAACACATTAGCCTTTTACATTTAAAGTGGGAAAACAGCTACTGATTAAATATATTACAATGAATATTTATGAAGAAACAGTGAATATTTATTGAGAAGCAGTGAACATTTATTGAGAAGCAGTGAATATCAAGAGGTAAAGCAGTAAAACCAAAATTCTAGATGCAGTGGCATTCTTTACTTTTTGTTCTAGGTATTGCTATTAATTGTAGTGTGGCATATTTTGTTACTTGTTTTAATCCCTGTTTCTTTTGTATTCTTTGTATTATTTGTTTATTTAAAGTACAAGCTCTTTAAATCTTCTGACTTGATGTTCACATCTATCAGTTATCACACTAAATTAAAGTTCAGAGTAATTAAAATTAGATGCTTAACATATCTTAAAGTATTTTATGTGTATCATAGGGGATTCCCTCTATTAGACATACAGTAACAACAACTAAGAATACATTCTTCTGTCAGTGTTGCAGAGAACCTATTTCTTACATTTTGCTCTTCCAGCTACATCTTGGGGAATGTCCAATACCTTGTAGTTAGGCTGCTTGTACTGAAAAGAGAGAGTCATAATGCAGATCTGCACAGTAGAGAGTACTGCTGTTTAAGGTTAAGTATGCTTCAGCTAAGTATGCTTCATATAAGTATGCAAATAATTTGACTGAGTCTTTGGAGATTCAAAGCCACATTCATGCTGTAGATATGAAAGGAGGCATTACTGCAGAATTTATGATTTAGAAAATACCCATAAGAGTATTAGGAGGCTCAGTGTTGTGTTTTGTTTTTCCAAAGGACACTCATTTGTGCTTTGATGTTTCTTTTGGAGCTGTTTCTCACAGATACTCTAAAAGGTAATATTGATAAATTTCTTGACTTCTTTTATGAATCTAAAGAATATAAAATGTCTGTGTTTGGTTTTAATTGAAAAATGTAAATGACTGTTTTGACTAACGAGTATTTTGGGCTTCGTCTAAAAATGTCAAGTTAACATCAGTATTAGAAAGGTGCTCTACTATGTATTTGTTTCCTGATGCTTGTTAGCTTGTCTGGTCAAGAGCTCTTCTGGTCCTTCTCTGACACTGGCAAGGGTAGTAGCTAATTCATTTTCTTTGGACAAATGAAACCTTATCGGTCATAACACAGATAAAAAGGGTACATTGAACTGTAAGGGACTATGTGAAAATTGAGGTAGAAAGCTTGTAGAGTGTGGTAATTGCTTTCAATATCTTAGACAGCCCCCCCCCCCCCCATCATTTGATAGGTAGCTATAGATTTAAGGACACTTAGATATGCATTTCTCAAAGAAGTCATTAAATAAAAATTGTATAAACAGTTCAATTTAGGGGTGATTTTAAGGGGGATCCTTCAACTGACTAGCACCAAATTTGTACCATGAGTTCTATACCATGACCCCATAAAGTTTTCAAGAGTAATCTTCTTGCACATCTAGTTCTGACACAGTTTACATTTTAAACTGAATTCCTTCTTTGAGGAGGACAGTGCTTGAAGATTAATAAGAACAAAGAAACTATGCTACTGTTTGAAATTTTATTTTAAATAAGTTGTCACAACCATTTAATTAATAATGGCATGGCAGTTTTCAAAACAACCTCAGTAGCCATCTGTATTGCTGAGGAAAAGGAATAATAAGTTTTTAAATAAGAAATTTTGCAAAGCAGAGGGAGTTTCTAAAGAAAGACATAGAGAGGGAATAATTAACATATACAATTCCCATATTTAGAAAACTGTTACTGGTAAGACCAAGCTTACAATACACATATGTGCCGTTATTAAATGTCTGTAGTGTTACCTTCAGCCATGCAGTTATTGTTGTGTCCTCAGAGGGCCTCTCCTGCCATACACATGCATACATAATAATATATCCAGTTTATCTTTCTGACTTAAGCCAAATTTATGTCCTCTAAAAGTTTACGATAATTAACTTTTTGAATATTCCTTACAGAAGGGTGTTACCACTTGTGCTGACTATCTTAGGAAATGAATTTTGGGGGCACTATCAAAGTATTAACTGAATGACAGGACTAATGTAATAAAAAAATGGTTTCATAATAATTTACTACAGCCTTTAAAGGGTTGCATGGTAGAAACCTCTTGCTCAGATTTGCGTTGTTGTCCCAAAGCATGTATCTCAAGACAATCAAGGAGGCATGTGAACTTCAGATTACTCAGAGAAAAATGAATCGTTGACAGTGAGTTTGTCTTCATTCTGTTGTAGCCATGTTGCTGTCTTAGAATGAAGTAATATATCTGTGGTTATTGTTAGCTATATGTCAAGAGTAACTATAACTTCATAGCTGTCATTGAGTTGAAGTATAGTATGCTTGTAGAGGACAGACAACAAACTGATCTTTGCTAACAATGAAGACAGGTGGACAGATGCCTTAAAAAAGGCTTATGGTTTTAATGAAGAAAAAAAGACCTGTCATACAAAGAAAGACACAGCAGTGTTTTGACACTGGAGTAAAATTCAGGCTCAGGAGCATCACCCAAAACACATGGAAAGCTTTGTCAGTTGAAGGGTGACTTTGCCTGAACTGTTCTTAACCACCACAGTATTCCCATATCTTGCCATAGAAAGACTACTTGTGCAATTTAGGATTAAAATAAAACCCCAGTTTATTATATCTATATTCATAAACATAAACACAGAAATATGCAAATATGTATGTGCATGTGTGCATACATATACGTATATAAAGATGAGGCTGTATATGTTGTGATTCCATCTTCCAGTACTCCTAGCAACCATGCTGATGGGACTACGGTAAAAGAACTGTATCATTTTCCCCGCTGCATACCTGTGCTTCAGTTTTGCTGGATTATGAGATACCTCCACATGATGCTGCAGGAAATGTTATCTTTCCTGGTGGAATCAGTGGAAGGTCACTAGATGGTGAATGGTTACAGGGCTGTAACACATAGTGTAGGAGAGGATGAGGGAGTTGCCAGGGAAAGAGAAGGCTAATGGGGGTATCTGTCTGTTGAGTTTAGGTAACATCAGAACTCCAGTTGGATTCAGTCAGCAGAGAGGCTGTGGCATGTGTCTCTCTAAAGAAATTCAAACCTCAACTGGATGAGGGTGGGAGTCACCTGGTCTCACTGGGATGTTAGCCTTGTTTTGGGGAGCTCAGACTGGATGACTCCTAGAGGTCCTTCAACCCCAGTTTACACTGTGGTTCCATGGCTCTGTGACGTAATGTCCCAAGGCAAAAATTTGTCTTTTTACACTCTCTCTCCCTTGGTGCCTGAAAGCATGTGGGTGGAAACATAGGCAGACTGATACAGACTTACAGAGAGCAAGATATAAAATATTCAAGTGTGGTGTTCACATTGGGTGGAATTTTGTCTACAGATAATAATAAAAAAAGTGTAAAACCAAGTAGTAGTTTCAAAGCTTAACAATACATTAACTGTTGATAACAGAAAAAACATTATTTTAGTCCAAGAGGTGTAGTTATTGATTCCAGATGTTTTTTGCAAATTCTTAACACTTAAAACATTTAATGTACAAATAACATTTGTACAAAATGTCCAAAAAACCTGCAAACCCTAGCAGTAACATCTCAGTGTTTACAAAAAATGAAGCTTTGAACACATTAGATTTTTATGTTTATTCTTCTGCATCTAGAGCCTGTAGCTTATGTACTTTTTCAGGAAACACCTGCCTTGTTTGGAAGTTCTAAAATAAAAGACATAAATTATACTCCTTGAAAACTTTTACTTTTTAAAAAGCATTTTACTTGTTTTAACTCCTGTAGTATAAATGTGTGTTACCTTTTAACCTGCCAGTTTGGTGCAGCTTTTCAAAAGGCAAGATGACCTCTGCTGCTGTAATTAGATGTAAATCACATTGATAATTCCTCTGGAATTTATTTTCTACTTGTAATTGCAATATAACTTCTATTAGCTTTATGTTCTTTGCAACTAGCCTTTCACTTCAGCTTCTGTGCTATGGCAGTCTTTTGGGTTGGTTTTTTTTTTCTTTTTTTGCAGGTTTAATCAGTGTTCCATTATTATTTTAATTACTGTAATACAGTAAGAGTGTGCCAGAGACTGTAGATAGATTCTGATAAGCAGAGCAGACTTTTAATAATAGTTCTCAGTGACTATATATGTTGGAATTTACTATAAAATGCATGTTTTCTACAGAGAATATTTACAAAGTCTGGTTATTTCAATCGTGCAAAATTTCCAATTATTGTATTTTGTATTATTGTATATTGTATTTATTGTACTTATTTATTGTAATTGTATTGTATATTGTATTTATTTATTGTAATTATTATATATTGTATTATTGTATGTTTATTGTGTGAACCATTTTTCTTAATCTGCTTTGAATACAAAAATAGATTCTTAAAAAATATTTAATAAACATCTTCTAATTCTACCCTTACTTTATAAGCTTTGGTGTTTAACAGGTCAAAAGTAAACCTATAAGTTGACTGAAAAAAGATTAGGAAGCAGGCTTTTTTTCTCTCAGTTCAGGTTTCTCACTTTCAGAACCGGGTACTTAGAATACCATCAGCTGGGGAGGAAGATACCCGAGGGAAGCTGAATTTAAGCTCTGTAAAGAAAGAAGCAGAAGCAGAAGCAGAAAATGTTTTAAAAAATATTTCATTCCCAATGGCTGAAGAGTTTTTTTTAAAAAATCTAAATTTAAGTGATTTCAGTAGAACAGTTATTAAAATAATTAAGAAAACAAAACAGCTGACACAAATTACATGCAATGACTTTCACAGGGAGACACTCGTGGCAAGGTACTGAGGAAAGCACTGTTTGCGGGGGGCAGTTCGGAAAAATCCTCCCTATCCTACTTAGACACCTAAGGTATTTGTCTTCCTTGATCTGAATGTCCAAATGCTTATCCCATCTGGTTTTCAGTTCGGGCATATCCCAGTACTGAAGTCAGCGTCAGCCCAGTCGTCTTGGCGAAGTCTGATTAACCTGTGGGGGATGCATGCACACCCTCGCAGAGCAGGAAGGGGTACAGACTAACTAGTTCACTGTACATTCATACCTCAACTTCCTTTAGACTAACTTTTCAGTGCAAACTTGCAAGTCCATTGTTAAGCCTTTCTCATTAAGGTTACCAGTGCGGGGGTGATCACCTCATGTTATGAACATCCCTTTTATAATCTCTTCTCAGAATGTGCAAGGGACTTAAGCTGTGCAGTCCTTTTGCTGGATCTTTGAAATAGTAATTTTGGCTCATTTTATCATAAAGCCATTAAATACAATGAACAACCATAGCACTAAAATATACATTTCTAAGGCAAATTTAAATTTTGTGTGTGCAGTGCATATACATTGTTAAGAATACAGAAATATGAAATCTTTAGGCATGGAAACACAGGAAAAATGGGGAAAATAGAATCTTGACCATTTGGCAGCAAGAAGACAAAGGATTAATTCAGCTGTATAGTCTAACTGTACCTTTACATCCATGGTTCTGTTGTATTTTTCTGTGCTTCAACTACCCTGGACATATGGTAATGCTTCTGAAGGGTTATAATTATCACACAAAGGTCTGCAAAGACTTTTCTCAGTGAGCTAAGATTGGACTGAAGATTAAATTAAAGCAGAGCTGTATACCTCAGGAGCTTCAGGCATTTCTGTCATTTCTATTTCTGTATAACTGAAAATTGTGGGCAGAATAAATGAAACACAACTGTTCTTTACCATTTTATTTTCTTTAAGCAAAATACATATACTTTTTTAAAATACTGAGATTTTAAATAACAAATTCGAAAGGACATTGGTTTTCTTGGGTTGTTTTGCCGATATTTGTCCTTTTGATAACCTTAAAATTTAACTGATTGAGTACAAATTACGTATCCTTAGTAGTAGCGGGGACATTGTATGTTTCTAGCTTAATTTATCATGAAATAAGGACTCATGCTTTGTCCACTGTCCTTTATCAGACAACATCCTGAAAATGTTTTTATCTTGTTTTAAAGATTTGATCATTTTATAACATCTGAGCAATGAATTATTTCTTCATGAATCAAAAGTATCCTACAGTCTTCAAAAAGAACCAGGCAGTTATAACACGTAAGGGCAGTTCATGATCAGTGAAACCCAGTCCCCCAAAGCAAATACAGTACCAAACCACTGTGGTGGAACCCTGAACCTCCAGAGAATGATTGAAGATCTTGGCAGGTGTCATTTACTGTGTCATTCAGCTCAAAGTTTCCCTGGCTAGACATGTGGTTACTTTACTAGCAAATTTCAGACTGCCAGGGTAGACAAATGTTCTGTCTCTCCAGTTCACTCAGTGCATACATCCAAATTTATATTTGCCCCCTTGGGCAAAAGTCAGCACTATTATCATCTGTCCTGTATTTTATCCTTGACCTCTTCATGCTTGTTTCCTGGTGCAATGGCATAGTTTAACTACCTGTGCAATTTTCTTTCACCAGTCTTAGAAATCTTATCTGCACTTTCCAAATTCAGAAAAGCAAGAAATGGCAATCAGACCTACTAGATGATAAATAATTCTGCAGTTAATGGCATGCCCCACATGAATCATAAGGGACTATATTTTTAAAGTTATTTATGCCTTAATTAAAAAAAGTATATAGTAATAAATAATGTATATAAAATAAATATAGTTACACATAGCTATATTCTTAAAGCAAATTGCCAGTATTTGGGGGGGGGGGGGGGGGGGGAAGCTAACAGAGATAGCATGCTGCTCTTTGTTAAAGTCACACCAATTATATAAGTTCTTTTACTCACAGTATTACGCTATTCTTTTTTGAAGACCCCAGCATAAAGAGCTATTGCTCATGTGAGACCTGCCCTTATTTCCTTTTGGTGTGCAGGACTTCAGTGAACCTGTTATGATCACCATTTCCTATTGAACTGTCATGACGAACTTGGAGAGATACCATCCAGGATGCAGGTGTTCAGGTCAAACAAGAGAGAAGGAAGTTCAAAGGCATTCCCTCCCACAATTCCTGATGCTGTAATGCCAGCACACTGTGTCACAGGAAGTCTCTGAAACACCCATGCAAGGGTGTACTCACCCAGTAAAACACCCAGACATATTTCATAGCAGCTGAAAGTCAAGAAATGAATGGGTTTTATTCATTGGTAACTGAAAGAAAACAATTTGTTCAGATATATTGGGAAGGCATGCTCAATTATACAAGAGCCTTATACTTTGTCTTCTAGAAGATAGGCATTCACTTCATCAGCCTGTCCAGATTTTCTGTGTAAATTGCAATAAAAGGTGTTTTTCAGTAAGCTTGTCATCCTGGCCTTTTTCTGATTGCATGTAATAGCTGGAAAACTCTTGAAACTGCGTATGTTGCCATTGTTATCAAGAAAGCTAAAATTATTTGAGTTCTCCTTGGGGGAAAGAAGGTTGGAATTAATTCTTCCCCCCTCTTCTCCCTGGAGACACACATAACTTCTACGAGTTTAATTAAATTTGCTAAGATTTCAGTAAGTCACTAAGCAACTCTGAAACAATTACCATGTTGTTCTTCAGTGATGTGCAGCTATCAGTCACAACCAAACAAGCAGGCAGCTTCTCTATTCACATCAGCAGGTGATCTATATAAAGAGGGCTTGCTTTATAGAATACTGTTTGGGCTGCAGTGTAATGGAGATGTAATATGTTATTGAGATATCAGTTTAAATAGAAACCATATATTTGCTCTTTAGGCCGTAGGCACTGGTGCTAATATTAGCATGTGAGTAGTAACTACATATATGAGACCAGAAAACATCAAAAGCTTCAATAAAACAAAGTACATGCAATAAATAGCTAACTTTTAAGTAAGTCATCTTTTATAGATACTGAGCCAAGAGAGATGGTAATGCCTACCTAGCCCAATAAGGTTCATTAAAAAAGCTCAAAATATCTTGTACACTACCATGCTGCAAGACAGCGAAAAAAATCAGATTAAAACTTTAAATGTTGTAGTACAGAGGCAAAATCACTGAACTTTGCTAAAACTCGGTAGCTAGTACTGCTTTTTTAAGTTGTTTTTTTTTTTTTTTCTGTGTACAGTATAATCAACTCTGTGATTGTACATTTTAAGTTCAATTTCCAGAGCAGCATCTTAATGACCATTGCCCAGGATTGTTGGCTTTCCCTAAATGTTCCCTGGAGTAATGTTTCACTTATAAGCATCATTTTAAATGTAGCCTTCTGTAGCAGTTTTCTTGTGATCCTCAACCTCTGCAAAGAGGTTATGTTTTAAAAACCTGTGGCGAATGCTGGCCACCAGTTAAGGGCTAATGATGCCGAAAGCAAACCTGTTATGTCAGGACATTTTCTTAGGGAAGGTGATAAAAAAGACAGAAATTTTTCAAGCTGGAGCAGCATTAACTTTAACTTATTTTGGACTCTGCCCTTATAAATGCTACTTCAAAGGTAGTCATAATCCTCTTGAAAGAATTGGGTGAGGGTAAGAACAGGCATGATAATTGCAAATGAGTAACTTTCTGTGCAAGTTTTACACTCCTATCTAAAAACAAGATTTATTTAATCTTTTTTTTCCTCTAGAGAGTACTGGATAATAAAAAGATCTATAGACAGATTAAGATTAATCTGTTCGGTAAGAGTGGGGTTGTCTTTTCTGGTACATTGGGCACACAACATTGTCAGCAAAACAGAATGGACGGTTTCCAAATCTACTTGTAAATGATACTACTCTGGTGGCAGAGATATCTTTGAATGAACAGACAAAAAAGACATATTTACATTTGTAGAATTAAATAAAGGGGTGAAACATAAATAAGGCTCAAAATAGAGGTGAAAAAGCACTCCCATTTTCCTCTGTCTCCCCCTTTAAGATTAAACTCTTTTGCAAAGTATCAAATAGATATTTAGATAACATCTGCCTAAACTTGATAAAAATATAGGATAAGATTTCTGGACATATTTAAATTTACATATGCAATCAGTAGATTTTAAGAGGAAAAAAAGGGGTGGGGTAGGTAGAATTACATATTGCTGAAGAAACTGGAGTCATAGTGTTTTAACATTGGCTTCAAAATGCATTTTTTCCTTGTCTCCAGATGCCACTATCAAAATGGATAGTTTGGATCCACAAAGAGAAAAAAGGGTGTATTTGTGCCAACATATGTTTGACATCCTTATTTTTGTTTGGCATCTAGGACAACCAGTGTTTCTCATGGGATTCAAAGTTCAAAGTTAGGTGCCATTTTTGTAATTACATACAGATGTATAAGTAGGATTATAGCAGGCAAATGAAGGGCTCTTTTACATAACAAGGTGCACTTGTCTGCATTTCTTACTAATCAGTTACAAAGATTGCCACTGTTTTAAGCAGAAGTAGAAATTACAATGTCAGAGAATGTCTTGGCCAGTAACCCTTTGCATACTTTTTTTTTTTTTTTTCCATAGTAATCAGCTAAATGATATCCATGTATGTACAGGGTTTCTTTTCTTCCTTTTCTTTCTTGAAGAAATTGTGTCTGGACGTAGGATGCCTCATTCTTTCATTTGTATTCATACTGACTTACACTTTTTTCCATGGCAGTCCAAGTGATGTTAGCAATGTAGTGAAGCCAATTAGATTATGATTGATAAATGCTTCTCCTCAAACTTCATGAATATTTCAGAATATAAACATGAATATATAGCAAATTTTAGCTTGTATAAAATAAGTGGTGCAAAGAACTTTCCTTTCTTGAATGACCTTCATTGTCGTAGAGCTTGAACGGTTCTTGCAGCTCCATTTTTATTTTGTTAATATATTCAGTTTCCAACATGGAAAACAAAGAAAATACATATTGCATTAGTATAATGTGTAGAAATTCTATCTTTTGAAGCTATAAGATTTCTGCAAATGTTTTCAGTGGAAACATAATCATAACCATAATTACTTGGTTTTGGAAGTAACAAACTAGCATTTTAAAATTACTTTCTAAAATTACTCCTATTGAAGCAAAATCAAAGTTTTATTATTAAAGAAACAGCAAATAAACAATATGATTACTATTTTTAGTGGAAAATGTGATACTTAAGCATGCAATTGTAGCTTGACTACAGTAGCGTTCATTGTACTTAAATGTTAATATTAAATTAGAACTTGTAAAAAAGTTTTACATTGCAATACTTTGAAAACTGAAGCAGTAGAAAACATTTTAAGAAAAAAATGTTGATCTTTTATAAGCAAATTATTTCTTCAACAAGTTTAGAAAATATTTCAATGAATCATTTGTTAATTTCCACCTTATTTTTCAGCTAAACTCATTTCTCAAGTGAGTTTCAAGAAGATAATTTAAATGCCTCATTCCACTAAAATTGATCTGTTTTCAGTGGATAAGAACAGTGTGTCCAAAAATCTCTGTAGCCTCAACACAGGAACTCAGGTGTTCATTCTTCTCTTGAACCATCACTGACAGAGGAGGCTGCGTTCCTGTGCTCTGCACGGTGTGTTGGCAAAATTGGCAGCCCCAGCAGAGGGAACACTACATCCCACCTGTGCAAAAAATCAAATGAGGAGACTTTTAACACCAGCACATTTTATCAAAATGTGCTTAAAAGAAATGCTATGCACACATATGGAATAGAAATATGATATATAATACAGCATGCATACATATATCAACAAACCCTGAGTTTTCAGCTAAAATGGATGTTGAATGCAAAATAGGTTTCACCCAGATGTATAGCCCATGACTTTGTCTACAAGGACAGAGTCCTCCAGTAACTGCTGAATTCTTACACAAGCAGTGTATTAAATTCTCCATTGAAATTAGTGCAAACTATTCTGTCTATGAAGTGGAAGTAATAATTTAAAAATGTAAATCTCTGTAAGAACATCAGCAGTAACTCTGAATGAATGAGAAATTCTTGTCTCAGTCCAGCAAATTAATGCTGCTTGGGTTAAATATTATTTTAAAATCAATGTAAGTACTATAAAATAGCAAGCAATCATCTGATACTAAATTCTAGACTTACTGACATGCTTCAGAGTCTAAATTTCACTTGAGTAAGATTTCTGCTGAACTAAAATTTAAATATGTAACTGTAATGAAGTGATTTCCAAAAATCCTCCTCCAAGTTGCTTATCTACATATGCTTACACATTTTCTTTTCTGTAAGGCTGGTATTTTCCGTAAGAGAAAAGAATGTAACATGTTTTAAAAGCATTAACTGTCTTCTAAAAGCATGTAATTGTCTCCATTTACTGTCTAGAATACTTAGGCATCTGCCTGATGATCCATGGACCAGGTGTCCAAGTTTAAGCCATTTCTGTGTTCAAAGGCTTAATACCTAGCTTGCTAGTTAAATCCAGGAATATATGCTGGGCCATAGTACCGGCCTTTCAGCAGTTCCAGTTTTATCATGTGCATATGCTAATGACTGAAAATTGCAGTAGAAAGTAATCTATAGCCATACTAATTGCTTCATGATTTTAACTATCTTGCATAAACAACCATATCCTGTAAGATATCTGCTTAGCCTCATTTTGTGCTGAAATTTTAAAAAAGTAATATTTTTCTGCAATATTATATAACAAAGAAATGCACATTTTATTGCAGACATTATAAATCAGATCAGCATTTCTGTTGGGAAGTAATATTTAATGGGAACAGTAGCACAGAGACATACAGTAAAGTTCAGCCTTGTAACTCTTTCTCTCATTGTTCTTTTTTGTGTAACAAAACAGGTGGCATTGACATTTGGAGCCAACGTTCATGCCTGAACAGCTACTTTCTGAACACATTTAAACAGAAGACAAAAGCAGTCATTACTTTGGAGTTTCTTTTTTTATGGATTCATACCTTCTGGGGACAAGAGATAAATGAAGGTAAGATGAAACCTTTAGATGTTGTCTTCATCAGTGTTGACACTCTTCCTTGGGGGCTGACAGCTGCTAATGAATTCATTTTAAACAAGAAACACAAGAAGAGTAAAAATGCTTTGTTTGTATGTTTGGTTTTGTTTCCTCCTTGAAGAAGAATAAGAATAGCAACTAGCACTGATCATAATGGGAAAGCTAGTCTGTACTAATTTGCGATCAAATAAAAACAATGAACAGATTCATGAAGGAATCTTCCCATTTTCCCAACAAATGAAATCAAATTGGTTTTTAGTTGTATTCTGACATTTTACCAGTTCATATGAAAGTGTTGTAGCTATTATCATGCCAGAAATACAGCCAGAAGTTCAAATTCAATGAACTGATTGACCAGAACTCAAGCATCTATTGTGTTCTCTTCACCTGACAAAGGTACTTTTATTCGGTTCTGTCCTCCATCACTAAAATTTTGGCATTTTTTTAATATGAATATTGATTAAACTTCTCCTAACACTACTTTTATATTGAGACTTTTATTTCTAATTTAAGGAAAATGTTTATTTAGTTTTTACTTTTCCACAGAATTTGAATTCTTTATTGAAAACACAGTGATCTGCATCCATAACCATTCTGGATTGTCACTGAAATTCTTTCACATTCAAAATTTCAAATAAAAAGTAACTCAGTTTTATCTTGTGTCTTAGTACAGTTTGTCCCTGTCAGTTGAGTGTGATTGTTATTATGAATCTAAGGCCTGACTGTGGCCCACTGACATGCTTATTGATAACACCTGATATGTTTAACTATACACTGTTCATTAGCTAACTGAAGGGCACATGATCATAATATATTCCTTAAAAGAATTGTTTATGGTTTTTGATTGCATTAGCACAATTTTAATGGCCAGTACTGATTCCAGTCTTATGTTCCTAAATATTTTCAGAAGACATGCATAGTATGTAAATATTCCACCCAGTCAAAGAATATGGAAATATAATTTTTTTTAAAGCTGAATATATATAAATGTGTAGAACAATACTTAATTTATACTACTTTAATGCCCCTGGGATGGGGCAACCCCTGATATCAATACAGGCTAAGAGATGAAGGGATTGAGAGCAGCCCTGTGGAGAAGACTTGGGGGTACTGGTGGATGAAAAGCTGGACATGAGCCAGCAATGTGTGCTTGCAGCCCAGAAAGCCAACCGTATCCTGGGCTGCATCAAAAGAAGCGTGGCCAGCAGGTCGAGGGAGGTGATTCTGCCCCTCTGCTCTGCTCTGGTGAGACCCCACCTGGAGCACTGCGTCCAGCTCTGGAGCCCTCAGCACAAGAAGGACATGGACCTGTTGGAGCGGGTCCAGAGGAGGGCCATGGAAATGGTCAGGGGGCTGGAGCACCTCTCCTATGAGGCCAGGCTGAGAGAGTTGGGGTTGTTCAGCCTGCAGAAGAGAAGGCTGCGGGGAGACCTTATTGCGGCCTTTCAGTACTTAAAGAGGGCCTACAGGAAAGATGGAAAGAATCTTTTTAGCAAGGCCTGTTGTGACAGGACAAGGAGTAATGGATTTAGACTAAAGAAGAATAGGTTTAGACTAGACATAAGAAAGAAGTTTTTTACAATGAGGGTGTTGAAGCACTGGCACAGGTTGCCCAGAGAGGTGGTAGAGGCCCCATCCCTGGCAACATTCCAGGTCAGGTTGGACGGGGCTCTGAGCAGCCTGATGTGGTTAAAGCTGTCCCTGCTCACTGCAGGGCGTTGGGCTGGATGATCTCTCAAGTTCCCTTCCAACCCAAAGCATTCTATGATTCTCTGATTCTATGAAATGAAAGCATGCACAAAGCTCATCCTATATGATTTGCATACGTAAAGATGCATGGAGCCTATTAAAGACCATATATATCAATGGTCTTCCAGAAAATATCCCTGAACATTAGAGGCAAGATTGGAGGGTAGGGTAAATGTGAAATAAGAGAGATATGAAACATGCCTTATCTGCAGAAGAAATTCAAGTGAACACAATGATGCCATTTCAACATTGAGACACGTTGGAGAGTGCGGCAAAGCTTTGTAAGACTTCATGCCAGCCTGGTAGCTCTTGTGAGGAGGAAAAAACCCAGTGCTGGTTTTTGTCACTAACACTTCAGTGACCTCATTCAAACTCAGTGAAAAATTTATTTAAAGAGAAGACAAACAGGCAAATAGGGAGCAATATGTTCTTTTGAAGGTGTAATCTACTTTACTGGAGAGTTTGTCTGTTATGGGTAAAACACTTTCACAAATAAAGGTACTCTAAGTTCTGTTGCAAAGAAATATGAGTCAGGTGGATATAGCTGGAACTCAGACCGAGGTAACTACAGAAGATCATGTTGCTTTTAGAAAACATGGACAGGTAGAAATACGTTTTCATGAAACAAGTGAAGGGAACATATGGGATAAATATTCTCTGTTTTTCCATTATTAACCTATCCATTAGTTAGGCAGAACTCAATTTAATTTACTTACTGTTAGACTGAGAACCAGCTTGTAAACTTCAGACTGTTTTAAGTATGTTTACGTCTTCACGTCTTAATGGTAATTTAGATATACATTAAATTCCTAGACTGAGAGAATCAGCCTTGAGCCTTTTAAAATAATACTGACCAGTGCAGACAAACCAAGGAGGTATAAATTTGAAATAACATCGATAACAGAGATGTTAATATGTTAGGTTAACAATGTTTCAGTTTAAGAACATCATAGTAGGGAACATAGGCGATCTAATAAAATGATAAAAATAGAAATGAAGCAGGGAGCATAAATGTCCAAAGTATGTATCAACAAAATCTGGATTTATCATGGGTATAGGCTTGTCTTAATTTTTTAACATGTGCTCATATATTCTGTACAGACATGCTGTTATGCTGAATTTCCTAAAAATACAGATAGACGTATATATAGGACTGTACTTGAGACATTTGCATAGAATAAAATTAGCTGTGTGTAATCCCAGATTGTTTCTAAAAATATTTAATTTGCAGGCATGAGCTTATGTTCCTTGTCCTTCCCTTTCATGTGGCACTGAATTTTGGGGTATAAAAGGTCAGTTTTTCTACGTTAGTTTTCCCCTCGTGCCCCATTTATTTATATATATTTATTATTTTTGTATATACATTTTTTTATATAAAAATTTGACTTGCTATTCTGATTTTTAATGAAATTAAGGAAGAAAAGAATGAGATAACAACCTGAGTAGAATTAATTCTGCTGACAAATTGCTCACAATTTATTTAAATGTCTGTTTCTTTTTTCTGCAAGGTAAATGTACTCAGCAAAGCATAAAAAAGTGTTTTCAGGTTCCTACACTTTTCTGAAAAAAAATTTATTTGTGGGCAGCTTGAACCTGTTATTTTGTGGACTCTGTATTATAAAAAGGGTCCTCCCTTTTTCTGACACTCTGCTGTTGACGTAGCAGATCCTGCTATAAATTTGATTCGCGAAGGTGCCACTCAGCACAAAAATGTTTCAAAGGGATATTTTTCCCCCAGGCTGCTTTTTGTAGAATGCAGTTTCTATGTGCAGATACTGATTTTTACAAGTCTATTATTTCCTTATTCTCGGCTCTGATCTACATCCAGTCTGCCTGCAACTTTTTGCCATCATTGGAAGGTAGCTGCAATTTTTTTTTTTTTTTTAAGCAAGCACGTTTGATGTGAAAAGCTGTGTGCTGGAGTTGCACATTTGAAGAAGATTATTTTGTGCCCCTTTTTATTGCCAACAGAGATTTGAAGTAATAGCAGCCATTGTTAAAGAGAATGGAACATAAAATAAACTTTTATTGCTCTAGAAACAGTCTGTGTTTCTTACCTTTCCATAGTGATACGTGAGACTTCTGCACGATTTGGCAACAGACATCTTATAAAACATGATTTTTTTTGCAAACATCAGGAAAGTATATGCCTTTTGTGCTTATTTCTGCAAGAAAGTATCATGTACAGTTTAAAAACTAAGCAGTTAAGCAGGATTTAACTGCCTAAACCAGCAGTTCCCTCCTTTGCAAAACAGCTATACTCTTGTCAGCTGTGGTAAAATTTACTGCTAAAGAAAAGTGTCAGGAGTCACATCTATTGCTGTTAAGCTTCATATAAATGAGATCACACCTTCTGATCTCTTCCTAGTTATAGTGCCAGTGCTTAATACATTGCTCAGAAGTTGTGACAGAGCACAGAATCAGTTTTAAAAGTCACACAAGAAATACTATAATCTCTTACATTCTGGGTAAAAAATCATGAAAATGTAGATAGTTCTTAGACACAGTTGTGCTGGGTGTAGGAGAAATTTTACTCCAGGAAAGGAAGTAAATATAGTTTTGGTCAGGGGAGACAGAATCTGAGCCCTACCTTTGTACACTTTGGGAATGAGCCTGTTACTACTGAATAGATATGATGCAGAAAAATTACTCCTAAATTCTGGTCCTCAGCATCAAGTTAAAACATTGATTGTATATTCATTTTCATTCCTGCATTGTGTGGTTCAAAACCCAGGGCCTCAAATGATACAAGCTGTCTAAGACCAGTCAAGCAACATCAAGTATGCTCTTTTTGCTCTCTCTTTGCAAATTTCATACCCTCATCCACCGCCACATTCACTTCTCACACTTTTTCTTCCTTATACATTGATATTCAGGCTTTGGAAAAATCTGTTGCTTTTGCTGTAATGCCCATTGTTTCAGAGCTCCAGGGTGATATTTTACAAACATATAAGAGGCAGTCCTTGTCTCAAAGATTGTACAGTCTGAAAGAAAAGAAAACATTATATATATATATAAATATTATATATATACATTATATAAACCCTATATATATATTATATATATAATACTGCATTGGAAGGCAGTAGTGGCAGAAAATACAAGGTGTTGTTTGGTTTCTTTCTTTCTTTCTTTCTTTGTTTCTTTCTCTTTCTTTTCTTTCTCTCTTTCTTTCTTTTCTTTCTCTCTCTCTTTCTTTTCTTTCTTTCTTTCTTTCTTTCTTTCTTTCTTTCTTTTCTTTCTTCCTTCCTTCCTTCCTTCCTTCCTTCCTTCCTTTTTCTTTCTTTCTTTCTTTCTTTCTTTCTTTCTTTCTTCCTTCCTTCCTTCCTTCCTTCCTTCCTTTCTTTCTTTCTCTTTCTTTCTTTCTTTCTTTCTTTCTTTCTTTCTTTCTTTCTTTCTTTCTTTTCTTTTCTTTTATTTCTTTCTTTCTTTTCTTTCTTTCTTTCTTTCTTTTCTTTCTTTTCTTTTTTTTTAAGCAGCCAGTCATTTGCTATTGCTAGAACAAGTTTAGCTAAAAGATCAGGGAGGAGAATATATCATGCACAAAGCAAGCTGGTGTTCAAAAGTCTTTTCATGAACTCCTGCAGCTGTTCTGCTGAGTTTAACCTCCAGCTAGCTTGTGACTGCTACTTCCGTGGTTTTGCCAGCTGGGAACAGAGAGCTCACTGCATGATACTAGGACTTCAGGTACCACAGAACATCCTGCATGATCCTGGGCACACAGCACAAGAGAAGACATTCCTGTTGGACCCCATTTTTCTCCTACCTCTCTCCCATTGCTGTTTCCTCAATCCATTTTCTAACTATACTGTGCAGACTCTGAGTGGTTACTCCCTGCATTTTCTTTGATCTACCACCTTATACTTTTATTTCTTCTTTTGGGTCCTTAATAAAAGACAGAGGCTTACTTTTTACTAGAGAGAAACTGGAGGAGGGAAACGTGTCAGAAAATATCTGTGTGGCATCAGTCCTTTCCTTGCTATAAATAGCACACATCCTCAGTGATATAAAGCGTTTACACCCTCAGAAGGAAATCTGATCATTCACGGATTAAAAAGATGACATCTCCTAACCTTCCCAGACAGTGGCTGATGGAAAAAATAAAAGTTTTGGGGGTGGAGATAAAAGTTCATTCCTAGGTTAGATTCCAAATGCAATATAAGATCCTGAACCACATTTTGCATTTAACTTTTATAGCTGAGACCGTGTTCTTGCTGCCTGTATAAATCTTTAATCATGAAGACCGTAATTTCCTCTTCCACCCAGATCTTGTAATTAGTCCAGTGACTTGTGTGTTTAACATTGCATTTTTGTAGAACAGTGAGACTCTCTGTGATCTCATTTAAACTGAGACACAAGTCAGGGACAATTCTGGTTATATCAGTGCAAATATGACAGTACAAAACATGGATGAAAAAATCCCCAGAGTTTTAATGTTGAAAATACACCTTTAGTAGTGTTACCAAACAACAAATGAGGTAGGTGAAAAAGAGGACCTCGTGCTTATAACAGGATTATGATTTAGATTTTCAGAATAGTGTATATATGTTTAATGTGAGATCATTTCTGGCAGAGAAAGGCAAATTGCAAAAGGTCAGTGAGACTGCAATTCATGTTCTGTGCCAAGGGGGGTGATTAGTGCTGCTAAACTGTTTAATCTTGTCTTGTTTTGCATGTGATTTCTTTGAGGTTTATTGCTAGTGAGAGATAGCCTATGTACATTAGAGAACAGTTTTGATAGAGTCGTCCAAAGTAGTTTTATGGTTTAACTAGATCAGTTTGGTATTGGGTGAATGGTCAAGACAAGTTCAGGTCCTTTTGCAATGTTATTTCTGACTTCATATGTGACCTTGGGCCTTCATGCTGCTGTGTAATAGCAGGTAAAGACGATATTGATGTTTCATGCTTCCCTGTGGATGTTATCAGCTCTCAACCTTAATGGGCTTGCAGACCTTTCCTTCAGCAGAATGGAGGAACAACTCAACCTTCATTTCCTAAAGAAGAGGGAGGAGACACACCGTCTTTCACATATATTTAGCAAGCAGACCCAATATGTAGGTAAAGATAATGCAAAATGGGCTATAAAACTCTAACACAGTGTTATCTGGTGCTTTCTACAGCATAAATTTGTGTAAATCTGAGTTAATCCTCCTACAATCCCATTAAAGTCAAAGAGATATGAACAGATAGAACCTGGTTCCTCTGGCCTCTTGTAGACATTTATCTTGGGATTAGATGAGCTGCCCTTTGGAGGTAGTCTTTTATCTTCACTGACTCTGAAAAGGACGTAGGATGCCTACCTCACACACACTTCAGCATTTAAATTTTAGGTACCTAAGATATAACACATGAGTTTCTTCCACTATCTCTACTGCTGACATAAAACTGTTGGCTTTTATCGCTTCATCATTCTTTGAATATTTGTCATTTTTACATTGTTATTATAACCTTTTCTTTCACTAACAAACATATGGAATTCTCCAGTAACGACCTGAATCTACAGGGAGACATGATAATAAGTGTAATTTTCTGCAATATTTCAGTGGAATATTGTCATTAAAAATTTTGAGTTTAACAGGTTTTACTCAATACTTACACTGCTAATTTCAGTAGTCAGCAAAGGTTTTCTGTGTTCAAATCAAACCTGAAACACTCTCTTGACCTGCTTGTCATTGGAATCCAAGTGAAATTACAGACCACCAATTAAAAAATCATTTAAGAGCACTGGTTTATTTTGCTTTGTGTTTTTTTGTGTTTTTGCACCCAGCCACAGTCTTTAACACATGTGGTTTTGTAATTGTGATATGCTGGGAAAGTTCAGAGTGCTCACTGGCCTTTCAGCTTCTACTTCCACCTGTGTGCTTGTACATCTAGTATTAATAAACTGGACTGTGAGTCACACCAAATAGCTGGCTGGAACTTTGCGTTTGCATTTTCTTTTAATTTGCACCATCTATGTCAAACCTTTTCTTCAATTACTAAGACCCAACAACAAAATATCATGAGAAGTGAAGAGCTACCAGAAACTGTCCTCTTAAACTGGCATTTGCTCTTTGACCACATTTCTTTCCTCTCCATGTAAATTATAAGCTCCTTAGAGCAGGATCCCATGATGTATTTCTGTACTGGCTAGCATATTGAAGGACTGCTTTTCATAAGGGCTTTTAAATATTAGTCTAGTAGCAGTAATAAATAATCATAAGTACTTTCCATATTTAATAGATTATCCTTGATTAACCAAAGGATGTTTATTGATCTAGTTTTGAAAACAGAAGAGTGCCAATGAGTCATGGGTCAACATATGTATTTGGAACGTGTGAGACCAGAGTTTAGATGTATGCTTCCAATCAGAGAGATGAGAGCTGTGTGTGCTTGCACAACATATACTGGATAGCTTTTTATTTCTTTCTCTAATCAAATATGAGACTGCAACCTTCATGTGTATGCTTCTTTGTCATTTGATTGTCAGTACCAACTATATTCATAAAAATGCAATTTAGTCTGTGCCTAGAAGACTCTTTCTGCCTACTTCTCTTCCTTATGAATGTGAAAAAATACAATTCTAGGAAAATTGAATTGTTATATTGTTTCAATATTCCAGAGTATGAGAGTCCTAAAGCCCTACCACAGAGACTGCATAAACCCTGTTTTAAAACAGTAAGATATATATTGGATAAAACAAATCCCTGCAGAATTTTATCCCACAGTAGATAAAATCTCTGGAAAATCAGTTTATCTAACCCATTTCTTTTCAACCCTGATTACTCTAGACCTTAACAGAATCATTAAATCATAGAATCATAGAATCATTTAGGTTGGAAAAGACCTTTAAGATCATCCAGTCCAACCATTAACCTAACATTATTAAGTCCACCACTAAACCAATTAAGTGTAGGGTAATAATTTCATGTTTCCTGGCTTGGTGGCTGCATTATTTTTTAATGAAAGTAAAAACTAGGAATCATTAAGGTTGGAAAGGACCTCTAAGACCATCAGTCCAACCATCAACCAACACCACCATGCCCACTAAACCATGTCCCAAAGTGCTACGTCTACCCGTTTTTTGAACACTTCCAGGGATGGTCGCTCCACCACTTCCCTGGGAAGACTGTTCCAATGCTTGACCACCCTTTCCGTAAAGAAATTTTTCCTAATTTCCAGCCTAGACCTCCCCTGATGCAGCTTGAGCCCATTTCCTCTCGTCCTATCGCTAACTACTTGGGAGAAGAGACCAACACCCACCTCACTACAACCTCCTTTCAGGGAGTTGTAGAGAGCGATAAGGTCTCCCCTCAGCCTCCTCTTCTCCAGGCTAAACAACCCCAGTTCCCTCAGCCGCTCCTCAGAAGGCCTGTGCTCCAGACCCTTCACCAGCTTCGTTGCCCTTCTCTGGACATGCTCCAGCACCTCAATGTCTTTCTTGTATTGAGGGGCCCAAAACTGGACACAGTATTCCAGGTGCAGCCTCACCAGCGCTGACTACAGGGGCACAATCACCTCCCTGCTCCTGCTGGCCACACTATTCCTGATCCAAGCCAGGATGCTGTTGGCCTTCTTGGCCACCTGGGCACACTGCTGGCTCATGTTCAGCCAGCTGTCGACCAACACCCCCAGGTCCTTTTTTGCCAGGCAGCTTTCCAGCCACTCTTCCCCAAGCCTGTAGCGCTGCATGGGGTTGTTGTGCCCAAAGTGCAGGACCCGGCACTTGGCCTTGTTGAACCTCATACAGTTGGCCTCAGCCCATCAGTCCAGCCTGTCCAGGTCCCTGTGCAGGGCCATCCTACCCTCCAGCAGATCGACACTCCCACCCAGTTTAGTGTCACCTGCAAGCAAATAAAGACAGTTCTCACTGCATATGGACTGACCAGTTTCTTAGTCCCTAGGTATTTTGTAGTAAAATTTAGTTTTCCACCAGCAAGCTGTTAGTGTCCACCTGCTTTTCTGTGGTCCTGTGAAAGTTGCCCTGGATGAAGACTTTGTTCTTCACAACCCCTCTTCCCACTGTTTGGTTTTAACCCTCTATTCTGAACTCACTTTGTATAGCAGTATCATTTGGTGGTTTTTTTTTCCTCTGTAAATATTCAATAAAAATACTTTTAAATTTTTTTTTTAGTTCAAAACTAATTATTTGTTCCTATTTTTTCACATTTTCTACTGGTGTCTTTGTCATGATTACTGTTGTTATTAATAATAGTTTGATTACACTAGATAACACTGCATTTTTTCAAAAAGAATTAAAGCTGAATTCTGAAGCTTTGCAGAAACCAAATCAACATCAAATTTGCAGAAGGGTATAAAGAGGGTATCTCTACACTGAAATACAGAAGTGTTTTCAAAGGTAAGGGATTATACAATATGTGTTATGAACACACTTGGTTACTGATCTCATGTTGTACATATTCTGTAGTTGTTCATCTTCTCTAGTATCAAAGTACCTAGAAAAAACATTTCCATGGAGACATAGGTTAAAATGGATGGAAAACTTTCCATTGAAATGAAGGTTTTAAAAAGAAAATTTTAAGTCAGAGCAATATTAAGTATTATTAAAGGAAACTAAATGATCATGCAGTAGTAGGACACTAAAGAAAATTGAGATCTTACACCATGTAAAAACTTGCATTCTGCATATGCACTTCAGGCAGCTAAATTTTTGTCAGTTTGTGTATCTCATTCTGTGAGTATGCTTCATCCAAAGGTAAAAGTTGTATCCAAAACCCTGAAATACTTTTGACCTGTAATTTGCAGCTTTTATTGCTTTCTTCCAGCTTTGACAGTGCTAGTAGTTACTAATTATATACCAGGAAAATGCATACACAAATTTACCATCAATATGTAATTTTAGAAATGGCTCTTATTTGGAAATCAAATTACTTTAGCTTTCATTGTTGAATATTATTTAAGAAACCAAAGCAGGGAAAATAAGTCTGGTCCAAAACTTCAAAGTATTTAATCCTTCTTTTCCTGGTGAACTATATTCTTCATTTATGTAGATTAGTTCAGATTTGTTTGAGCCTGTTAAATTGTGGAAACTGAAATTCTAATCTTAATTGCATTTCTGTTGCTGCTTTTCAGATAAGGCTGTAATTTATCCTCCCTTTTTGGTGCTGTGTTAAGTGTACCATGAGAGAGACTGCACTGCTTAGTGGGAAAAGTGCTGGACCAGACTTAGGGAGTTCTTTTTCCTAGCTTTGCCATTCGTCTGAATGAAAAACCTAGCCAGTTTTTAACTCTTAAATTAAAACTTCTTTCTCACCTGTCAGTTTTAGTTTAGTCATTTTGATTTGCATAAATCATTTGTCACAATTTAAGAACAGAAGCATAAGGAAACACCTGCCTTGTAGGCATTCTTATTGCTCCTGATTGAGTTACCATTTCCCAAGAGTATTCCAGCTTAGTTGCTTGTGGTGGATTTTACGAATGACAATGGTGTCTGTTGTCAAGGACTGACCTTCTAGATGATTAATGAAGAAATATTATTGATATTCTCATCTGCTCACTTTCTGACATCTTTCTTCCTTTAATAAACAACTTATCCCAGAAAGGAGCTCGTGAATGGTCAGAACTGCTTTGTTCTGCACACTAACTGTGTAATGGATACACTTTCCTTCAACCTGTCAGCATACAGGGCTCAAACGTGATTCAGATCTGCCTCATTCTTCAGTAAAACAGGAGTAGCTCCTTTGAAGTCAATGAAATTCTTCTGGTTTCATGTATGGGAAAATGAGAGAAGAATAAGGCCTTTTGTCTTCTTCCAGGGCAGCTATACTGCTTAATAAATCATCATATCAGCAGCTGTTTTTCACTGGGGAACAGCACAATAATTGATGCCGCTGTCCAAAAATCCACAGAGGTTATCGATCAGGCCAGCCTATTAACATTTCTGCAAACCTGTGGCATAGGACTGGAATAAACAGGACTGGGAGAAATGGGAATAAACTCACATACTCATTTGCAAAGTACATTTTACTACAACATTTCAAAAAGGATTGAATTAACACTTCTGTTTCTATTTTCTATGCTGTTTCTGTAAATATATCTCTTTACTCACAGAGAACACCACAGCCAAAAATAACATTTCTGCTTACAAAACAGGAGACCCTGTAAACATTTTAATTGCAGTGAAATTTATTCTGTTTATTAATTGTGAAGATTAACAATTTAAACCTGAATGACTGAGTACATGCTATGCAACAAAAAAATAAGAGGAACTCAGGTCATGAGACTGTCATCTTTTAAAAGCAACAGCTAGGGGAAATTCCTGACCTCAGAAGTACATAGTTTTCTAATTTGATCATTGTTTCACAGGCTTTTCATTTGGAATTAATCTGAACTAGTTTGTAATAAAGTTCATAAATAGAGTTAAACACAGTATGTAACTTCTCTTAAATCAAAACTATCCAATAGTATAAAGTAATTTCTTGAAGACTAAAGAATATAAAATTTTTTTTTTGCATTTCTAAAGAGTATCCAAATAACTACCACAATCTAGCATTCAATGCAATGTAAAAGATAAGCTTGTCAGTCATTGTTCAACTGTATTACAAGAGAACTTTTGACTACTAAAAAAAGCCAGTGTTTCCCACATATATATTTGGTAAAACCAGATGGTAGATAATAAACATTTATTATTGTTATTATTATTATTATTGTTATATTTAGAAGGTAGCATACATAGTCATGATTTTTTTATATTATGTGGTTTCATTGTAAAAAGCTTACATGGCTGCAATATAAATGAATTTATACAAAAGAGGAGTCCTTCAACAGGAATGGGAGAACTACATATACTAACTTTATAGTCCAGTATTTAAATCATTTACCTAGAAAGAGTCTCCTGTCTGTCAGACTAGGACATGAACTTGACTTCATGTCCTGTATAAATGACTCGGGTGTCAATGTTTTGGTACTTTGGGGGAAAGTAGAATTTTGATTCATTCCTCCCCATCCCAATATTTTTTTGAAAATTTCTTTTGTTCCAAATGCAGACAGATATGAAAATCGTAATGCTGTTTATATTACTTAACATTATTTTTCTGGCTAACCCTAGAAAATTAAGCAGAATATAGCTACCAATGTATAAAATTTATGGTATGAAAATCATTGTTTTCACTTGTGTAATGGAGCAGGAGCTCATAGGTCATGAGGGAAAGAATGCTCATCATTTAAACTTTATCGCTGAACATCCTGGAGAAGAGATTTTTTCTTTTTTTAATTATTCTGCTGAAACACAAACAAGAAGATAGTCTTTACTTGATCCTGTCTCCTTATTACTGACCTGTCTGTGACAATTTATGAAGAAGCACCTGCATTGGTAGCTTGCTGTCCTCCCACTTCCTCCCTCCTTTTGTCTATTTGCTCACCTGTTACTTGGTGCCTGACCCCCTGTTTAGAGCTCTCAGAGAGAGGAGGGTTTATTTTTGTTCGTTTTAATGGGACCCTGAATAGGAGATTTTTAAACAGGATTTCCAAGGACTGTTGCAAGAAATACCATATTTCTATTTCTTCTGCAGTAGAAATAAATGTTATAATTAAGGATACAAAAATCCAGAAATCTCAGCCAAGGGATTCATTTAGTAAAAAAGAAGAAATGGAGAGTAATCATAAATCCAGTTTTCCTGGTGTTTTGATATATAACTCACAGCTGCAAGCAAGAAAACAAATGGAAACAACAGAAATTAGTGGAAAATAATGGGTTTGGATGCTACAAGGAAAACAGCAGTTATATCCATTACCTCATGCTTTATCTTGCTAGACCAGTCTGTTGTACGAACACATAGTTCTCTGTATCCTCACTGAGTTTTTGAGTATTCTGACAGTTTCTGTTCTTCCTTGCAGTGGAGCTGGGTAGCTTGTTGCAGCTGATTGTTCAGCGGTCCCCAAAGTCCTCCTACCAGAGTCATTACTAATTCAAACAAGCCACACTCAAAACCAATTACATGTCTGCACCTTGGAACAATGCAGAACTAATTGTAGACCTACGTACCTTTTAGGGTGAGTGAAAGAAAAATCTAAACTATGTCAGTATGTACTACCCATGTTCCATATGAAACCCTATGCTGTTCTTACTGTGTATCCCAGAGGTTGCACCAAGTGGATACAGAATTCTTAAAGGGAGAAAACAGTGCAGCAGGTGATTTGGAATTGCATGTGTTTGGAGCTGCCTCTCAGAAAGCTGCACTGGGAAAGCGGTCTGTGTGTGCTCCCTGGAGATGCTGAACTCACAAATACTTGGTCTTCATGTTGATCAACAATGAAACTCCTCACAAAATAATTAATGGCCAAAGTCCCTATTTCTGACAGCTCACATTAAAATTGCAGGCAGCTGGCACAGCTGGCATGTCTGGGCAAAGGGGATAAACTAGCTATGGCCTGCCAGAAGAGTGTAAAAAGAGTATAGTACTGAGACTGTGTTTGTGTTATAGGGGTACTCAAAAAATACAGCTGTAAACAAGAATCAATAATAAGCCTAAATCTAAAGATGGTTTTGTGGTAAATGCAATAGAAGGGTGAACTGTAGGGGAAAAAAAAAGAAAAAAAGCATGCTAATTAACAGCAGAATGTGATGTATGAATTAATTAGTTTTACACCTAACTGTTATACCACTCTCCCACTTCTGTTATGTAGCAAAAATAGCATTTGTGGCCATGCTATTTACTGTCCCTTTTCTATGTTCTAAAAAAAATGAAAAGATAATGTTGTAATGAGAATGCAGTTACTGGCTTGTCTGTTAGTACATGCATGGCCATCATAGTCAGTGACCACTGTTTTTCAGGTTAATATATCTATTTACTTCCATTGTCATCGAATTTGTGAGGAACATACATTGTTACAAGCCAGAAGACCTTCTGGATTTTGGCTGTTTGGAGGAAGTAGTCTATTCTTTCTACTTCTGTCTCTGGTTTGGTTGTTTACATCAACACAAACCCTATGGCAGCATTGTAACCTCTTTTACCTCTTGATCTTGTTTTACCTGAAATTCATTTTCTCCCAGTTTCTGATAGTGTTTTTCAAGGCTTTACAGAAGGATTTCAGGGTATTACAAAAATGCTTTTATTGGCCTAAAGGTGTGCTTTTGCTATACACAAACTGTCCATAAAAAATCTGCGCAAGGATCCTGAAGTTTTCCATCCTGGCTTTTTACCTAGCCCCCTGCAAATGAGACACTTTTGAGAGTAATACAGAGGCGATTTCTGCAATAGTATATGTGCTGTTTATATAGCCACACAAGATTATAACAATGTTCATGCACAGACAGTACTGACAAAATTGCAGACTGGGTTAACTATAGAAAAGCAGTAATTAGAGCATTCTAATCCACAGCACACTACAAACATAAGTTTGCAAATGACCAAAGGATGAACTCTCTTTAGAAATGCAGAGAAATATTTCACCATCATTTGCTGCTGGTTTGGAGAGAATGCTACCAAGATAGATAAACTTGTCAACCATGTTGAGTTCCTTTGATCTTGTGCCATGGCATAAACGTACAGCTTAGTGATTAACTCTTTCTTCTTATTAGTCTTTTTATTACCTTTTCTTCTTTTCTTATCCTTCTTTGTACACTTTCTCTCAAAATTTATTGGAAGTGGGCTTACTGAAACAGCGATCAGTTCCTGAACTGTTCAAGGATTTGGACTAAAAGAAAATTAATGGAGAAAGGACACTTGTCCTACAACAGAAAATAAAATGCTGGTAGAGGATTCGTTGTGTAAGAGTGGTTGTTTCTTCATCATTTCTTTGCATTTTTTCTAGAATGGTTTTCTGATGCACCACATTAAATCTAATATCCAGTTCTCATTTGTGGATCTCAGCTGTGGATCAATTTTTGCCCAGTGCACTCAACAATCTCCTTGTAATAAGACTTAATTTTCTACAAAAGATACAGAAGCTTTGTAGTCAAACAGATGAAGTCTGAGGTAGAAGAACCTTTGCAAATAAGCCTTATATTTTTTTGTCTGCATAATAATGCTTTTTTTTTTTTTTTTCTGTTTCAGGGGAAAAGAAAGTGTCTGGTATCAACACCTCTGTTTTTTACAAGAGCACTGTTCCATGTTTATATTTTTGACTAGATGTTAACTTGTAGACTACTTGTCATACGTGGTTTTTCACATACTATTTTCCAAATCAGATTTAGTTCAAGCTAGCACAGAACATGAAAACTCAACTGTTCTTGTCAGCTTTTCCTTCAGCTATGGTCTAGACAGTTAAAGGAAATAAAAGCTGTTCCAAATTTATATTTGCTGGTATGGGAAATAGGATGATGTTGAGAGATGATGTGGAATACAAAACTGATGCATAACAAATACAATAAATATCTTAAAAGAAATGAGTTAAATCCCCTCATCTGAATGATTGTGAGAATTTACTGTTATACATAAGCAATGGATAAGAAGATATACTAACCCAAACCAGGGCTTCATTTAGACTGTGATTTAACAGCTGCAAGCAAATTCAGTTCTGATTTTGACCTGTTTCTTTAATAACTTGCAGTAGTTTTGCTGATATTAGATATGCCAGTCTTGCCAGTGTATGTATATGTGATAATTTAATTTGATTACATTGAAACTGAGTCTTCAATTGTGTAGATTAAACATTTTTGAATATTCAGTGAACAGTGAATTTCCTCTTACTAGGTCTGATCTTGAAACCCGTTGAATTCAAGACTTTATGGATAGTAGCAATCTTCAATCAGATTCAGACTATGGGGGAAACCATTACTGTATCACCACAGAGAAAAAGAAATCCTCATTTCTCTTAATTTTTGTAGTTACATGTTCTTCTATGAAATAGTTTATCTGTTGTGCCATTTAAATAAATCATTGTTTTATCACTGACGAAAAATATGTGTCTGTTTTTAAAATTCAGAGGGTTCAATTTAGACAAATTAGTAAAAGATTTTCATCTGTTAAGTTAAATCAAATGAAATTTAATTCAGAAGAATCTATTAGTTTGTCCGATTTAACCTTCTTAAAATGACAACTTAAACTTGGTGGTTTTAGTAGGCAGTCATAGTGTTTTAAAAGTATCACCAAGACCCTAGTAGATATCATTGTTTCTTTCAAAGGGTTCTGGAGTCATCTGAATCACAAATAACATCAACGTCTGGGAAATGGCAGAATGATAGGTTAAATTCTCCCAGCAGTAAGAAAACGGAGTGTATTTAAGAGGTGAGAAAGTGGGGAAAGGAAACCAGAGTAGAAGGAAGAAAGGGCAAAATGACAATAAGAGAATACGAGAAGAGTCTGAGTTGAAGGAGATAAATTTCATTGTACATTTCAGCTTCTTCTTTGGATTGTATGCAGTATTTTTTCAGCAGATTTGTACTTAAGAAAGACTCATGTTGGTATGTCTCATAGAAATATTTCCATCTTGGTGGCTAGTTCATAACGTAAATTGAAACCTAGAGGTATAAGAAGACAGTTCTGCAGAGTGCTCAATTCCCTCTGAAAATAATAAGAAATAAGACATTTCAGCATAAAAGAAGTGGCCAGGATCCTGGAGGATCAGTCCCAGAAACCTGATGTAAATCCACTTCCTTCTATTTCATAAGGCTACATCATAAACCTTTAAATAGATTACTCACAAATTAACACACTTATACTCAATTAAGGGACTATCTCCATCCTTACTCCTTTTGGAAGGACACGTATTTTGTCCCATCCGCTTCTTGCTTGTATACCACAACTGTAAATAGTCATCTGTTGAGTGATGTATCATCTGTATTCAGTGCAAGAATAAACCAATACTAACTATCATTTGCCTTTCATGAACAAGAACTACTGTAACATTATGGACCATATGCTAGCTCCATGCACTAATACTTTGCCACCTTAATCTGCAGAGAAAAGAGCAAGCAGATCTGGGGCCTGATGTGAAATGAGGGACAAGGGGAGCTAAATAATTAAACCTGCCTTATGAAGACAGAAATGAGACCTTTATTGTGGGTAAAACCGTGAAGAACAGTACTTATGTGTGGTTGTGTAAAAGGTAGAGTTATTAATGCTGGTGTCTCAGTTTTACTTCATAATACTAATGGAAATGGCTTCATAACATTAAAATAGATGAAACATTAGGTTTAAAATGTGTGTATATATGCATATACCTATATGTCTGTACATATATATATAATAGGCAGGCCTTTACAGATGAATGTGCTGTATATCCTTGTTCCCCACTCCCATTATTCATTGAGGTATCTTCAACCCTTTCACCACAAATGTATGCATCCTCTTTTCAGACATATAAAACAGGAGAACACACTTGGGGGAAAGAGGAATTTCTTCAGACTCCCCTAATGTTTCAGAGATTGGATTTCTGTGGCTTTTTCCAAACTTCCTTTTCTGGGAAACAAGGTACCAAGTAAATGGGATGTTTTAACTCTGTGTTTTTCTGACAAGAATCTAACCTGCATGGCAAATTGTTAACGTGTAATAGGAGTTCGTTCCAAGCTGGTTTATGGCAGTTCTACTATACTGGGGCAGAAGGGGCAATGCAACATTAATATCACAGTGGTTTAGGTCCCCTTCTTGCATGGGATCAGATTAAGTTCACTGCATAATTCATGGTTGTATGTTCAATGATTGCCATTTAAGAGTGGATCTTTTGGTTCACCTCCACCTCAGTTTGTTATAACAAACAAGTCATATTTGCTTTTGAATTGCAATGGAAAATTGGCTGAAGAGGAATGCAGAAATGCTTTCTGGGGACCTTTTATTCTTTAAAAGGAAACTTGAAATCAGAGTTTTGATTGCTGGAGTGCTGTTTACCATTTAATCTATCTTGATAAAGTAGTAATTTAAGAGTTCTCAACATCTTGCTTCAGACGCTTAACAACTTTTAGTGTTTGGGTCCCAGCTGAACATTTTAACTCATGCAAAGGGGACATGAAAACAGTGATCTACCTCTGAAAACATCTTTTTAAATCAGAAAAATGTGCATTGTATGACTGGAAGGAGAATTTTGTAAGTATCAAAATGGGAATTACGAATCAAAGCCCACAGGCTCCAGTTTCCTCTAAATGAATAAGCAATTGCACGCAACAGGATGTACATCAGCTGGCCAGTGTTTGTAAAATTTGGGTGCAGTGTTGTGCCCTAATGTAACATATAGTGTGCATATATTGGATGATAAATACAGTCCACAGACTTAGTAAACTTATAAAATATTTTACTGGAGAGGAAAAAAGCTACATGTAAATTTAGGAAACAATGTTTAAAAACTTTAGAAATAAGCAAATGGTTCTCTAGGGAGGACTGCTGAGGAAAATTGTGAGGTAACTTCCATGTATAGTAAAACCTTATACACTTGTCTTTTCCCTACTCCCTCTAAACCAGCAGTGCTTCAGGTTCAAGTTACTTACCCAGCTTTTCCCTCCAGTTCTGTTCTGCCTCTCACCTCTTACCAATTATTGAGAAAAGAACACTGTTAATGCAGATTTTTAAATGCAGATCTTGGCTTTACATAAAAAGGCTGAGAAATAAGCAGGAGGGTTAGACTAGGTGATCTCAGGAGGCCTCTTCCAACCTAAATGATTCTGTGATTCTCTGACAAATTCAAACACTCTCCTTGCTTGGAGGTGGAATACATCTCCACAACCCGTTGAGTTGTAGAAATGCACACCTAATTCACCATCACCTTCCCTGTTCCCACAAACACTCTCCATGGTGCTTTATCCTTTAAAAACGGGTAGTCTCCACCAGTTCTTAACCTAACAGGGTGTTAATAACTAATAATGTAAAAAATAGTAGTATTATAGTTTTTTTAATATTCAGATAAATAGTGGTTTCAGTTACTGATTTCAATTATTGTTCAATAATTCAATTAATTAAATAATTCAATTATTGTTCAATTATTCAATGGCAGTCACCGAGGCAAAGGGCTCCGGAGCGGACGCTCGTGCCGGGGCACCCTTGCTGAGGCGGCAAAAACAAAGCGCGAAGGGCAGGAGCGGGCAGCCCAGCCCCCTCCCAGAGCGGGAAAGAGCGGGAAAGGGCGAGCTGCTGACGTGCGGCAGCTCTGACGCGGCGTGGGCGGGGCCAGGAGTGACGGCGGGCAAACCCCCCACCTATAAAAGCAGCCCCCAGGGAGCGCGAGCGACCAGGAGCGCGGCGACCAGGACGGGCAAACAGGGCGTGGCGCGTCAGTTCGCGCGTCAGTTCGCGCAGGAAAGGCTGAGTGTCCCCCCCTCCAAGTTCCAAAGGGGAACCCAGGCAGTGGTCACCGCCCTCCCAGGAGAACACCTGGCAGCCATGGTCACCACCCGCCCGAAAGCCGCCGCCAAAAGGAATGCGGTGACCCAGACGGAGCTCCCGCACAGACACGCGGCCGTCCAGGTCACTGGCTGCAGGGGGTGCCTGGGCCTGTCGCTTGTGCCAGACGGCAGCGGGGACGGCAAATGTCTTCGGTGTGAGCAGGTGGATGATCTGCTCAGCCTGGTGGCAGAGCTGAAGGAGGAGGTGGAAAGGCTGAGGAGCATCAGGGAGTGCGAGCAGGAGATAGACTGGTGGAGCCGCACCCTGCCGTCCCTGGGGCCAGGGCAGCAGGCGGAGGCCCCACAAGGAGCAGAGGATCCCCTGCCCTCTTGCCGGCAAGCAGAAGGAGGGGATCCAGGAGACGGGGGGGAATGGAAACAGGTCCCTGCCCGGGGCGGCAGGTGAATCCCCTCCCGGCCTCCCTCACCTCCCCAGCTGCCCCCACACAGCAGATACGGGGCTCTGGGAGCTGAGGGCCAGGCGAGCAGGGAGGGAGGTGAAGGGGAAGGCCCAGCCAGGGGGTTGCCGAGGGTCAGTCAGTCACCCCACGGATTACGACTGCCCCTGTTAAGAAAAAAAGGAGGGTGATTGTGGTGGGGGATTCCCTCCTGCGGGGAACTGAGGGCCCGATCTGCCGCCTGGACCCATCCCACAGGGAAGCCTGCTGCCTCCCTGGGGCCCGGGTTAGGGACATTACGAGGAAACTGCCTGACCTCGTGAGGCCCTCCGATTATTACCCACTGCTGGTTATACAGGTGGGCAGTGACGAGATTGCAGAGAGAAGTCCTAGGCCAATGAAGAGGGACTTCAGGGCACTGGGGCGATTGCTCGCAGGATCGGGAGCACAGGTTGTGTTTTCCTCTATCCCGTCAGTGGCAGCAAGGAACACTGAAAGGAATGGGAAAACTCACCTGATTAACAGGTGGCTCAGAGGCTGGTGCCATCGGTGGAATTTTGGGTTCTTCGATCACAGGGAGGTCTACACGGCACCGGGCCTGCTGGCAGCTGATGGAGATCGGCTGTCTCCAAGGGGGAAAAGGATTCTCGCCCAAGAGTTGGCGGGACTCACTGAGAGGGCTTTAAACTAGGTTTGAAGGGGGAAGGGGATATACACGGGCCCGCTAGTAAGGAGCCCAGGGGCGGCATGGCAACATTGGGGGCAAAATCGACAGCCCAGCTTAAGTGCATGTACAGCAATGCACGTAGCATGGGCAACAAACAGGAGGAGCTGGAGGCCCTTGTGCAGCAGGATGGCTATGACATAGTCGCCATCATGGAAACGTGGTGGGACGACTCTCATGACTGGAGTGCTGCACTGGATGGCTATAAGCTCTTCAGAAGGGATAGGCAGGGAAGGAAAGGCGGTGGGGTGGCTCTGTATGTTAGGGAGTGTTTCGACTGCATAGAGCTTGACAGTGGTGATGACAAGGTGGCATGCTTATGGGTAAGGATGAGGGGGAAGGCTGGAAAGGCGGATGTCCTGTTGGGAGTCTGCTATAGACCACCCAACCAGGAGGTAGAGGTAGATGAGGCATTCTATAAGCGGCTGGCAGAAGTGTCGCAATCGCTAGCCCTTGTTCTCGTGGGGGACTTCAACTTGCCAGACATCTGCTGGAAATACCACACAGCAGAGAGGCAGCAGTCTTGGAAGTTCCTAGAGCATGTGGGGGATAACTTTCTAATGCAGCTGGTAAGCGAGCCTACCAGGGGAGGTGCCCCGCTTGACCTGCTGTTTACCAACAGAGAAGGGCTTGTGGGAAATGTTGAGGTCGGAGGCCGTCTCGGGCTTAGCGACCACGACATGATAAAGTTCTCAATTTTGGGTGATGCTAAGCGGAGGGGCACCAAAACTATTACCATGGACTTCCGGAGGGCAGACTTTGCCCTCTTCAGGACCCTGGTTGGGAAAGTCCCTTGGGAGGCGGTCCTGAAGGGCAAAGGGGTCCAGGAAGGCTGGGCCCTCTTCAAGAAGGAAGTCTTAAGGGCGCAGGAGCGGGCTGTCCCCGTGTGTCGTAAGACCAACCGGAGGGGAAATCGACCGGCCTGGCTGAATAGGGAGCTTTTGCGGGGACTCAGGGAAAAAAGGAGAGTCTACCGCCTTTGGCAGAAGGGGCGGGCAGCTCAGGAGGAGTACAGGGATCTTGTTAGGTCCTGCAGGGAGGAAATTAGAAAGGCAAAAGCCCAGCTAGAACTCAATCTGGCCAGTGCTGTAAAAGACAATAAAAAATGCTTTTATAAGTACATCAGCAATAAAAGGAGAGCCAAGGAGGATCTCCATTCTTTGCTGGATGTGGGGGGGAACATTGTCACCAAGGACAAGGAAAAGGCTGAAGTACTTAACGCCTTCTTTGCCTCTGTGTTCAACAGCCAGACCGGTCATCCCCAGGGTACTCAGGCCCTTGAGCAAGAGGATAGGGATAGGGACCAGAATGGAGCCCTCATAGTCCAGGAGGAAGCAGTTAATGACCTGCTATGCCACCTGGACGCTCACAAGTCTATGGGGCCGGATGGGATCCACCCAAGAGTACTGAGGGAGCTGGCAGAGGAGCTTGCCAAGCCACTTTCCATCATCTATCAACAGTCCTGGTTAACAGGGGAGGTCCCTGATGACTGGAGGCTTGCCAATGTGACGCCCATCTACAAGAAGGGCCGGAAGGAGGACCCGGGGAACTACAGGCCTGTCAGCCTGACCTCGGTGCCGGGGAAGATTATGGAGAGGTTCATCTTGAGCGAACTCCACAGGCAAGTGCAGGTCAACCAGGGGATCAGGCCCAGCCAGCATGGGTTCACAAAAGGCAGGTCCTGCTTGACCAACCTGATCTCCTTCTATGACCTGGTGACCCGCCTGGTATATGATGGAAAGGCTGTGGATGTCATCTACCTCGACTTTAGCAAAGCTTTTGACACCGTCTCGCATAATATCCTCCTCGGGAAGCTGGCAGCTCACGGCTTAGACAGGCATACTCTTCGCTGGGTAAAGAACTGGTTGGGTGGCCGAGCCCAGAGAGTAGTGATAAATGGTGTTAAGTCCAGTTGGCGGCCGGTCATGAGCGGTGTTCCCCAGGGCTCTGTTTTAGGGCCAGTCTTGTTCAATATCTTTATCAATGATCTGGATGAGGGGATCGAGTGCACCCTCAGTAAGTTCGCAGACGACACCAAATTGGGTGGGAGTGTCGATCTGCTCGAGGGTAGGATGGCCCTGCAGAGGGACCTGCACAGACTGGATCGATGGGCCGTGGCCAACTGTATGAGGTTCAACAAGGCCAAGTGCCGGGTCCTGCACTTGGGTCACAACAACCCCATGCAACGCTACAGGCTTGGGGAGGAGTGGCTGGAAAGCTGCCTGGCCGAAAAGGACCTGGGGGTGTTAGTAGATAGCCGGCTGAACATGAGCCAGCAGTGTGCCCAGGTGGCCAAGAAGGCCAACAGCATCCTGGCTTGTATCAGGAATGCTGTGGCCAGCAGGAGCAGGGAGGTGATTGTCCCCCTGTACTCGGCGCTGGTGAGGCCGCACCTGGAATACTGTGTCCAGTTTTGGGCCCCTCACTACAAGAAGGACCTTGAGGTGCTGGAGCGTGTCCAGAGAAGGGCAACGAAGCTGGTGAAGGGTCTGGAGCACAGACCTTCTGAGGAGCGGCTGAGGGAGCTGGGGTTGTTTAGCCTGGAAAAGAGGAGGCTGAGGGGAGACCTTATCGCTCTCTACAACTACCTGAAAGGAGGTTGTAGTGAGGTGGGTGTTGGGCTCTTCTCCCAAGTAGCTAGCGATAGGACAAGAGGAAATGGGCTTAAGCTGTGCCAGGGGAGGTTTAGACTGGAAATTAGGAAAAATTTCTTTACGGAAAGGGTGGTCAGGCATTGGAACAGGCTGCCCAGAGAGGTGGTGGAGTCACCATCCCTGGAGGCGTTTAAAAAACGGGTAGATGTGGCACTTCGGGATATGGCTTAGTCTGGTCTACCCTTGATTAGTCTAGAGTGGGCTTGGTAGTGTAGGTTAATGGTTGGACTGGATGATCTTAAAGGTCTTTTCCAACCTAGATGATTCTATGATTCTATGATTCTATGATTGATTAAGAAATGGATGCAGCCAAAAGTTACTGACCTGGAGAAGTCAGGACTATGGATACTATTCTGTTTCCTTTTCTTCATAAATTTTTCTGTACTTGACTTCAGCCTTCAACATCTAACAAAATTATTCTCAGGATAAAAAGTAAATTTGAGATTATTATTTTACATGTGAACCAACCTACAGTTGATTGCAGTTAGTCACCTTTCAGTATACCTTCTCTTCATGTGTAAATAGCTGATGGCTTTGCTGTGGATTTGACATAGTTGCTATAAGGGGTTCTATTTACAGACCTTATACCTCTCTATTACCTTATACATGTTGATATTCTATTATCACTTAATAGAATCATAGAATCGTTTAGGTTGGAAAAGAGCTTGAAGATCATCCAGTCCAACCATTAACCTAACATTACCAAGTCCACACTAAACCAGTCAAGGGCAGACTAGACTAAACCATGTACTCAAGTGCCACATCTACCTGTTTTTTGAATGCTTCCAGGGACGGTGACTCCACCACCTCTCTGGGCAGCCTGTTCCAATGCTTGACTACCCTTTCCATGAAGAATTTTCTCCTAATATCCAATCTAAACCTCTCCTGGCACAGCTTGAGCACATTTCCTCTCGTCCTATCGCTAACTACTTGGGAGAAGAGACCAACACCCACCTCACTACAACCTCCTTTCAGGGAGTTGTAGAGAGCGATAAGGTCTCCCCTCAGCCTCCTCTTCTCCAGGCTAAGCAACCCCAGTTCCCTCAGCCGCTCCTCATAAGCCCTGTGCTCCAGACCCTTCACCAGCTTCGTTGCCCTCCTCTGAACACGCTCCAGCACCTCAATGTCTTTCTTGTAGTGAGGGGCCCAAAACTGGACACAGTATTCCAGGTGCGGCCTCACCAGTGCTGAGTACAGGAGGGCAATCACCTCCCTGCTGCCCAGGCTGCCCAGGGAAGTGGTGGAGAGACCATCCCTGGAGGTGTTCAAAAAACGTGTAGGCATGGCACTTTGGAACATGTTTTAGTGGGCATGGTGATGTTGGGTTGATGGTTGGACTGATGGTCTTAGAGGTCCTTTCCAACCTTAATGATTCCTAGTTTTACTTTCATTAAAAAATAATGCAGCCACCAAGCCAAGAAACATGAAATTAATTATTACTTTACCCTTAGTTGGTGTGGTGGTGCAACCCCCCCCACCCCCCCCCCCCCCCCCAGCTTTTTTCATCTGTCATTTTCATCAATCAAACTGTGTAAAGTCACTCATTCACAATAAATTGAGATAATCAGCAGGATTCACAAACCTGCATTCGTGACAGCTGGTTTCATGGTGGACTCGGTAGTGTTAGGTTAATGGTTGGTCTTGATGGTCTTAAAGGTCTTTTCCAACCTAAACGATTCTATGATTCTAAGTTTCTGTGAGTTTTCAACACAGAAAGTCTTCAAGGAAGATCCTCATAGAAGTCAGCAGAGATACACCACTTTGTATCAGCTGAAGATCTAGTCTAGTGTCTGCTTGTGCAACAGGACAGTCAAAAACTGCTTGCATAAATATGTGTGATATAAAGAGATACATCTAACATTAGACACTCAGTGGCACATTCTTATTATTGGAATTATATTGGAATAACAAAATCCACAGTGGGGAAGTCTGTCTAAATAAATAGTCACTCTGTTGTTGAATACAAGCCAGTTAGAAGATTGACTACAAAGATGCCATCAATTTGAATCAAGAGGATGCTTTTACAAGTTGCAAATGTCTTCTGACTTTTTTCTGACTCATTAAAGCTTTTATGAATCTTGCCAGATGTTTAAGGCCTTGGGGAAAGTCAAATGTACATGGAAAAATGACAAAAGATAGAAGTACTGAGAATTATGTTGCATTTTTGTTTTTAATGTAACACGCCTGCTCTGGAATTGGCCTTTTCTTTCTTTGGGGACATAGTTTCTTATAGTACTTTCTTTCTTTTATAAAATACAGCCCTGTATTTTCTTACATTCAAAAAAACTTCTGGTTAGCCATAACGCTACATACTTTTGAGTTGGCATTTTAGCTGCAAATTATAGGTCATCATACACAGTCTGTGGGTCTGTTTTGACCACTGTTGAAGTGGAAACATAATAAACACAGACTGGAAATTTGATAATGTTGATTTTTTCCCTGTGTCCAAGAATATTTATTAAGCATTATCACTTACGAAACTGATGTAAACATCCTTTATTACAGTATTGTACTGAAGAGCCTTTGAAAGTGTATATAATTGCTAAGTTTACTATGTATTTCTACAGCAGCACTACAGTAGCAATCATGTACGCAATGCAATAGTCAACATTTCACAGTACATTTAATTCTGCTGCTGCCACAAAGCATGAAACATTCCTACTAAGCTTGAAATGCAAAATCAGTTGGCAGTTCTGGGCCTATGTTAGGAACAGTGGTCTCCTGATTTTTGTAGACAGACTGCATTTGCAAATCAATTAATCTTAGCAATGTTGCCACAATAGAGGGGTATACCCTAGGCTCACAGAAACGTGGGTGGTAATATACCCTGCAGCCTGGAATAACACAGGGAATGTGCTTGATGCCAAGGCGATAGGCTCATGCTAAGGCTGTGGCAATGAATCTCCCTTCCTACAGTTCAGGAGCAGGGAGCCAAAATACTCTGGCTCCAGACTCTAGTAGAATTCAACATTTCCTCTTAAATGATCCATAAAGAGCCAGGAAAACTCTCACCAGCACAAGCCAAAAAGAATTGGATGAATTAAAGGATAAAGCAAAAGAGGTTCTGCAGTGGTATAGTGGATATTAATACTTACAAGCTAGGGACAGTTTTGAATTTACTACAGTAGCTTGATTACTTCCCATCTCAGCTAAGTCCAGTCAGAATTGTAATAAAACCTTGTAGTCAAAGAAAAGCGGGTTAATATCACGTCTGTTGCAGCTGACAAAAACCTATGTTCGAGTAGCTCCTTCCAGTGCTGAGGAACGGGATTAGGCACTAGTAGAAAATGTGTCCCTAAAGACCATCAGTAAGACCACAGCTCTGTAGCGATGAATGTTTAATTCCAACAAGATATATTACAGTAAATAATTAACGCTTAACAATACGAGGTGATAGAAATGTAATAATTACACTGCATTTCTTAGTAGCATTTCCCTTTATGCCAAACGTTTCTGAAGTCCAAGATCAGCTGTACTGAACATATATGCCAAATATCAAACAACCTTCAATCTTATTTTTGCATAGGAAGTTTTGTGTTAGATTTTTGTGTGCTTCTTTCTATACCTATCTCTAATCTGGTCTTCTGAGGTAATTCTATTTACCAAAAAAAAATATTTTAAGTAAATCACCTAATACTGTGCACAACATGGGGTAGAAAATAGGGAATTAAAGTGAAATGATAGTCTACTTCAGTCATCCTAACCAATCAGTAGAGAAACAGAAGGCAACTGCTCATATAATTTGATTCATATGTACAACACTCTCAACAAAAAGAACTGAAAGTATTAGAACTGAATCCTGGATAATTAGTCTTTCAACTATTGGAAAATCTTGGCATAATAATATAAGTTGCGATTGGAACTATTAAAAGCAAAACTTTTGATTGTTGAGAAAAAAAGATAAAAAGGTCATACGGTAAAAATAGTTACACAGACAGACTGGGAGAGACATAATTATAGTCCCACTATTGTCTGTGTGTGAATACTTTATGGCATTAATTACTGAACATATGTAAATGTATTTTTATGACTACTTTAATTGAGTGCATTAAAAACAAACCCACTATACAGCATTTATGTGCTATTTTTGGCCTGAAATCTTATCTAAGGCAATTTTTAAAAGCTTTATTTATTTATTTATTTGGGGGGTTAAATAGTTGGGTGGAGGTCTTGAAAAGTTTTTCAACTTCAAAGCTGCATTTACAAGTGCCTTTGAATGCAGCCATCTCATCAGCTTCTGCTTGTCAAATTGAATGTATGAATTTCTATGATTCTATGATTCTACGATTTCTTTTCTACTTTCTCCTCTCCCTACAGTCCCTCCCTCTAATACAGCTGGGTGAGATTTTAAGCTGTAATGCTAAATGAAACAGAGTTTCCAGGTCTGGAAGTGCAAAGACTACAATAGCTTTATGCCCATTCTGTCCCTTTCAGTTCCAGCGATATTTCCAGAGGAAACACTAACTCCAGCTTCAATTTAAGCATCTCTGAGGGCCTGTTTGCACTGTAGCAGTCTCCTTCAGCTTTCCATATTACAGTCAATCCTGCAACCGTGGCAGACCATTTTTTTTTTTTTTTTGACAATATGGTCACAGCATCCAGATTTCCCCTAGGCTGCCCTGTTCACTCTTCCTGAGAGGATGGAGATGCTTTCTTTCTTCAGCTTCTGATGCTTTTTCCTAGACTAAAATTATAATTACTTTATGTCAGGGGATATTTTTACTACACCAATGTATTTTGCCTCACATAAAGGGTCCATTGGGCATCACGCAGATAAAAAAATAGCAGTAAGGAAATGTCTCATTCCTACAGAGGTGAACCAGATTTTGAGGCTCTACTTACATTTGCTTCAGGTTTATTTTGACTTTGCGATTTTCCAGAGACAAACGAAACAAAAATTGTGTTAGAAGGATGCCAAGATTAACTCTATTGTTTTAGTAATTTTTGTTAACCAGTGCCAGCTTTTTTTTTTTTTTTTATTGGATGGTCTTGGAGCCATTCAAATTCCACACACCCAGCCCCCCTGCCCCCTCCAGCTCTGGCCGCCTTGTGCCCTGTGCCATGAGATTGCCTCAGCCTAGTGATAACTTGAACTGCTCCCTATGAGTCAAATATTTATTTGGGATGGAAGAGAACAGGGTATCCCCAGCTTTACTGGAGCTAAATTCAACTTCTGATCACAGCAAAGGAAATTCTAAAAGAAAGTCTGGAGAAATCTATGTAGCCTGATAGCTATTTACATGCATAACTAACTCTTCCTTTGCTGATCATTCATGCAAGCTTCTTATCAAGTGCTGTACTCTTAACAGCTTTTAAGGGTGCCTGTTTAAACAAGTTAGTAAAGAAGGAATTTGCTGACGAACAGGCTCCTCTTCAGGAGTGCAAGGAATTATTCTTTTTTTAACAGGGACAAATGTGAGGAAAACTTTTTAGGCTCAAGTAGATGTCAAAAGTGTCTGACAACTGCTCTGCATGCTTCCAAAATTACACATGCTACTGGTGTGCTATAAATAGGTTTCAGTTGCATAAAACAACAGGAAAAATAGTGTGTGAGCTAATTTGGGGAACAAAATGGATTTTTTTCTCTAAAGTTCTATGGTATTTTATTGCTTCATTATACAATTGTGTGATGTTTGTGCATGCATCTACATACTGCAATATTGCTTAATTTTTTCTTTTGCTAAATATATTTGCCTCAGTACTGAAGGAGCACACTTTGGTGTTTTCCATTTAATGCTTAGCGTGATCTGTATTTTCACTTTACCATTCTATGCATTTGGATAATCTATATTAGGTGAAAGAACATTCTGAATAAGCCCAAAATTTCATACCAAGCTCATTAAAAACTAGTTTACCTTAAAATGTCATCCATGTAGCTGCTGCTACTTTTTATTTCTCTTATGGGAACAGTTTCAAGTTGGAGTCCTTTTGCTCTTCATGCTTACAAAAATGTGGATTATCTGCTCCATAGACTACATTTAAATATATATGAAAGACAAATCTATTAATCATTACTTTACATATGACAAACTGAGGCAGAAAGGAATTAAGACACTTTTCTAACACCACAGAAGGATGAAGGATAACTTGCCCTTTTATGAAAGCATAGCAAAAAACGGTGAAAGGAACTCTAAAACTAGTCAGAAAAGTGAACTTCTCCAGTTTCTAGTTTCTCAAAGCCAATTTATGTTTTCCACTCTTCCTTCCATTCCTATTGAAAAGCAGTTGTGAATTGGCAGAGATAGTTGAGTTACCATGAAGTTTTGTAAGTACTGTGGTCTACCATAACCTAACAAAAATTTTGGGATTTCAAAGAATCATTCTTTTATTCTTCTGGAGTAGCCACACCAAACAAAGGATTTCTGTGATCTTTTTTTTTTTCCTCTTTCACTTGAGCTGATTGTCAGAAAAGATTTTGGTTTATAAAAAGTATGTCATCAAAAAGGCATACAAAGCCAAAAGTCTAAACAGTCCATTATTTTGAAACAAAGACACCGATATCTAGCATAGTAAGCACTTTTGTATTAGCAACATCTTGTGAAAAATGAGCTAGTCCTGAAGAAGTGTTCCTGCAAGTTAGTTTTGGCAATAAGCTTATATAGTTCATCTCATTTGAAGGTTACTTTGGTTTCCAAAATTGAATTCCTAGATTTATTGCAAAATAATCTGGAACAAATCTCTAAATACTATGACAAGGTAATTTTTAATGAAACAAAATGTTACTTTACTATTCCTCCATTGCTATGTATGAGGCTTCTGTCTTTCTTAAAGCTGTTCTAAGAACAAACAGCTTCTAGGCAAATCCTTCTGTTGACTTCTGATTTCCTAATAGTGTACACTTTAACACACTATTTATGTCAGAATCCAAGGAACTGATTCTCTGCTTAGTTATACTAACATAAAACATACTTTTGAAAGATTCTAGAATCACCATTGGTAATAATGTTGGACATTTGTTCTGGAAAAGATTTGATTATTGGAACTTTTTTTCTTGATCCAACAAAGACTTTAAAAAATGTTTTAAAATTCTAAAAACTAGTTGATTTTTCACTTATAATAGATATTTCTATTATATTGTATTCTAACAGATAACACTTTCATAGCCAATAGGTATCAGAGGAAAAACAGTGAAGTTGTTTTGTTGGCTTTACAGGGGTCCTAGGACTTGAGGATTGCAGAAGGCCCTGCTACAAAGATTGCCCAGCTTTGCTTTAGGTATTTTGAACTGCAGGTATTATTTAATCTTTACACTCAATATGTATCCTACTGTGTTAGAAATATCATCACAGAAGTTTTCTGTGGGATTCCTGTTCCCAGGAAGAGCTAGTGTTCAGTGTGTGATCTGGATTCAGAGGGACCAGTATTACCATTCCCAAATGTAGGTGCCCATAGTCAGCTTTGTTATATGCAAACTAAATACAGTTTTCCAGCAAACTGATAGCTTGACTTCTTCTTCAGCCACCTACAGAAACCAGATTATTGCAGATAGCATGTTTAACTAATTTCCTGTCAGTTTGAATTTAATTGTCTTAACTATCATTTCCTGTGATGCAGTGTTATTGCAACATGCCCACCTAGTTAACAAGGATGATGTGAAACAATTTTTTTTTGTATTTTCAGTGGATGTGCTACTGAAAAATAACCGGAACACATACTTAAGCAGGTGTGTTAGTCTTGGCTATTCTTCCAAGCTGGATTTCCTGATGTCTTTTGCTGTTCTCACATGTCATCTCATCTCCCATCCTGGATGTGCAGTGTAAGAAAGGGCAATCCTTTCAGGGAGGAGTACGTCTGTATTGACCTTTAGAAGGCTTAGTAATTGAAAAAGGACATTGAAAATTGAACAAGATGGATTTATAGTGTTTCTGGCAGTACAGGTTAAACAAATACTGAACAAACTCAAAACAGAGCTGTCCGAACTGCACAGTTTAACACTTCAGCCCTGTAGAACTCTTGGGGGACTGGTAGAGGGGTATTTACTTATTCTCGTTTGAACTATGAATCGTGCCAAGTGATACTGAAGATTGAAAGGCTGGCTAAGTGTGCTTGTAATGAGCCTCCCTTTGCAAGTCCAGGTCAGGCTCCATGCTTTGACACTGACATTCAGCCTGTCAGATGTAACCATTTCACATCATTAGTTGACAACATTGCCTTCAGCAAAACAGAGGTACAGGAAAAAGAGTAGAGACCTCTCCAAGTCTTTGCTTTTGTTGAAACAAACTTTAAAAGGTGGCTTTTTACTTAGCCAGGGCAAGGAGACTGTATTTAATTGCGTGTTTGAACTAGAATTTAGAATATGGGTTTGGGTCAACATAAGTATAATAGTGGGTTTGTGCTCTAGGAAATTAATATTTTGTGAGTTATCAACCCACAACCTACTTACAAAATGAGATATACCTCAAAACAAACTGTTTTCAGAGCATCTCTAACATACTTGGCAACATTAACTTAAATTTGGACTCAAACATTTTTCAGGTTTGGATACAACTTCAAATCGTGATCATGAATTTGTTTAAGATCCTGGGATTTCACTACAAACTCCACTTAAAATGTGCATGCCCTTACACTGCATCTCAGGTTCTAATCTGGAATAATTTAGAAGTTCTTGTGGACCTTTTAGTCCCAAAGAGTGTCTACAAAGAATAAGCAATATTCAGAATGGAATTTTACAACACTAGACAGCAAAAGTTTAGGGACTGAGGAATGCTTTCACTTGTGAACCTTGTAGGGTAATTTTAGGCAGCAGAATATAACTTTCCAAATGGAAAATTAGTCACAATACTTGGAAAAATGGCTTTATCATTGAATAATATTCATAGAATTTACTGCACCCGAACAGAGGCTTATTGTCCTAGAAAGATAAACCAAATGAAACTCCCTAATGTAACAGAAATCTGGAATCTCACATAACCTTACAGATGTGAGCTCTCAGGGACAGAGGAGAAAACAAATAAACTTTGGCTAAATAAACAAGTGCATACAATGTACAAATGCAAACAGACCATTTCCTAATGATGAAAAGCTTCAGGGCATGAAACTCTTGCTTTTATTACTCTAGACCCTAGAAGGACAAAAGCGTTTACATACTATTGTGCTGATGCTAATCACATGTGCTGACCCTGTTGTGCCAATGACAAACATATCTTAAAGTCAAAAGCAGAATTTCTTACAGAAGAGCCACATGAGTCTTTGGGCTTTCCTTTGTTCTGTTTCATCCCCTTGGCAAGCTGTAATTTTATCTCCCATGGAGATAACATCATCACAGCATTTGGTACAATTTCAATTTTAGTCGTTCAAACACTCTGAAGTATGCATATTTTGTACGTCCACATTTGTGAGCCTTGGCTTTAAACTATGAGTTAAATAGACCTGTGGGACAGGTAGTATGTTAGTAAGTACCAAACCCAAGAGAGCATCTGAGAGATGTTACATCTAAAAGAGACGTCCAAGTCACATTTCTACTCCACCCTTCTTAAGAATGGGTTAGGATGATAATTTAGTAATGATGCATCCATCTGCACTGTTTAATAATCAGGGGGTCAACCAGGGAGAGAAGGCAGAGTATTCCAGATATGCCTGCATCCCACTTATTCTCTACTTAAAATAGAAGAGAAACATGAAAATTCTTAATTTCTGAAAAGCCCTGGGTCATTATCTTGGAAATCTGTCAAAGGACAGTGGCACTGCAATGTTTTCAGAAATATTTTATTTGGTTTGCAGTTTTTCAGATCTTGAAACAAATTTGGTTTGGTTTTATACAGTGGCAGATTCTTATTTAGTTTCCCACCACCTGACAGCTGGAGTTCTACCATTTACCTTAGGGGTACACTGTGAAATTGTTCTAATAAAGATAAAATGGTTAGATTAGTGGCATATTGCTCATTGATTCTCTGTCCACTCTTGGTTTTTTCTATGCTATTGTACTATATGCCACAAAGGGAGTTTATTTTCACTGTTTCCCATTTATCATTAATAAGTTTGATCTAAGCAATACTATGGTCAACTAATTTTCTAAGGTTTGTTGTCTTTTCATGTCAGGTACGTTCTAAGAATGATTAAGCTTTTGTATTCTTTTACTTTATTTTCAAGACGACATGAGTTACAGATATTCAGCTAACTAAAAGAAATAAAATAAATATTTCTGACCTTGCTGGAGAGATTTAGATAAGGTTGTTAAATTTCTTTTTAGCATTCTGTTAAAAAGCTGGAGTTTCTTGCTGGAACCTCCAGCAAATAAAGTACATAGCAAAGGATAATCATCAAAACAACTGACTGAGTTTTATATCCTGATAAAGATTGATGCTTTCATGGTAACATCTGAGCATTTTGTTGACGGTCTTCTAGTCCTGCATTCATTTCCAAAGCCTTTGGTCAGCCCTTAAAACTAAATCCAATGAAAAATTGCACAGTTAGGTATAATCTTTTGGACAGAGTTTATTTGACAAGGCAGTTCAATAATGGTTTATTGGATAAGTCTATAATTAAATGCCAGCCTTCAAGAAATTGTCTTTCTTGTTTTTATGCTTCAAGCACTCTGAAACATAACCCAACAATGAGTAACACATAAATCTCATAATATACCTGTAATCCTGCGGGGGTAACCTTATCTGCTGCTGTACTAAAGACAGAATGTTCTCTGCTTATAGGGCCTTGATATAAAAGTGTATAATAAGTTTCAAATGCCAGTCAAGTTCTTTGTCCCAGCTGGTCATGGTTCCACTTCAAGAATTATGAATCCTTCCTACCAAAATTCTTCAATCTAAAGTTTTTGCTGATTTAGCAGTATTCATCTATTACAGCATTATTGGCTGTGTTGCAATTTATTAATCCATTGCTGTCTGAATCCCATGGGAATATGCAATGCATCAGCACTGGAACTAATGGAAGGAAAGCAGCAGGCAGAAGCCAGGACAATTTTATAATTAGAGCTCTGGCTTTGGACTCAAAATCTGGTTAATATCCCCAGTCCTGTTAAAAACTTCCTATGCAATCTTGAGCATATCGCGTAATGTGGGGTTTATCTCATCAGGTCTTAGCAGACAAAAAGTTGCCTAAGCTGCTTCATTAGACCCTTTATAAAATAGGGAGAGAGCAATATCTTCAGGAGACAATCCATCTCACCTAATTTAGAACCCTCACTCAGTCTCCCCATTAATAGATTTTTTTGAGGATTGCCTCTTGTCCCAGATTTTGTTACCGGAGCAAAATCAAAACTTAACAGTGGCAAAAATAACTGAAATTTCACAGCTCATCAGCAGACATTCTCAAAATGAATTTGCTGATCTTTTTCTTTTGTTTTTGTCTTGCCACTACCTCTACAAGGAACATCTGCATTCAGATCACAGCAGAATTTTTGGGGAGGATAAACAGGACATGGTCTCTAGATAGTACTTAGGAGACAGGACCACTTGATCACACCAACTGTTGCTCAGCATGTTCAGCTGAGAGCCATTTCATTTATTCTCCTTCCTTCCTTCATTCCATTCTTCACAGCCTTATCTCAAGCTGACAAATAGTAGTCCCAAAGTGGGGAAGTAGTGGGGAGGAGGGGAAAGAGTGTATAGACTTTAACTCACAAGGAAGTACTAGTGATGGGGAAGAGTGTTGCTTTGTGTTTTGCAGCTCAGCTCCTCCTAGCTTCTTTTAGCCACTCCTACAAGTTTGGCAGTAGTGGTGGTGAGCAGCAGAGAACAGCAGTAAGCAGCAGGAGGGTGGCTGAAATAACTCACCGATGCTTCATCTAGACTTCATGCCTTTTTTTGACATTTCATTTCCATTAATTTCAATTAAGTTAGATACTGGATTAAATACATTGACTCACATTTTGTCTTCTTTCTTTTCAAAATGGCTTTAATGTATTTTAATTGGAAAAAAAACCCACTTTTACTTTTTTTAATGACTGCTGCTGAAATATTATGAGTGAACCCAATAACAGCTATGGTAGGATGTTTATGTTAGAAATAAAACTAATGTTATCCTGCCACAAGGTTAATTTGAACACGGTTAGAGAAGGTGAGCTACTAGGATTTCAGCCTAAACTTTCAGTTCTGGAAAAACAAAGAAATTATGACTTGGAACAAAAATCCTTAAAATCCCATGAAATAAAACAATTTGAACTGAAATCACAGAAACATTTCATTTTAACTGTGATATTTTTCTTACATTCTTCACACTTTTATTTGTTTTTATCTTTAAATTTCAGATATATTTATTATGATACCAGTTTTTAACAACATAGAATATATAATCAAGTTAATCATATTCACTTTCATTATCAAACCTTTGTCACTGACAATGACGTATTCTTGCAAAGTATTCTTATTATGATTGAAAAATAGTCATGTATTTTCAACTAGTTGTAATTAGTTGCTCTAAACTAGGAAAATCATTCTACAGGCAAGGCTTTGGATGGACACTTTGGAGATTGGTATTCAATTTGAAAACAGCACTAATGGCTCTTCTGTGGTCTTTGGGAAAATTATTTATCCTCTGTTTCAGTTCCTCTTCTTTAAAATAGGATTTATGTTAATCAGTGGATACACAAGTATACTAGTTAGATGCTCAAGCTAAATAGTTTGACACGTTTCAATTTGAAATTTTCAAATTTAGATGGTCTGATGACACTGTTCACATGTATCTATATAGATAAAGAAGTAAACAGTTCAAATGAGTAACATGAAAATGTAGCATTTCACTTTCAGCGGGCACTGCAGTCCAATCATTAGTGACTGAAAATTGTTCCCATCTGTAGGCTAGGCAGTACAATTTTTTGGTGGTCTTAGCCTATTTCTTAATGGACAGATGTCTATAACATTAAAAATCCCCTTCACAATTAGCACTAATTGGCACCAGTGGTGGGAAGTTTGGAAAATGACCTGGGCTGTGAGACCAACTTTCCTTTCACCTTTACAGGTGAATTCACTACAACAGCAATGAAAAGTAAATATGGGGCACCAGAGGAATTCTCCTTCCCTGTGCACCTGCTGGATTAATGACAGATTTCAGATTGCAGCACAAACAAATTGAGTATTTTGAAATAATTCATGTACCTCAGAAAACCAGATATTCAGATTTCAGTGAAACATCCAGTTCACTTTCACAGAATTCTTTAATCTCTTTGTTCCTCCAGGAGGGAATTATTTCTTGCTGTTAGATAAGTAATGCAATTTAGTATGATTTTCCTCCTGAGGAGAAGGAGATTATTTTTTATTCTTATTTAATTTTTTTGAAAACTGTTTCTATTATAGTGCCATCTCCCATTCTAAATGTGAACTTTCTGGAAAGTGTATGTGTCAAATGGAAATACAATGCTATTCATGCATAAGAGCTGGCTCAATCTTTTTATTTGATTGACTTTTTATGTCATGGTGCTTGGAGGAGTTTAAAATAGTTCTATGGTTAGTATTAATAAGGGTCATCCATTTAAAGTTTGCTTTGGAAAATGACATTCAGCCACCTTCTTCGCTTGATGCATTGATACTCAGAGAAGGCCAACAACTTCAAAGAATGTCAAGGAAATAAATCATGTCTATATATAAATATTTATAGCAACAAATGTATCCTCCCAGATCACTGAAGGACAGCCTTATTACCAAGACAGTTTATGCTGGGAATTATTGGCATTAAACAGCAATTTTGCTGAGAAATGTTTGGGCAGGATTAAATAGATTCATTTTAAATAACACCATACCATGTAAATTAAACCAAAAACTTTGCCAGTAAGCCTTGATAATTGTGGACCTGTCTTTAGACACTTAACATTTCTATGCATTGCAAAGACAGAACAAAGTACTTATTGAGTTAGGTTGCTAGGTTTTTATACACATTTTATGCTGATGTAAATACAGACTGCAGAGTAGTAAGTGTATCACTTATTCTGTTTAAAGATGTGTGTTGTTAAATTAAATAAAATTAAAAAAAAAAAAAAAAGGAAGAAAGAATAAGCAAACCTGTGGTCAGAGCAATCTGTTCCATTGCTACCATGCCCGCTGACTGTATCTTTGGACAAATAATTTAAAATCTCTGTTGACTGATTGCTTTCACAAAGATGTAAAACCCAATAAGTATATCTGTGAACCTGAGAATAAAGAAACTAAATAGTGGAACATCAGTGTCCATTTTTTTTAATGTATTTCTTCCTCTTACTGTGCATCCACTTGTGCCTTTGGTGGAGAGACCCTCCAGAGCCCTCCAGCAGTAGTGATACAGATGATAGAGCTACACAAGTGTGCTCAAGTGTATCTGTTACTTTTAAGAAAGGAATAGAAGTATTTTAAATTACTGTTTAGATTCATTAAGTATGTTAACACGTGGCTTATTATTGAAGTTTTCACCTTACCCTGAAAATAGACTTGTAATCTGTTATTTGTTTTGAAAAAAGAAACAGCATGTTGCCTTCAGTTTCAGTCCTTTGTATTATAATAGACAGGGTTGCAGAAACAACGTAGCATCTGCAGCATCCAACTGTAACCTATCACCTGGGTGCTCCTACAAGGATTTCTTTTTAGGTAGTGACTTTGGTAATCAAAGCCTTAAATAATTTTCCTAGGGCAGGTATGGGCTCACTTGCTGTGTTTTTTGGTAACAGGGGAGATAAAGTTTAGATTCTTACACTTCATGATTTGTCTGAAGTTGGGTCCTCTTTATATTTCAAATTTATCACTCATGGGCATGAATCATGTTTTGACTAACTGCAAAGTAAGAACAGAACACGGGTAGAAAGATAGACTATGGTTTCCGTTGAACAGTGCACTCTGAATTTAAGGAAAAACTAGCCTGGACTTACATTTGCACAAGATACAAAGTTTCATTCAATATACTATAAGCTGGTTTGGTTTGTTAAAAACGGTGACCATAACTGTAATCAAATCCGGTATGCACTCTGGTGGCATTCACTGAAGAATCAGGTTTATGATACCAAAATTCAAACAGAGGATATTTTTTTAAAGTAATTAAAGAAAAAATTCAGGAAATGAAAACCCAAAGAATCATCATGGAATTTGCTCAGAAAACATATGGGATCCTTACATATCTCAAAACAAATATATATGAATGCATTGAAAGCAAACACAAAGGAATAAATAGCTAAATTATGTGGGCAAGAATGAGAGGTTACACAGGCCAGTTTAAATACTAGAAAGTAAGGACAAATGGTGCTAACATAAAGGAATGTAATGGTTGAAAGGTAAGATATAAAAGAAGATTAAGAAAAAAACAGAGGGCATAAAGACAAAGAAATCCTCTTTTAAATTATCCTGACAGATCAGAAGTATCGCAGAGCGAGCCAGTGTGTCTGCTGGTCCTCCAGAGTATAGAGAAGCCGGTCTAAAAGCACAGGATTGCAAGGAAGATAAATGGTTTCTTTGCATCTGTCTTCACCACAGTGGGTGCTGGAAAGATGTCTACATCACAGCTAGTCTTTACAGTTAATTTGATACAGAGGTATCAAAAAGAGGGGAAGCAAAGCAAGAATTGAACTTGTTAAGGTTCAGTTAGGGGCTGCTGTACCAAATGCAGTACTATACTAATCTACTGGGATTGGCACCAGTCCTGCCAGTCGCTGTCGCAGGATGCTGTTTTCAAGACTCTGTTGTCTATTACAATGATGATTTAGATAACAACATGTGAACTTTACACTTTAGGTGCGAACCAGGTGATGTATTGATCCTTGTTGCAGAGCCTCCAAATGCATAGGTGAACACATAGTGAAAATAAAGGTGATTCTTCTCTGCCATTGCCTGGCCTCCAAGGTGTCTCCTCCCAAAGTCATTCTGAATGCAGTTAGGCATATATATGAATATTTAGTTTGGGATACTAATTGTTCTAGGTTGCCTCTATAGTCAGTGTTGAGAGAGAGGCAGAATATGATTCCATTCATTTATTTCCTGAATCACCTCCTGGAAACGTTTTATTTAGTAATTCCTAGTTTAAGTCTTGTTCAGAATCACAGTCAACTTTTTCTTTTGCTTTGCTGATATTTTTGGTCCTAAGCAATTGTTTCAACCAGCCTAGTAATAAAGAAAATAGAAATAAAACCACTGCAGCCTCTGAGAAGACACGGAGCTTTTAAAAGCTAAATGTTATGGACAACCATCAACATGATTTTTTAGGCTTTCAAAAGTGTGTTTTCATGAAATGTTGTAGACAGTGGCTAAGTTTTATCCCTATGAAGTGGGACACTAAAGACTGTAATAAATTAGAGTTTGGTTATAAGGTAAGAAATTTAAAAAATAATGACATTTTCAGCTGGCACTATTCTTTTCATTTTGTTTTCCAAAAAAAGACTTTCTTAATGCTTCCAAGAACTTCTTAATCTATTTCTTTCAATATTGTCGGCTGGCTAATTTTATTAAAGAGTAGGGAAAATGTCATGAAAAGTGATGATTTATTTTTGAAGATGATATTCAAAACTGGCAAAAGATGATGTAAATGATCCAAATGTTGCAAGATTCATTGTTGCTCAGTAGAAGTCCCTATTGAACTTCATCTTTTATAATCTGTAGTGAAACTGATTTTAACAAGTTCTGCCGGCTTCCTTTAAATAATATCAGGAAAGCTGTCACCATTATATGGACGAACAACAAGAGTGTCTGTGTTTATGCAAATTCTTCATAATTTAATTAAAGCTAATTACTTATAAGCATGCACTAATTTTTTATTTGCTCATGCAAGTAAATGTTGAGTTTAATTAAAACATAACCAAACCATAACAACAATATTAAACCATAATAACAAATTTATAAATTTCCAAATCTAGAGAAAACTGACAGTTGGGTTAGAACTGGCTCCTGGTGTCCATCTGTCATTTTACTCAATTTTTGCCTATATGCCTATGCTTATGCAGATTTCTTTCAGGGTCCACATATTTTCAGTCATTTTAACTAGCATTCAGCTGTGTCTCTAGTCCACAGTCCAAGCTGCCAGCAGTAAACAGGGATCACACATAGTGGTGAAGGGTCTTTACGTGTCGTCATCAACATTTTTGTCTCTCTTGTGGAATGAGACACCTGCAAATCTTGTGCATGGACAGAGCTGGGTCAATTTTCTTGACTTGTAAGGCTGAAAGGAGACAGGCGTAAAGTCTTAGCATTTCACTTCTGGCTGTTTACCTTTTTCATGTCTTGGCTCTCCCCAAACCAGCAGTACAGAGGATCAGAGCTTGTTCTTTGTAACTTCTTTGAAACCATGCACACCTGCTTGATGCACACAAGAAAAAGTGTTTATCCATTTGAAATAAGTCAAGGGAACAATTGCATAGCACTGTCTGGATCTGGCCAAGAAGCAATTGCTTTATTGCTGCAGCATGTGTTGGATCTTTATTTTCTAAACATCCTGCTGGGAGACGTGCAATAAAACCCTTTTTGTAATCGTTTTTCTCTCCATGGCGCTAAGGGTTCCCTGTTCCATCCTGCTCCAAATAACACATGTGAATGCCTTGTCTTTTGTTTTTAAGTTAGGACAGCTCCACAGGGCACATATTAACACACATTAATGAATGGATTATGGGCTTGTCAGAGCTTCCGGTGATGAATTTAGAGCCCATTAAAGACTAGGCATTGATTGCACTGGAGACTGTAGCTCTCTGTTTAATCCCTAGCAGGTGGGCACTGGTGCAAGCTTCACCATCTTGCATCAGCAGTGAACCTCGAATGTGACCTCTCCAGAGGGAGAAGGGTAATTCATTTGCTGTGTTTACTTTATCTTCAGCTTCTTTTTAGAGGGAGGCTCCTAACTGTGCTGAATTGTTCTAAGCGAGGAGTGGCAGATGTGTGATGTGGCTCGTGTTCTTGAAAGATTCTGTAGCAGTTGCTGTATGCTTGACCTTCAGACAGTTTAAAGTCAAGTCCCCATGGCTAAGAAATGAGTGTATATTATGAGCTCCTTTAAATTAACTGTAGCTTTCTTGGTGGACTTTCACTCCCAGGGCATACATTAAATTTACACTCCTGCACCATGACTTTAATTTCTGCTAGGCAAAAGAACTGCTCAGTTACTACAGTGCTTTTACAAAAATAATACCTAATGAAAAAGGTGAAAGCAGACTAAATCAGGACAAATTTGAAATAAAGACAATTTTTTTCTATAGGGTTATGTAAACACAGCATAGTTTCTTTTCTCAATCACAATGCAGGTGTCCCTTGGATTTCATGCTATTAATAAAATTATAAAAAACAACCAACCAACCAAACAAAAAGTCTCCCAAAAACAAGAAGGAAGAAGAAACAATTACCTATTTACTGAAGAAACAAACAAACTGCATGTAGATTGCTGAGGCTTAAGTGTGCAGGCCAATATCTAATTTCTTGCCAGACGCCTTTCCTAATCACTATCAGTCACTGGAATAAATTTTTGCCTTGAGTTTTGTAGGGATAGCTCCTCATCTGGTTCAGGCAGTTGAAATGGAATATGGGAAGGGAATGCAGTCCATCACTCTTTAGATAATCTGAAGGATGTGAGAGAAGATGGTGCACTTGCTAGTGCCCCAGTTCATAGATTTTTCACAGCCTTGCATGAGGAATGAATACTTTACTGTTATCCGGCCAGTTAATTCACACTTAATTCAATCAGATTAAAGGAAGGTGTGACTAGAAGAATTTTCTCGTAAAAGCCAAAGTAGATAATACAGTTACAAAAAGAGAGAGGTGGAAATGATAGATGTGAAGGACTGCAAGAAAAAGTATGCTCAAATTACTTTAATCTTACTCTAAGTTCAAATCATAAAGCTTTTCTGTCTTTCTCTTTCCCTTATCAAGCTGATTTGCTCTCCTTTCATGAATAGGTGGTTGCCAGTGTTTCATTCCTTATACATACCATATGTCTCACTCTAAATCTTTTGGAGATAATTTCTCCACTGAAGAGACTTCATCAGAGTGCATGTTTTCTTGCAGAACATTAGCTCTCACAGACTCTCTCCTTTGAAGTGTTCTAGGAGGCCCAGAAAGATTTATCCTTTCTTCTATAAGAGCTCTCAATTTCCTCATTAACCATGAGAGAGACGTCACATGTTTCTTAACTAAAAAAAAAAAAAAATCATTATTTTTCTTCCTTAGAGTTGAAGGTATCTTTTTGTTAGATCAAGCGCTGTTGTACTTGACTGCTTTATCAATACCTTTGTGATTTACCAAGGGCTAAAACTCTTATTTCTTTTCTCCTTCTTCCTTCAGGGATTTGTTCACCTATTTTCACATGGAATGTGCCTTATGGTGGACTTCATGTCTGTATCTCTGTGTACCTTAACAAACACGGTTGTTATAAACCCCTGAACAAAATACGTGTATGTAGCTCATTAGCTGGTTCTTGACAGAGGTGAGACATGGTGGCAATTCACTCTTCCTCTTGTCATACTGTCAGTTATACAACTATCAGTTGTTTTAGGTGATTCTTTTTCATATTATATTTCTTTTATCAAAAAAGTTGAACCAAGCAAAAATCTAAAGATGTGAGAATGACCTGTTTATTTGCTTTGATATATGTATGAAAAGAAATCAAACTGTAACAAGGAGGCATAATGAAAAATTGAAATGTCACCCCAAAATATATGTATTCCTACCCCCTTTTTCTTCTCCAACCTTTAATTAAAACAGCTGGTGGGTTTAACTTATACTTTCCTCTTTGCTGTAAGCCTGTCCTCCACATTTGTTCTTTTTTTGCCTCTATGTTTTCCAGACTGCTATTGTAGCTTGCCTGAGATGCATTTCTGCAAATAACATCAGCATGGGAGCTGAAAACAAATGTTGGTACAATACATTCAAGCATCCAACAGAAGAATATCATGCAGAATTTGCAGTTGACCCTGGGGAAGCCAGGTTTAGGATGAACTGTCTTGGCACTTCTTTAACCTGGGAAGAACTAAACTTGTTCAGCTACTTTGGTAGGACTCTTCATGCCACCAGTATACTGTTACAACAGTATATTTGTTTCCTGTGTGAGGCAGTTTACCAAGAAAAACAGAAAGTTCCTGTCCACCAGAGTTTTTGATTTTCGGATACTTCACTGGTTTTATGTTACTCATGCCTCTAGCTTTTCTCTGCTTCTCAGCAGCTGCTGTAAGGTTTGATTTTTGTTGATTTCAAAGATGTTTTATCAGGCCTGAACTGGAGCTTAATCAGAGTTTATCTAAACACTGACCTGGAAACTGTAAGGCAGAGGAGGAATAAGTTTGTCTTCTGTCTCATTTCCCTTCCTTCCTCTGGCACTGACTCTGCTGACTTCATCACTTGAAGTTTCATACGAGCACTTCATGCTCACTTTCTATGTCCAGAGTCGTGGGTCTTTTTCTTCTCTCATGAGCACTAGTCTGCTGGTAGATTGTATCATTCTTAGCACCTGTCCAAATTTATTAGACTATATAAAAGATTGCTCAGCTTGGAGACTTTCAAAATGTGCAATTTTAGTTCAGTTGATTAGGTGTGAGATACATGTCACAGTGGACTACCTATGCAAGGTGACTGTCAACCACCGCACCTGCAGGAAACGTTATTTTCTTTGGGTAGAGGTACACAGTATCAAGAGATTAAGCTCCGCTGCTCCATCTCGTGGGAGGAACTAAGCACATCACGATGCACTTGTCAGACAGGTGCAACATCTCTGTAGCCTGTTGTAGCTGTTCCGAGTAAAGGGATAAAATCTCCATCTGCTTTGAAGGCAAAGATTCAGAAAGGAGAAACAAGCAACGCAAAGCTGGCAATGTTCTCTGAAGATGAGTTTTCATTTACATACAAGTTTTCTAAAGTCCACTTTCACATTCCTCAATAAATGAAATTCTAGAGATTGCTGTAGGTCTCAGATGTAGGAACAAAACCAGACCAACCAACTCTAGTAGACCCCAGATAATATGTAGTAGCTGAGAATTGTTGCCTTGTAGCTCTTTTAATATTCAGACTCTGACCCTACATAATCCTGCATGCTAAATCCTCATCAGCTCTATGGAATCTATTAAAACTGCATTTACTTAAAGCAATGGGCTAAGTGATTTTCATGTCATTAATGGTGGCAGTGGACTATCTTTGTTGCATTCTTTGCTTCCCATTTATTTCTAAATCTTCATGTCCCTTTAGTCACAGACTAGCTGTCTGTTCCTTGGGCTGTGGGGCTTTGTGTGATTGACTGATAATGAAAGATCACCAGGTACTCTTTTGTGATGATTTTATCAATGAAACTGTCAGTATATTTCCTCTTTCACCAGCGCTGGTCTTCACAGTCCCTCTGTGACTATTGTCCTTCAAAGACTCTAGCCAAACAAGAATATCTCAGTAAGCCATAGAGTTTTCCCTATAATTTTGTAGGCTAACAAATATGAAATATTTTTTGGGTTTGATTATTTCAGTGAGAAAAAAATGTCACCTAATATAAAAGTAAAATGAATTTTTAGCATAACATATAACACAACACTTAAAAATATTAAAAAAAAACTTTATCCTTAGTATTCTAAGAAAAGCACAAAGTCTTTATACACACACACAGACATACATTTTTCTTTTGACACAATTCTGCTTCCTCTGTTCCTTTTTAACGTACTATTTACATCTTCATAAAGATATACATATGAATTTATTCAGTTTAATGATAGTTTTAATGGAAAATTGTGCAAAATCTTCAGGATTGTCTTCAATGTGATCTGGTGAAACCATGGAAGATTAAGAGGAAATTTAGTCTACTTTTTATATTCACCAATCCTTTGGAAGGCAATCCTCATTCCAGCAAACATGCCATGTAAGCAGTTCTTTTCCCTTGAGGACTGATAGTGTAGGGCCCTCAGAATGTATTACTGAGAGGGAAAATCAGCTGAACAGCCTCTATTACCTTAGTCTGGGAGGAATTCCGTGGAAGTCAAACATTAATATTTTACTGGGGAAGAGAATGCCAGTTTGACTTGTTGTAATTTATTTATGAGTTAAATTTCCAAAGCTTTTTAAGACAGATGTAGGCTTTTTGGGTTACGCTCTGCTTTCATTACACAAATATGCAGAATAACTGCATTGTCTTCTGTGAGATGATGACATATTTGCACATCTATGAATGAAATAAATATTATTGTTAACAAGTTTGGGTCTAGATTCCTTCACTTTGCTTACTCACACAATCTGAAAGGATACTAGATGTCTTAAGGAAATTTAACACATAGGGTCTAAATGTCCCTCCGTGATGCCCATAGAGGAATAAAGGTTTCGTAGAGTTTGTGTTTGGCCATGATCTGCAACTATCTTTGTCTTGCCTTCCAATCAAATGCAAGGTGTGCTTTTCACTAATTAGGTATAACAAGGTTTGACAATAAACAGGAGATACCCTCCAGTCCAAAAAGCTGCCAGGAGTTGTCTGACTTGTAGAGGGACATAGGATGCATTCCATGACTGTCCATGGTACATAGGAAGAAAGGTTTGGAATTATTAATTGCAATGCCATTTGCAGAACAAATAAAGGTAAAATTTGAACCCAAGATAGAAGAACACTTGATGAAAAAGAGTCTTAAATCCACCAAGCAGGCATTTTAGGTCAGAAAATAGAAATAGTACAAGTTTCTCGCCTATTTCGTGTTCCTTGATTTAGCAATGAGCTTATAAGGAGGAGGAATTGTCAAATTCTTAGATGTTAGTTAATGATTTATTAGGTGTCCAAAAGCAAACCTGTGAGCCACAAGATATAAAGAAAACAGGCCTCAAATGGTCAGTCCAGATTTCCTGCTAAGGTAAAGACTGTTATATTCATTAGGGAATCTAACAAAGAAAAACTTACAAATATCAAAAACATGTCTGATCTTAAAGCTGTAAAGTAGGAGTTTAAGAAATTTCAAGATGGGTGATTTGTTTAACATTTGCATTACCTGCATGACATTGTATAATCTCAGTTTCACACTCTTGAATGATAACTCTGAAGATCAAACTGATCACTTTGCCTCATGCTGGCTTTCACATCCATTGCTAATTATGATGTTTGCCTTTGTGGGACTTTTATGTGTTTGGCATTCAAATGCCTTTTCCATTTGTGGCCTCAGCTGGTGTGATCCTACTTCAGCAAGAAGGCATGAAGCAGGGTTGTTTTTGTTTCCATGTTTCTCTTTCTATGCTTTCACCTGCCTGCTAGAAGTTGACAGAATTTTGTCAGAAACACCAGAAGAATTCCCACTAGGTAAGTGGACAAACATTCAAGCTCAGTAATATCCTTTACCTACCCCATGCTGTGAGATTATTAGATAACGTCTGCAAAGTGGTCCAAAATCCTTGGATGAAAAGCAGCATGAATGTGAAAAGCAGTACTAAAAGTACATTTAGAGTTTTAAATATATATGTGTGTGTGTGTGGTGGTGTGTGTGCATCTGTGTGCATGTTTCAGCATATATACAGATGCATTCCCATATACATTTAGACACTGTATTTAGGAATCTGTAGCTACTGTATATCAGCAGCAACCAGGGGACTTCTTGACACCTCTCCGGAACTACATATGAGATTCCCTTTTTCAGTAGTCAGGATTGTGCTCTGCATTTTTCCCAAGAAAGCCTATCCAGGGCCTTTGCAAGGGACACAGTGATCTTCACAACATCAGCCATGAAAACTGAAAAAAATAAACTTTTATAATAAGTTGAAATATTCACTGAAGAAAGATATGGTCACTTGCCTACAATTATATATTCTAGCCTAGAATACTCCAACAAAAATCATTCCTCTTAATTGCTTTCATGTTATAGCTCTCAGTTGCCTAACGATGAACTGATTATGTCTCTGCATAGTAGATATGTATTCATGTGTCCACGTAGTATTAATGCAGCTGTATACCTTCTGAACATATAGACAGCTATTTTTTTTTCTTTTTTCTTTTTTTTTCTAGTAGACATCAAGTGGTTTGAGATTTTCCTGAGTGTTTTCTACATTTCAGTATCTGTGAACTCATTCACCCTTATTTGTAGGATCTTTGTAGTAGATTGACCTGGTCATTTTCTGAGAATTCCAATTTTAAAAATTCAGAATTTAGGCACATGATATGGTCAGGGGATGGCACTCTTTTGGACTAATACCCAACCAAGAGTGTCATGGCTTGTTGCAATGCTGAAGAGTTTTCTTAAAGTTTTCTTCATTAAAAAAAGCTATTTGTAATTCGTTTGCAGCCAGTAAAGATTCTGGAGCACATTTCACAACGTTTTTTGTCCTCATCTCAGAGTCAGTTCTATTCAGTAACAGATGTTGCTATGTTTCTTTTGTATCAACTTTGGAAAGTACTCTCGCCTCCTTTGGGATGAAAAGCACTTTATAAATGTAAGCTTATTGTTATTTCGTTATGAGTATCTTTGACAGTTCACTGCTGTTACCCATGGAACTTTGCCCTGGTAATAAAGCTGTTAATAATACACTATCAGTCAACCTTAAGAAAGTAATACAGTATTTATTGGGATAGCATCAATGTTTATCATTCTTGGTTCAGTGATATACATGTGTAGTAATTCTGAGGGAGAAACAGGGTTGCTGGTGAAAAGATGGAGCTGATTCTGCAGAGGACTGGGTGCAAACTTTGAGTCAACATTAGTGGAAGTACAGAAGTTTCTATATTTTAGATGTAATAGTGTGCTGTAGTTTAAGGCTTGTTGTATGTGTATCATTTACACACAAACTCTTAAGCCTGTGAAAACATGACACCATTCCTTCAGTAAATAATAGAATCATAGAATCGTTTAGGTTGGAAAAGACCTTTAAGATCATCCAGCCCAACCATTAAATGCTAGGATGAGGTGGGAAAAAGAGCCCATCTGAACTTTCATCGCTAATTGTATGTTAATGTTGAAGCTTGCAGTCCTTAATCCCAAATCTCTGTACTTTGGTGCTTTGCTAGCTGCTTGCAGAGCTGAAGAACAGGGTATCATCTTCCTCTGGAAATTGTAGTCCTTTATTTTCAGCAATTTATTCTTAAAAATTGTAATGAAAGTTTTACTCCTGTTTTGCTGGTCAAATAATGCATATGTCTGTTTAACCAGACTGCAGCATAGTATCACAGAATAGGAAAGTGGTATGTAACAGAAACAATTATTGGCAAACTACATTTTTCTGCCTGGTCAAACTATACAGAATCTTTTAAATGCTTTTATCAATTTTGTTTATGCGTTTTCCTTTTTACCTTTATAGTGTTATTGCACCAAATATAACATAGATGGGATATCAGTGTCCTAGATGTTTTAAAAACTCACAGATGCAAAGGCAACCATACAAAAGGATGGTGCCTGGCCCAAAGAACATATAGCCTGAAACAATAAACTGAAGACAGCATGAAAAAGTTTAAGAATGACATCTTTTAATAAGCATGGAAGTCAGAGCTTTAGGAGAGAATTTGAAAAGGGAAAAATTACATAGTCTTGTTTATCTTTATAAGTAACATAAGAAGCACCATGGGAGGAAGTAAGAAAGTTCTTGTCTGAAAAAGTAACACATAGATAGACGAATAAAGTACCACAAGCCAAAGTCTGTTGCCAAATTCTTGATACCGAATGAGATCATCTTCTGTCCTCGTTTCAATTATTTCTCCATAAATCATGCACACAAACTCTTGTGCTTTTCCTTCTAAATAGACAGTAATGCAGAAATATTTACATTTTTACTTATGTACAACTTTTCTTTACGTCCTACACAGTTTAATTCTTCCACTAGGAAAGCTTTTTCCTACACTAGCTACATTATAGTCCAGGTGATTTCAGCCTTTTTTCTTGGGCTTTTGGGGAATGGACACCTCAGCGATTCATGAAAGAAAAATAAGCATACATTTGCAATACAAATCAGAAATAGAAAGTGGCACTATAAACTGGAAAAGGTTGAAAATTACTGATATGAAGAAATCACAGTCTTCTTTTGGATAAGTGTAATTATGAACAAGTTCCAGCTGTGATCTCTATAGGCTTTGGAGCTTTGTTGAATTAAAATTCAGTCTACCATGTTCAGCTAAGTGAATGTCATTGTATCAGGCTTACAGAAAAACAGTGTAACAGACCAAAGTAACATCAAGAATCCTATTCTCCCGTTCATTGTTTTAACATTGTTCTACATGTCTGTTGCCAAATGCTAGCTACTATATAATTCAAATCCTTCAGAAGCATCTAACCAACAAAAAGACCCAGTCTGCCTGAATATGAATCTTCATCATTATGCAGTTATTACTAGATGTCAGCACAGAAGACTAAATAAACTGTACTGTGAGGGAAAATGTAAGGAGAAACTCTAAAGCAGTACATATTTGTGCTGTTGTCTCTTCTCCATCACATATAATTTACTAATACCTTTGTCATAAGCCAATGGAAAGTACTAGTCTTTTTATTTTGTTTTATAAGCTAAGACTGGTCTCTTTGGAAACAGGTTCTGTCAGACTTATTTTTTACATCATTTTGAATGAAGTCCATTGCAACTGACGTCACTCCTTATAATGTATCTCTTTAAAATTCATTTTACCTTCATAAACCAATAGATCTAAAATGTCTTGAGACTGATGTCATGGAGAAATATTTAAACAAAAGTGTGCAAAATTTGCAGTTTCATTTCTATAAACCAATTCTGCTTCCAGCAGTCTGGCTTTACAATTAGAGCAGTTTTAGAATATTAAAGTTTTCTAGTTAAGACAATGCTGTCTGGAAAGAATGCCTTTATGGTTAAAAGATTTTTTGCCAAGTCATTTTAGACTTGAGCAATGGTTTGTCACTTGCCATTTAGCACTGTTTAAGAAAAGCCCAGATAAAGAATTAGACCAGGGAATCATATATTTAAAACTGCAAATTCAGTCCAAGAGAAACAGGAACAATACCTCATTAAACTTCATCACTTATTTAGCAGTAGTTTCTTCATGTCTGAAATACAAGAGAGTGAAAAAAAAAGAAAAAAAAAAGTTAAGCTGAGCTGAAAAAGATACATTGGTTGTGGATTTGCACTGATATTATCTCAATTCTTTTGCCAGAATGAAAAAAAAAATGGCTCTTTATTTTTTGATTCCACTAAGAGAACTATATGAAACAGAAGGCTTAATATTACTGTCTTAACAATGAAGAGAAAACCACAAATTGTGTTAGAAAGAAATGGCAGCTGATATCACTCAAAAAAAAAAAAAAAAAAGAAAAAATCATTCTTAGCATTGAAAGATGATTCTGCTAAGAGACTTGCTTGTTCATTTGTTCTGAGATCAGGTACAATGAAGTTATGTAATACATCATGTCTCCCCAGCCCACTAGAAATTAAAACAAAAGGAATTCTTCATATCTCATTGGTATTCAGACCTAGGCCAGGATGAAATGGTGTCAATTACATAGTAGGCTTCAGCTAAAATATCTGCTAACAAATGTAGGATGTAATGGAATTCATAGCACAGTAGCTTTCCATCTCTTGGACAAAATGGCTATAGTACAGGAAGGGAAAGAAACGGTAACAATCGTGTTTCATATTGACTGCATTATAATAGAAACAAGGTATGTGGATGCCATGGAAGCATGGATGCTTTCAAGGTATAACTGCCTATATGAGTATATAGTTTAAACTCCTTTCCCCCCCCCCCCCCCCCCCACCTTTCTTCTGTTCTCATATTTCTGTTTTCCTCTTCCATTAAATCAGGGAAATTTTTTATTGTCACCTGCAACCCACTAGACTACACAGTCTGATAGTTACTGGTAGCTGAAAATGGATGGGTGAAGCTAAGTTGGAGGGGTGTAATCCATCAGCAAGTAACACAGATAACATCATTGGTAACAGACAAGGTTATTGATACTTGTTTATCCCAGGAAATACTCCCCATTTTTTCTGTGATTCAGTTAATTAGTAGACCCTGGAGAAGTGAAACTGCATAACAAAATCTGCTTCTGAAAATCAAGTAATCAATATACATCTCACTAGAAGGTTTTCTTATTTAAGAAATCACAGTGTCTTGGAGGTATTTTCAGACTAAATGTATATAGGAAACTTAGCTAGGATGAGGATAGGGATGGTGGAAGAAGAGGAATAAGAAAAATGGAAGAAAATTATAAAATCTGAGATAATGAATAATAATTATAATTACAAAAATATATTTTAGAACTGGGGATATAGGAAGATAAGAGTCAAATTACTTGGTAGGAAAATCTGCTAGAAAGACAGGTAATTAGCAATAGATCTTTTTCCCATTTAGCCATGTCATTCAAATGAGAAATATCTGCAGATGTAAACATGTATTTTAGAAGCATATAAAATTTTCAAGTGAGCTGATTTTACAGATCAATTTCCAGCTGTTCTTGGCTTATGGCTGTTACAAGACTTATGTCTCTTGGTTCATGTCCATGAACAAAGTGTCATCTGCAGTCCAGCTATCATTTAACTGAATTTTGAGATGGTAATCTGATATCCTCATTTGTATGTGTCATAACAAGACACACAAATACAGTACTGATTGTGGAAGTGAGAGCATACCACGATGTGCCTAGCTGGGAATGCCACAGACAGGAGTTTCATGCTGTCCCTAACACTTGGCCGGGGTATTGCTGATCTCGCCAGAGACACAGAGAGTGGTGGCAGGGTCAAATTCTGTCCAGCTGAGCCGTGATTTTGTTATGGAAACTAAATGTGGCCTGCATTTTTTCCAGCACTGAGATTCATTTTTATTATATTGCAAGGTAAATAACACTGTCATTTCTAGGGATCCTAGTGGCCTGTGCTGTGCTGATATGCCCCATACTCTACCTCATGGTAGCTGAGGAATATCAATGAGATCTCTTCACCACAAATGAATTATAATGATATTTAAAATGTTACCCTGCAGTTCATGACCAGGAAATAAATGCAAGACACAGCCTTATGCAGTAGAAAATGTTTCCCAAACAGCAATCTGGCAAAATCAATGGAAAGAAATAGGAGGATAGACCATGATATACCTCTGTTTGGGTCAAAAAATCACCATCATAAGGAACACACATGCACAGACACAAACCAACAACACCCTGCCCATAACTTCTGATGCTAAGCAGTAATAAGTTACTAAAAAGACAACATATTTTGGTGTACATTGTTGAAAGATTCTCCTGGAGTCAGCCTGCTCATACTTATAACTTAAATTGTCTTTGAGGAAAAAGTGCAAGTCAATGCATTTTATCATACGTTGATTCTGTCAGATCTCTGTGTTGTTTAAAGACACCAGAAATCATTCTGGATAAAGCAGAATTACATGAGACTGCATAGAAGCAAGAGAGATATCAGGACAAAATTATAAATACAGCAGCGACAATCAGAAGCATATTGCATGTTTTCATCACCAGATTTTATGGACAATATTTCAGTATCTGAGTACCTGACCTGCATAGGTAACAAATGGAAAGATGTATGTTCCTAACTTAGGTACTTATAATTAGTCATTGAAACACTGCTGGAGACTGGGTATTAAAAGTGGACCCCCTTCGCTAAACTGGCCCCCTGGAGTTAGAAAATACCAAATGTGGCAGTCATGTGAGAACACAGACTTCAATTTAGTAGACATTAAATGTGTGTTCAAATTACAGCTTTTTGAAAAAAAAATTCAAATTGCCTGGTTTTCAGGTTAGGATAGGTTGTAGGATAGAATATAATAAAAATTTAAGATATAAAAATACCCTACATAAAAAGTGAAAAAGGCTAAAAATTTCATCTCTGTGCTTCTTTCCCTTTCTTTTAGCTAGATGCATTTGAATAGCATATGTTTGATAAAGGCACATCACAAAAAAATTCCTTCTGAGTCTCCAATGCAATAGTATGTGTTTATCTTGCTGTCTGCTGAGAGAAGTAGAATGAATCTGAAATGACAAACTTGACACCAGGTAAAAAAGCTGTGTTGAGTTAACTTTTCTCTTGTGTCTGCTTTTATAAACAGAAGCAACAGTGGAAGAGGTGGATCAAGTGGAAGGATGCACAACAACCTAAGATAATCAAAATGAAAGGATGGACATACCTGCTGTGTAAGGACAAACAAAATATATGAATAAGTTGAACTTTAATGATTTTATCAACACTTTTAAAAAAATAAGCCAAACTACCAGCAGGTCTGAATGCCTTAGTTCATCCCTTACGTTTTATACCTTCTTAACCATACATTCCTTGGTCACCGTTTTTGCTTCCTAGTGTAGTGAACACTTCACAACAACACTTGAAGTATGTTTTCACTTTATCAGTGGAAATATAAGCTATGAAGACACCTATTGGACTGAAATTCAAGAAATAGACCAATAATTTCTGTGTCATGATGTTTTTCAAAAACCTTTAGAAGGTTTCAAAAACCTCGAAGATATTTCATTTGTAATCAAGAATTTTTTTTCCCTACCTGAAGTAAGTTCTTTTGACAGAATCATCTATTAAGCTAAACTGAGTAGTACTAAACTGCCTAACAACTGCTTTCTTTCCTCTGACAGATTAAATGAGAGACTCTGAAACTGAAATCCATTTTTCTCATTAAAGACTGTGTTAGTGTCTAAAAGGCAGTTAACCACACAACATTTGATGTTTATTGCCACTTATTTGCATACAGCCTCGCAAAAGCAAATTCACTCCTCAAGCAGAAATCAAATTTTACATATCAGATAAATTCCCATGGCATTCAGTGAGGTGTCCTGTGAACTTTAGAAGAAATTTCACTAAAATAATTTAAGCAAATTGCAAATGAGTTCCCACATCTGGCTTGAACTCATCTATCATTCATTGTAACACAAATAAATGAAGACATTCATCACAAAGCACGCAACAGAAATTGTGTTCTCCTATTGATATAATTAAATACTCATAGAGGGCTAAATACATAATAGCTTCCAGACCTTTTATTTCATGCCAGAATTCAATGGCTCCATCCTCATATGTTCCTAGTCAGAATCATTGTGAACCCTCTCCAGTTTCTAAACATTTATTGCTAGTGCAGTAATAATAAACATCTTGCATTTATAAAATGTAATGTTGCCTAGAATTTTTCATTTTTCAAGAATGTAGATCACACTGTCTAATGGCTCTCATATGTCCAGCATGCCCATGAACAATTTGTCTTCTGAGTGGAGTGTTAATCTGACACCTCAAGGACAGAGCCAGTTTCAAGAAGACTCTGAGAAAAGCTGGAATATTTCACGTGTTGCAATAACTACTGAAAGTCCAAGTATACTTATTTTGGGATTACTCAAAGCTCTGGATTATATTACTTTTGCTTTTCAGTGTTTTATTCAAATGGGAATTATTAAAGATGCCAGGAGATCTATTTTTTTCTTTGGTTTTGGGTGTATGCCAAAAATAATTAAGGAAATTTTGTCGCTAATAATGACATTTATTGTACAGTCCTGAACTGCATTTAAGGAAGGGCATGCAATAAGTTTGCTAGATTTCTAATATGCTTGGAGACACAAACAGTGATACACCCAATTCAAATCTATGAACACAAGCTGTCATAGAATCACAGAATCATAGAATCATAGAATGCTTTGGGTTGGAAGGGACCTTGAGAGATCATCCAGCCCAACCCCCCTGCAGTGAGCAGGGACAGCTTTAACCACATCAGGCTGCTCAGAGCCCCGTCCAACCTGACCTGGAATGTTGCCAGGGATGGGGCCTCCACCACCTCTCTGGGCAACCTGTGCCAGTGCTTCAACACCCTCATTGTACAAAATTTCTTCCTTATACCTGGTCTAGATCTATTCTTCTTTAGTTTAAAACCATTACTCCTTGTCCTGTCACAACAGGCCTTGCTAAAAAAATTGTCCCCATCCTTTCTGTAGGCCCCCTTTAAGTACTGGAAGGTCGCAATAAGGTCTCCTCGCAGCCTTCTCTTCTCCAGGCTGAACAATCCCAACTCTTTCAGCCTGGCCTCGTAGGAGATGTGCTCCAGCCCTCAGATCATTTTGGTGGCCCTCCTCTGGACCCACTCCAGCAGGTCCATGTCCTTCTTGTGCTGAAGGCCCCAGAGCTGGATGCAGTGCTCCAGGTGGGGTCTCACCAGAGCAGAGCAGAGAGGCAGAATCACCTCCCTCGACCTGCTGGCCACACTTCTTGTGATGCAGCCCAGGATACGGTTGGCTTTCTGGGCTGCAAGCACACATTGCCAGCTCATGTCCAGCTTTTCATCCACCAGTACCCCCAAGTCCTTCTTGGCAGGGCTGCTCTCAATCCTTCCATCCCCCAGCCTGTACTGATATCGGTGGTTGCCCTATCCCAGGTGCAGGACCTTGCACTTGGCCTTGTTGAACCTCATGTTCTGTTCCCCTGTCCCTGAGGACTGTTTCACAGGGGGTCCTTCTGACTAACTCCTTGAAGAGCTGGAAGTTTGCTTTTCTAAAATTTAGGGTCCTGACTGTACTCCTCGCTTTTCCCATGTCCCTCAGGAGTGTGAACTCCACCAAAGCATGATCACTGCAGCCCAGGCTGCCTCCAGTCTTGACATCACCAATGAGCTCACTTGCATTGGTGACCATCAGGTCAAAAAAAAATCAAGACATGTTCCATCATCAAAGTCTTCCTTTTCTAATAAAGTGAGAACTGGTAAAGGATGACAATGATGTTCCTACTTAGTTTCTTTTGTCCTTCATGAAATATATTCCACTCATTTCTGCAAGAATTATACCGACCTGATCAAAGATCTGTTTAGCTCTATAGAGAGCTGTCTTCTGTCATTACTGAGCTTTGAATCAAATTTTCCTGTGCTTTTAAAGCTATTATTTTATCCATAAAGACATTAAGCTGAAGAATTGAAAGTGCTTTATTTTATAGATAGAAAATAATAGAAATTAAATTGAGTTTTAATGAAAATTAAACTCAAATAAATAGAAAAAATACACCTTTCTTCCAGTGTGACAAAACTGGACTGAATGAAGAATGATTTCTCTAGGCTTGTTTACATGTTGTCCAATCATATATATGATTGTTTGCCTAGAATATGGCCCAAAAGTTTAGGTGGCAAATGAGTCAGCTCGTGGGTCAAGGAACTGAATCACTCAATTTACACTGTTTCCTGCCAACGGTAGAGTATTTTGTATTAGAAAATTGGTGACCAAATCCTATAAGTATTTGTATCATAGTTACCTTGGGCACTGGCTGTGATACTGTCTCATTCAACTTTAGATACTGTCCTGATTTTGGCTGGGATAGAATTAATTTTCTTCCTAGTAGCAGGCACAGTGCTGTGGTTTGGATTTTGTATGAGAATAATGCTGATAACACACTGATGTTTTAGTTGTTGCTAAGTACTGCTTATGCCAGTCAAGGACTTTTCAGCTCCCCATGCTCTGCCAGGTGACAAGAAGCTGGGAGGGGGCACAGCCAGGACAGCTGACCCAAACTGGCCAAAGGGCTATTCCATACCATATGGCGTCATGCTCAGTATAGGAACTGGGGGGGAATTGGCTGGGGGGTGGCGATTGCTGCTCGGGAACTGGCTGGGTGTCGGTTGGCAGGTAGTGAGTGGTTGCATGGTGCATCACTTGCTTTGTATATTATTATTACTATTATTATTATATTGTTATTATTACTACTAATATTTTACTTTATTTTATTTCAATTATTAAACTATTCTTATCTCAACCCAGGAGTTTTCTAACTCTTACTCTTCCAATTCTCTCCCCGATCCCACTGGGGCAGGGGGAGTGAGCAAGCGGCTGCGTGGTGCTTAGTTGCTGGCTGGGGTTAAACCATGACGAATATCCACGTAACTCATTTAAAGTGCGATTCATGTAGCTTATTGTTGGCTATCTTGTTTGGAATGAGATTAATCTTTTCCTCAAAATGTCTGTTTCTCCTCACTGACTATGAAGTGAGCCTGAAGTGACTAGCTGAGATGTAGATATTTACATGGAGCTAGATGACCTTTGCTTTGTTTCTCTCCAGTGACAGTAGCAGTAGGTGCATGACAGACATTGATTGTATTGAGTGTTCCAACAGAGCTAAGGGTTATCCTTAGGAATCACCCCTATATGACTGTTTTCTAGACTGAAAGAAAGGAGAAATCCAAATGGTGCTCCATTTATGAGTCATGCATAGCTTGCTTGTGCTTTGAATACAGAAAATTAATCTTTTGGCCTGGGAAAATTTTTACCCTGATAAGGAAACTTGGATTTTAGCTACAGTCATATAACACTTTGAAACAGAATGTTATCTTTCCAGCATATAGCTTTATTCATAACGTTATCATTTATTTGAGTTATATTTTCTAGACTTCAGTGCCACAGGAACACTGCTGACATAGCAGAAAATAGATGGATGGAGTGTAACTGGGGAAGTTTTGTTTTTATGAGCTGTTCAGTTTGTTTTATGAGGTGGACACAATTAATATTTTAGATGTTGGGCTCTGGTCATGCAGTAGGCAAAAGAAGTTTTCTTCACCTTCACCAGACAATGCATTACTTTATCAATGGAATTCCAGTGTTGAATTTCTAAAATCCATAGGTCATTGAGACATAGACATTTAAAAGCTGAAGTCCTTGTTGAAAATGAGAGTTGTACTGTGAGAGTCAGGTATTTTAGTTGTTTTTTAAAGTGTTAATCAAAATCATTTCTCACTAATTGCTCTGTGAAAGAGCTAGAAATTAATTTAGATCTCAGATCCTGGTTCCAGGACTTCAATGCGAAATCTATCTTCCCAGTAGACTGGCAAATGTGTATTCTTAAATTGTTTCAAAACACTTTGCATGTTTTCTGTCTTGGATTTGTCATTTCATTCCATCATCCTTTTCTTGCCAGGAAGGTTATTGTCTGGCTGAGAAAAAAAAAAGTGTTTATTTGAAGCTCATATTTTGCTGTTACAAAGGAGGGATTTGATCTAAAAATTCCATTCATGTACAGTCTTTTCCCCAGACTCTATAGAACCCAGAAATCTGCACTCACTCGGACTTTGAGCTTGTAATTCATATAGCTCTAATTAAAGTAAATAGACTTTAATCTGACTGCTACAATGTAATAACTTCTTTCAGTAAAATGACAAGAGTTGCAACCAAATAAATTGTCAAAACATCTTGCAGTGATGTTTTTAATCACATGTTTATTCTGCTTTTAATTTTTCTAGTTACAGAGGTATTTATTTGGCCCTCTTCTTACTTTTCTCTTGAAAAACTTTTTTTTTTTGTCTTGTATTTCTTTGACTGTAGTAGATTTTGGTAGCAAAGCATACTTAAAAAGAATATAGAGAATGCATGTCTGAGATTAAAACTCTTACAGTGTTACATAAATGTACCCACAGTAACTGCAGCACTTGGAAAAAATTCAAGTATCACTTCTAAATCACAGTCTGATACCATTTATATTCCTATGTGATTCTTGGAATATCTTTTACTTGTCATAATCTAGCATGACTGGCAAGCAATACCTTGGGTGCTCTTGAATCTCAGGAGGCAAATGTATACAGGATGATTAGGTGCTCAAGGAATAATTATATATGTATTTTTCTGAAGTGGGGACGGGCTGAATAATTCTCACCACCTTAAAATGATTACATCTGAGGTTAGTTGTTCAAGTAGTTTGGGTCCGAGCTGTGGCTGAGGAGCAGTCTGTAGTGATCTGTCCCCAGTAAGGCCACCTGGTCACAGGGACTGGTTACATCAACCTGGGATCACTGGAGTGTAGATTACCTTGAATGCCAACTTTTTCCCCCTAATTCAGCATTTGGGATGTAGCATTTGTGTGAAATTTTCAGTAACTTTTGTACCACCCATGAAAACCCTTTCTGTAATCCATGATTATCTTCCCATGCCAGTTACAATATCTTCAGGAGGTTTTTGTTTGTTTTATACACCATTCATTTCTGTATCTTTCTAGAGAAGCCTTGACCAAATGCTGAACAGCAAAATTGGCAGTGGTGTGTAATGTTGAATAGACATGTTGCTCCTTATGTTCACTTACTTTCCTGATTTAACACAGTGTTTGATGGTATTACAAGTGATTTACACAGATGTCACTTCAGATTCTCCCTACTGAAGAGAAAAAAGAAGGATTTGACTAACTTTCCTGTATTTATAGTACCAAAAAAAAAAAAATCTTTCTAAAAATTAAATTTTCAAGTCTAATAATCTCTCTGGTAATTCTTCTCTTTCTGATGCATTGCTTTACAGGCCAGAAGAATAAAGCTATGAAATCTTTAAGTCAGTTACCATATTATCATGTCCAGTAAAGTTGTGACATGGCAGCCTTTAGCATGAAAGCCAGAAATTGGGGTTTTTTGCTGGCATACTAATTCTAGAGTTAAAGAATTTACAAGAAGAAGAAATTTATAAAGCTAATGCAAACCTTAAACCAAAATACTCTAGGCTGATCTGTGCTATTATAGTCATATCAGTTCGGTTCTTTTGAAAGTGCAATTTTAACCATTACCAAATGAATATTAAGATACGCAACTTCTCACCACACCCAAAAATTTGGATTTTTTTAGTGGAGAATCAGGAAAAAAGTCTTCTTGAAAGTGTCTTTTAAAATAAAAATTAAAAAATAAAGTGAAGTTCTTAATATCTCAAAACTATTTTTACAAGTAATACAGGAGATGAAATTATGTATTTTAAAACTTTACCTCTAGTAATACAGATTATCTACATGCATCAGGTTTATCTACAATTATTACATTCTTGAGATAATATTAATCTATCACTAGAAATGTGATAATTAGTATAGCATGTAAATATTCACTACAATTTTAATTTGTGTTTATTATAATATTAGACTAAGGACATTCTAATAAATACAAATGAATATTTCATGTTTATTTTCTTTCTTTTTAATTCTACAAACCTGAATGTTTTCTTTATGAGTCTTTTAATAGCAGGAGTTGCATTCATTTCATTTACTTTTTAATATCTACACTGAACAGATTTACAGTGAGATTAGTAACTGCAATTATTAATTTTTATTTATTAAGTCTCAGTGACTCATTAGTCAATGGACTGAAATGGGTACTTTGAGGGGGAAATTTGTGTAACATACATTACATATTTATTCTTCAGTTAAATTATTCAGGCCCTTAAATTATCTATTTCTCTCTGTTGGCTGTAAAATCTGCAAAACAAACTTACATACACATGGCTACATGGTACAAATCTATTCTAGTCAATGGAATGCTCTCTGATTTTCCATGAATGACATTTTGTAGGTAAAGAACCTTCTCTTTTTTTCTGTAATTCAATAATATTGGTTTTGTTTTCAAAAACTTTTCCTATTTTTTGTACTTATTTATTATTAAATAAGTAAATAAAATCTAGTTTTAGTAAGAAAAAAACCTTACTGGCACAATTTCTCCTTTCCCCGAAAGTTTCCAAAAAACAGTCCTCAAGGATTAACAGAAATATTACTTCTTAAGTGTTTATTCTACCAGTAGTAGCGCACATTTTTCTTACAAGAACTATTTTTCTATCTCTATATGTTTGCTGACATCTATTTCACATTACGATCGCAAAGATGTTTGAAATACTACACTCCAGGAAGTAAGGATAGTAAACAATTTGGGAAGGTTAATAATAATAATAACAATATTTGAATTTTGTTTGAAGCATCTGCCTGATGAAGGTAAAATTTTTATTATTCAAACCACACACAAAAATGAATTCAGGAATGAATTAAGCTGCACATGGCCATGCTGTGTTATAGTATACTGAATACTGGCTTAAAGATGTTTTGATGAGATGTATCGATAGTTTCTAAAACTGAATGTTTATGAAACCTCCAGAGAAACACATATCATTACCTAAACAATTGAAAAATGAACTGCACTTGCAATGCACATATATGTTTCATTTATAAAAGCGGTTTGACATCTTCTAATTTCTGAAACATTAATTTGGGCATTTCTTCTACATTGAATAACTTGCAAGCCCCACGAGCTCCTAGCCCTCTTCACTCCCAAGGCTACTGTATTTCATTTAGCCTCATTATTTTCAATTACATGGCATAAAAGGGATTTCCAGCATGACACGTGGGGAGCAATGGACACAGCTCCTATAAGTTGTGAGTGTATAAAGGGCATGTAAGTGCTATTTGCCTGGATGTTACACTACAAAGACTGATGTTGGTGGGATATCTTATATCTGGATGGTTGGTAAGCTTCAGAACTATCTTTTTCCATCTGTTTCTGTTTAAATTTGCAGAGGTATTAGCACAATTCCAAAGCGTGTCTTGTTATTTTGACCCATTGCACTGTAATTTACATGAATATGGAACAGAAAGGAGTTTCAATCAATAACTGGAATCAAAACAGCCATGAAAATCTGGATCCAGATGCGCTCTACTTTTTTGCTATAAACTCTTCCATGTACAATCAGTCTCCAGTTTTAAATCTTTGTCTCTTTAGATCCATCTTTTACTATCCTTCGGACAAGTCAACCTGTAAAGCATCAGGATTTACTCTGAAAATCCACATAAACAGAAGGTCTGCACAAGGCCTGTATATGACTTTTTTAATGACTTTTGTGGTATATTGGACCCAACTTTCTACAGTTATGAGTCTGTAGTAAAAATAAGTTGAGCTTGTTAATAATTCACACCATGTGGACTGAGAGAAAGTTCCTTAGAAAAATAAAGCACTCTTGTTTCAGTTTCATAATATGAACAGGGATATAAGCGGTAGCAAAATAAGAAAATATGTTTCTAATTGTGACCTTTAGCAATAAGTAAAAAGCGGATGAGGTAAACCACTAATGAAACCAGTGTATTTTGGAACAATGAGTAGCTTTTATATTAGTTTTCCGTATGTGTTGATTCAATTAGGGGTTCATCAAGGTTTTCTTTTGAATTGTCATTGTGGTTCTTCTATGGTCAAGTAATCTCAGGTTGCTCTAGATTTGCATCAATATCACATGTAAAACTGATTAATTCCTAAGTTTGGAATTAAATCAACCTGTCTGTCTCTCTCTCTCTCTCTTTCTGTCTTTTCCTATTTTATTTCCACAAAGTGTTCCAAAATATCTCACTTAGGAAGTTTGCAAATATTTGGATCTTATTTTCCAAAAGAAAATGCATCAGGCAACTGTCTTCAACTTACTGAGACAGGAGCACTGTGTTCAGGTATGACTATGAGGGTTTCCAGATCCTGGCTACCCAGTCAGGATCCTAGACTTCGAATGTTTCTGGAAAAGCCAAGACTTATTGATTCAAAAATATTTAAGCTACTAAGTATTTTACTACAGTAATACTTGAAACAAACAATCAAACAAACAAACAAATCCCTTATCCTAAGTGTGCATATATAAGTATATATACACACACACATATGTATACATACGTGTTCTGCAAACAGGAATAATTAAACGTATCAGACTTCTAAGCCTGTAGTTTAGTTCTACATGGTAGTGGCACCTGAGCTCTGAAGTCTGGGCTTCTTCAGTACCTTTTTCATAGCACTTCTATTGCTGTTAAGCAGAAAATCTCCTTGAGCCTTGGCAGAAGAGGATTCCACATTGACCCATTCCTGCCAAAATCTTTTGTGCTAGCAAGTTGGCATTTTCTTAGAAAATGTTTTCAGAAAGTTTCTAGTTAGAAGGCCAAACTCTGTTGCAGGTTATAGACTCAGCTCCCACCAACTTCAGCAGGAGTCTGAAGTGTCCACCTATGTGCTTAAGGAGAATGAAGAAATAAAAGTGCTGGAATTTTGTAATTTACTTTTGTTGCACATGTAGCCCTCCTGCCAGGTGTCAGTGGTAGTAACCAGGTCTGGGTTCAATAACATGTCTAGGGGACTCCTTCTAAAATAAATATGAATGGTGGCTTGGTCCCCCACCTAAAACACCAACATTTAGGAATTTAATAATCTAACCTTTTACAGGTGTTCCTTCTCCTCTTGCAAGCACGCAGGACTTCTGAGAATATGAAACTACAAATATCTTTTATTTGGGAAAAATACAATAAGTATATAGTTTCAAAAAGTAAGGAAAACCCACACAGTGTGTTGGGGATATGGCCAGCTTCACAGTTCCATTTATTAGTCACACAGCTTTTTATTGTGTAGCACTCTTTCTACGGGCAAAATATCCTAACATCAGCTGGGCCCTTGGGATGACTTTACTCTACAGCTTTTTTTTCTTCTGTAAGGTCTACACTACTCTTGTCATGCTACCACTTTTTTTTTTTTTAATTTATTTTTTATTTGTTATTTTTTTGTTATTTTTTTTGTTATTTATTCCGAGATGTCAGAAATGCTGGATGTGGGGGGGAACATTGTCACTGAGGACAAGGAAAAGGCTGAAGTACTTAACGCCTTCTTTGCCTCTGTGTTCAACAGCCAGACCGGTCATCCCCAGGGTACTCAGGCCCCTGAGCTAGAGGATAGGGATAGGGACCAGAATGGAGTCCGGGAGGAAGCAGTTAATGACCTGCTATGCCACCTGGATGCTCACAAGTCTATGGGGCCAGATGGGATCCACCCGAGAGTACTGAGGGAGCTGGCAGAGGAGCTCGCCAAGCCACTTTCCATCATCTATCAGCAGTCCTGGTTAACAGGGAAGGTCCCTGATGACTGGAGGCTTGCCAATGTGACGCCCATCTACAAGAAGGGCTGGAAGGAGGACCCGGGGAACTACAGGCCTGTCAGCCTGACCTCGGTGCCGGGGAAGATTATGGAGAGGTTCATATTGAGTGAACTCCACAGGCAAGTACAGGTCAACCAGGGGATCAGACCTAGCCAGCATGGGTTCATGAAAGGCAGCTCCTGCTTGACCAACCTGATCTCCTTCTATGACCTGGTGACCTGCCTGGTAGATGATGGAAAGGCTGTGGATGTCATCTGCCTGGACTTTAGCAAAGCTTTTGACACCGTCTCGCATAATATCCCCCTCGGGAAGCTGGCAGCTCACGGCTTGGACAAGCATACTCTTCGCTGGGTAAAGAACTGGTTGGGTGGCCGAGCCCAGAGAGTAGTGATAAATGATGTTAAGTCCAGTTGGCAGCCGGTCACGAGCGGTGTTCCCCAGGGCTCAGTTTTAGGGCCAGCCTTGTTCAATATCTTTATCAATGATCTGGATGAGGGGATCGAGTGTGCCCTCAGTAAGTTCGCAGACGACACCAAACTGGGTGGGAGTGTCGATCTGCTGGAGGGTAGGATGGCCCTGCAGAGGGACCTGGACAGGCTGGACTGATGGGCTGAGGCCAACTGTATGAGGTTCAACAAGGCCAAGTGCCGGGTCTTGCACTTGGGTCACAACAACCCCATGCAATGCTAAAGGCTTGGGGAGGAGTGGCTGGAAAGCTGCCTGGCAAAAAAGGATCTGGGGGTGTTGGTAGATAGCCGGCTGAACATGAGCCAGCAGTGTGCCCAGGTGGCCAAGAAGGCCAACAGCATCCTGGCTTGTATCAGGAATAGTGTGGCCAGCAGGAGCAGGGAGGTGATTGTGCCCCTGTACTCGGCGCTGGTGAGGCCGCACCTGGAATACTGTGTCCAGTTTTGGGCCCCTCAATACAAGAAGGACATTGAGGTGCTGGAGCGTGTTCAGAGGAGGGCAACGAAGCTGGTGAAGGGTCTGGAGCACAGACCTTCTGAGGAGCGGCTGAGGGAACTGGGGTTGTTTAGCCTGGAGAAGAGGAGGCTGAGGGGAGACCTTCTCGCTCTCTACAACTCCCTGAAAGGAGGTTGTAGTGAGGTGGGTGTTGGGCTCTTCTGCCAAGTAGTTAGCGATAGGACGAGAGGAAATGGGCTCAAGCTGCATCAGGGGAGGTCTAGGCTGGAAATTAGGAAAAATTTCTTTACGGAAAGGGTGGTCAAGCATTGGAACAGGCTGCCCAGAGAGGTGGTGGAGTCACCATCCCTGGAAGTGTTCAAAAAACTGGTAGACGTGGCACTTTGGGACATGGTTTAGTCTAGTCTACCCTTGATTGGTTTAGTGTGGACTTGGTAGTGTAGGTTAATGGTTGGACTGGATGATCTTCAAGCTCTTTTCCAACCTAGACGATTCTATGATTCTATGATTCTATAACATTTGTTCTGTTGCTTTTTGGTCTCAGATACTGCTGCTAGTCTGCTCTTATAAATTCAGCTCCTAATAATGTTGGTCATTGAAGAACCTGTATACCATTGCCTGAATCTCCTGCTAAAAAAATCTTACATAAGTAAATGGATTATTACCAACAGCTAAAGCAGGAGCAAAAAAAATTGAATGAATGATGTAGAGATCAATTGTAATTACTTGTTTCTGTATAAGAATGGAGAACGTTTTAAGCCATAAAATGGTGTTCTATTTTGCGGAGTACAGACCCGTAGAATTGTCTTGCATGTTCTGCTGAGTTTTTTGATAATTTCTGTTGGTTTTTTTTCAAAATCTTCATTAATTTTCTGAAAAATTGGCAGTCATAATATTAAACTTATTACTGTATGCTACAGTGGGAAATTTGGAAGAAAGCAGTGATAAAAAGGAAAAATAGAAACAAGATATTTTGAGAATCTAGAAATATCAGTCAAGAAATGATAAAATAAGCTTAAGTTACACATGAATTCTAATGCACAAAGGGAAAATTAATCAGAAATACACACATGCAGCAAAACAGAAGATGCCCCAAACACTTGAAAAGAAAGAATAAGGAAATAATGTATCCCAAAGATGTTTAAGTCAGATAGGAATTCATAGCACAGCATGATGGCTTAGGCAAGTGTGATATTGGTCCGCCTGCAGAGGAACATCTCCTCGTGTCACAGGGAGATGATAGTCCTTGAATATAAGTGATTACGCTACAGCACAAGGACTATTCAAAAGGATGTAGACAAATTGGAAAGGACTTCACAGATGTAAAAGGAAATATATAGGGCCAGACGTTGATTCATGAGGGTTGTGCTTATGTTGGCTCACTTTAAAAATTAAATCTGTACACATATAGCATAAATATATAAATACAAGGGGCAAAGAATTATTGTTTGCTGAAATGCAGGAAAGTACAGTGAAAAGTGCATTAGAAGGGAGTTAAAGATAAGATGAACAGCAGGGAATACTTCTCACAGTAAAACAGTCTCCTGTGTGAGACGAAAGGAGCTTTTTCACCTGGGGTATTTATGATGTGGTTGCGTGGAAGGAAGTCATCTCACACCCCTGTGGTTTTGTGGAGGCGAGAGTTTGGGAATTTTGGACCAAAATTCTACTCAATGTAAGAATGGCATTATTGGTCATAGACATTGTTTAGGGAACTTGGTATTGTTCTGAAGCAGACTTGGAATGACTTTTCTATGAGCTGAAATTCTCCCGCCCTTTTTTATATGCCCTTGTGTGACATTGAATTAATTGTCAGTGTGAAAATAGCAGATCCATTAATTATTATGGATTTTTTTATTTATACCCATTTTATCAGCTAATGGGAGGGACTGGTTAGCTCAGTTGGTTAGAGCGTGGTGCTAATAATGCCAAGGTCACGGGTTCAATCCCTGCTCACTGCAGGGGCGTTGGGCTCGATGATCTCTCAAGGTCCCTTCCAACCCAAAGCATTCTATGATTCTATGATTCTATGACTGGGTTGCCATGTGAACCCTGATGGACCTGTAATGCTGGTACAGAAGTCCACACTGCTGCTTGTTATCAATTGTTATCGTTTAAGCTGGCCTTGGCTTGAGGTGATGTTAACTGAATACAGCATGAAAAACTGCTAGACTTGACATAAGAAATTGCTGGACATAACAGATAAAAATGTAAGAAGTTCACAAAAGTAACAGACAGTGCTGCGAAGAATGGCTGGATTTCATCTGTGATTAAAGGGGCGTTATGTGAGGAACAACCAAACTTCAGAGATAATTGAATTATGTCTGCATTAGGTACTAATCCAGTTTTTTGGGAGTCGTCCTGTATTTGATTGCCCCAGCCTAATCAGTAAAATAAACCAAATCTGTTCTTATGACGACACCACATGAGTTGAATCTGCTTCTATGGTCAGGAAGCCTGGGGTACTGGGGGGGGCTTTCATTCAAGATGGTCACCAGAATGGTGCCCACTCCAGTTCCAACAGCATTGATGTTTACTCACTGCTCTCTAACACCTTTCAGTATAAAAGACAACTAAATTAAAGCTATGTCTTTTCTGATTACAAGGTAAATATGCCCTAAACGTGAGTTGGAAGCCACAATTTGGTAGACTGAATCCACCCTTGATTTCAAAACATCCTTAAGGAATTAGAACTTGGTCTGTTTTGAATACAATGGTATTAGAAACGTTTGTAAGTGTATTGTCTACAAAAAGGTGCCAGTGAGTGCAATAAGCGTAATAAAAATAATAACAATAGCAAGAGCAATAACAATAGCAAGAGCAACAGCAAGAGCAATAACAATAGAAATAGCAATAGCAATACTAATAAATTGAATCATTAACCACCAGTAACCACATAAATATAGAGAAGAATATGCAAGATCACAGTAGCTCAGAGGCAGGAATTAAAAGGGTTAAAACACTGGGACAGTGGAGAGCCTCATTTGATCATGCTTGTCTTTCATCAACGTCCATCAACAATTTAATCTGCAAGTCGAAGCTCTATACACACATTTGCACCTCACTTAGCTGTTATGCTACTCTGGGAAGTCTGGTTAAGCAGAGTAAGGCTGTCAAAGAAGTTTTTATATGACTGACTGACATTTATACCTGGCATGTCCCAAGGGCTTTATAAAGAACACTGTTTAGTGCCAGTAACGTTACATATTGGTGAGTGAACATGATACAGCCATGGTGAAAAAGAGAAATAGATTAAACCACAACTTTGGAAACTAAATCCTATTTTTCTGCAAAGAATAATTTTGTCCTGGATTATCCTGGGAGGATCAGTTGTTCTGAGTTTTCCTTCTTTCTTTTTTCTTTTTTTTTTAAAAAAAGAATGTACTGAGTTCTTTAACTTCAGTCTGAAACCACATCAGAGCTGAGCAGAAGCAACCTTGTTTTTATCAAGACTTGATCTTAAGCAATCAGGGGAGATATCTGGATTACTGATCAGATCTACTCCATTGCTCAGCATAACACATTTCTCTGTCTTCCATTTTGTAGTTCTTGGCCCTCGTCCAGTTTCAAAGTAAACCATCATGAAATAATTCTTTTTTCTTTCTTTTTTTCTTTTTTTTTCTTTTAAGAAAAGAAAAACTGTATTAATTTACAGTAAGAATCATGACATTATTTTAGAATTACCTCCACATTCCTGGATCTGCATTCTGAAAGGGATACCAATAATAGGTCTGATGCAAAGCCCCTGATATCTATGAGGATCTTTCCACTGAGTACATTAAGCCTTAAATCAATCCCACTGGAGAAAGGTGTATGCCTTTGCTTTACATATTTATGCCTAGTCATAGTTTCCTAAATACTGCCTTTGCTTTTGAAAATAAATCAGAAGGCTGGCTTGGGAGGTGGAGGTTTGTCTGGATGCCATTCTGTTATAGACAAAGCCAGGAAAATCCTGAATGAGCTCCAGGAAGAGAGAAATTTGCCAAGACACTAGCTGAAGCAGGAGGTTCCAATTTGTTTGGACACTATGTAATATGTGTATGAGAGCTTCTGAGGGAGCAGGAAAAAGGGAAGAAAGCACAAGATACTCTAGGATGCATGAATTGGTTTGGTGTTGGTAGACAGCCGGCTGAACATGAGCCAGCAGTGTGCCCAGGTGGCCAAGAAGGCCAACAGCATCCTGGCTTGTATCAGGAATAGTGTGGCCAGCAGGAGCAGGGAGGTGATTGTCCCCCTGTACTCGGCGCTGGTGAGGCCACACCTGGAATACTGTGTCCAGTTTTGGGCCCCTCACTGCAAGAAGGACCTTGAGGTGCTGGAGCGTGTCCAGAGAAGGGCAACGAAGCTGGTGAAGGGTCTGGAGCACAGGCCTTCTGAGGAGCGGCTGAGGGAACTGGGGTTGTTTAGCCTGGAGAAGAGGAGGCTGAGGGGAGACCTTATCGCTCTCTACAACTCCCTGAAAGGAGGTTGTAGTGAGGTGGGTGTTGGGCTCTTCTGCCAAGTAGTTAGCGATAGGACGAGAGGAAATGGGCTTAAGCTGTGCCAGGGGAGGTTTGGGTTGGAAATTAGGAAAAATTTCTTTACGGAAAGAGTGGTCAAGCATTGGAAGAGGCTGCCCAGAGAGGTGGTGGAGTCACCATCCCTGGAAGTGTTCAAAAAACGGGTAGATGTGGCACTTCTGGACATGGTTTAGTCTAGTCTACCCTTGATTGGTTTAGTGCGGACTTGGTAGTGTAGGTTAATGGTTAGACTGGATGATCTTAAAGGTCTTTTCCAACCTAAATGATTCTATGATTCTATGATTCTGTGAATAGAATGTTTACCTTTATCTATTTGAACATTTTGGCTCCAATAAACTATGAGTCAAATCCTTTCAAACAGAATACTGACTGTGTTGATGGTGATGCACAGTCATTAGGGTGGTGTCACATTTTGAGTATTTTCACAACTGCTTGCAAGAAGAGAAGGCAGATGCATTTATACCCCAAAACAGGAAACCAACCTACCTGGAGCTAATTGAGCTACGTAGCTATGTGTGGATAGGCCAGATATGGGTAATTACAGCTTAATTTTCAGGGTGAATTTTGCCTAAAGTAGAGATCATGGAAGTAACATGGATGCAGTGCTCTGGGCGGGTAGGGCAGGATTGGTAAAGGAGGGACAGGAATATGTTGACCTCTGAAGCTGGCCCACCTAAAAAGACTTTTCTAAGCCCTTCTATAGTTAAAAGAAAGCACTAAGCATCTCAGAGGATTATTAATCCCTCTTAAAATAGGTGTTCTGGATGCGTGAGGAGCATCACTTTATAGCCCATCATTTTCTCCTCTCTGTAGAGGACTTTTTGACATCTTCTTTAAATATAACAAATGAGTTTAAAACAGCCAAAGCTAGCCTAGACAGGCTCTATTTGAATGTAACAAGGTATAATTAGGTTGCTGCTTTCTCCCTGTTATTTTCATATTTCCCTGGAATCATCCTCTGTGGTCTAACACATGTAGGTATTAGAAGTACTTCTATGAAAGATAATACAGCCCCCAGAAAGTTCTATTTCATTTGTTCTGGACCCTCTGAAAACTAAGCTCCTGCTGTGAAGAGCTTTCAAAGACAGATGTATGGCTAATGTGTCTGGTGACTCCTGTTTGTCATGGATGTACTGCTTCTTTGGGGTAGTAGAAGAAGAAGGAATGAGGAGGGTGTAGGACCATCTAGGTAGAAAATTAATTCTATCCCAGCCAAAACCAGCACAAGGCTGTATGAAAAGATGTAACTAACTGTATGGCTGGACATAATGATTTAAACTCTGTATGATCAAATTCAGTGTTTAGAAATGTGAAGCAATGGGGGATATAGCCCTCTCAGCTATACATGTATTGCCTCAAGGGGATCTGAATTAGCCATTATGTGACTCGGGGGTGGGGAAAAAAAAAAGTGAAGATGTTTGAATTTTTCTTAGAAGAAATTGAGAAAATAGATAGAATATAACAAAATATCAGGAAAGAACAGAGAGGAGCCTGGGGGGTTGTTGAGTCTCTGATGTTCTTGAATTTGGAATATCACATCATCAGCTGCAAAGAAGGTGCCAACTAAATTAAGAAAGTATAGGCAAAAACACCAAGGATGAGTAAAGACAGTAAACGGCAAATGTAAGTAAATCAAGATAGCAATGGCATCTCTATTTGTGTGGAAAAGATACATGCTGTTCTGAAATGTTAAACTTGAATTAGTCAGACTAATACTAGAATAAAGTACCATTCAGAGTAATGGCTTCAGGTAGAAGCCATGTGAAAAAGCTGAATTTTGGCAACTGATTTTTTTATCAAGTTTAGATTTAGGCTTCAATTTTTCATTAAAAGAAAAAAAGAAGAAAGAAGAAATAAAAAAAGGAAAAAGGAAAAAGGAAAAAAAGGAAGAAAAAAGAAGAAAGAAAAAAGAAGAAAGAATGGAGAAGAAATCAAAAGAGAAAAGGAAAAATAAGGAAGAAAAAAGAAAAAAGAGAAAGGGGAAAAAAAGAAAAAAAAAAGTCCCAGGCTTTCTATGGAAAAAAACCTGTCCCTAAATTCTTCACAAAACAATAACTGGGCTAAATTAACTCTACCAATTTTTTAGCTTAAGAAAATTAAATAAACACCAAAATATTTTTGGGTTTGAGTGTACTGAAAAAAGGATCCTTTCTGAAAATTATTTCCCTTATTCAGCCAAGATGGTGGCCTCAGAATAAATCTGAGAACTACCTTCTTACATTACCTACCCCTTTGACTGAACTTCTAATCTTCAAAACATGAATCAAGAAGAAAATACAGAGTAAAATGTGTAACATCTATGTAATGGTACAATAGCTGTGCTGAGCACCTGAGAACTTGTCATTCCAGAGGGAGGGTGTACTGTGGAGCAGACTGGCTATGAGGAACAGATTTTGTGGAATATTGGAGGAAAAAAGGATGGACAGAGAAGGCTGTAAAAAGAAACTAAACAAAACAAAAAATACATCTTAAAAAAAAAAACTTTAATCACCTTAGCACTGATTTTCAAACCTAATCTCGTTGTTTTAATTCTTCCACATGCCATGCTGAAAGCTTCAATGTTGCACATACCAGTAATTAGACATTGGATACCAAAAATTCTTTTTTTGTTTTTTTACTTCCCATTTCAGGTAATTTGTGTCTGACTCTTTATGTGTTTATTGAAAGTAATTCGCATTAGGCATTTCAGCTGTTGCCCTGTCTGTGTATATGTTTTTCTTCAAATGGCCACTTAACTTGAGTTTAGCCTTGACCTCTTTATGTGATTTTAGTATTTCATTTATCTAGCCACAATGAATCTTGCCCTAAAAAGGACAGGGCCTGCAGAAACGTAAGATTTCATGAACTCCAAATAGAATACACACACTCTAGCTTGCAACAAATTGTCATTTTCATGAGGCTTAGGAACAGAGCTCAAAGAATTTCATATTCTTCAAGGATTTTTCTCAATGGAAGTGATATATTAGAGGTATTTTGTGTTCTGTGTGTTTATTTATGAAGACTTTAAGACAGCTTGTATGAATCTACATATGTGTTATGTGAATGTCATTATGGCCAGGGCCAAGCATGAAGCAGAAGGGCTGACAGATGCCTTGCCTGTGCTACGTTGTTTGGTGCAGAAGAATCTTGTTTCTTCTTGCTCCTTCTGGCCCACCCAGCCAACTGTGTTCCTTTTCATCCAGTATAGTATGCCTCTCTGTGAAAGGGTGTCATGGTCTGTCCACTCTATTCACCAGCTAATTGCTTATAATCAAAAGGTGTTCTTTTCGCTCCAAAGATAGAGGTTTGCACTTTAGGTCTTACTATGTAGATTCAAGAGAAAATGGTGTGTGGGAAAAGAATTCAGAAGCCAGAGGAAGAGAGCAAGATATCAGTAAGAAGTTTAAGACTTAAAAATTGAGTAGGAACAAGTTAAAATGGGAGCATAAAACAGAAACATAATTATGCTTGGGACATAAGGAAGGGGAGAAGAGGAAAGTGAATAAATGAGTAGGAAAGGGAACTTGTATAAAAAGCCTGAATGATGTCATATAGTGAAAGCAACATAAAATGCCTTAAAAATGAGCATAGCCCAGCGATTACTCAGTTAGACAAGTCAGCAAAAGGCCGATGCAGGGATCCAGGTCAGGAAGCTGTGATATGATCTGAGCAGAGATGAGATGAATCCGAGCCCATTGAGTCTAACCACCAATACCTCTTGGAGACTGAGTTGAATTGGAATAAGCTCCAAAACTCAAGTTTTTAATTTTGGTTCCAAACTAAGATTTGGCAATTCTAAATAGGAAAGCATTTATTTTCTTCACTACCCCAACCAGGGAAAAGTCAAAATGTGGAGGCCAGAGTGGGGGGGCTGTTGAAGGAGAGTTGGTCAGTAGAAAAACGGAGAATAATTTGGTAGAAACTGCAAATAGAAAGGGTCAAATGAGAAACCTCTATGGGAACCCAGGCAGTAACAGGCCACTAAATTATGAATGGAGAGAGAGGAGCAAATGTTATGTTAAAGGAACTGAACTTCCTGTGCTTTTAAGTTGTGGTCATAGCAAAATCTGGACTTACTAAATAGGTTGCATTTGCCTTGTAGGGTTCCACGACATAAATAAAATGACACATGTTACATGCCACTCTGAAATGTGAAATTATTGTAGAATGAGAATTTGAACAATGAGAAACAGCTTCCACTTCCACTTGAAATTTCCTGTGTAAAAAGGCCTCAAGACTAGTTTTAGTTTTGTCTTCTTTAACAGTTACGCATAAACAGGCTAAACAGTCATAATCAAAGTTTCTTGTTTCGTATTTTGTAAACTTCAGCAGCTTCACAGATGCAAAATTTGTAAACTAGGGTGAAGGAAGAATTATACAACAAGATTTTTATTTACAGAAATACCAATATCATCACTTAAAGGACCAAAGGAATTTTCCCCTGATGACATCAAAGAAGCAGCTCTTCAAAGAGAAAGAGAGTTCCTATATGTAGTAAAACTGAGGAAATCCCAATTCTTAACTCGCAGAGCCTGGTACAGTTCAGCAGAGCTATGCTAATTTAAAATAGTGAGAAACTGGCTATTAATTTCTCTCTCCCTTTGCAGCTTTCTGTCCTGTAAGAATTACAGAAAAGTGCATTAAACTTAAAAAATACATAAACCCCTTACTGAAGTATGCATTTTATGACATTTAACTAAGCCTGTGGAAGTCCCACCTTGTAATATAATAAAAACTACTGCTTGTTCTGCATTTGCCATCCATAAATCTCAAACCACCTTTCTGGAGGGCAGTATCATTGACTTTTGACAGATGGTGAGACTAAGGAGCAATAAAATAAAGCAATATACCCAAGATCACCCCAAAACCCACCAGCTTCCACTGCTTTTCCAGTTTGGAAATCATACCAGAAAAAATACAGGGGCAAGGCTGCAGGGCTACTCTGAGGATCTTCCTGTCTGCAGAAGTATTTAGAGGCTTTCTGCAACTTTGTGGTGGAGGTAGAGGACGTTATGTGCAAGTTTGGACCGAGAGAAAAGGCTCTGCTGCTGTATGCAAACTAGACCCATCCTGTTAGTCTGGATTTCAGCCATTTTCACAGAAAAGAAATATGTTTAACAGGGGCTTCTGAAGGAGGAGGAGGGGGAGGATTAGATACATGAATCCTAAAGCATACTAACCTGTTTTGTATACTTTTTGACTCTTAAATCTGAGCTTTGGGTTTCTTGATGCAACTGGTTTGTGGCAAAAGCACAGCAACCCAAGTTTATCAGCACTGCTAAGAAGCACAGTAATAAGTCACTACAGAAATATTTATTACCTACCGGCAACCGCTGGTAATTGCTGAAAAAACAACCCGAAAGACATGTCTATGCTCTTGCTGGAACAACTCACCATGATGTAATTCCCTAAGCACCTCCACTAGGAGACAGTAGTAAAAACTTATGAACATGTTCTCCCTGTTAACATTCTTTCCTTCTCTCTTTAATATAGCTGAAAAAAATAGCTGCGTGCACCCATAAATTCTCCACAAAAGATAATCAGTTGTTTCAAGTGGGCACAGCAATGCAGAAGGACATTTTAGAAAGTCCGGTAATCTGTAAACGTGCTGCATATTTTTCACATTCTGTTGTCAAGGAGTTTAATTCACAAATGCTTTCTTCATTTAATGTTTAAAGGCATTACTACAGAAATGGACCCAATTCTGCAACTGCTGTGGTTGTCAAGCTGATAGAAAAGCTTCTGATGGAATAATGCTAAGCCCCTGTTTTGGGTAATAGTCACCTAATATTTGGGAAAGTTCTGAACAACTTAATACATCTTTTCCAGCAGTAAGAAATGACTAAAACTTAGGCTGAGGTTTTTTGAGATGCTGTGAGCTAATGTCACAACTCACCAGTGCCAAAAGGGAAGCCCCACTGCCTCCAGCCCACATCTCCTTCCTCCTGCCCTGTTCAGGAGAGGGGGAGCAATGGCACCTCCTGGTTTCAGCACTGCCAAACTATCAGATTGGCCAAGATTTGGGCAAAATTGCAGCCACAGAAACTGTTCTATTACCTCTCATAGGCAAACTGTTGTCCTAGCAGGGCAAGAAGGCTTTAATTACCATCCCTCCTTCCCCCTCCTCTCCCCCCACAGCACACCTAGCAATTCCCAACTCATCTGGCTAGTTTCAAACCCATATTTATACCAACTGGTTAGTTTTATTCTATTAGCTTGCAGACCATTTAAACCATCTGGTTTTCCTCCAGCATGTCCTAGACCCCTGACCCTAATGATCTCTATATTTGAAGTTTGTCCATGTCTGAAGTAACTGTTTTTAGAGGTGACAATCCCAATTATCACTCACTGGTGTGGGCATGGTCCCAGATGATGCAATGTGGTTACATGATGCCTGTGCATCTTCTTCCCTCCACCACTTCCTGCCACATTCGAGTCAGGGCTATACAATCCCTGCTACGCACAAGTCAGTGTTAGTGAATATTCACATTTTGTAACCACAAAAAAAAAATCCTGAATTCTAGTATAACTTATTTCTCCTACACTATTTACCTAACTTGTCGTGGTTTAACCCCAGCTGGCAATTAAGACCACACAGCCACTCGCTCACCCTCCCCGACCTGGTGGGATGGGGGAGAGAGTCGGAAAAAAAAAAGTAAAACCCACGGGTCGAGATAAAGGCAGTTTAACAGGACAGCAGAGGAAGAGAAAGTAATAATAATAATAAAGATAAAAGATATATAAAACAAGTGATGCACAATGCAATTGCTCACCACCCACTGACTGATGCCCAGCCAGTCCCCGAGCATCCATCGCCGCCCCCCGGCCAACTCCTGCAGTTTCTATACTGATTATGACGTCATATGGTATGGGATAGCCCTTTGGCCAGTTTGGGTCAGCTGTCCTGGCTGCGCCCCCTCCCAGCTTCTTGTGCTCCTGGCAGAGCATGGAAAGCTAGAAAGTCCTTGACTAGTATAAACACTACTTAGCAACAACTAAAACATCAGTGTGTTATCAACATTATTCTCATACCAAATCCAAAACACTGCACTATGCCATCTACTAGGAAAAAAATTAACTCTATCCCAGCTGAAACCAGGACACTAACTACAAAAGCATGATCTTTTTTCCAGGGATGGTCTCACAATAGCAAGTGCCTGGGTTTGTTTTCTGTGGATTCTGAAATTCTTATGTGACAACATCTCAGGCCCTCATCCAGAAACCTGGGAGAATAAATTGCCCTGTCTGGGTGTCCAGAATAAGAAATACTTCCTCATTTAAAACCCATAATTTTGTGTAAAGAAAGTTAAATGAACAGAGTTTTGTCTGGGGGGAGACCCTCTAAAACATTATCTTGGGAAACCTAAGTAATTAACAGAAGGTAAGACTGCTGTCCCCAAGGCTCATCCCTGGCCCTCAACTCTTCCTACAGCAGCATGGGGCAGTCAAAGTTATGGGCTCTGTCTTCCCCCCTCCAGTTACATCCAATTCACACAACTCATTATCCAGACTCAAAAAACAGAGGGAAGTTCATATCTCCTGGCCCAAGTCAGAAGCACTCAGTTTGTAGTAGTGTGTGGGCTGTATGGGATCATCAAAGACAGGTTATTGCATCATAGGCAGCTTGGGAGCAGACATGGGGTGGGATGAGTTGTTCTAGCAATGTAGCCGTCTGCTGCCCACATACCATTTTTCCTCCCTTACAACTTTCTGCATCCATCTCGCCACAAATTCATCGCTTCTGAAAAAACACGCAGATTTGCTGGACATAAATGGACTCATTCAGTGTATAACCTCAATTCTGGTACTGCTGGATGGAGCGTGATCTAATGCACACACAGAGTAACTTGCACAGAGATAGCAGAGAGACGTGTCATGTAGGCATTTCCACCACTGGTTTCAAGGAGTGACCATCAAGCCTAGGAGGTTGGTACCACCCTCCTAAGGGTTGTGTATTTTCTGTGCGATTTTCCACCCTTCCCTAATAAAAAGACAAGGTTTCTTTCGCCAGACAGGAAATGTCAATGAAATCCCTGTGTTGACAACTGCTCCAGGTGAGCTCCATCATTCCACAGCCAACTCACTGAGACTCTTCCAGTTGCCACCTCATCTCCTCTTGCCTTCCCATTACAGCCACAGTTCTGCCACCCATCCGCTGCCAGAACATGTCTGCCCTGCAATAGCAGTATTCCAGTGGGGCAGTTCTTACAATTTCTTGAATTTTTTTAGAGAGAAATCAGAGGCATCCTATGGAAAATATTGACTGAATATTAGGGTTTTTAACAAAACACTTGAATCGTGTTCACTTGTTGAGATGCAGGTGGTTACCCAAATCATTTCACTAAAGGGAGGATATGGACCCAGTTTCTAAAAATATTCTGTTCTTTTTTTATTATTATTTTTTATTCTGCCTATATTTTCCTGAAGAAGGCTTTTTTTACATCCTGCAACTCAGGTAAATCTCAATATAATTATATGTGAAGGAAAAACCTTTTTCTAACCCAGGAGCTTTCTTTTGCTGAAAATCAAAGCGGGTTTTGCCAAAAAGAAAAAAGTGAGAATATTTCTATACAAGGTCACAGTTACCTAAATAAATCACAGCCAGCTTCACGCTCCAGACTCTATTTATATTTTGAGCCAGGGAACATCTGTTTAATAGTGGGTGGTCATGTAACAGTTTCATAGACAACAGAACCATCCTAACACTCTTGGAGATGTCAGGAAGGGACTTATCCTGAAGACAGTGAGGTGTAAATAGGTGTAAAGGTGTAAATAGGAGGAGAATCTGCCCCACCATTCTGGAAGGTTCTCTTTTCAGAAGCCATATAAAAGTACATGCCAGGAACTACACGGCAAAAGACAGATTTCCCAGGAAAATTCTTATTTAAAATATGAAGGACAGTCAGAACCCCATGGCAGTTGCAGTAATTTCAGCATAAATAGATGAGAATGACTCAAGATATGTCAATATCTTCGTAAGGTAGCAGAGTGCTGTCTCCCAGTGACTCCCAATGGTTGGGTGAGGAGCACAGAGAAGGCATAGACCCTGCTAGTTTTTACCTGTACTTTACACATCAGTCACCTTGGTAAAGAATTAGCACATAAAATGAAAACTGTATAATTTTGGATGTCGAGCTAACCGAGAGCACAGACATTATTAGAGCTAAACTATTATTCTCCCCAGTCTGTTGTCCATAGGCTACTGCCACTTGTAGACCCCTCTGACTTCACTGACTACTGAGGGACCTTTGGGCAGGTATACTTCTCTTTGGCCTAAAGTCAGTCTTCTGTACACACCCTGACCTTTTCCACAGCACCCAAGGAACCAAGAATGGAATCCTCAGCACCCAGCATGCTGAGTAAGGTGCCACAGGAAATGGGAGGTCATTGCTGAATGCCTCCTTCTGTGTATTTGAGGTGCCTCATTTATATGTCAGATTACGTATCTACTTTCATTTAGATACTTTCCCTGAAAGTGTATGTCTACTGATTTCATTTCAGAAGGTCAGAGAAGGCAGGAGGGCAGAAATGATGCTTGTAACAGAGCTGCCTTTAAAATATTTCTGTTGAAACCCTCTTCTGGAATATAAATATCCTGATTCTTGGTCTGGTCCTTTCTCTTCCTGAAGGGATCAAATCCAGCTCTGCCTCCTGTCAAAGACTGTTTGTGTATTTTTCGTTAAACTTTCTTTGAATAAACAGTCTGTCGTAAATAGAAAAAGAGACTTTTTCCATCTCTGTTGCCTCAGGTCAATGTCTCAGCTACCAAGCTAAACAGGGTATCTCTCCCATGCTAAATCTGAGCCAGGGAATCCTTTCCTATCTCATGAAAAGTGCAGGCATTGAAAATATCTAATTCCAGAAAGCCTGTTGCTATTAGCTGGACAGTAGAACCCATGTGGTTGCCTTTAAAAATTAGAAGTCCAAGGCTACTCCATCAGCAGTCTGACAAAATGCTTCTAGATTGAAGGCGAACCCCTCGCTTTCCAAGGATCCCAACAATTTAGCCATGAAAAGGACAACACACTGTTCAGTGTTGTGAGGCCTGAGACATTCTACTACTGCTAAACTCAGAATTTAAGATTTCTGATGAACTTTAAATTTAGATTTTTTCCTAACCTCAGGTATAGGCAACTCCCGTATATGAATTTTAAGGCTCATTAATCCCTAACTCTTGCTTCATTTCTTTGTGTGGTTAAGAAACTTCATTAAGAGAGAAGAGCATGCCAACAATCTAGCTTCTTAAACTGGGGGACCAATGAAAAATACTTTCTTGTGAAACTCCCGTTGTGCGAAAACAATTCTAAGATATGGAAAAAAAGGAACTTTGCTATAAAAAGAAAAATATTTGCCCACTTTTTATGTTTCCTTTGCTGTTTCAGTTACCTGGATATGAATGGGCCTTATTGAAAAATTAATAACAAGAGCTTACATGGGAAATATCCATAGGATTTTGTATATAAACCATTCTTGTCTAAAGGGCCTGATAAAACAGCTGGTAGATATTAAGGACCAGCATTCCCTATACACAACAAATAAGTACTGTAGTATCCTACAATGGTATCCTAGAATACTATAGTAGTATTGTTTTGGGCTGCATGGCCATAATCTCAGTTCTTATAAAACATCATAACTATACTGTTATTTTATAATGTTAATTTAAACTGGTTGAGGATCAGACGTGCAGAGTGGGGCATTTACCGTAGTTAACTCAAATCTGAAATGCCATGATAATCAATAGGAACAGGATGTGATTCACTTGACCTCTTTTAGATACCTACACAGGCTCAGACTACCTGGCTTCTAGCAGTGCCTGTTTCTCACCATTGACCACAAAGTTGTCCCAGGCTGATCAACTCAGATGCAGACATCTGCACTGTGGTGTCATTCACTCTTAGTGGAAGAAACACGGCAGAGATTCACTGAGGGAATTGTATCAGACTCATCATTTCTGAATAGAAGTCCAGCAAAAGCTGGGTAAGCGTTATTTAAGTTCTACTTAAACCTCAAAGTAGACAGCCGGGGCACACATGAGCTCACACATGGGAGCTCTGCACTTGAGATCATTTTGGTACTGTACAAGTAGCCCTTCTCTCCTGTCTGCATAGGAGTTTAAAATGTACTATTACAAACTATTGTTTTGATAACAGGGATTCTCTGACTATTTTCTGCAGCCAAGTTTCAATAACCTGCGAGAGGCAGCATGACAAAATCACCCCTGACATATACTGGTGTGGTTATACAGGGGCTGATTTTGGCCCTATGCATGTCAGACAGAAGTTTATAATAAGGATTCCTTGTTCACTTCTCTGATAATCTGCTTCAACTGTTCTCACAAATAACTGCTAACGGCAGATTCACTCCCACTACTCAGCTTCTCTTTTTCTTTTAAACTGAACCAGACCTGACAGACAATGTAAAACCCTCAAAGCAACTCTAATCCATTTCCAAAGGATGCCTCACACCGTACGGTAGCCCAGGATTCTGTTTTGAATAAACCCTTGCTCATGCTCTTTGCAACTGAGTATTTCTAATGTAAGTGCCTGCAAGGAGGAGGAGGAGGGGAGAGAGGTTCATTAATAATCATGATGGTTTCAGTATTGCATAACTTGGTCAATTTGATCATCCGTTCTGCTTTATCAGGTTTGGTTTATTGCAGCTTGCTCGCGTCTGTACAGTTCCCATTTTGGGGAGCTTTAGTTCCTGGGAGCTTTCATGCTCTCCCCACTTCTAGCACTGTAAAAAGGCGGCCTGTTGTTTTAATCACGCCTCTCTTTTTCCAGTGTTGTTTGCGCCCTGGTACAACCCATCTGCCTTGAATCTAGTGCTCCACTGGGGCTGCACACATCTGCCAGCCAGACTACCTTCGTACACAATTACTCAATCCACCGTAAGGCTCTTTAATAGGAAACAAGTGTGACAACGGCAAGCCCTTTTTTCTCTCTCTCCCCCTCTCTCTTTCTCTCACTCCCCCTTTCTCTTTTTATTTTTTTCTTTAAACCACATAGTCAAACCGCCCTAATAGAGATGAAGCTTGATAGATCCACCCAGGTGTAGGTGAAATGGTAGAGCCTCAAGCGTAATAGATGCCGTGCTCTTGTGCTGAAGTTCAGCTCAGTGTCCTGAAGGGTTGTCTAGCAGCAGTGAGATGGGTTGCTCTTTGCACAGTTAAAAAGTCAATGAGCTTCCTCCAGCTTACATGTATGACTAATTTAGAAAGCAACCTGGATCTAGGTGAGCGCTGCAGAACTGTCTCTTCTCTTCAGTGCACGGACAAAGCACAGCACGCAGTAAGTGGAAAATTTGTGTTTACTTCTTTTACTTGGGAATTAATTAACTGTGTTTACTTTTGAGGGAATCCTCTAAAGGCTGGTGCAGAAATGAAGCAGAATAATGTTTGCATGCAGATCCCTTGTGTATTTCTTCCTGTTTCATTTTACACCGTGTCCTTGTCCTGCCACTTCAGTCTGATAGCTCAGACCATACAGCTGGACTGAAGCAGTTTTCTCATCTAAAATTGATCTATATAATGAAATCAGTAACACGTAGGTCCATTTCTCTATTAAGATATGTGTCTGTACAATATCTGGTTACTGAGCAGAAGTAAGGTTTAATCATTTTCATTATAAAATGCATAAATGAAAATCCTTAAATGAAGAAAGTAAAATACTCTAAACCTCCTCTTTTTTTTTTTTTTTATTTTATTTTGGAGGGGGGGGAGGTGGAAGAGGGGAGGCAAAGGAGGAAGCAAGAATTAGAAATGCTAGGCATTAAAATAAAAGTAATTTAACCTGAAAGAGAAAGCTGCATTATTTTGTTTACCAACCCATTGATTCAAACGTACTCAGAATGTTGCCAAACTATAACCTAACAAACTGTATCAACTACAGTGATAGTAAAGCTTGAAACAAAAAAAGAAGGTCGCTTGTCTAAAATGCAAGAGGCATATTAGAACCAGATGTATAGAATCTCAACTTTGACTCCTCAGTCTTTCATGCTTGGTTTAAAGCAGCCTTAAAACTGCCTTTACTTTGCATTTACAACTTCAGATTCGCTGTTAAACTGTGCTTGAACTTGAAGTCAAGATTTGATCTTAGCACACACATATTCTTCGAGCCTCCTACCAGAGTTTTACTTTGCTATTGGGAGTCTGTTTACTACTGTACCGTATATCCTGAAGCACATTAACAAGCTTGCTGTGATGGACTTTCAGGTGGAATGTCAGCCAATGTAAAAGAATGTGTCCATTGCATATGCAAAATGTTCTGTCCAAGAAATAAACATACGCAGTATAAAAAGGATCTGCCAGTGTCTCCAGTAGATGATGACACGGTGTAAGAATGCATACCAGAAGTATGTCTGAATTTATTTTCTGGAGGATCCAATGAGATGACATTTCTCACTTTAGGCTTAATTTATTCTGAACTATTACCCAGGTTGGTGGCTGTTGTCAACACTGGAAGTCGAACAAATGAGTCTGCACAGTTATGCCTATAAAATGCTTTCAGTAGTCTTCCCTTCTGGAGAAGAGTTATTTTCTTTGCTCTTGGACAGACAAGTATATATGGTCCTTTTAATTAGCCGTGGCTTTAGGCTGCTACAGTTATCCTTTGTGCATGATAGCTGTTAGCCTAACTCTGCTGCTGAAAAACATCTAGTCTCTTAACAGTAAGCTTCTAAATATGGCAATTTAAAAAGAATGAAGTTGGAAATTTAGGAAGGTAAAACAATGGTCTCAGAAGAAATATTTAGACCTGTAGTTGCTGGCATCAGACAGCGGTCAACGTCTACCCCCTACAGGGAGAGAATCTAATTTCATTGTGACTCCCCTAGTGCATGAACACTGTAGTAGTTCAGTTCATCCACTCGAGTAGTGCAGTTATTCTCTGGCTCCAACAACTGCCCCTTAATGGCAAGGTCAGACTGTGATTAATAGAAAGTCATTTTCAAAGAACTGGATCACTAATAAATAACACAACTAATAAATAGCAATAGGCATTTTCTCTCTTTTAAATTTAACCCAGTGGAAAATAGCTTTTAGGCTTTAAAAACCATAATCAGCAGTGCTTTTCCTTCACAGTTGTAAAGTGCAAGTGTGAATTCACAAGAAATTCCTGCTTACCTTATGTCAGTATGTATGTATCTTGAACACAACTTTGTAACAATTCATACATAATAATACTTTTAAAAAATGGTCCTAGATATTGCAGTATAGCTATGAGGTTAAGGTACAACCAATTACAAGTGAGGTGATAAAGTTATGGGGCACATTCTCCCTATCATACTCACATCAAGTACTCTGCTGGTATTTAGATCAAAACCAAATTACTCTGGTTTTTCCACTCTAACAAATTTTGAGTGGTACTTTGTCCTTTGCTTTCAATGCAACTCATTGCCCTGTAAGGCATTTAGGGATAGGAACAAAAAAGTATGAAGATGCTATCAACTGCTAAGTTGCTATTTACATAAACAAACTGATAAGTTTCTATTTACATAAATCCCAGTTTGCTAGCCAATTTAATTCAAGAAAACTAAAAAAGTGTCATGTGTTTTGATCATATATACTGTGTAAGTATTGGGTTTTAATCTAGTTTTTTTTTAATTCAGACATGCATTTGCATGTAAGTTACAGTATCATCCACTCTTTTGTATTGCATTTTTGCAATAGAACAACTTTTAAATATTTTAAATAAGTATCATGTGATACCTTTTCTTCCCATTTGTTTATGACTGTGAGCTTCAAGTGTGTGCAGTGTAACCACTTAATCTACTTTTTTTTTCTCTCACCATCTTTCTGATATACACATGCACATATACACACATATACTCACAAGAAATGTTAATTCCTATGCTTGCTCCCCACTTTGAAACAGAGCTTTGGATCCTTCACGACCTCTTGTGTTGGCTTCAGTGCCTAAAATAATTTGAACATGAAAAATATGGCATTTCCATATCATACAGCCTAATCCTGACCTCAACTACAACTCATGAGTGTAACAGAGTTCTGGGTTTGTGCATAAACTTGGTTGTCATTACCCTTACTCAAAAAAGAGCAAGTAGCAATATGTTGAGCAATAATGTTTATTTCTGATATTAATTATCACTTAGTGCTGACAGTATACTTTATAGCAAAATGTCAGTTACTGGTATTATTATACCATCCACTTTTACAATTAATTTTTTTTTTTTTTTGGTGGGGGAGAGAGATCAGGATCTGAAAAAATATCCGGTCTGAAAGCACAAGTTATTCAACTAAATGTTCAGACTTGTTTGTCTTCATTAGGTCTTTTGTTTAAATGCATGAATACGTCCCTAGGAGGCTTAGTTTAGGTACAGACATTTGAGATTTTTAGCTATATTAGTTCCATGTTCAACCAAGAGCCCAATGGCAAATTGTCTGTTTTAGTTAAGATTTATAATGGAAATGCAGTGCCTAACACTTCAGTAATCTATAGTAATAAAGAGTTTATTAATTAATCAGTAGTAATTTTGAAAATATTTTGTTAATAAACATAATTTGACCATATCGTTTACTAACTAAACTTCACTGAAGACATAAATATTAAGCAAGTCTTTTGTCTTTCTATAACTAACATTTCTACAGAAGGCTTTAATTTTATTCCCATTTGTTAGTGTAGTGGGAGCTATAGGTATTGTATGACACAATGAATCCTGTATTATCTTCTTTGATACTATTACTCATGGCTGCTAAGGATTTAATGAGTCTTAAACTGAAAAAGATGTAGTAAAAGTGCTTATAGGCATAACAATGTGTTACTGATGAGCATCAAAAGATTACCAGGACATTAGCTAGGGTTACAGGAAAACCTCAAATCATGTATATTCCACAAATCCAAAATATTTTCCATAAGCAACCCTGAAGAAAGTTTCTCTTCATCTGTATTATTATTCTTCATATAAAGCATCAATTCTAAGCTAGTTCAGATCTTTGTTCTGTTAAGGCCAATGTACTGCAAGTCTAGTTAGCAAGCATTGTTAGTGCTATTTACATTAAAATCACACTAATTATTTACTCCAATACACTCCAGATTTGCAAATTTTACTTTCCTAAGTCTTGATTACTTCTGTGAGTTTAGGTAGAAATGAACACAATTTGTTTTTCACTCTTCTTACGTTAAGTATCAATGCTGATTTGATGCATGAGCTGTTACTTAAGAGGGCATTTGAGGTACTGCCATGGAAACTACGCCTTTGATCTAGAAAGCTTATGTCCGTTGATAATTAGGTTTTGGTAATGAATGTCTGACACACACTTTTTAAATGTTTAATACCATGAGATTTAAAGATAAACCAATATGTTAGGAATCTGGATACAATAAAAGATTTCTTGCTGCTGTCTATAGTAAAACTAAATCACCTCAAGTAAAAAAGAAAAAGTTTTTCAAAATTTCTGGTGCATTCAGACAATAATTACATTTTGTTTCTTGCTGCTCTCTATCAGAATGAAAGTCTTAAAATACCATAAAACTGTTATTTTTGCTTATTTTACTCAGTGGTTTCACAGTAAAGAGGTGTTGATTTGTTGATTGTTGATAATTTTATTCTTAATATATGGACTTGCGGATGGTTACATAAAACGCTTGTATGAAATAACGCTGTCATTCTGATTTATCGTTCTGATATTCCTGTACCAGTTTGTCAAGTGGTTTTTCTCATAATTACTAGAACGTTGGTCTTCAACAGAGGTGAGCAGCTTGGATGCTGATGGCAGTGATACAAATATTCAGGAATAATGGGAGTAAAACTGCAGGGAGAAATTATAAATCATGTTTTTCTAGAGCCAAGCTGCATATTACCCTGTCCTTCCTATGAGGCATTGGAGTGCAAATGTTATTAAAACAAACAGCATAGGAGTGCATTTTAAGAGCAACATGCCTCTGTCCTTGTTCTAAAAACGTGAGTTCACTTGAAATGATTAATGGGAAAGGCTTTCTGGGTTTTTTTTACTGCTGTTCTTTAAAGGGTGATAAAGATATATGAACCCCATGATATGCACAAATCCTATGCACAATGACTACGAGTTTGATTCAGTAGCTTATACTCTGGTGTAGAACTTCAGAAAACAGTGATAAGGAAACCATGAAACAGAACAATTTATTTTTCTTTTTTTTTTTCCTTTAAATTTAAGAGTGAGAAAAAATTCAGCTAAACTAAACAATAACATTGGTTTGTGGTTTTTTCCAAATCTTATTCTGGGTTTACAATATTAAATTCAACTCAGGTGTTATCTCATTTGCTTCCTTAGAATTAACAGCAGGGCTCAATTTTTATTTTGAACTGTTTTAAAGTAACACCAGCTACAAGTTTTGTTACTCTGATAACTTTGAAATTAGAAACCTGTAAAATTGGGACAAACTGGCCAACAATACTGCACACAGGAAGGATTGAGGTCAAAAACGTGTTTGTTAAATTTCCAGAAGGTTGTGCTGGAGCTTAAAAGCTCCATGAATATAAACCAGTCTTTGAAATATCAGCACAGCAAATTCACATGGTGCATATCACAGATGTGTATCATACCTGTGTAATAACATTAGTGTTACCCTCAAAATTTACATTTGAGAAAATGAGAGAAACATGCATTGTACAAACTAATGTGATTTCTACTGGAATTTTTTTACCTCAGTAGGTTTTCTCACAGTGCAAATAAACCTTTCCATTTTGAGAACAGATAAGTGGTGCGCTTTTAGTAATGTTTTTTAAATCTTAAGCTTTGTGCATCCACACAAACATAGATTTTCTTTTTAATAGAGAGAAAAATTTTCTTTTTAATATGAGAAAAAAACACCTATTTTTCTAAACCAAGTTTTGTAAAATTCCAAAAGAAATAGTTTGTTAGTAAGCCCAAATATCCAAATATATCCCTCATCCAAAGATAGTGCCCGATATATCTACTGTCCTATTCAAGACTCTGAAAAGGGCAAAGGGGTCTCCGTAGGGAAACAAAAATTACACACAAGTACGTCACCAATAATATCACCTCTGTCCCATCCCGAATCTTCCAACAACACCCCAAAAAGTCTTCCTAGTCTAACCCGCCCTATCACATAATGAGGCATTCACCTCATAATCCTGGGCATCGTGCTTTAAAAATACCACTTAAACAGCTGAAACACAGCCTTCAAAATATTGTATGTGTATCACGATGAAAACAAAACAAAATAATAGTCATGTTTTAGGTCCATAGAGATGCCTCATGAAGCCTTACGACTCCCCAAGCCAAATAATATACGGAATGGGTGTGAACAGGGCCCGAGGGCAGTGGTTTGTAGAGCTTTTTGCTCTGCAGGGCAAAGCCTGTTTCTGTTTGCCTCCATCTACAAGACAAAAAGAGTCATCCCTGACAGATCTTCCACTGGCTGATGCACAGCTGAAAAGTGATACAGTGCTGCGGCGGTGTTGATTTGTAACGAGGACAGGATAGGGGAGGGTAGGATAGGACAGGGCAGAAGCTACAGGGGTTATTCTACTTGAAAAATAATCACACTTCGAACCTTATTAGCGGAAAACCCCCACCCTTAATATAATAGAGATGGTGCGCATTTCCCCTTGATGAAGTAGAGATTTAAGAAGGCTGTGCAGATGGCCAGCACTGCAGAAAACAGCTCTGTCAGGGCTCCTTATGCATCTGCAAGGATGCAGTCTGCCAGCAAAGCTTGATGGGCCATGGATCAGTGCTTCCGTGTCTTCACAGGCCAAATTTCCACCAGCTGATGAGTGTATGTGTGAGGTGGCAGGGATGTACCAAGCAAAGCCCTGTTTGTTATTTCACGGAATTAGTTGTGGTTCTGCAGTCCATCCATTTGTCCTGTTACACAAAACTCAATCCAAGTGACCTTACTTGGCAGCCATTTTAGCAGACTGAGAAAAAAGATTTAATGACATGTCAAGCGAGCTACTCCGTTATCACTGCAATGGCTCCCTTCACACCAGGTTTAAGGCGCATTAACAGGGTATTGTGGGAAAGCAGACACAGCTGATGCCCGTGCTGTATTGGATCTGTGAAAAAAACAGATAACTGCTGTCTCCAGAGAGAAAGTCATGCCAAAACTCACACTGACTTCCATAGCGCTTGGATTTAGCATAGGGTTTTGATTTAGCACCTTTACAAAGAGTTAAATGTATATATATTTGCATCCATAAAAGAATACATCAATCACATTTCACATTATTAGATTTAAGATCTTGTAGGCTACAAATTTACTTATTGTTAGCATTTACCAGTATTTTCATGACCAATCACAAATTTGATGAGGGATGACAACACCCATTTGGAGCAATTAATACAATCTCACAGAAAGCACTGTTTTATGAACCTGATAATCTCTAGTGTTTTGGATTTGTTTGCATTTAAAAATGCCAGTGGCTACTTGTCAGATTTCATTTGTAAATCAAAATTGTTTTTAAGTTCTACACCTGCAAAACAAGTGTTCAAAACTTGTAAACTTCTTTATGGTTATATTTTTTTGGCCTTCAGATATGGTGGAAAGGGTCCAAGACAATTTTTTATGGCTGAATTATAAACACTTGAAAAATGGAGTTTGTAATGAAAATGCTGACACAGCTTTAATTATTGCAGCATGAATGATTTTATTATACACTATCCACAGTGTCTATACATAGAAAGTACATGCTATAGTGTTCTAATATTTCATTTAAGAAAAAAGCAATTACTTAGCAGATGTAGAGAGCTAAGTATAAATACGCTAAACCACTACCTTTATGCTGTTTGAAAACCTATATGGAATGTTATTACCACATAAAAGGGTTTATACTTTAGAAGACTCAAAGGTACAGAGAACCAGCTAAAGCAATAAACTGCTCTGGTGTACTTAATTAAAAAGCTTCAAGTTACTGAAGTCAATTGAAAAACAGAAGGTTTGGTTCTTTAAGGTAATTTTGTCCTCTTCTGTTAAGTGCTTATCAAGTGTTAAAGAATTAAAATGCCGTCCCAGCAGTTTAAATAGAGAATAATTTGCTTTTCTTCTATTGAAGGCAATTCTTTATGCTGTCAGCCTAGACACATGTAATAAAACGGGCAATGCGAATGTAATTGGGTGACATGGTTGGGTTTAATTTACCTTTAATTAACTGGAATTGTAGAAGAAGCTGGGAAATCAGTATTGAGACATTTTAGAAAATAATTTTTTAATGTTGATCTCTTTACATAAAGCTGCAAATCTTTGCAAAGAAAAGCAGAGATCATTGCTAAAATATATTTCCAGTTCGTAAGCACAGAATTTCAGAGTGGGTTTTGACTCAGTCACATGAAAGCCCAACCTCCAGACTGGCTTTGTTAGTGAAACTAGAAAGATTATGGAAAAGAATGAATTTCTGTGAATTTTGATGCTATACTGTTTAGTTTTAGTGCTGTTGTGCATGATCCATTTTAGAGAAGTGAGCTTTTTTTTGCCTTTTTTTTTTTTTTTTTTCCTTCCTAAAACGATGCTACAACTTCATGAAAACGCCTCTTTCTCAAAAGTCTAGGGTTTGCACTTCCCCAACAGGTGAGCGTGGAAAGTATATGGCTGAATGGAATCTCTTGTGGTTCCCTGTTTCTTGAGCCAGCTCTACATTATCCTTGGCATGGTTTGTGCTGTGAGATGATACCAGCCAAGAGCAGGCAGAGAACAGCAGTGCCCTGGGCCAGGCTCCCAGGGCACACTCTGGAGCCAGATGCTGTGAGGTGGGTGGTTTGGACTTGCCAAGCCAGATCCGTGCCATGCTTCATGAACGCCCACCTGGAGAGAGCTGCTGAGTCCCCAGGCTCTACGTACAGTGTCCAGCACGGCACAAAGAAACCGAGCAGAAGCAAGAAATCTGCTTCAACCATAGAAACAGAAGAATTATTGCTATGTTTACATATCTGCTGTCTGTGTTTGTAATTCTGCACTGTTTTACCATCTATGACATATATATATGGGATTTAGCATTCAGATAACACAGAGAGCAAAAACATAAGAACAGAATTTGTCACCGGCTCAAAGGAATATGCATGTTGAAGTCCAACTGGTTCCAACATGGTTTTGTGGTTAGAAAGAAGTGCAAAACAGGTAGATTTTTAATTACTTGGAGGGAAGGGGAAGAACTTGGCAACAGTCAGTTATAAAGCTGTTTAACCAAACTTGCAGGATATAGGATTTCATTTGTTCTGGGTTCATTCTTATTTCAGGTCCAATAGTCACAGCAGAATTTGAACACTTGATAAAAAAATACAGGTTGCTACAGCAGTTAATTAGCATTTCTGAATCACTGATTTTAATGTTTCTAACTCCAGTTCCAACCTTTTGTTTTTGTAACGTTATTGTCCACATATTTTAGAGTCCTTTTCTCCTTTTTTTTTTTTTTTTGGTCTAAAAAAAGTGGTGTTTTTTACAGATACTTGTCCCAGATTAATTTCTGGGTATATAGAGTCCTTTATGTACTCACTAGGGTGAGGTAAGAACCTCCATTGGATGATTCATTTTTAGGTTGATACTATTGCCCTCGGGGCATAACTCTTTCTTTCCACTGAAAGACCAGTAGGAACTACAGAAGGACTTTGTAGCACTCATTTCCAATCTTTCCAATCAATCAAGATGTCTGTATTAGGCACTTAATGATACACATGACAAATCTGGATCTAAATTCAAAAGTCTTATGTTATAAATCATATTCTCCATCTCTTTGTTCACTCTCTGAAATCCTCCGAAAGTGTGGGCACCAGAACTGGAAACAACATCCAATGGTAGCTACACTAAGGAAAAACAACACGGAAATAATTTAATTTCAGTAACCCATATTTCTTTGCTTGGTTTTGATTGCAGCCTTTCTTTTCATTTCAAGACAATTAAAGCAGTAATCCTATCAGTTATACTCGTTTTAGAGGTGTGGCTTGATTGTTTTTCCTGTGACTCACATTTTACATCAGCTCATGTAAATTAGAATCAGGCCCTGTATATGTAAAATTTTAGGTCTCGGTGAGTTCATATTTCATTTGGTCCTAGTCTTTTGCTTTAATTAACTGTATTTTGCCCATACATAATGCAACACAATATTTCAATCAATCTTCAAGCTAGTTTCATGAGTGGATATTATGTTTCTTCTGCATTATATATATTAGGTGAAATCAAATATAGTAAGATCCTATTTAGTTCGCATTCAAAATGAATGTCTACCAAACAATTTAGCAATCTACTTTAACTTGTAACAAGGATGCTGAATTAATTTTTAAATTCTTCATTATTGTCAGAATGCTGGAATGCAAACCATCAGTGGGGCAAATTTTCAAATACAGTATTGATTTTGCACACACTATAAAGTAGAGGAGGGGGGAAGAAAATGGTGAATTCAAGGGAGCAATATGATCTTAACAGAGAAAAGAAATTTCCTGCTTTTCAGTCAGGTACATTTAACAGTTTTTATTATTTCACTGTGGTCATGCATTTAAAAGAATTATGGCCACAGAAAAATAAGTAAAGCTTACTTCAGAATACTTAAAAATAAGTAAAAATTTAAATACTGTGGCAGTTTAGTATTTCATTTTCCAGTGGCTACAGTGAATGTAGGAACAAGTCTGTAATAATGAATCCACCCTTCTGTTCTCAGCTGCCCTGGTGCAAATCTAGAGATGTTTCTTTCCTGCAGAGGTTAAATCCAGAGAGCAGCAATGCCATCAAATCCCTGGCAAGTGTACAAACAAAAAGCGAGTCAAGCCTGAAAACAACGAAAAGAGATAGAAAAGGGGCCAATTAGTCATATCATTGATAAAATTAAATATGACACAAATAGAGCTAATTATGTCCTTGCTCTCAATTCAGATTTTATTAGTTTAGGAGCCCTTGGAGGTAGCCTAAATTATATGTATTATGTTTAGTTTGATGGGATTTTTTACCCTGTTTGCTTTATGGCCTCATGGGCTAGATCCCCAGCTGGCACAAATAAGAGTTGCTATTACCTTCAGTAGGACTGGGAGCATTTTACACAGTGGAGGATCAGACACCCCAGCTGGATTTGTTGGCTGACTAACCAGATCCTTGGATAGTTTTGGGGTTTTTTTTTTTTTTTTCTTCTTTTTCTTCTTCTTTTTTTAACATATGAAAGCATTTAGGGCTTAATCTCACTGCATTTCTCTGCAAGCTTTAGAAAAGCGAACATTACCATACATTTGCCATGATGGAAAAAGGAAAACTAACAACTTTCTCAGTCTCTGTAAAACATATGAAAAATGGAGAGGGAAAAAAACCCTCTTTTATTCTGCAAGCAGTGCAAATGTGCTCTGTAGTGCAGCCTTGATCTCCTGCTTTCCGGATCCTGGAACTAGTTAAAGTTCACCACAGTCCTTCTTTTAGCATGTGCCTTTCCCATATGAACAGAAACACGGACATGCAGGGGATGGTATGTATCCAGATCTTGTAATAGTATGAAGTGGTTCTCTTTTACTGTGTCTGTAGCATAGCACGTGATACAAGGAATAATAGGTCTCAGCTGGCACTTTAGTAATACTAGTTATAATTACACCCCTGAAAGATGCATTAAAAGAACATTATTATTATGGTGGAGCTAATCACTTCGTTGTTGTAATATGCTGGAATCAGTGTCACTTGCTCACATCCCCCTCACGGTTTACATAGCATGTGTGGTGCCAACTTTGTGAGCCATTTTCAGTGTTTTGTTTTCTCTTCATCATTTCAAGGGTGTCTACAGATCATGCTGTAAATACAATAATCAAACTTCCCTGTGGGTCTTGCTTCTCTGTTATGTCAGTTCTTCAGAAATATGTACAACTTACTCTTGAAATAGAAGTGTGCTATGAATCCCATTTTGGAGGGATCCTTTATCAACAACATGCTCTTCCAATTGATTTACCTGGTACAAAATGTACATCTACGTGATATTTTCAAAAGGCAATCCCTCTAACAGACTTGTTGTGACATTTGTTGTTGACAATGTATAACTTTAATGAGTCATTTACTAAATTTACAAATTATAATTTCGGAGGGAATAAATTATAATTTCAGAGGTAATTGAGAGAAATCTGAATGCATAATTCTTAAGAATAACCATATGTGGAGAGTAATCATTAATGGTGAATTGTTAAACGGAAGTCAGTGTGTCAAGCGAAGGTCATGTATCACCAACCCATTCCTATATCCATGCAAGTGATAGACGGTATAGAGGTCAGTCGTGTAAGAGACCAGCTGAGAAGCAATGACACGTTAGAGAAATTTAAAATCAGGTAAGGTGTAATATTCTCCACTGATTCATAGCCACTGAATTAATTGTGGTTTTTGAAGGCATATCTTAGGGCAAGAGAACACACTGAAGGGATACGAGGATAAGAATGATAAAATCAGATTCATTAAGATAAATACAAGGTTGTGTTAGTAGAAAGGAATAAGCAATGGTGCAGTTACTTGGTCAGACTCCTTCATGCAGGAAGTTCACAGGGAACTTTCTTCTGTTTTTTGCTGTTGGAAACAAACCTCTCAGTTTTTTTACTTCTAGACTTGGTCAAAACCTCCCTGAAATTCCATAGAACTAGTTTTTCCATGGGTTTCAGTGGGTTTTGGGCCAGGATCGTTGAACATGAGCTCTAGATCAGGTAGAATAACATCAGACACTTTCTTGCAGGATGTGTTCATAGATGAAGAGGGATATTCTAAGCTCCAGTTGCAATAATGTAAATTGCCAGCTTGTTTATAAGAGTAGAAAGGCATGGGGAAAAACCTTCACCAAATATACATTAAAAAGTGACATATATACACAGACAGAAAATTTGAGCATCCATTGTCAAATCTTTCCCTTCTTTGAATTATTTAATTTCCGATTCATTACATATTTTTGCAATGGGGCAATTACATTTTATTGGCTTTAAAGAGACATGGTTAGGTGCTGGGAATGGTAGTATGCTATTTTTAACACCTGTTGAGAGTTTTTCCTAGTTGATCACAAAGGCGGCATTTTCTGCAGATGCTGTTTTCCTGAAAAATCACTAACATAATCCTTTCATAATACCAGCAGCTGTAATAATACCATTAATAACTACTTGACTACTTAATCAACATTTGTTGGTTAGCAGTAGTTTTCCCCACATTTTTAAGATGATTTTGCACAAAGGTTGGCAGGAACTTTTTGACAGAGCATTTTTTTGTGTGAGGAAAATGCCAGCTTCTCACAGGTACTTTTGAGAGGAATGTGTCACTGCTGATGACAGTCCAACCAGAGCCCACCCCTCAAGTAAAGGGTAGGATGTGTGGTTGTGCAGAGCACAAGTGCAGAGACAGAAAAACTCAACACGAGTCATTTGAGCACCCAGGTTATCTGTTTAGGCTGTTGTTTTCTTTGCTGAAATCTCTGCTTTTCAGGTGAGAGGACTGAAGATCATTTTCTTCCCACCAGCTGAAGGTCTCTGGAGCATAGTTTGCTCTGGGTGGTGTCCATCCTGACAACCCCTCAGCTCAGACTGATTAGGGGAAAAAGCAATAGTCAACTCATAGCTTTATCTACATGTAGCATGGACCATCACTGAACCAGAAACAGAGCTTTTTGAAAGCATAGGTGCACCTTTTAACCGTGTTCTTTATTTTTATTATTTTGGTGTGATTTTTTTTTTTTTTTTTTTTTTTTTAAGCGTCTTGATGTGGAAAGGGGGAAAACAGATACAAAAAATAATTTTCTCCTTTGCTGTAACAAAAATTAATAGGAAAAAAAGACAGTGGTATAAGTAAAGAAATCTTCCACCAAAACCAGAGAGGATGGCTGTACACATGGGTTGATTAGTTTTGTATTTGGTTCTAGATGTTGCTTTGTTTTGGGAATTTAAGCCTTTTGGCCTGAAACATAGTGAAATGAAATCACTGAAAAAAGAGCCTGACAATTCTGTGACTTTCTTCTGAGAATGTTACTATCTGAGGTTTGTTTGGGTTTGTTCTTTTTTTTTTTCCCAGGTGTTTAAGCTAGATTTTGGATATTCCCACTCTTTATCTCTCTCCCTTGAGATTTTTTTATCAGCTGGTACTATTCTCTATAGTAACCATTACCAAATACAGTACTGATGTGGGGAGCATAAGTGCTAATTTCCAAAGCTTCCATCTCTACCTGTTAAAGAAAACAGTCACTTTCTGCTGAGTCTTTTTTGGTGAAAAAGTACAAAGCCTTTATAAAGAAAGATAAATACGATGTGATTTACCCTCTTTTGTGACATTGGGACATCACAGCAGGACCTGGAATTATTGCAAATGTTTAACAGGAAACAATCAGCTAAATGTAGGGTAAGTTCTATTTGGCAATTATAATGTATAATGATGAATACTTGTACTAATATGAAGATTATGAAAAACTCCAATCATTAGAAGGAATGTGATTTTATTTGTTCTGTGCATGACGAACATAATCAACATCAGTAATTCTCAAATACCACATTACTGCCGTTGATCAGTGGAAACATTTATATCCCTGTTGTGGGTTAGCCCCAGTAGGCTGCTAAGCCCCATGCAGCTGCTCATTCACTCACTCTACCCACGGGCAGAAGGGCAAAACTGAGAATACTCATGGGTTGAGATAAAGACAGGTAAAGGAAAAAAAAAAAGGGGGGGGGGGGGGGAGGGAAAGAAGCCCAAAGAAAAACAAATGATGCAAAGGCACTTTCTCCCTATCAGCCAATGGATGCTCAGCCAGTCCCCTGGAAAATTCCTCATGCCCCCTAGCTTTTATTGCTGAAGACGGCATCATATGGTATGGAGGTATATCCCTTTGGTAGTTGGGGCCAGATGTTCTCGTGTACCCCCAGACTACTCACTGGCAGTGCAGCGTGAGAAACAGAAGGTCTTGGTGGTTTATAGGTACTATTCAGCAATAGCCGGAACCATCAGTGTGCTGTCACAAGTCCAAAACTTAGCACCATAGGAGCTACTATGAAGAAAATTAACTCTATTCCAGCCAAAATCAGTACAATCATGTAACTGTTGCTATTAGATTAGAGGGATTTTTTTTTTCAGAGGGAAGTGTCTAAGAAGTTGGTTTTCGGGCAGATATGTGTGTAACTTCTTGTGTTCCTGAAAATTCAGTGAAAACGGTTGTAGCAAATTGTTATGCTAGTTCTTTCACTTCACTTCAAATACTTCTAATTATACAGGGATTGTTTGGTAAGACAAATTGCTTTCATTCCAAAACTTCTATGGCAAAATCAAAAAGAACTTTTTTTCAAGTTACATTTCATTAAAACTGAATGAATGTTAGACTACATTCATACACCTGTTAACATATCTAGTTTGTAACAATAAGGGATGTGGAGTTTTTTGTGAAAGTCTGGTAAAACTTCCAGGATTCTGAGGGATTTATAGTTTTAAGTGTCATTGAGACAATTTTTTTTGTTCTAATGGTTCCAATGCAAACCAGACATGAGTTGGCTATATTTAACTTTCTGTCACTGGATACAAAATAACCTAAAATTTCAATTGAGACTAAAGATTATGAGTACATATAAACCAAAGCTAAGGTGAGGCGGGGGGGGGGGGGGGGGGTGATGTTTTATATCAAATTTTTGAAATCTAAGCCTGAAATTGCTGAAAAACATTGATATGTGCTTGACTTTTCGTAGTTCTTAATTTCCTTGATCTTACATTCTCTCACTGAAAGTTTCTTGCATTTTAGTAGCATAAACAGTCATTCCACAGTTATCAAAGCCCAATTAAAACCTCAGTCATGAAGAAGTTCCTTAAAGTGCTCCTTTAGGGGTGCCAGTTTATCTTTTCAAGGCTTGTGTCTCTTTCTGCTATTTCTAAGACGAAGATAGCTAAGTCACAGTAAATGCTAATTTCTGTAATGAGATTCTTCAAGCACTGGCATTCCCTCTGGAGTGAAGAACTGACAGTGTTGCAAATGCACCAGCTCATTTAGAAGGACCTGAACTAGTATTAACCTATCACGTCCTCCAGGTAAAGCCATGTAACAGAAAAAGCAAGAGAAAAGTCACCTCAACAGAGAAGTTGTTCTCCATGAAAACAGGGCTGCTTTGTGCTTGTCATTTCAACAGTTTTGGTAAAAAGTGACCTAGGAAAACACAACTGGGAATTAAATTTGTAATTTTTCTTTCTCACTGCATTTCACACACTCCATGGTTTCCTGCACTCTGTCTCATGCACCTTTTTAATCTCTTTCTCTCCCACTTTTCTGGGCTCTACATTCCTGTTCTTCTACTGCTGTTCTGACTCATTTTGCATCTGTTCACACAGAGACCTTCTTAGTCTCCTCCTGTTTCTCTTTGACTTTACTGGACAATACTTTCCTGTTTTCCTGTTGTTGTGCCCTGTAGTTTGTATGAGATCTTGCTAACATGGTTCTTGCTTTCTTATGTCATTCATCAGTTCTTCCCTGCTTCTGAGGTAACATGTTTGTCTTTGCAATCTCTACTGATTAAAGTCTTCATATTAGTATACCATAAAATGCCTTGTGATGAAGTTTTTTGCAGCAGATGCTGAATAAGGTGGTTAAAGTCTTTCTTTAGGATCAAGGATGTTGGTCATGCTGAAAGAGAGTATTACTGGAGGAGGTGGAAAGTGCAGAAGATACAAGTGAAAGAACTGGCTTCCTTCCTGAGCCAGACATTCATGTGTCTGGACTAGTTTCTCCTTTAAACTCCTTGTCTTTCTTGTTCCTTTAGAAAATACTCAATGTTTGTACGATATTTACCATGGTAGCAATAATAGTAAGGATCATACGATGAAGGACGAAGTGACTTCTTTTAGATACACTAAGAAGGGAGTTTCACAGAAGATTATCACTACAGGACTGTGGCATATTACTTCAGCCTCAGGTGCTGATTTTGCCTCACTAAATTCCTAAGAATATACTTATTCTTCCTTCCCTGTCTTAAATTCTTGCATGTTGGAAGTATGCACTGACAAGCAGTTGTTACATTTCACCTCAGGGACAGCCGTACTTCAGTGCTTGATGAAGTGATCCCTTTGTCTAGTCTGTACTTAAAATCTCTTGGGGTAAAAGGCAACACATGAAGATTTGTAGAATTACACTCATTTTATTCCAATGTAATTGTAAAAACTGAAAGAAATGAAAATACAACCAATAAGTTACAGATAATAAAATTCTGTGAGCAACAGAAATTAGAAAAAAATTCTCAATTGTTGAATTCCAGAATAATATCCATTCACCCCTTGATTTTTAAACAAACTTTTCATTGGGTGACTCATTCATCAAATGTTGAGGTCAGCAAACAATGTTAACATACAGTAAAAATTCCTAATGACCACCAGTTGCATGTAAAGTATCAACGTTTTGCTTATTGTATACGACACAGAAGGAGGAAGTAACACAACCTGCATTTTATTACTTGAATCAGATGCAAAGGGTTTTCAAAACTTCAAATTCAACTGAAAGCAGCTGTTGGGAAAATATCATTACATTATACCTTAAGCTACAAAAGCCAATTTAATGGTGACATTTTATTTTATTCAGATGGTCCCTTCTTTTATTCTGTCTAACCCAGTAAAGCCTGTGGAAATTGTATCTGGATGAAATCACCAGAAGGTGAAGGGCCCATGACTAAAAACATTCTTTAAAGATTATTCAGGTTACAGTCAAATGGAATAGCAGCACTAACGAGAGCAAAGGTCTCCATAGTTACAGGAAGTAATATTACATCGTTTAGCAGTACCTATAAGAAAACAGCCTTGTTACTAGATTTGGTTAAATGTCGATTAAAGTGCTGCACAAAACCATTAGATACTAAAGTAAACACAGGTATTTAAAAAGGGGGTATGTCATTAGCCCAGATCAGTATACAGTGGTGTTTGCAGGTGGAATTAGCTCACACCCCATTCATTTCAAGTTATAGTTGTTGCCCTGGTTTAATTAACTATTCCCATGATTTGAGTGAAATATTTTTGATGTGTATCTCAGATGTTAACACATTCACCCTACATAGTGGCTGAGCAGAACCATTGTACTTTTACCTTTAACTTCAACAGATGTGATAAAAACATGCGAGCAATCGTTCAAGTCAGAGCAGAGGTGAGCCTGTGCTTGTGTCCAGCCCATGACTGTGGTCAGCAGAGGACACTTAGAGAAGTGTGAGAATAAAATGCCTCTGCCCTTTTGTACCTCCCCTGGCTTCTGGACTGCAGGTACATCTCATCCTTCTGGCTCGCAGCCCTCAAAAATAACTCTGGTTATTACCTTCTTTAACTTGATTCGACTTTTCATTTACACAACACTCTGTGACAGTGAGCTTCAAGATCTAAATTTTCATTATATAAAATAAAGAACTACTCCCTTTTGTTTTCAACCTGCTGCCAGATACCTTCACTTGGTGCCCTGCTGAACTTGTTATGAGAAATGCTGAATAATTGCTGCCTAATCAGCTATTAAGATCAGAAGAGATTAAAGTATAAAACTAAATTATTCTTCCTTTCATGCCAAGGAAGCAAATCCTGATTAATTTCAAGAACTAAGCCCAAAGGAATAGAAATGTACATAGAAACTAGGTATACAGTTCCTTTAAGGAAAAAAAAAAAAAAAAAAAAAAGTAACAAAACCCAGGGAGGCTGCTGGATAGACAAATTTGTATATCTGCATCTTCACTAGTATACTAGGTCCAGTAATGCTGCCAGTCTGAACAGTCACATTTAGGAATGAGATGATTGTCTAAAATGTATATTCTGTTTATTTGGACATTTGCCAAAACTCTTAAGAATATAATTGTCGACTTCCTTATTTCTTAGAAAAATGAAGATGGGTGACTCCAAAGCTTGTCAGGAAATCATCATAGTTGCACCTAACCATGATCAAAACAAAATATATGTGTGCATACACATACATATATCTATCCTTATATATATATTTATAAAAATATAACTTAAGTGTTTCATTATATGTTTCACTTTACTAACATTTTCTGTTAAATAAAACATAAACATAAAATCATGTTTAATTCATAAAGCAAACAAAATTATTTTATTTTCCTCCAAATTCAATCACCTGAAAGTTATTATTAAATCTTCGGATACCAGTCCCTTTCAGGTTCTTTCAAATTCCCCCCAAACAACAAAGAAAATCTCATTAAGCTGTTATTCTTTGTAATGTTCATAGAGTTTCCATGTACCTTGAAGCTATTAATTCACTTAATGAATAATCTCAGATGAATCTAACCAATGGAGAGTTTAAATAACCAGCTATTAGAGATTTAGGAAGTAAGTCTCTGTATTTTCAGAGGCATCCTGACAAAGTTATACAGTGAGTAACCATTGTCATGGGTAAAAAAGATTTGTTTTGTTTTGTATTTTTGTTTCCAAACAAAAGCATAGCAGAAGCTTAAATATGCAGACACAAAGAATTTCAAGAAAGTTCAGGCTAGTCATTGCTGTCAGATAAATTTCTTGCAAAGAGGACAGCCTTGAATACTCTGAATAACTATAATGCTGAGGTAGGAGAATTCTTCAAAAATCCCCACTGATCCAACTTTTGTCTTTGCAGTTAAAAGTTCATTGGAGTGGAGTTTGAACTGATGGAGAGATTAGAAGTATGGAAGCATTGCTGAAATTCTGCAACTGTTATGAAGCATAAACATTAGGAAATTAATTGATTTTTCCCAAATGAATTGTATATGGTGTGCAATATTTGAGTTGGCAAGACTTAAATAGGTTGGTCATTTTGAAGTAGATCATAACCTAATTTCTTCAAATGATTTTTTTTCCCTTTTCTCATAAGGCATTTACATTATTTACATAGCCAGTGTAGTTTTCCCTATTGTTGTAGACTATTCCTTACTTGTTCACAAAATACAAAATCGTATTTCTTCATGAATAAATGGCTGATTCATGCATCTGTTCCAACAGCTGTTTTAATGCAAACAGGATGAAGTGAAATAAAAATGAAATTGGGAATTTGTGTAATTTTATACTTCAAAGTGCATGCTTATGTTGAAAAAATTATGGCAATATTTCACTGTATTAAACTAATTTGTTTATACAAATACTGATCTGCATACTTACTGCAAAGGATGCATACATTTGTAAAATTTAAAAAGTAGATTGACATGTGAGGAAAGCATGTCTTACCAAAAACTCTTTTTAGTTCCATTTTTAAGAACTGATAAAGCAATTCTAATGCAAGAATCTTTCTCACTGGAGGAAACATGCATTTACCAACTTTAGGTCCCAATGTAACAAGACATTGAAGCATGGTGGTTGGGAAGGGAGAAAAATTTTAACAAAATCTACTAAAACAGAATTTTCAGACTGTTCTGCTAGATTGTGTGGGGTAGTCTGACTCAGCATTTCTACATGCAGTAAGGATTTTTTGCCATTTTCATTCTTTTTTCCAGGCTGTCAGGCACATTACACAGTATGTATAATTTGCATTCCACATAATTTACATTTGATGACTTTCATGGTGAGCTGTAAAGCCCACCTCTCTTTGAAGTATTTACAACTATTGGGGAGTCCAAAGGGTTGTGAATTGTTAGAAGGGCAAACAATTAATTTTTAATTTGTCTAATATGCTGGTTGTTGATTGTAATGAACAGTTATTGCACATGAAGCATATCAAGCAGCTTTTACGTTCATATCTGCTAGCAAGGGTGTCTAGCTGCTTTTCTAGGAAGGTTTTCTTGTAACAGCTACCTAGAAGCATATTTTAAAACATTATTTCTAATTAACTTCAGTATGGAAAGAATTCTGCCTGCAGTGACCATGTTTTAGTGGAAGTCACTCACAAAGTATAATGAATAAGTTGCACAGTGTGTCTGTTTGGAAAAGTTATGGCAAATCATGTGTTACATACATGTTTATAATTTTGTGTTGACTTTTCAATCATTTAATCCAAGAAAAAACTACATTGCTTAGCTGGACCACATAAACTGTGTAAGTCAGAAATCCTGTTACCAACAAGAAACAGAAGCAAAACTTTTATGCTATGGAAGATATTCCAGACTGTAGGCAGAAGTCTGTACTTCTTCAGAATATGTACAAGGCATGTTTAGTCTGCACAATACACTGTAGCAGAGGTATAAACAGTTGTATCTGATATACACCCCAAGTCATCTATAGCTGTAGATCTTGAAAAAATGTTTCTAAGAACCTCAGACAAGCAGGCTAATACATGCCAAGGGTTTGGATAATGTTGCAGTGCAATTCTTCCCTGCACCACGTGAAAAAGATGTAGTGGATGGTGGAAGCTGAATGTAACACATAATTTTTGCCACCTCCTATTCTTCTCCTGCAGTCCCACTGGGGTGTCCAGAAGGAGCTCAGAATTCTTTGAAGGCCTTCCTGCAAATTGCTGTCTCTTAAGAAACGGCGATAGCTAGCAGAACTGTGCTACTCTGGAACAAGAACAAGCTAAAAGAGGTTGTAATTCCTCTTCTGCTCCAGCTTCTGCTGTTAAAGGGCATATGTGTTACACATCTGATGTACAAAGGATATGGAGCTTGTTTTCTTCTATGTAAGGAAATCCTTTCCCTGAGATTTAATGGAACAAATACAGCTCTGAATGCTTCCTATTCCCATGCCGGTGTGGCTTATCATCTGACCTATATTTGTTAATTCCTCTGGAAATCACAGATCAGGGAAGCATCCAGATTTTTAGAGGTTGTCGGGGGTTTTAGATCAGTAGGGTGGGAGTGCTTCCCTTGAACACTTTTAATTGTTTTTGGCATAAAAATTATTTGACTGGCATCAGAATCAGATGTAGAAACTTAAAGAAATGAAGCCTACAGACAGCTGGCAAAAGCACCATTTCTCCTTGCACATTTATCTTATTCAGCTTGGGGGGGGGCTGGGGTCAATTAGAAGAACAAAAATTCTGTTAAACAGAGGCCTGTAAAGTAGATCTGCATTCTTCCTGGTTTTAAAACTCATTGGTTCTACTCTCTGGGTAAGTATAAAAGAACTATTCACCTCTTTCTTGGTATATTCATTTCATCTCACCACTGACATTCAAGCAACTCAAACACAGCAACAAGTCAACCTTTGGTGATGAAACACTAATGAATCTTTAGAAGGACTGTTGATGTAATACTATGCTGATTGGACAGTGAGCTATTTATTTTTGTTTTCTACTTATAAGCATGCTGATTGATAGAGTGCTGCTTTAGATTCCTTAAGAATCTAAGATTTTTTCCTTGCTGAATTTTGATTTTGAAGTTTACTGTTCATTTTAATTAGCAAAATGTTTCCCAGTGACAGTCAGGGTCTTTTGATAATATCATCTTTTCTTCAGTAGTAAATTGGATGTATAAAGTTGTTGCATACTGTCAGTTTCTGCTATGCTCCTCCATAGTACTTTATGGAAGTTTTACTGATGCTTGCCTGATATCTTATTGAATGAATTTTGATATACTTTGTTTAAGGAAAGGATCAAAGTGTGTCTCCAGTTTGGATAATTAAGATTCTGAAAGTAGATGTCATAAATCCTTAAAGGGTAAAGAGATGCTATAATAGTTGTTTACATAATTAGCAAGTCTGCCATTTTCAGCATGCAGTTACTCTAACATCAGTGAGAACTGCACCTAGACCGCTTCCAACAATGCGTGACTAGTTATGAAATAACATGTATGGAAATGAAATGTAAAATAAAACTAGGTTATTTGTTCAACAAATACTTACCCAAACAGGCTTAAGATGTTCAAAGATTTTGTGTGTGAAAGATGTAATTTGGAAAGTTTTATGTAGAAAAAAGCTAAACCAAAACCAAGGAAAAAAATTCTGAATTTCATACTAATTTCCAATCATGTTTTCAAGATTATCAGAATCAATACACAGACAAGGTAAAATGATTGGGGACACAACTGAAAGTCTTTTGTAGTTCAAAAAACTGCAGCCTCTTTATGAATTGAGAAGTCACTTGAGAGGACACACAACTGGATACCATAAAACACTATACTGCGTCCTTTCACATTGATAAATCTGTTCCTGTCTTTGTCCTGCAAGCAGCCTCTTCTCATGTGTGATCATCTTCCCAAGCATTAGTCAGAAAATGTTTATCTTTTTTTAGCAATGTTTGCCCTTCCTTTGGTTTTAAGTTTCTATTATTTTGTCTTTAAAAAAAAAAAAAAAGAGAAAAAATTGAACATTTTAATTGGATTCAAAAGACTGGATGTGTAGATTGATATAATGTGGTACATTTCACTCCATGGAAAATATGATTTCCAGGGAGAAAAGTTCTTCAGACTTTTTTTTGTTTTTCTCAAATCAAAACAAGACATCTTAAATTACAGATGAAATAAGGTGGCTCTGAAAATTACATGAATATCTTTAGAAGCCTGTGTTTAAAATTAATGCTAAAGTGTGAAGCTGTAGGTTTGGGGATTTTTACCAAAGCTCATTGAAACATTAGACGACTTCCAACATTGTGATTTCTTATTGTTACATATGGTATATAAAACCCAGAATCTTTTAATGGCATACTCTAAAAGCTGAGAAAACTGTCTGATTATTCTCTAAACTTTGATATAGGCCCAATCTAAAACCAGCCTAAAAAATAGTATTTATTAATGCCTAAGAGGTAAGTTTTTACTCAGCAATAGTAATGGCAGGAAAACCAACAACTTCTTTGTATAAAGGTAGTGTTTAATAAAAATTTGAATAATATACAGGGCTTATATATAGCCTCTGCAGCAACAGAGGATTGCTTTTGTTAATGCCTGAGGTTTTGCCCACTGCCACGTGCCTGTTTTCCTAATAAATCCATTGGTATCTATTTTCAAATAATTGCTTCTCTTCTTTATAGTATAACATATTTTAAGCATAATTCATTTAATTTATAGTGTATCTCAGATTACATCATCCCACAGCACATATTTAAATATCCAAGAATTTATATTGCCATATATATCCACTGGGACAAATTCTCCTCTAGTATATATACCAAGAGAAATCTTGTATGAGGAAGTCTACTTGGAAGTCAATTAAGTGGCAATCATTTGCAGCACTTAATTTTATCATTAAACTCTAAGCAGGGACCATAATTTTCCAAATGTGTGTAGGTACACTATGATCAGGAGGTCTCAGTTGGTAAGGGATTCATTCTAGGGGTTATTGAAATATGAATACATGACATTCATAGAATAGAAGGATTTTTCTCAATGAGTTTTATCCACAGATAGAAATGAACTTTATTATAAGTACGAAATCACAGTAAAACCAAATGCAGGAGTATTTCCCCCTCTCCCCCATACAAAACTATTACATTTACATAACAGTAGTTGAAAAATAATTTGTGTGTGGATAAACTATTTCATTCTTATGTTCAAACTAGTCACCTGTTGATGTCCAGTTCCCTCCCGCATGCTATTTAAAACAAAAGAAACAAAGAAAAAAAAAAACCCAAAACAAACCCAACCTTCATATTGTCTGAATATTCTTTAGCGCTAATAACCCATTATATAGTTCCAGCTTGATGGCTGTTGTTAGCTTAACATGATAAAAGGTCTATACATGTTCCTCTACTAACGTCAACAGGAGAAGGGAAACATGTGACAGTTGCTAAAGATTTACTTCCGAAATCATGCTTCTTATTTGCTTGCACAAATGGTCAAAGAGAGTGATGAGTGACCTTTTGCTCTGAGTTCAAGCAAGTTACAAAAGGCAAAGAAAAATGGCACTGCTGGTCACTGACAGATGAACTCCCCATTTGTCAATACAGCTTCATTGAAAAAGCAGATAATAGCCTTGCTAACATCACTGAGAAACTACTACATCAGTTTTGGCCCACAGCACCTATGCTTTGTTTATAACTACTGCAGAAATGAGTGATACAAGCTTTGCCCATTCTCAAGAGCTAATTTCATTAACAGTCAATGGATTATAATAAACTACTGCTGAATTGTAGAATACAGTATTGACAAGGAAGGATGAAACAGTGGAAGAATGATAATGATGATAATGAAAAAATACAGTGAGGGCTAATACTTTGTATCTGAATTGTAGAACCGAGTTAAGTCTCACAATATCAAATCCCTCTGAAGCTTAGAAAAGGCAAACTAAGACTTAGAAATATGGCAGATTCAACAGTAGCTTTCTTTAGATCCAGTTTCTCACTCTAACCTAAAATACAGATTGTCAGATTAATTAGAAAATTTATTTCAAATTGATGTATTCTGAATTTCATTCAGCTGGTTGACAAAGCCACTTGCATCTCTAACTATTATGACAGAACAAGGTGGGAGGAAAGAATGTTTGCTCCTACTATTGGTTTCCACCACTCTCCTTTCCAAAACTTCTAGTTCTTTCATCCATTCTTGGTGGGTTCAGTCCATACCTCCTCATTCCTTTCCACTTTTATCAGTCCTACCCACTATTAAACTAGAAAAGCTGAGAGGACATACCTCAAGGGTGGAACTGATTCAGCAGCAGTTGCCTCTAAGCCTGCTTATTATCCATTAATGCTCACCCATCCAAGGCAGTTGTCCACCCTTGGCTAGTGAAGTTTTTGTAGTATTCTGAAACCCTCAAACTTTCTTCCCTGCTTCACCACTCACGACATCAGTCCTACAGTTCTTTCGTCTGCAGTGATATATGTCATGGCAAGGACAGGCAGACAAAGAAGGGTTGAGCTCCAAAATTTTAGGCTATTTGGTCAGATAGTGACTTTATTTCCAGTCTAGAATGGCAACAGATCCATCCCATTAGCATGGTCCTTGCTTCTGTGGAAAGAATTTTGGTCTCTTTCCACTTCCCAGGGGACATACAGCTGTGCTCTAGATCAGTACCATAAGTAGAAGGCTTGTCCCACACTTTTGCATGAGACTTCTCCAGTCCACCTCTGCCTGACTCTTCTCTGCCTGTATTATACTCTTTGAGCAGCATGGGAAGCTGGACAGATATTCTTGGTTCCTGAGGCTGCTGAGGCAGCTGGGAAGCCCCACTTCTTCCCAGCTTACACCTCACGCTGCAGCCTCTCTTCCATTTGTTGATGTGACATTTAACCATGTCTTTTCATGATGTAGTACACTGACATATCCTGCTGCCTGCCATTGCCACTTCTAACAAAAGGAGTCTTATTCCTTGGGTTAGAAAAAAATGATGCATCCATAACTAGAACTCTGGTAGTGTTGCTGTTTTCAATATCTTTTCTACTGGATATACATATAATATATGGATTGGCAGAACTCATTGAGAGGGCTTTAAACTAGGTTTGAAGGGGGAAAGGGATATAAACGAGCCCACTAGTGAGGAGCCCAGGGGCGGCATGGCAATGTTGGGGACGAAATTCATAGCCCATCTCGAGTGCATGTACACCAATGCACATAGCATGGGCAACAAACAGGAGGAGCTGGAAGCCATTGTGCAGCAGGATAGCTATGACATAGTCGCCATCACAGAAACATGGTGGGACAACTCTCATGACTGGAGTGCTGCACTGGAGGGCTATCAGCTCTTCAGAAGGGATAGGCAGGGAAGGAGAGGTGGTGACGTGGCTCTGTATGTTAGGGAGTGTTTTGACTGTATAGAGCTCGACAGTGGTGATGACAAGGTTGAGTGCTTATGGGTAAGGATGAGGGGGAAGGCCAGCAAGGCGGATGTCCTGTTGGGAGTCTGCTATAGACCACCCAACCAGGACGTAGAAAGAGATGAAGCATTCTATAAGGGGCTGGCAGAAGTCTCGCAATCGCTAGCCCTTGTTCTCGTGGGGGACTTCAACTTGCCGGACATCTGCTGGAAATACAACACAGCAGAGAGACAACAGTCTCGGAAGTTCCTAGAGTGTGTGGAGGATAACTTCCTGACACATCTGGTAAGCAAGCCTACCAGGGGAGGTGCCTCACTTGACCTGCTGTTTACTGACAGAGAAGGGCTTGTGGGAGATGTCGTGGTCGGAGACCGTCTTGGGCTTAGCAACCATGATAAGATAGAGTTCTCGATTCTTGGTGATGTAAAGAGGAGGGGCAGCAAAACTGTTACCATGGACTTCCGGAGGGCAGACTTTGGCCTCTTCAGGGCGCTGGTTGGGAAAGTCCCTTGGGAGGCAGTTCTGAAAGGCAAAGGGGTCCAGGAAGGCTGGGCCTTCTTCAAGAAGGAAGTCTTAAGGGCACAGGAGCGGGCTGTCCCCAAGTGCCATAAGACCAACTGGCGGGGAAAACTGGCTGAATAGGGAGCTTTTGCGGGGACTCAGGGGAAAAAAGGAGAGTCTACCACCTTTGGAAGAAGGGGCAGGCAACTCAGGAAGAGTACAGGGATCTTGTTAGGTCATGCAGGGAAGAAATTAGAAAAGAAAAAGCCCAGCAAGAACTCAATCTGGCCACTGTTATAAAAGATAATAAAAAATGTTTTTATAAGTACATCAACAATAAAAGGAGAGCCAAGGAGAATCTCCATCCTTTGCTGGATGGGGGGGGGGGGGGGGGACATTGTCACCAAGGATGAGGAAGAGGCTGAGGTACTTAATGCCTTCTTTGCCTCTGTCTTTAATAGACAGACCAGTCATCTCCAGGGTACTCAGCCCCCTGAGCTGCAAGACAGGGACAGGGAGTAGAATGGAGCCCTCATAATCCAGGAGGAAGCAGTTAATGACCTACTATGCCACCTGGACATTCACATGTCTATGGGGCCGGATGGGATCCACCCAAGAGTATTGAGGGAGCTGGCAGGGGAGCTCACCAAGCCACTCTCCATCATCTATCAGCAGTCCTGGTTAACAGGGGAGGTCCCTGATGACTGGAGGCTTGCCAATGTGACGCCCATCTACAAGAAGAGCTGGAAGAAATGGGGGAACTACAGGCCTGTCAGCCTGACCTCAGTGCCAGGAAAGATTATGGAGAGGTTCATTTTGAGTGAACTCAACAGGCAAGTGCAGATCAATCAGGGGATCGGGCCCAGCCAGCATGGGTTCATGAAAGGCAGGCCCTGCTTGACCAACCTGATCTCCTTTTACGACCTGATGACCCACCTAGTGGATGAAGGAAAGGCTGTGGATGTCATTTACCTGGACTTTAGCAAAGCCTTTGACACAGTCTCCCATAGCATTCTTCTTGGGAAGCTGGCAGCTCATGGCTTGGATGGGTGTAGTCTTCGCTAGGTAAAAAAGTGGTTGGGTGGCCGAGCCCAGAGAGTAGTGATGAATGGAGTTAACTCCAGTTGGCAGCCGGTCACGAGCGGTGTTCCCCAGGGCTCAGTTTTTGGGGGCCAGTCTTGTTTAATATCTTTATCAATGATCTGGATGAGGGGATTGAGTGCACCCTCAGTAAGTTGGCAGATGACACCAAACTGGATGGGAGTGTCAACCTGCTCAAGGGTAGGAAGGCTCTGCAGAGGGATCTGGACAGGCTAGATTGATGTGCTGAGGTCAATTGTATGAGGTTTAACAAGGCTAAGTGCCAGGTCCTACACTTGGGTCACAACAACCCCATGCAGCGCTACAGGCTTGGGGAAGAGTGGCTGGAAAGCTGCCTGGCCGAAAAGGACCTGGGGGCGTTGGTCAACAGCCAGCTGAACATGAGCCAGCAGTGTGCCCAGGTGGCCAAGAAGGCCAACAACATCCTGGCTTGTATCAGGAATAGTGTGGCCAGCAGGAGCAGGGAGGTGATTGTGCCCCTGTACTGGGCACTGGTGAGGCCGCACCTGGAATACTGTGTCCAGTTTTGGGCCCCTCACTACAAGAAAGACATTGAGGTGCTGGAGCGTGTCCAGAGAAGGGCAACGAAGCTGGTGAAGGGTCTGGAGCACAGGCCTTCTGAGGAGCGGCTGAGGGAACTGGGGTTGCTTAGCCTGGAGAAGGGGAGGCTGAGGGGAGACCTTATCGCTCTCTACAGCTACCTGAAAGGAGGTAGTAGTGAGGTGGGTGTTGGTCTCTTCTCCCAAGTAGATAATGATAGGACAAGAGGAACTGGGCTCAAGCTGCACCAGGGGAGGTTTAGGCTGGAAATTAGGAAAAATTTCTTCATGGAAAGGGTAGTCAAGCATTGGAACAGGCTGCCCAGAGAGGTGGTGGAGTCACCATCCCTGGAAGTGTTCAAAAAACGGGTAGACGTGGCACTTTGGGACATGGTTTAGTCTTGTCTACCCTTGATTGGTTTAGTGTGGACTTGGTAATGTTAGGTTAATGGTTAGACTGGATGATCTTAAAGGTCTTTTCCAACCTAAACGATTCTATGATTCTATGATTCTATGATCTATCACTTAGAATGATACATTTGTGACAGTGTTTGCAGTGTACTGCTCCAGTGCCATGTGTTTTAAAATCACCTTTACTTTCCATGCTTTACAAAAGCTTTAGAAAATCCCACACCAAGTGGGAAGAAGAAGGATGTATAAAGTCTTTATCTTTTCATGGGATTTAAACAAGTAAGATTAGTGTGGGTTGCTAAAACAAAGATACAACCTAGGTGGACAACTTGTTATTTTGCAAAGAGTCCTTGTTCTTAGATCAGTGTTAGCTTGCAGTCTTTTAACTTGACTTTAATACGTGCCACTCAAGAATTTTATATTTTTTTTATGATTCTTGTGGGTTTTCAGAAACATCATGGGATCAAGCTGGGAGGGAAGAAATATTTGTAAGAATTTGAACTGTGTCCATGGGGGCTGTTATGTTACAGGAAATTAAGGACTGTGGAGAGAATAAGTCCTGGCCGTCCACCACAGGTTAATTCCCAGGCCTCTACCATGGGCTGTGGGGTGCTAGAGCTCAATGCTGAAAGGGGCAATCCAAGGAATGAGCAACAGAGTGAAAAAAGTAGGAGACGTCATACACAAAAAAGGTAGGACGTTTCAGTTTCCTTCAGTCCAGACCCTAGAGGTACAACTGACAGGGTAAACCAGCAAGACAGTTTGCTGTACGATCCCAAAGTCACCATATCCAAGTATCAATGTCTGACTTAGAGTGGGATTCAGTAGCACTCATGTACATGCCTGTTGCCATAAAGGTGCACAAGATTGTCTTTTCTTGTCCTCAGTCTGCTGCTCCAGTGGGGGCAAGATACTGTCCCTTCCGTACCAACCTGTCCATTACCCCAGGAGTCTAAAATGGCATTGAACAGTATTGAAGCAACCAAAGCTTCGTGTAGAGGTTGTAGTGCTATTACAGAGGGAGACGGGTGACAGTATCCAAATGAAATCTGCATTTTGGCTCTCCCATTAATCCCTAGCTCCTCTTCCCCCGCCGCATTACTGAGGACTTGCAAATTCCTAGCATTTCAGGTCTCTTCAGCTCCCTGACCTTGTGCATGTGGAAAGGCAAAGAGAAGTTTTGGTGCTAGGCAATACCAAGGTGTATGTGATTATCTTATCTTTGATAGTCCCACAATACGGGGCATGCCCTTGTCACTCGATGCAGTGGGTAGGGGAGAAAGGTTGTCAGGCAGCACTGGGTTGTCACTGCTCCTCAACTCGCTGCAGGCCTTGCAGTTGCAAAGCAAGTGTTGGTGACCAAGTAAAATATGTCATGAATTTACTACAGAAAACAATTGGAAACAACAGGGCACAAGAAGGTACAATGTTTAACAGTTTTATCACAGAACAATCACATATATTACTATACACCTTTCTTCTGCCCCAAAAGAGGTATCTTTGTATAGACCTCAAATATATTTATCATTAGTGGTTTAATAATAATATTAATAAACAAAATGTTAGTAGTATTTATGTGCAAATTTACTTTTGCTTTTTACTCCAGTGATTTGTAAAGCTATGAAATCTTTACTCAATACACATACATATAGCCCATTATTTTATCAGTGAGTAGATAGTAGCTCCTTTTTATTTTCTTATTGTTTGTGGAATTTTGACATAGTTTTAATTTTTAATTATTTTTAAATGGCAAAGAAAAAGGATAACAGAGTGTCTACAAAACAGCCATTTTTTATATATGGTAAAATTCAAAACAATGTAAAATTGACAGATTCTGTTAAAGATGTCTCTTTTTAAAATGCATTTAATTCTTTTCACACTACTCTAGGGTCAGCCCAAGAAAGATATGTCTTCATTTGATAGCCTTAATCTAAATCTTCTTTGTGATTAACTTCTGATAGCCTTTTTCACCTCTCTCTAGAACCTCATATCAGACCTCTCCGCTTTTCTAAACATACCCTGATCCATGTCTCTATTTTTGTATATGAAACAACCCAGAAATTAACTTTCAAGTTTTGTGCATTCAGTTCAAAGATGTAAAACTGGCAGGTTTCTTACTTTTCTGATGCTACATACACACAAGTAGAAGGGAAGCTGCAGGAAAGCTAAGGAGAGAACAACATAGAAAATAAGTGATTTGCATTTAAAAGCAAAAAATAGAAAACCATTTCAAATACATTAATCTAAATAATTTTGAGAAACGTGCTAATTTTTTTACCTTTTTGAAGTTCTCTGTAGAAACCTTCCCTTCCCCCTCTGACTCTGAAAGTGAAGTCTGATGAGAAGGGAACTTAATCTTTCTTTGAGTCCAGTTGGAGTTGCATGCAATAATGTCTGATTGAAATCTGGCTGTAATGTTACCAAACCAGCTGTAAACTTGCCCTCCCCATAATATTGGGAGTCTTTTTGTCCTTTCTCCATGACAGAAAGTTAGGGTTGGTTTGGTTTTTTTTTTCACAGTATACCTTTTCAGCTGGCCTTCATGAGCATGCCCCTGAATTCTCCCGTAACTGATTTACCTGACCACAGCCCTCTGTGGTGGTTTCTGGGGTGATGCTGTGGACATGCTCACATTGAACCACTGGTCTGGGTGTATCTAAGATACCAGACAAGTTGGTATGTCCATGTGAAGCATCACAGTGTTTACGTGGAAAGAAAATCTCAGTTCTGAAAGCAAAATTGTGTCAGCCCTGTGTCATGCTGAGTCAAGTCCCAGCCTGATGTTATTACCATGTTTCAGAGCTGCCACACGCTCAAGTAGGTCATTCAGATCTACATTCTACTACACTGTTTACATATAGATGTAGCCTCATGATCTAAGAAGTCTGGGGCAAAGCAGGTGACTCAGCTAGCTGTCCTGACTCACGGTCTTGTGCTCTGATTAGTGGGTCATTCTTCATCTCTTCCATAGAACTGGCCATTTCTAGCTTTCCTCCAAGGATCTCAACCAAAACTCACTGAAGTTAAAATAAATAATCCCACTGGCATCTGTGGGCTGTGGGTCAGTTCCAAAATGAATAAATTTGGCTTTCAGTATTTGTGTTGTATTACTCCTTATTAAAAACACATCCTTATCTTTTTTTCCTTCTCTCTTCCATGCATCTATTTGTTGTGTTCTCCCTCTGTTGACACAATACTGGCTGAGGCTGATTAGTACTGTGCTTTCTCCAAATAGGTCACTACAAGAGCAGCAATGCAGGGCTTTGGACATCTTTGAGATGACATTGGCAGCCCACTGGCCCTAGTCACATACAGGAAGATAGAGCAGTACTTGCTTCCTCAAAATGTTGTTTGTACCAAAAAGTGTACAGAGTAAGAAATCTGTGTTCTCAAGCATGCAGAAATAACAGTGTTGAGTGCTTTAAGGAGGACGATTCACTCTCTTGTTGTTTGGACTTTGGCAAAAAAAAAAAAAACCAAACCAGTTACAATCTTGCCTTAAGTTTGAGAATTCTCATATTTACTGAGAGCTTACTTCCAGCCGTATATAAGATTCATAGAGTTCATATTTCACGCTGCATTTGTTACATACATACCATACCATAAATCACCTGGAACAGAAACAATATCACGTGGTGGACTGAAGATCTTCAAAATGAACTGTTCATAAATGAACTGCAGACCATGGCTTATTTCCTGGGAAAAAAATATTGTGAATATTTTTGAATTAGGGAAGGCATGAAAATTTCATGATCACTTCATGAATAGACAGAAGGGGAAGGATACTAGAGAAGCCAGCTTTTGCAAATTTTTGCTATGCTCAAAGTTCTCAAATTTATGAATATCTATTACATTTTCTGAGTAAATATGTTAAAAAAAAGATTGCGTACAAATAAAAAAATAAGCTTACTTCACTCTATTTTCATAAGGGTTTGATCATCCATCCTGTTTACAAATAGCTATGTTAATCATTGCAATCTGAGAATTCAGTGACATTTTAGTATAAATAGTTTATGAGTCTAAGCTTTCCTTTAGACCTGGTTCTTATAAACAGTTTGCCTAATTACCTTTCAAGTGTTCCTGTATCTTCTGATTAATGAAGGATCTGTCTTGTGGCTTACACACCAGTTGTTTCAAACCTAATGACAAATAAAGAAAACAAGATTCTAATATACATCCTAATGTCACAGAAATTCACATATTCTAGTCTAGAAAGTACTTAAGCACATGCTCAGTTTACAGACATACATACTTTTTTTATTTCAGCTGAATTTAAGCAGGTGCTTAAGTGAATACACAAATGTTTTTTTGGAATGAGTGCTTTTTTTTTTTTTTTTTTTTTTTTCCTGAATCACAGTGCTGCCAGTTGACCAAAACAGAAGTATCTCCATTGCAACATTGTTTAAATATAGGATAGATCTATTACTGTGCCCCAGACAGCTGACAAGCCAGACTAGACATAATCAGAGTGGTCACCACATAAGCAGGAAGAACATCATAGCAGTTGATACCATGCATCCCTATGATTTTTGGTGGTATATTTAGGTAGACATGAAAACAGAAGGAAATTAAATGAAGTGATGCAGTTTGGAGGGCAAAATAAGACAAAGAGGACAAGAAATATGGGATGAAACTGGTAAGGAAAGGAGTTAGAGCAAACAGCTAGGCAAAAACTGAAGTAAATTCATTCTCAGTACAGTAGACCTAATAAGGTGAGTAAAGTTACATGCAGTCTTGCACTACAAGTTTTTAAAGTTGACCAAAGCACAACATTTGTCACTTCACTGAAGGCAGAGGATACTTCTTCCCAATAAAAAATATTTCCTCCTAAGCACAGTTATATCATTGCCACTGCAAAGAGAATATATAGCCTTATTCTGGCTTTGTGTGAGTGTTTTTGAGGTTATACTTAACAAAACACAAGTTATTCTTCTGAATGTTGGGTACCTCTGTAGAATTTGGAAACCTGGAATTTCCAAGGTTGGCGGTGTGAGTTGTTGTCTGTCCTGATGCAAAACATTATAAATCTGGACATCTAAATGAATATTTGCTTGCTGAGATGTAAGATGGACTTTGATCTTGTGTTATTTAGTTTATTCTAGAGACAGTTCCTTTATAAAAAGAATATATTTTTCTGAAAACTGCTGTGAATTCAACTCAAAGTATCTGTGTTGTCTTAAGTAAAATTGTGCTAATACCTGTCTTGCCCAATCTGATCCCAGTTCAAAACTCTAATCTACTTATTTGGTTTTTTCCCCTCCACTTTGATAACTTTGAAGCTGCAAATACTCAAAGTTTCATGGAAAGCATCAAGCTCCATATTAATAACTTTGTCTCTTAGCATAAGGCAACACTTCCAGAACTTCTTTTCTTTAAACTCATCAGTAATATTTGCCCATAGAGGTAACAGTTTCTAAGACATCCAATCGGAATGTGGCTTCAATTAAAAAGCAAGTCAGCTTGGTTTCTTCTTCAGTGGTGACTTTTGGTCTTGAAGCTGCTCTGTCTTTCAGTTCCTTTTCACTAGCAGCTAAAAGATAGTGTGTGTAAGATTAGAGAACAGTTTAATATTTCTCTTTATTGTAAACAAACATAGTATTAGAATATTGCATGGTATCTCTCCTTGTATAATTGAAAGCTGTTGAAACTAGCCTACTTATTGAAAAGTGTTGTTTCTTCATGATAATCCATCCCACACACATGATTCTTGCCTTTCTGGAGGGGGGAAATGATGAAAAATGGAGGGATAAATGAGAGGAAGAAATACGGTGGTAAGAGAATAGAGCCACTTATCAAACAGTACCAAAGAAAACATTTTTTGTAGGTGAGCAGAATGTTACTTTGCAATTTGACAGTGAGATAAATCATTAATGATTAGGAATTTGTTTGGTGATGTATAAAACACTGGTGTGTCTGCATATGAAGCATGCATGTAGCCACCCACTCCGTCACTCTGAATATGCCCGTTAGTGAAAGACACAAAGCCTGATCCTGTTCAAACTCTAGTGCTGAGAATCCTGAATAACTCCTTCGATGCTGGAAGAGTTATTCTAGATGTACTGTGTCATAACACAACAAAAACTTAAACTAGTATTAAAAAAACCCAAAAAACAAAACAAAAGACTTAAACACATTCTTAAAGCATAACATAGAGAACTTAATTTATTTTATAAATGAAACAGTTGCCAGATAAATGGAAAAGGAATACAGATTGTGTTACATCAGCTGCCACAGCCATAAGTAAGATTCAATGTAAATGGAATATGAAGAAATTGGTAGCAATATTCAGAGTTCAACAGAAATGCTTTTCACTTACTGTTCTGCAGTACGGCAAATTTGTTTATAAATCACTATAATATCTATTGCTACATTTACTCTAATCACTCTACTGAAAAAAAAAGTGTCAGTAATTATCAAGGCCAAAGTCTTAATATATTATAACATGTTCTGCAGACTTCATTTTCTAAACAAAGGAGCAAAATAAGAATTTTTTAAAATAAATTGGATTAATTTATGGTGTAATTGAAAACACATGCTATGACATGGAAATGAGTCTGGTTGGTTGTGGCTGAACCCACTTGGAGAAGCTAGAGCCATATCTGTTTAAGGCTAGATACTACATTAGCATAAAATAGCGGAAATGGAAGTCCTGTATGCACTTAGACTAATAAATAGTCTCCAAACAGGTTTGTGTCTGGTGTATTCAAGAGTATATAGGCAATGTACTTACAGTATGTGAGATGTCCTAATTAATTAATGTCTTAATAAAACAAACTGGGAAAAAATTGTCTAATAATGTATTTATCATTTAAAGCACTGGCAGTGTAGTGTGTTTTTAAATCAGGTGTGACTAAATAGAGAAATTACATATTTCGGATTAATCATCACCTATGTTAGTATCATAGGATTTTGCTTCCCTTAATAAAACCAATTCAGGCTTAAGTGGCACTCCACATTAAATGTTATTAATTGTGTGTTTCCTGAATTGACTCCATTTATGTGTAAATATTAATGTTTTAGTATGTTTTATTTACATAAGATCCTTTTTTTCTTTTTCCAGTAGAAAAACACATTACCATACCAAGCACAGAACTTCTCAAACACTGAAAAATACAGACTGATAAATGAATTTGAAATTATGACTGTTGGATATGACTGAGAGCAGGAAATTAAAAGACAATATCTTACCAAGACCCTGTTTTTTCAATTATGAGTATGTCAGCTTTGGCTCAAAGTATGGCTATGAACAAAAAAAAAGCCTACGCAGTGGGACTTGACCTGTCTTTTTCTGACTGTTTTTTATGTAGACAGATAAATTTTTAGTGCCATATAAGCAGGATTCATCCATACCTTGCATTCCAGTACCGTTGCTACCTTACTGAAAAATATGCTGGCTTCTTAGCAACCATAACATGAACTAAAAACTAAAAAGTTTGATATTCAAGTTCCAGGTGATGTCTCTGTTCTTGAAAAAACATAGAGATTTGTCTATATAAACTGGACTAACTGGATCTAGAAGTAACTGCAAGAGAATAAATAGGAGAACAAGTGTCATTTTCAAGATCTTTTTGTAATTATGTATATGTTATTGCTCTACACACAGAAAGTATTCTTTCTGGTGTCTGAATACAGCCTAGGGACTGGAATGTTTACTTTAAAAATCCTGTATAACTGAATACGTTCGGATGTGTAGACAATTTATTATATAACACTAAAGGCACTGAATATTGCTTGCATTTGAGTTGTAGAAATAGAGTCTCTGTAGAACTATCTATACAAATATTGTTGGGTTTTTTTTAATAAATGAATCCTTCACCTTCTTCATCACAATAGCTATATTCTTCAATTTTCACCCGTATGGGGTCAAAGGTTTTTTTCTGATCATTATTACAATGTGTTCCAAAGATAATAGTCCAGTTATTGGGAACCTACAATTTCTTGCACCTTGTCTGACTGACCACCAGAATCAAGCAGATTTCCTCATGAAATGATACATTCCCAGCTCAATACACCATGAAGGACTCTGGATTGTATATCTGGTCATAGTCCAAATAAAATACATATTACTTATTTCAAGTGCTCTCCTTTTATGTGGTAACCTGAATTCTAATTCAAGTCAATGGCAAAACTCCCATTGACTTTCAGGGAAAAAGATTAAACACTGTAATGTGTATTGGATGTTTTGTTGTGGTAGTCAACACAGAACTGCGGGGTGGGCTCAGGAATACATCAGACTAAAAATTCATCCATATTGACAGTGAGAAAAAAGAAAAATATATTCTACAAAACATGCTGCAAAATCCTTTCTTCAGTTGGAGATATGTCTGTCATTAAATCAATATATTAAATATAAAACATTAAAACAATATATTAAATTATCATTACATGTAAGTGAGGTTAACCTTCTTGCTTATAATCACAGAGGAAGCTCAGTAACACAGAGAAATATCTGCCTTTCTCTCCACCATCCTAATATTCATTATTTTTCTGACCACATGGGAAATACAATGCTAAGAAGAAGCTGAATCAACAACTTAACCCCAGTATTGAACTTTCATTAGATTGCTAAGATAATGAGGAATATTTTCAGAATACCATTATGCATTGCTTTGTTTTCTTATTATTTTTATATTGTCAAGACATGAGGTGGGCAGGAACTCTAGAATGCTGTTCCCAACTATATAACCTTAAATACATCTACACAGGAAAGAAACAAAAAGCAGGCTTAAGATAGCAATTATGACTTTACATATCAGAGCATTTTCACTGAAAATTCCAGGGCCAAAATCACTGTGAAATTACAAAGTGTGTAAACAGTGTTATTTCAACAGTATTAGTGTAATTCTTGTGCATAGCAGTGATTTAGGCCTGGGGTAATGGGACACACCATAGTTTACTTTCATTGCTAATTCAGACAATATGAGATGAACACAAAAAAATTACTGGCTCTGGAGAATACAGAAGAAAAGTAAAATCTGCCTCTCCCCAGTCTTGTCATTTCTAATCTTTCTTCTCTCAATCCTCAGGTACAATTTTTTTAATTTGTTTATTTTTTTTTTTATATCACTTCTAAACAAGAAACTTAGCTGGGTGAACTGCCCACCCCATTGGCTCTAATAGTAAACTATGCTGGATTAAAGACCAGATTTCTTTTAGGATGCTTGCATCTTATATTTTATAAAGAGATACTTTAACAAAGTTGGTAAATTCTGTTGTAAATATAAAGGGATGTTTACAATTTTGAAAGAGAGTAAGCATTTGGAGAAAAGTGTCTTATCTGTTGTTTATCAGCCTCTCCTTTTTTCATTTAAAGATTGACATTTTTGTCTTCCTGTAAAATTTAACACAGCTGAAGTTACTGAAAAGATTTTCTTTTAAAATGAACTTTGAAACTCTGTCACCTGTTAGAAGTTGTGTTTCTGTTCTGTTGAGTTTGTGTGTTCCAGTCCTTCCCTGAAGTTCCCTTATTCACAGCTTTCAAATTGCCCACACAGTCTTCAGTGAATGCAATGAGCATAAAAAGCTGTGTCAAATAGCCTGGTTATGAGCAATGTTATGTTGCCTAGATGGTGATACACTGTGTCTTGTAGCCAGAAGAACATGAAAAGAAAAAAAGGCTTGATTTAAAAATCAGGTAAATTACTATAGAGAGAATATTTCTAAGAAAGGATTTGGCCAAAATTATATGAGACAAATGCCTTTGTCTTATTTTTGTTGTGCTCTTTAAAGAGGGGTGAACTTTATTTCCTTAAATTCTTTGCAACAATTTAAAAATAGGTTGACCACATCATATTTTGACACCTTTTGTAGGACTGGAAGACTCTTTGGGGAAATAATTGCATGAACAGTGTAACCATTAGCTGGACAAATACTTCCTCGACTTTGGAATGCTCTAGCAGGTCAGGCATCGCAGGTTTGGAATATTATTTTCAGCAGACCTGTTTACCATAATAAGGCTACTTTTACTGAGTAAATGTTGCAGATGAGTGGGAACATCTTAGCACACACTTAATAACAGCATACACATACATGTCTAGATCTTAAACTTCTTTAAAACCTCAGGAGTATTTATATCGACTTCAGAGTCCTTTCCCTCTGAGCTTGCTTTGGTGTATATAGAAGTTCAAGAAGCATCAATAAGGTCAAATTTCCTTGCCATTTTTGAAGGGTTTGTGTCACAAAGCAAACTGAATTTTAACAAAGTGTCCTTGTTTGGCTGTTTTGCCATTCTTTTATTTGCCTTTTTAAAAAGAAACAAAAATAAAAGTTGAGGTAGGTCTCTGATGCAGGACTGGCAATTCTACATTTCTCTGTGGCTTGTACAGCATGTTGCAAATCGGTAGTATTTAGCACATAAGTGATATAAGGAAAACATATGACTTCTCTTTTGCCTCTTGAAGTCTAATGGGGGATTTTTTAAAAATATATATAAACATCAGTCAAGTTTGCATCAGGCCCATCTGGTTCTAGATGTGAAAGTAATTCTCAGACAGGATTTTTTTCAGTTAAAAGGGGTTGTCACTATGTTTTGAAGCTCTTAACAGACAACTTCTAAGGAAAGGATGATCTGCTGTCTTGTAAATTACTTCAAGTGGGTGAATCACCTATTTTATTTGCCTCTTGCTTAAATCACTGCTAAGCAAAATTGCCTTCAGATAGCCTACGCAAAGGAAGGAGCTTTAGGGGGATTTCCAAGTGACAAGCACCGTTACTAATAAATTGTCTCAGAATGTAAAAATGTGACCCTTTCAGGTGGTTCAGCCACAGTGTTTGCAAACTGTGACCAAGTATCGGCTTCCTGCCTTTTTGCTAAGCACTTGCCATGGAACAATACAGGGCTGTGACTTTTCGCTCCAGCTCTGATTGTGCAGACCATAATTAAGGGTTTGGACAAGGATGAATGGCAAAGAATGTCACTGTGCAATTGGTTGTAACCAATGCAACCTGAACTGATCCTGTATCTGGGGGGGGGGGAAAAGAAAAAAAAAAAAAAAGAGAAGGGGAAAAAAATGACCTCTTGTACCCTCTTCCATGATCCGTGTATGTAGTTAGCACGGACTCCCCTGCCAGGCTTTTCATCGCTGTGCTTTTAAAACCATTAGCTTGCTTTGTAGTCTTAGCAAGACATACATTTTTGAGCTATCATAAATGAAATCTTAGAAGATACCTTTCAAAATACGCCAGGCGCAGTTAAAAAAGAAAAAGACCATTATGGTTCTTTAAAGAAGGGAAAAAAAACCTCAGGGTGAAACGGTGCAGACATTTTGTAGAATATGGAAAGTTTGAAAGAAGTTAACATAGAATAAAGGGACACAAGAAAACATGGCTGTGTTACCTAGAGAGGAGATAACCTGGATAGACTATAGTTTTAATAGGATTCTTTCCCCCTATAAATCAGTTTTCTTCTGTGGTAGGTCAGGTGATGTCACTTTGTCTCCCACTAACTTGCTCCTGATATTCTTTTCTTTAATAAAAATCAGAATACATTACCAAAGGGTTGTCTGGTATAATCCAGCTGTTATCTGCTGTCAGAGGAGAAAACATATGACTGGAAAGAATGTATATCTCAATTTATTTAGGAAAAATTTGGTTTATGATTTTTCCAGTGAAAGTTTTATGTGGCATTTGGATAGCACTATGTGGAACAGATTCAGCCTTCCATCTCCCAGATTTCCTCAGTATACAGAGAGGTGTGCCAAGACTCTTTACCTGAATCTGGATCTCTGAGTCTAAACTTAGACCAGACATAGAAATTTTATGATTCACACTGACTATGGAAAGGGTTTTTTATTGTACTAGATGTTTTTTGTTAGGACCTTGAAGTTGGCACATTATGAACTGGGTGGGTCAGAACTTTCTGCACTCATATGCTGGATGCTAAGGTTTGCTGATTTCACTGAAAAGTAAAGAGGCAGATTTTCATGTTTGAGATCCTGTTTGTAGTCAGCAGTAGTAGAAATCAAGTTCATTTTGCAACAGAGAGGAACACGTATACACCAGTGGCGGATGTCTGGGGCACACTGAATCAGAGTAGGGAGGGCACCAAGTTCTTTTTTTCTTTTTATATTGAACAGCTGGGAAATGTGGAGGAGTCAGGGTCCGTCATGGTACAGATGCTTCTCTCTTAGTGCAATAAACAATAAAAATCCTGTAGGAAAATAAGTAGCTGTTTTAACTGAAAGAAACTCAAATAGTGAATTCAGTGAGACACACAAGCAAAGCCTTGAACATGTTCATTTATGGAATACTTGTAGTGTATACAATACTTGATTTCACTTTTCTGGCTTTATTTCCCCTGTGATTTTTGTTTTCTTTTCTTTTTCAGTCATGCATATTTACTAGGGGGGGAGGGGGGGAGAAAAAAACAACCAAACAAACAAACTGGTTAACTGGTTTTCTCTTACTGTCTTCTGCCTGTTTGGAATAGACACCTCCTTAAACTCTTACTCTCCTTATGCTCTGTAACAGTATTTGATTTACCTGTGCCAATTCCCTGGAATTAGACACACTTTAATAAGAACACCTTGGGCTTAGGACGCCTGACCCCTGACCACATCCAGACTGTTCTCTGTGCAGGATAAATCCACAAAGGGAAAAAGGTTCCCACTGACAGGTGATTATATCTTCTACCTCCTCTTAGCCAGGAAAGGGATCTTTCAGGAATGTGCCTTTGACCATATCATAATGGTAAACTCAGCCTTACAGCAATGTGACTCACACGGATCACAGTATGTGTCAAACCTGTTGTCCTACCCACACCTTTACCATCAGGTACTTATGAATACTTTTTCATGGACCCTCCCAACCACTCCTCTATCTTGAGTCAACCAGTTCATTATAAGGTAGATTGTAGATGCAGTGGTTAGTATTGTCTGTATACATTAAACTGCTAATCTACTATAAAACTAGCAGTGGGATTAAATTTATTCCTAACAATATTCCTATTCCTTATTTGCATCTAGTCCATATTCAAAAGTACTGAATATTTTATATAAGATCCAAGGCATAGGGATGTATTTTCTAATTGAGGAGATGCAGTTCTTTTGCTCCAAAAGATGAAGTGGATGATTAAAGCCTGTATTTTTACAAGGTATATTCACAGCTATCAGCGTGACAGACCTTTGTGCACTTCGAATGCACAGGGTCTTAGAGATAAGTTTTGTTTCCTACCATCTTTTTGTAAAGTACAGAGCATACAAGGGTCAGTGATTTTTGGTTGATAGCCACACAGTACAATGTATGAAACAAAAAAAAAAATATTTCTTCTGAAGAAAAAAGTTTTGATGTGTTTTGGCAAAAAGAAGTAACAAGAAGGGAAAGGGAAAGAGAAAAAGAAAGGGGAAGGGGAAGAGAAAGAGAAAGGGAAAGGGAAAAGAAAAGAGAGAAAGAGAAAGGGAAAGGGAAAGGGATCAGGTCACCAAAAACCATGCATCTGCAGAAGACAGTAGAAATATTTTTGTACTTCACTGTTGAAGCATGGACTGTATTTTATTTCTACATTTTTCACATTCCAATCTTCACAACTCTTTAAACATGGGCACAAAGCTAACTTTGGGCCAAGTTAATCTTGTGGATGATACTAAACACATGGATATCCTGGATCATTATGCCAAACTTTTCATTTATCTTTTCTTTGAATTCAGCAAAGTGTTTGACACTGTCTCCCACAGCCTTGTCCTAGAAAAACTGGCAAGATAGAGATTGGGTAGGTGGTGTGCAAGATGGGTAGGAAGATGGTTAACAGGTCACACTCAAAGAGTGGGGATAATGGGTTTTTTACTCAAGGCTGGCAGCCCGTCACAAGTGAAGTCCCCCAGGGGTCAATACTGGGCCCCATGCCATTCAACATCTTCATAGATGTTCTGGATGATGGGATTGAAAGCACCCTCACCAAATTTGCTGATGACACTAGACTGGGTGGTGACATGGACACGTCAGAAGAGAGTGTCATAGTACAGAGACACCTGGACAGGCTGGAAGAGTGGGGTAGCAAGAACATATGAAGTTTAACAAAGACAAGTGCAAGGTCCTGGACCTGGGATGACATAACTGAAGAACCCAGTACAGGCTGGGATCTGTGTGGCTATGGAGTAGCCTTACTGAAAGGCACCCAGGGGTCCTGGTCAACAACAAGCTGAACACGAGTCAGCAGTGCACTGCTGGAGCAAGGAAGGCAAATTGGATCCTGGGTTGCATCTGCAGGGGCATTACTAGCAGAGGCAGAGACATGATCATCCCACTCTACTCAAGACTTGTCAGGCTGCACCTGGAGTACTGTGTCCAGTTCTGGTCCCCACAATTCATAAAAGATGTGGAAAGACTGGAGAGGGTCCACAGGAGGGACATAACGATGATCAAAGGGTTGAAGAACCTGCCCTACGAGGGAAAACTGAAGGAGTTAGGTCTTTTCTCATTGCAAAAAAGAAGGCTCAGGGGACACCTGAACACAGTATTCCAGTGCATAAAGGGTGGCCACAAAGTAGACAGAGGCTCTCTTTTCACAAGGAGCCACATGGAGAAGACAAGGGGCAATGGGTACAAGTTGCACTGGGAGAAGTTTCATCTCAATATAAGACAGGAATTTTTTTCAGTGAGAACAATCAATCACTGGAGCAACCTCCCCAGGCATGTGGTAGACCTCCCATCACTGAAGGTTTTCAATATGCAACTGGACAGGATGCTAGATGATCCCATCTAGGGTCCTGTTCCAGTGCAAGGCTGGACAAGATGATCTTTCGAGGTCCCTTCCAACGCGGGCTGTTCTGTGATTCTATGATTCAATTATTCTCTTTCTATTTATTATTCATTTAGTCAGTAAGGAAGACATTTCTATTATAATATTATGATCTTCCTCATTGCAAATCTCAATGAATTAAATTGAAACCTTATTAGAAATGTTTGTTTCTACAATAATTGAGTGATTTTGTATAGCAGATGATAAAAATAGTTAAGTGAGAGATTAGAATAGAGACTAGACTCATATATCCATAAACCAAAATATTTTTATGTTTTGGAAAGAAAGAGAGATGTGAGAAATAAACTGTCTACTTCATCAAACAGTTGTAAACCACATCTTCCAAGAGAGGAATTGTGTTCCCTAGTTTAGAATACTGATTAACCTTAAAAATATACAAAGTAGTTCCTTACACAGGATGCACGCATTCATTTAGGGGGTTACACAGCAGTGAAAGCTGCAGATTACTAGTTCTGGGAAATAAGAGGATTTTAAGTAGTTATCAGTTCTGCTTAGCATGGGTGAAGATGACCAGCCGTAAATAAGTTATCAATACTGTAAGTCTGCCATTATGAGATGGTGCAGTCCAGGATCCTGCAAGGAAGGAGCAGGGCTGCAGGCAGGATCACAATCCTGGGATTCAGGAGAGCAGACTTTGGCCTTTTCAGGGATCTGCCTGGAAGAATTGCATGAGATACAGCCCTGGAGAGATGAGGGGTCCAGGATTGCTGTTTGATATTCAAGGATCACCTCTGCCAAGCCCAAGAAAGACCCATCCTGACGAGAAGAAAATCAAGCTAAGGTGACAGGAGGCCTGTATGGTTGTGCAAGAAGCTCCTGACTAAATTCAGGCATGAAAAAGAAGTACATAAGAGGTGGAAACAGGGTCAGGGGGACCAGGAGGAGTATGGATACACCATCCAAGTGTTGAGGGATGGAGTTGGGAAAACCAAAAACCACCTGGAGATGGATCTGGCAAGGGACATGAAGGGCAAAAAGATGTTTTTCTACAGGTATATCAGCAGCAAAAGAAAGGATAGGGCAAATACACACCTGCTGCTGAATGGGGTAAGGACCCTGGGGACAAAGGACACAGAAAAGGTTGAAGTATTCATCGCCTCAGACTTTACTGGTAAGACTGACCTTCAGTGGTCCCAGGCCCCTGAGACCACAAGGAAAGTCTGGAGCAAGGAAGACTTACCTTCAGTGGAGAACAAGGTTGGGAAGCACTTAAGCAACCTGGACATACACAAGCCCTGATGACACTTGCCTGCAAGTGCTAAGGGAGCTGGTAAATGTCATTGTGAGGCCACTCTTGATTATCTTTGAAAGGCTGTGGCAACGGGAGAGGCTCCTGAGGACTGGAAAAAAGAAAATATCACTCCTTGACCTAAGGAGGGCAAGAAGGAGGACCCAGGAAGCTACAGGTTGGTTAGCCTCACCTCAATCCCTGGGAAGGCGATAGAGCAACTAATGCTGGAAATTGTTTTCAGGCACATGAATGACAAAAAGGTGATCAGGAGTGGTTAACATGAATTTACAAAGGGGAAATCATGCTTAACTAACCTGATGGCCTTCTATGATGAGATGACTGGCACGGTGGATAAGCAGAGAACAGTAAAAGTAGTTTATTTTGATTTTTGGTAAGGCTTTTGATGCTGCCTCCCATAACATCTTCATAGGCAACTGCTCAAGTATGGTCTACGTAAGTGGACAGTGAGGTGGACTGAAAACTGGTTGAACTGCCAGGCTCAAAGGGTTGTCAGCAGCAGCATGAACTCCAGCCAGAGACCAGTCATAAATGGTGTACCCAAGTGTTGATACCAAGGCCAATACTGTTAAATTACTTACTGTTCCTCAAGGAGCTGGATTATGAGACCAAGTGTACCCACAGCAAGTTTGCAGATGATACAAAACTTGGAGGAGGTTCTATATACGAGCTCTGTGCTGCCACTCAGGGGGACCTCGACAAGCTGGAGAAATGGACTGACAGAAACCTCATGAAATTCAACAAAGGAAAAAACCAAGTCCTGCCCATGGGAAGAGTAGCCCCATGTACCAGTACACACTGGGGACCAACTGTGTGGGAAGCAGATCTGCAGAGAAGGACCTGGTGGTTCTGGCAGACAGCAAACTGAACATGAGCCAGCAACGAGCCCTTATGGCAGAAAAGACCAAAAGGCTCCTGGGATGCACTAGGCAGAGCACTGCCAACAGGACCAGGGAGGTGATCTTCCCCCTCTACTCAACACTGGTGAGACCCATCTGGAGTGCTGGGTACGATGCTGGCCTCTCCAGTACAAGTAAGATACTCATTTGCAGGAGCAAATCCACTGAAGGGCTACAAGGATGATTAAGGGACTGGGGTATCTGTCATTCAATGATACTGAGAGAGCTGGCGTTGCTCATATTGGAGAAAAGAAGGCTCAGGGGGATCTTAGCAGTGTGTATGAATACCTGACGGGGGGAGTGAGGAAAGCACAGCCAGGTTCTTCTCAGTGGTGCCTGGTGATGGGACAAGAAGCTGTGGGCATTAATTGAAACACAGGAAATTCCATCTGTACATAAGGAAACACTTTTTTACTCTGAGGTTAGATGAACTCTGGAACAGGTTGCCCCAGCGAGGCTGTAAATTCTCCATGCTTGAAGGTATTCAAACCCCGACTGGACATGGTCCTGGACAACCTGCTCTCATTGACCATGATCAAGCAGGGGGTTGGACGAGATGATCTGCAGAGGTACCTTCCCATCTTGGTGGTTCTGTCATAACTGAGAATCTCCCAGTTAATATGGTTTATTGAGAGATTAACTGCAAAACCTCCATTTACTTGCATTGTTTACCGTATATGAGGTGGTGATGGGCAATCCAGCTTCTTAATGAATCATGCATTCACTGTAAGCAGGCAAACAAGAGCACCTGGTTTACACACTGCATGTGTCAGAGCTGAGTTCACTGAACTTGCTCAGTGAAGTGCATATAACATTCTCCTTATGAAAACAACTTAAAACCACCTGAAGAAAAAAAAAAAATCCATTTTATTTAACTACCCACCTGTGAAATATGAAAGAACATCCTTAAATAGTCTAGAGTGGCTTACTGATTATTTGGAAAATAGAAATGTTATAGAGCCCAGATCAGTACTGTGCTTAACACTGTTCTTACATGTAAGTATATGCTCAAACCCTGTTTTAATTCATTTTCATATAACTCAGTGGTACTTAGATACATGTGTAACTGTGCAATTAAGTGTTTTGCTGAAAAGGTGCTCCTGGCATTTCTGAGACTCCGTATAGTCCAAGATGCTGAATAATGCTATGATTTGCAAATCTGTTTGCAAACGTAACTGCCAGCAGCTCTCTGCTATGCTTAATTCCAGCAATTTAAAATGCAGATTGAAATAAAGGTTTAGGCTTTATTTGAGTATATTTTAAAATTTACTTTTACTACTTTAAGATTCACAGTAAGTTTTAATTAAGACTCTTAACAAAACTGTAAAATCCCATTTTGCATTCTGCATGGGCATTATTCCATAAAGAAAATAAAATGCTAGCATGTCTCATTTTCTGGGATGTAGAAGTGGTGTTACCTGCTAGGAATGAAAGACAACATGAGGCAGTAAGAGAACAACACTGAAAGTACCATGTGAAGAAAACTCTATATTTTTCTTTTTAGGCTAGCTGTAATAAACATAGTGTCTGTAAGGAGAAAGAATGTTTCAATGAAACTAAAGTCTAACAATATTTTTCCAGCAATTAAAAAAAAAAAGCAAAAAACAAAAACCAAATGCAAACCCAAAACTCAGAACTGCTCACTGGAATCTCACTTAGTAAAACTGAAAAATACAAAAATCTGGGGTTTAGCTGATTTTTTTGTTTGTTTTGTTCTGTTGTGGTTTTAAACCCCATGGTTTTTCTGTGGAAGTACCAGTCAGTGACTATTTTATGTACATTTTGAACACCATCCTTGCAGATAATGAAGCTCCTTTTAAAAATGGTGTTAAAATCATGTATAGTTTAACAGAAGCCAGGTGTTAGTACAGGTCTGATTCCAGCTGAGTTTTCTGACATAGACGCATGTTGATTTGGACAGGCGACCTGTGTGCAGTTCACACCTTCATCACTGCTGTTTGCCTAGCAATGGTTTTCTTCAGTGCCCTTGAGCAAAGCCACAGGGCAGACCTGGGCTGTGTATTAGTATCACAATTTTCCCTTACACAAAATGCTGGATTGTGTAGCACACAACCTCTTGTAACATCTCAGCAACATCGCATGTAATCCCCTGTTCTGTTCTCTCTCCAGAAGGAGTGCTAATTACATGTTAGATAATTAGACTATAAATATCCATCCAATCAATGAGATTTAAACACCCTCGTGGATTTGATGCTAAACTCTTTGTGTCTGAGACACTCTTTTTTTGTTGTTCTTTTGTTATCTTGCACAATAAGGCGCAGTTAATGCCTGAGGTTCTGGGAGATTTAGTAGCAGTACAATAATGATCTGAGGGAGATTCATGTGTGTTTATCTTAACCAATACAACATCTGCAGTGGAAGCTGTTACCGTATCTTCAGTCTCTCTGACTTTTTGTGTGACACCACCTATATTCCATCTCAATTTAAATTGTGCTCTCTAGAAACTACCATGAATTTTCTCAGTGACGTCAGTGGGAACAACATCAAGCCCTCAAAGACAAGCTCTTTAACTTTCTTAAAACATTTAAATCCAGAGGAGCTTAACATTGTGGGTAAATGTTTTCAGATGTCTTTTAAGACTCGATTTCTCATTTAAAACTAATCCCACCTGTCACCCGAAAAGCTTTCTAAAGTAGCCCATCTTTAAAGCGAGTTTGTGTGTTTTGCAAGCATGCAAATTTCTGTTTAGAGTAACTCTTAGCCTAGGCTCCTTTGAAAAGAAACCTTCTGCAGGAATACAAAAACTCTGTGTATTCTAGGTAAACATAATTGTGCTCCCACAATTATGTTGGTGAACAGAGGAAAACAGTTAAGCTATGTATTGCCATTAAAATTATTCATTTAAATGGGTTGTTTCCATTGTGCACAGGTGGTAAACTTATCTCACATGTTTTTTGTATAAAAGCCTGAAATAAGTGAACACTGGCAAACAGAATCTAATAGTGTCATTAAAATGATTGTAAACATGCCTGTTGTGGCAGATGTGTGCTTTCCTTCTGTTGATATACATTCAGATTGTTGGTCAAGATCAAACAAATGCAGACTTTTAGCATGTCAAAAAATGTCTGCATTCTAACAGGTTCTGTTTGGAAAGAGATCTGTTTCCTTAAGGGCCAGGATAGCCATAAAATAACCAGACTGCCTGATCAGATCCAATGTCTACTCTTATTTTCTTTGATTATAGCTGTATTCCCTGTATTCTCTGCCATCTACAGTTTCAGCTGAACAAGAGATTATGTGTTGCATCATTCTGGTTTGAGGAAACATTTCAACAGAGTAATAAATGTAGAGAAATATACAAAACTCAGAGCCAGGAAGCCATCAGCTTTTTCTTCTCTCTAAAAACTTTGCCCTCCGTTTAACTATAATTGCCATCTTTCCCGTGATTATTTTCTCTACTACACAAGGTAACACAGGCATGGCTGTTGTTATCCACCAGAGGATAGGATGAATTTAAACACATTTCCTCAGAGCAAAATTGTCCATCCTAAAACAAAAGTTGATGGACAGCTGGGAATACCGCAGAACCATGTGCTTCCCTTCTGCTTGGAGCAGGAGCTGTGCTCCACGGCTACTTGTAGAGAAAAGCATAGCTCTACAGGCACTCAATCCGCCTTCAAGCAGAGTCCTCTGGAGTCTGCAGTAAGGCTCGTGGGGAAAGAAGCCAGAGGATTTACAACCATCTGTCTGTACCCTCCCCTTGGGAAAAAGCCTGTGCAGTAGTTATATGTCCCAGAGGAGGGATTCCTTCTCAGTATTTTTTCAGGCAACGCCCTTACGAGAAAGGATTGGTTTTGCCATCCAGGCTTTAAGCTTCTGTTTATTCCAAATAATGCTCAGAATCCCTAAATGTTCGCAGTGTCACTTGTACTAAATCCTAGTATTTAGGCTTTATAATTGCAAAATTAATTTAGTTCACTTTAGTTAGCCAAGAAACATTGCTATAGCCCAATCTGCCTCTTGTACGTTGCTTAACTGTTTTGATCTTTGCTCAAGTGCAAAAGGAAGTTAGATGTTCACTTTGTGTAAATGTCTGTAGCTCTACAGGCAATGATGGTGCTATGCCAACACATCAGCAGAGACAGCTGGTTTACAGACAGCTACGGTCATATGTCTTGGAAGTTAAGCACTTCTGTGTTGAGAATGTACTGGATTTTAGATTTGGGGCCTGGATCTCTTGTCATCAGCATCAGTGGAAGTCCAGCACAGCTTTGGAATTACGTAGGTGTAATACTGATGCATAAGACAGCAAAATCCATTCCATACAGCACAATGCATCTTTAGAAATGGTAAAAGACATACAATGTCCCTTTCTTTTTAAAACACACAAAGATCTTTATCTAAAAGTACATCAAAGTCTTAGACTTTCTGACTTCTTTCTGTGCTGTTGAACTGCCTGAATATAGGTTGTCTGTGGTGTTATTAGACTACTGTATTTGGACTTGAGACTTGATACATTAGCAACCAGTATCAGCACAATATCTCTATCTAACTCAGCTAAGGAAAGCACCCCCCATGTTCTCTCAACCAGATGAAGCACAGAAGGTTACAGAAGGAAAGTTTTCTTAGCTCAACGTGAACTTCAGTTTCTGAATCAAATCCTTTATTTGAGTACACCAACAGCATAGATGCAGAATAATGTCAATGCAATTATTTTGTACACCAGATGATCTGAATGAGAAAGTGGCTTTTTATAGCGATTCCCTCTTCCTCACTTTCAAAAAACAAGTCCTGAGTTTAAAATAACCACACACAAATTTAGAATGAAAACATTTACAGTTACTTGTGGCTTTTGTGTTTCTCTGTTTACAACCCAAAATTACCAAAAAAAAAAAATGTGGTACACTTCTATATTTAGTAAATTGTTCTGGTGGAGAGAGAGTTAATAAGGCTCTCTGTACACCTTAGTGTTCAAATAGTCTTCTTGATTGATGACGCGGGGAGTAAACCCGCACCATGGGTCAGCACCCAGCAGGGCCCTGCACACGTTGCATAGTTTCTTGAGTAGGTGGGATATTTTCTACTCTGGAGCATTCAGACACACTAGATCTCTCCAGGAACAAGCTGAGGATTTATCATGATGGAGGTAAAGCAGGTGATTTAGTATTACTCTTAACTTGGCTTTTTGCCTCTTTTTTTTTTTTTTTTTTTTTATGAGAAGCAACTTTTGATTTAAATATTTGAAGGTCTACCTGTCATAATGCTAAGACATTTAAAAGTAATTTTCTGTATATTAACTCTCTCACAAGCTATTGAAACTTATTTTCATTTTGTGCACAGTGCAGTACAACTTTTAAATAGTATCTGGCAGACAGAGAACAACATAGCTAGAGGTACTGAGACTACCTGTTCTACACCCATTTAATTTAACAACGCTGCTTTTATTAACTGAATACTTTTGACTCTCAGTTGCTGGCTAATTTCATTATGACTATTTTCTAAGTGACAGTAGCACTAGTTTACCTGCCTAGGGAAGGCTGTTGGCAGCAGGTGGATAATCAGGCAGTTCTTGTTTGAGCCAGACTATGACCACCACCAGCACTGACCCAGTGCAAAACGTGGTGTCCTCTCACCACTGTTGTCTGCTGCATAGTGGACCTCTGCAGCCTGCAGCCTGGAGGGAGCTTCAGACTAGAGCATTAGCACAGTCACTATCCCGTAGTATATTCCAGGAGCAGGAAAAAGGTATTTGACACAGGTACTATCCACCTGAATGGCTTACCTGCTAGGCTGCCAAGGTAAGGCTGCTGCTTTAACTGGGAAACTGATGCATAGTTGAGCTTCTTTTCTGCTGATGCTCTAGTTATAAGTCATGGACATTTGACTTCTGTTAGTACTTTGTACCCTATGTGGTTGACAGCACAGCAGGTAACATCACCAGGAGGGGTACAGGGTCCTCTCCTCTTCCCCAGAACAGATCGTAGCTGAGCAACTTCTTTCCCAAGAAACAGATTTCAAACTTTAGGATAAGGAAGGATTGCATCTAAGTTTCCCAATTGAAAAATCAGAGTTGTAACCATGAGGCTTTTATTGCAAAAGACAGCCTCTATCTTCTTGTGCTCAGCTCCACGTTTCTCAGAGTACATTCATGGCACTCATGCTGCTGTGTATGGTTCCATAGGTTAGGTAATCATACCTAACCTCTGAATCTTAGCCAGCCTCAAACAGGAGAAGGACAGTTGTCTAGATATATGTTCAGCTCACACTGGAGATGATGTTTCTAGTAATTCATATCATAACAGGGTTTTAGAACTCTATTTTTGCTGGCAAAGCCAGTAAAAAGAAGCCAAAGTTATATTTAGAACAGTATCCACTGAAGAATTAATTGTCATTGTATATATTAGAGTATAACTTCAGTTGTCATACTTGTACAATTTTTTAAAACTTTTCAGAAACAACTCTAGGTGTAAAAAATGGATTGCAAATTTTGACAAGTTACTTGTCACCTTTTTTTTCTTTTTTTCTTTTTTTTCTTTTTTTTTTCCTTTTTTCCACAATGATAGGCAAGATTGCAAGAAGGAAACAACCATCTCTAATGAAACCATTAAGAGATAATTTAAATTACCATGCATTTGTAACAAGGCAACAAACATTAATATTTTATCTCAATTTTTTTTTCAGGGAAAAAATGCTGAGATACTTCTGTGAATAAAATCAATTTTGTTTTTTAAGAAATAACAGAAATTTGCACACAATTTTGTGTTTAAATGTGTATGGAATATGTCATTTATTAGTCCAAAATTATCATAACAATGAAGATTCAACACACACTTTGAAGTAGACACTACTCATACAAGTAGTACCATTCTGCTGCCGCATGATTTTATGTATTTGTTTGAGTCCAATGAAAAAGGAAAAATAATGTGTCAATGATCTACTATTAGATTAAATTTTAGGTGGTATTGTTTTTGTGGGTTTTTTTGGTTTGGGTTTTTGTGTTTGTTTTGTTGTTGTTGTGATTTTTTATGGAAGCAAATGTTTACTTGCTGCAGTCTTTAGAATTGCTTTCTGTTTCTTTAACAGAGCACTTGTTCCCTACACAAGCCAAAAAGGTCTCTCAGAATAGCTCTGCAGGGACTCATTTAAAATTACTGCTATCAAGAATTTAGCTTTCTAGATGCACGTTATTTTATTACTTTTTTTCCTGGCCCAATAAATCTTTATTGTGTGATCCTGTCCTCCATATTATCTTTTTTACTAGTGTTGTTTGGAATAGATTAATTTCTGCATAATTTGGAAAGGTGAAAAGTGCTACAATAGTACACTGGGCATAAAAACCATCAGCTTCAAGAGGGTATGCCGAACACTAATGTGCCAATATGGGTAAAGAATCAGTGGCTAAAAAAACCAGTGTTTCCCCTCATGGTCACTGGTATTGAAAATTCTTCATATATCTTGAAGATGGGTCTGTTTGGTTTGGGGTTTTTTTTCTTTTTTTTTTTTCCCCCCTTGGGTTTAGAAATCTTGGTTGTTCTAAAAATTTCTTCATTAAAGAAAAAAAAAGAATTTTTTCACTTTTCTTCTACAAAACCGAAGTCCACAAATTGGATTTTCGTTATTGCTTTATTTGTGTCACTGGAAGGCTGTTAAGAGGAAGGAATTGTTAGAACAATAAACATCTGCTCCAGAGGCACAATAATCAGTGCTTAAGCAGTTATGGGCATGCATTTTACATCCAGGAAGTTTAGAACCTGTCATGGGGAAATATAACACCCTTTGCATGTAGATTGATTGCATCCTTCAAGTCAGATCTGTGACTTAGGATTCAACACTGAGCTCTGTTATGGAGGGAGCATTAAGGAAACACTAAAATACTTTGGTCTATTAACTTCTAAAGAAGAGAGAAGATGATAGGTAATCTTTTTTTTCTTTGCCCCCAGTAGTGTTACATATGAAGGCAGAAACTTTTCTTGCACCACTAATATAATGGGACTAAGCATAATGTTTTGTTCTTTTAAAAGGATGCATTTAAAATTTATCCAGTATAGCAAAATCCCATCACTGGACAACTTAAAGTCAGTTACTTACTGTCTGATAATGACCTATACCCTGCAACTGCCGTGTCATAAATGAAAAACATGTTGTCACACATCTGGAATGTAAAATTGAAGGTATAATGAAAATTATTGAAGGTAATTTAAATAAAGAGAAATATAGCATGTGATACAATGCACTTTCAAAAACAAATCATAGGCATAAAGCACGTTCCTTTCTGATAAACATGTTTGATATCCATGCTTAGATTTATTCAGATAAGTGAAAATTATTAGACAAAATGTGATTTTAATCCCAAGTTAGACAGACTTCCATACAGAAAAAGCATACGACCTTGCAACTATTAGTAATCATGGTTGGCAAATATTGGCGTTAGAGTAACAGGAAAGCCTCAGTAACAAGTGAGGTCAGACTGAGCTGAGTGCTCTGCAAACATCTGATGGCACAGAGGGCTTGCTGTCAGACAGTGGTAAATAAATGAAAGGTCATCATATTCCTGTATAAAGTGGATGAGGTTTGGGGTTTTTTTTTTTAATCAGGGGGGCTGAAGTAGGCAAGAACCTACTTAACCTTTAAGTCTTACGTCATCCTCTTTTTTTCTAAATGTTTCTGCCTCTTCATCTTATATTAAGACTGCAGTTCTCTAGCTAGCATCCTTCAGGAAGAAAAACAAATAAATAAAAAGAAAGGAAAAAAAAGTCTCTTCACAGGCAAAAAAGGATCTTTGCAGTGTATGAACTGTAGTTCTTTGTAGTTCTGGTAATGTGGCATGTAAAGAAATTTAAATTATTTTAGAAAGTTATTAATCTAGGTACCTATCTCAGCCCTATGATAAGAGTTTCCCCTTTTTGGGAAGCCTCCTGTTGGTGCACCCTGTGGTATACAGAATGGGAGCAGATGCAACACAAGCTCTTAATGTTAGGATAGCACGTGCACAGTGGATTGACACATTCTGGACAAGGACATTTGGTAGCCTGAAAAAATGCAAAGGATTTAGACATACACAGTGCCTTTGGCTTACACATGCTTCACGTATGACGTCTTGTAATTTCCTAGGTTTAATTCCTTCTCTTCTGCCCCCTCCCAAATTATGTGCAGAAACATCTAATAAACGATTTTGCTAAGACATACTGCATAACCAAGACATATGGATGATCCAGAAACAGCATTAAGAAGAACCTTCTGTATTGATGCTTTGTATGTGGACTTGACTTTTCAGAAGCAATGACTTCACCCTCATTCCTCAAGGCTTCCCTTTACAGTCCAAGCATTTGAGTCAAAATCTCTGGGACTTAAATGCCAAACTAATCTAATTTAGTACTTTTAGCAATAGCTTGAGTCATGGTCTGAACGTTCTGCCTTGCTTCATTTAATTAAAAAAACAACACAAGGCAAAAATAATACAAAAGCAAGGCTGCCAAAGCTCTGTAGTCTGCTTGTTATTCAAGTGGGATTTGTTTACCAACTTTATTCTTTCTGTAGAGTACAGTTAAGCCTTTCTCCCTAACTTGTTTGTAATACTGTCACCTCACCCAACCTAAAGGCTAAGAACTCCACATTTCTTCCAACCAAAGAAGGCAAATGTTAATTAATAATATGTCACTGCTAGCAACACCCAACCACTTTTTCAACCAACAAGTATTTTATTAGTTTAAGTCCTGCAGTAACATACCAGCACAGCAATACAAAACGTGAGTGTTGGTATGCGTGTTTGCATGGAAAAATTAACAAAAGAAGAGCAAGACAAAAACATAGGCAAGTAGTCTAACAGTTTATTTTTTAGGCTTTATTCTGAGCATTGAATAGATAAGAACTCCAGTAGAAAATATTGTGAACCTCCTTAGTTAAGTGAGGTTCTCATCCACTTCGACTTTTTTTCTGATCCTTTGTTGTACAGGTCACCAACCCACCACTACCTGGTTGAGGGTAAAGAGGAATTTCCCACCAAAAATTTCTTGGTATGATTGTCTACCATAAAGCTTCACACACCTCTTTCTAAATATCTCCCCTGGCCAATGTCACATACTGGATGTTGATCTTAACCAACCCTGTCTATAGTCTAGGTTAGGCTCCCACTAGACCATGTTGACTGCAGAAATATTTGTACCTAAACTACAGATTACTGAAAACTGGAGTCATATTTTGATGCAAAAAGATATCCAACATGGAGTAATTCCATATATCTGCAATTCCTGAATAGAGAATGCCACCACAGAGTAAGAACTGAGTTGCACTAGTTGGCAGCAACGGCATCAGTATCTGCCACCTCTGCAGTGGGCCGTGCATTTTTCACTTAAATGAGCGGACAGAGTTCACTGGCCAAACAGCTGTTCCCCATCTTCTCCGGGGAAAAGGCAGTAGGCCAGATATTTTTCTGCACATACTTTGAAGTAGCTTTACCACTGCTATTGGTATACATACCATAACTTGATTTAAACAATTTGTTCTTGCAAAGGGATCTGCAGCCAAATTATATGGAGTTGAGCAAAACCAAGACAATGTCATTATTTCCAATTTGTTAGAATGTGGAATGGACCTGGATGTCCTCATACTTCAGCAAAGCAATGATCTGGATCTATGCAAGAACTTAATGACAAACTCAAATTCTGTTACAAGCCATATGACTACATGTCTAAAACCTCTCATCTTTGGTGAAAATATAGATCTGATAATAAATTTTGATTTTTAGGGTCACCTCTTTCTAAAAACAAGGCCTCGGTTTAGTCTAATCATGACTGCTAAAGCTTTATTTTCCCTACAGAAGAGGAAAAGGAATCTCAAGTCCAGTAAAACTCAGGATAGATGACATTGTTTAATTTCCACCACCCACAGATGCTTCCTGAATTAAATAACAGGTCTGAAATCTATTTTCATCTTTGTACATCCCCGTCTGGCCCATTGGTAAATTCACTTTGACTCAGCTCTTAAAATCCATAAAATAGACAGAGATAAAAAGATTTCTTCTTTTTTTATGTTTAAATAATTGACTAGGGAAGCCACAAAGTGGAGGCAGGTAAGTTAGACGGCAGCCAGACACCAAATGTAATTGCATGTGAAATATTAGGAAATATTACATAAACAGGGAGCGGACATTTGAAAGTCTAGTTTTGGCTCCACTGAGGTTTTGTCTGGGATCCAAATATACATTCACGTACTGCTTAAGCTCATCTGCTGAGCCACAGGTGACAGAAATAATCAGCATTATTGTTAAAGTCTTTTTTAGACTTCTTAAAGCAAATAATATTGTAACCAGGTGGGAAAAGGGAAGAAACAGGTATGTGTTTCTATTGAACCTGACTAAATGGCTGCCCAGAAAAACTGTATTTGAGGATCCTTCAAAATGAAAAGCCCACAGTGTAAAATCACTAGCACTGGATCTGCAGCTGCCTGGCTAATAGTCTTAGCAATGCCTAAATCATAAGCCCCAAGCACTGCTCTGCGGTCCTAGTGGCCATTCATCCTCAGTGACCAAAAATATAAGGGCTAGAAACCATTCTGAAAGCCAAACTTTTTAAAAAAGCATTACTTTTTCCACCAGTCTAGCCAAATCTCTGCTTACCAAGAACCTTGAGTGTAAACATTAAAACCAGCTTTTCCAGACTCGTAAACAATTACAGCTCCTAACTAGACATTGACCTCACTCACTGTATCACTGTACCACTTTACTATTCCAAACTATTGTCAAGTGCCAATGTGCTTTCTTTTTACTGCTATATTACTCTGCGATTGCAATGTGCTGATGTTCTTTCAGCTATTATGATTGGTGGATAGAGAACAGAACCCTGACCTCTGAGTCAAATGACCATTCATGACTAAAGCAAGTAGGTATTTGTCTGCTACTTTGTTTCTAAGTATTATTCCCCATTTTCATCCTTCCTGTATTGCTAAAGACGTAGCATGCCTTTTATCTAGAGGCAGGTAAGAGCCTTTACAAATCCCGCTCAGTCTAAAAGATTGTTTCAGTTATTGTCATAAAAACTTTTTGCCGGTGAGATTTCCTGCTCTTGTGATTTCTCCCTGAAACACAGAGTACATTCCAATATTTTAGAAATAAGTCTTGCATTGCCAATAAAATGAAATCTCAATAATTCTTAACTATCCCCTAAATATTTGAGGGAAAACTAATAAATATCTAGGAATGTCAAATCCTTGGCAATAGAATCCTATTAATCTAGAACAGTTTTTAAAGAATGCAAATGCTAAAACCCCTACACTCTCTCTCTGGCTATCCAACTGTCACGAACTTATGCTAATATGTTCTCCCCATTTTCAACTTTGAATGCAGTTCCCTGCCTGGCTTAAAGTAAATATAAGCTATACCCTTGTATTTCCCTGTAGATGTTGTTGAATTCTGCTCTCATTGCAGATCTTGCATTGATATCTTCTAGTTATAAGTACACTATCCCTAAAGGAAAAGCATAAACTATGCCATCAGACCAATTCATCTTATAGATTTCCTGGCTGGGTATACTGAGTGTTTTTGTCTCTCTTTCTAGTCTTAAGACACTTCTCACCTTGAATTCACCTTTAGTCTCTGACCTAGCATTTCCAGTCATCATCTGTATTTTGCACCCTAGTAGGTGACATTAAAATCTTTAAGAAAAATGTGTAGAACAATAATGCTTTCAGTGTTAATCTGCTTTTAATGGAGTATTTGCTTTTAGCAGTCTGAAACAGTCTCCTCAGCTTGATCTCCTTTTAATCTAACGCATCTGGAGAAATGGGGAAAACTTCATTCACTTGCTTTGTGAATGGATAAAGCATTCCTTGCTCATCTTCTGTGTATGTGCGTTGGGAATAAACTTTATTCATTTCAATTCAACATTCTGGAAATTCCTAAGTTCCAAAATGTATTTAACTGTTTGGATAGTACTATTATCCACCCCGTTTGTAAAGCTCCTTTGCTTATTCTGAAAGTACCATTTCTGTCCACTTCCATGGAGCAGGTTTTTCTTGGGCATTTCCTGCAATGGACCTTTTTTTTAACCAAAACTCCATGACTCACTTCTATTTGTGGAAGATTTTTTATCAATGTTAACCTTTTATTGCAATCCAATTAACTTTGTTTTAGTTGCGATTAGCTTTCTGGATCTTACCTGCATTATTCTTGGCTCAGCTCAATAAAGTGTGATCAACTGTCAGGGCATAGACTATTGCACATAGATAACCCATTTTGTAAGAACAGAGTAGTTTATAACTGGCTTAGTTAAGGGTTTGCTTTTCCAGTTGTTCTGCATGCTGAAATTCCAAAACATTCGCAGGAGTTTCTAAATAGCTAAAGAATTTTATGCTAAAATAACACGGGCAAAAATATTGTTTTGTTTAGCATGTGACTAGATATTTACAGGCTAAATCAGAATTCCAAATTACTTCTGAGCTGGTGACACCCTTGATAATCAGGACTTGCCAATACATGACTAATGATACAGTACAAACTGCGCTTGTTTAATTTTTCAGCTGTATAGCATTTTTCCACATTAGTTTTTTTCTATATTTATTTTTTTTTTATTTGAAGTTCTCTGGGCAAGCAGCTGTGCGTAGCAGGATGCTGACTCCTTGGTTATGCAGGGATGATTTATAAAGGTATCGTACAAAGGCATGTATCTCAGGACCCTTATTGAATTTTTACACAACTTGTTCTCAGACAGATTCTTTTTATAGTTGTTGCATACCATTAAAATATTTGGCTGAAAGCACATCCATGAATTTAATTTTATGTTACTGCTTCATGCAAAACATATCCTTAGTTACCCCAAACATATTTAAATACTTTGCTATTTTATCTCACTGACTCCATTTACTCCTGTTTTTAAACTATGCATTTCAGTGGCATCTCTTTATTTGTTAGATGCCTATTTGAATACCTTCCTGATGTACAGCTTAATTCTGTCCTTGTTACATGAATCCAGTAGTTCATTTGATTTTCAATCCATAATAATAATGCCTTTGCTTTGACTGCCAACATATATGTTGAAGATTAATTACTAATTATAATTTCTTTTCTCCACTTCATAATCAAAATCATTATTGTCATCACTTTAGGATCATTTTCAAAGACATGTTGTGTTAAACTTGGATGCTTAACTATCAGCACAGTGGCAGTTACTCAAAAGTGTTGTCATAGTTTTGAGGGTTGCGGTTTCACACAACTCTCAAAAAAAATCTATGTTTCAAAAATGACAAGAGAGAGAAACAAACTAGAAAAAAGAAAAAAGGAAAGAATGGCCCATGAAATTAACATTTATTAAAAAAATTCTCCCTTTAACTGTTTCTGTGTGGAAAGTGTTGCATCTACATTCCCCACTTCCAGTACCCAGACCCTGATAAAATGAAGAGGTAAGCCAAGTGCTCTGTGCTGCTAAGATTTCCTTGAGATGAAAGGTCTTGGAAGAAGATAGGTATGGGCTTATATAACTATGCTTTATGTCCAAATGTAAGTGCTGTATAGATGTAACACTTTGAGCTTGGAGATGCTTTAGATGTCCTCATGACATGTTCCCAGGACATCCAGATGCAGGGTTATCATTTATGAAACAAGACCAAATGCTTCTGCTCAAGGGACAGATACTCCAGGCCTAGAAGAGGGAAGATTTCTTCACTATGTGTCACTGTTCTATTGCCCAATACACTGTGTATTGCAGAGCCCATTCACAGCTGCCAAACTGCCTCCTTTGACTGAAACAAACTTGGGAGCCCATCTGTGAAGTCTATTCTCAGGACCAGGCATCTACATTTAGGCACGATCACACTCATCAGTGCAGAAAAATTAGAAATATTTTTTTTGCTGTGGGTCAGGTGGGTCAGGACTTTACCTTAGCTTTTTAACCAGCATTAATTTTATTAATTTCTGGATATATTGTGGGACAGTAAGGCAGGATTTTTTTTTTCTGTTTTTAAATGAAAAATGTCTTAAAAAATAAGAAGCTACTTCCTTGAATCTGTTTTGTTCACTGTCTTCAAAAAGAATAGCATTTCTTTTTCAGTGACAGGTAAAAAGTAGCAAAAAAAAAGGGGAAATAAAAGCAAAGACTGTATAAATATCCTGACAAATAAATGGATAATAAGTACTGTTTTCTTCCATTGCTAAAACCCCCTCCCAGGGATTTGGAAAAAATGGGGCTCCCCAAAAATGTTATCTTTTATAAAATTGTAAGACTTCATTAAAATTTCTGGCTTGTTCTTGAAGTTTTCCAATGTATTCCTGGCTTTAGTTTTCTTTGGAGTAATTTTTAACTATTTGGAACAGTCTTTTTCAAGCTGGCAAAATAATAATAACAATGATAAAAAGTATATGGACACTTCACTGAAATGAAGGGCACTTTACATCTTCCAAAACCTGTCTGTCAACACAGAAGAAATATGCAAAAAATGTGAGACAAACAAGCCATATGTTTTGCTTTTCATGCATCTGGCAAAAATGTGATTTCTTTTGCCATGTTTCTCCTGTGATGAGAATTTATTTCACAAAACTGACATCACGTATTTCCTCTTGGTTCTTTCCTAGTCTTCCTGTTTGCTTAAATCTGCTATTCCACACTGTCCTTTTTTTAGTGTCCTGGTGCATTTTCTCTTATACTCAGGTCATCATCAAATCTTACTGGTCCATGACATTGCTAAAATTGCAGGGGAGTCTTTGATCCAGTGGGAAATGTAACTAGGTCCAAGGGCTGAACTTGTAAGAAAAACAGTATAATAGCTTAATAAGGTGGTTTACTAGTGACTTGAATAACCTAGGTATAGCTCTTCAGCATGTTGAGTCCTTTAGGATATATTGCTGAAAGATATGTACTGGTTCAATCAAAAATTATGTGCATGCTGCAAAATCATTGGCTCAATTCTCTGGTTTATGATGTGAGAGTTTAAACTGGATAATGATAGTGGTCTCTTCTGGTCCTGAAATCTAGTAAAGCATAAATTCTCCAGCAATCCTGCTGAAAAATTGGATCATGCGTCATCATCTTTGGCTTGCTTCTTCCTAGAGTCTTCTTCCTGTCTGAAATGTAGGAATCACTGTTTGATTTACAAAGTACAGTAGTAACCTATTCACTCCCTCATTTGTTTCTTCTTTCATACCTATGGTGTCACATTCATTTCTTAGTTTTCCTAGTTCCAGTGCTCAAACTGTATTCAGACATAGGATTTATTTCACTCTGCTCTATTCCACCTTTCTTTCCTAGCATTTTTTTCTCTCTTTTCCAAAGTACTTTTATGCTTTCTCCCATCTTCCTCTATATTCTACATTTTCTCCCATTTTAATAGTCATTCCTTTGACATGTATTTCAGTGTGAAAAGATGTTCTTTTCTGGATCATCTTTGGCACAAGAATTACCAAAGAAGAAAAACTGGCTAAACTTATTCCCTTATTCTTTGGAAATCAGTTTTAATATGACCAATTAAGGGCATCTCTGTAAAATTTATATAATGTACTTAATTTGCAGAGTGAATTCCTTGGATAAAAAAGGTTCATTTCTTGAGGACTGGATAACATGAAAATATTATTTACTCCATTAAAAGTAGTGGTAAAGAATTAAGTTAAACAACAATTTTAAACAAAGAATTTTTCTTAGGTTTTATTACCTGAACAGATTGTAAGAAACATCACTAACTTTAAATATGTAGTCAGAGTATTTAAAATGCAGATTATTAACCCCAGCTATAGTAATTACATAGAGTAACTCTACATGGCAGAGCGAGTTATAGTAGTTTCTTGAATTCAGTAGCTGGATAACTTTAAAACTCATCCATGTTAGGTTAGTGGTTGGACTGGGTGATCTTAAAGGTCTTTTCCAACCTAAACGATTCTATGATTCTATGATTCTATGGTAATGCTAGTCTGCTCTTACAAACTCCTATTATCCTGTTCTATATCATCTGTTCATATCCTATGCTTGCAAAACACTCATAGTTCAGCAACTTTAGGTTGACTACATCTGAATTGAACATGTTTGTAAATGTTTGCAAGACTAAAACTTAAATTTAAATGCTAAAATTTTTACACTATGAGCCTTTCTTCCTTCAGAGCAAAAGCTTCTGGGCACTTTATCAAAAAATTAACTAAAACAATATTTTCAAAATGGCTATATCCCAAAAACAACCATAAAATCTCCAGATAGTGGAACAAAAAGAAGAGAAAAAAATTCATAATGAAACAAGATGGTTTTGTTGAGTAAAGTTGCACCACATGTGGAGGGTGAAATAGATCAGGCAGCAATTCATTTCTGTTTTCAAGTCTTCTGTGTATCTGCCCATTTATTCTACACACTAACAGCCCGCAGTTTTGGCATGCAAAATTGTCAGACTATTTGGTGCAATCCTGAGGGCTTGTGCTGGTTTGACCCTGACTGGATGCCAAGTGCCCACCACAGCCGCTCTATCACTCCCCTTCTCAACTGGACAGGGGAGAGAAAATAAAACAAAAAAGCTTGTGGGTCAAGATAAGGACAGGGAAATCACTCACCAATTACTGGCATGGGCAAAACAGACTTCACTTGGGGAAAATCAGTTGAATTTATCACCAGTCAAATCAGAGTAGGATAATGAGAAATAAAATCAAAATCTTAAAACACCTTCCCCCCACCCCTCCCTTCTTCCCAGGCCCAACTTCACTCCCGATTTTCTCTACCTCCTCCCCCTGAGAAGAACAGGGGGTTGGGGAATGGGCATTGCAGTCAGTTCATCACGTCATCTCTGCCACTCCTTCCTCCTCAGGGGAGGACTCCTCACACTCTTCCCCTGCTCCAGCGTGGGGTCCCTCCCATGGGAGACAGTCCTCAACAAACTTCTCCAACATGAGTCCTTCCCATGGGCTACAGTTCTTCATGAACTGCTCCAGCATGGGTCCTTCAGGAGCAGACTGCTCCAGTGTGGATCCCCCACAAGGTCACAAGTCCTGCCAGCAAACCTGCTCCAGTGTAGGCTCTTCTCTCTCCATGGATCCACAAGTCCTGCCAGGAGCCTGCTCTGATGTGGACTTCCCATGGGGTCACAGCCTCCTTCGGGCACATCCACCTGCTCTGGCGTGGGGTTCTCCATGGGCTGCAGGTGGAGATCTGCTCCACCGTGGACATCCATGGGCTGCAGGGGGACAGCCTGCCTCACCCTGGTCTTCACCACAGGCTGCAGGGGAATCTCTGCTCTGGTGCCTGCAGCACTTCCTCCCCCTTCTTCTTCACTGACCTTGATGCTTGCAGAGGTGTTCCTCTCACATATTCTCACCCCTCACTCCAGCTGCAGTTTGTGTCCCATTGGTCTTTTTGTCTGTTTTTTTCCTGCTTCTTATATATGTTATCACAGAGGTGCTACCACTGTCACTGATTGGCTCGGCCTGGGTCAGTGGTGGGTCCATCTTGGAGCTGGCTGGCATTGGCTCTAGCAGACACAGGGGAAGCTTCTAGCAGCTTCTCACAGAAGCCACCCCTGTAGCCCCCCTGCTACCAAAACCTTGACACGCATCCCAATACAGGGCTCAACTCAAAAACAAACCCCTTTTATTTCACAGAATATCAACAAGCAGAAGCTGGTGCAATGGGTTCCATTTCTGTTTATAAAAAAATGGCATAGACCCATTGATTTCAAAGGACCTGTGCCAGCTTATGCCAGATGAAAATGTGATTCATCATTAATAATGGAAATACAGTCATAAACTCCAGAACGTTATTCTGAAAATTTACTGATTTCTGATAAAAGTCGAATATAAGTCATTTAAATGAAAGCCTTCAGAACAGCATGCTGGTATATCTCAAGCCTATATCCTTTGCATCTCAAAGTTTTCTTTGATAGCATGAGGAGTCTAAGTAGCTAAAATCTGAAAAAGTGCATCAGATACTCTTGATATAAGCTAGCAATACTGAAACACTAAACTGATGATTGCTATAAACAAACTCATCCTGATAATTCATACTGAAGAAAACTATTGTTTTTCTTATCAACTCTTCCTTAGGTAGAGTTCATTCAGTCCTAAAACAGAGGGGGAAATGACCCTGCCTTTTGTTTTAGGCACAGTGAGACTGCAGATGTCTAGCTAAACCTAGGTACCTGGTTTGTAGACAGCTACATTTTGATGAGACGAATCTAAGGCTTATAGCAAAAGAATAATCTCCTCACAATGATCCCAGATTCTGATCACTAAGTCGTGGACAAATTTACTTGTGAAGAGGAAAACTATTTCACTTAATAGTCTCATTCTCCCAAGTATTATCTACTTCTCAATATTGTAATTATACTTTTCATGGAACTGTTGTGCTAATTGTTGCACCTACCCTCTTGACTTTAGTTTGCTTTACACATTTATTATCATTATAACTGAAGACCTATACAATTGATCAACTCATATTGCAAGAATGCCCACAGGCCATAATTATAATCATGACTTGGACCACATAGAATCATGTAAAATACAGCAATCAAACTAGAATAGATAACATCCGTCTGAATTGAAACACAAAAGCAGGTCTACTAGTTTGAAATAATGATGGCTGGTATTAAATATTTTCTGAACTGTGTAAAGAAATATTGTTTGTTAATTGTCCCCCTTAAATTCAGCAGAAAATAACCTGAAGAGTTATAAAGCATACATCTGAGCCATTTATTCACATCTGTGCCTCGTCCTGCAGAGTGTTTTGGGTATATGCAACTGCCTAGGATTGTTTTGATTATATTAATTTTGGAAAACCTACCCTCTGTCATGGCAGTGTTACAGGAGAATCAGAACAATAATTCTACCCTGAATTGTATGTTGTGAAAACCAGGTGGTTAAGAGCTTTTATAAATTTAAAGTTGTGCTGCCATTAGTTTGATCATATTAAACACTCACATGTCCTTGTTTTCTTTGCTTTTATCTTGGTAACACTGCTCATCAGTTTGTGAACAGCCTTAGTGAACAGATTTGTTTTTACCACTAGTCTGCCATGTGGACTCAAAGCATTAAATAACAAAAAGGATTGGTGCTTTCTGTAGCCCAGTGCATCTGGCACTCATGTATTCATACCACCTTTAGGCATATCGATCTGATTTTTTTGCAGCTTGCAAAGATATTTACAGTTTCAGATTTTTGCAATATTTTCCAAATGGATCATATATATGTATTTAGTAATTGATAGGCATGGTGTTTGGTGTCCTTTTTTTGGACAAATGAATATGCAGAGATCTTAAAAATAAATTCAGCCCCCAGGAAAATAGTGTGAATGTGGGGGTATTTGGAAATATCTTTCTAAATGGGATTTATATATTACATTTCTGAGATGGCATGTGGGAATTTTAGACAGGAAAAGCGGTTTCATCACCCTCCTGCAAGGGTGGATACTGGCAATTCTGGGCTATTAATATTAAAGATATTTAGTTTTTTAGAAGTGGAGGTTAAGTCTCCTGGAGCATTCCCTAGGATGGTTTGCTTTGCTGACTGGGTGAAACAAGACAAAAGGCAAATTTCATACCTTGGCCCTACTAAAAAAAAACTGAGTTACATGGCAAGTGTGAACAAAAGGTACAAAGAAAGTAGGCTGATTTCTTTCTGGGGGGTTGGTTTGTTTTTTCTTTTTTCCCTCTCAAAAAACTCTAAGCACCTTTGATAAGAGAAGGACAGAATTAGAGAGTAGTTTTACATAAAAAGCTGAAAGGTTTTAGGAAAACAAAACTCCAGACAAAAGGTGTGGTTCTCATGTTAGCATGTCTCAATCCACTTTCTTTGTAACCTGCTAGGGGTAGGTTTACCAATATTTAGAATCATAAAATCATAGAAACCTTTGGGTTGGAAAGGACCTTTAGAAATCATCCAGCCCAACCCCCCTGCAGTGAGCAGGGACAGCTTTAACCAGATCAGGGTGCCCAGAGCCCCGTCCAACCTCACCTTGAATGTTGCCAGGGATGGGGCCTCCACTACCTCTCTGGGCAACCTGTGCCAGTGCTTCACCACCCTCATTGTACAAAATGTCTTCCTTATGTCTAGTCTAAATCTATTCTTCTTTAGTTTAAATCCATTACTCCTTGTTCTGTCACAACAGGTATTGCTAAAAAGATTGTCCCCATCCTTCCCATAGGCCCCCTTTAAGTACTGGAAGGCCGCAATAAGGTCTCCTCGCAGCCTTCTCTTCTCCACGCTGAACAACCCCAACACTCTCAGCCTGGCCTTGTAGGAGAGGTGCTCCAGCCCTTGGATCATTTTTGTGGCCCTCCTCTGGACCCGCTCCAGCAGGTCCATGTCCTTCTTGTGCTGAGGGCTCCAGAGCTGGACGCAGTACTCGAGGTGGGGTCTCAGCAGAGCAGAGTAGAGGGGCAGAATCACCTCCCTCGACCTGCTGGCCACACTTCTTCTGATGCAGCCCAGGATTTCCAGTGAAGACCGAGGCAAAGAAGTTGTTGAGTACCTCAGCCTTCTAGATTCCTAGAATGCATTGATGATAACTTCCTGAACCTCTACCCTCAACCTCTCTCCTCACTCCTCCCAAGTCGATGGACTGCAAGATGGGGACCAGGGGGGTAAAGCCCCTCCCACTGTAAGGGAAGATCAGGTTCAAGAACACCTGAGGAACCTGAACATACATAAGTCTACAGGACCTGATGAGATGCACCCCAGAGTCCTGAGGGAATTGGATGATGTAGTTGCCAAGACACTCTCCATGTTATTTGAAAAGTCATGGCAGTCAGGTGAAGTCCCTGCTGACTGGAAGAAGGGGAATGTTGTGCCCATTTTTAAAAAGGGAAGAAAGGAGGACCCTGGGAACTATCGACCTGTCAGCCTCACCTCTGTGCCTGGGAAGATCATGGAGCAGATCCTCCTAGAAGCTATGCTCAAGCACATGGAAGACTGGGAGGTGATTTGAGACAGCCAGCGTGGCTTCACCAAGGGCAAGTCCTGCCTGACCAACCTAGTGGCCTTCTAGGAAGGAGTGACAGCATCAGTGGACAAGGGAAAAGCAATGGATGTCATCTTTTGGACTTCTGTAAAGTGTTCGACACAGTCCCCCACAACATCCTTCTCTCTAAATTGAAGAGATATGGGTTTGATGGGTGGACTGTTCAGTGGATAAAGAATTCTCTGGATGTTCGCATCCAGAGGGTCATGGTCAACAGCTCAGTGTCCACATGGAGACCAGTGACAAGTGGGGCCCCTCAGGGGTCTGTACTGGGACCGGTGCTGTTTAACATCTTCATCAATGACAGACAGTGGGATCGAGTGCACCCTCAGCGAGTTTGCGGATGACACCAAACTGAGCAGTGCGGTTGACATGCCAGAAGGATGAGATGTCATCCAGGGGGACCTGGACAAGCTGGAGAGGTGGGCCTGTGTGAACCTCATGAGGTTCAATAAGACCAAGTGCAAGGTCCTGCACCTGGGACGGGGCAACCCCAATATCAGTACAGGCTGGGGGATGAAGGGATTGGGAGCAGCCCTGCAGAGAAGGGCTTGAGGGTAGTGGTAGATGAAAAGCTGGACATGAGCCAACAGTGTGCGCTTGCAGCCCAGAAAGCCAACCGAATCGTGGGCTGCATCAAAAGAAGCATGGCCAGCAGGTCGAGGGAGGTGATTCTGCCCCTCTACTCTGCTCTGGTGAGACCCCACTTCGAGTACTGCGTCCAGCTCTGGGGCCCTCAGCACAAGAAGGACATGGACCTGCTGGAGCGGGTCCAGAGGAGGGCCACAAAAATGATCCAAGGGCTGGAGCACCTCTCCTATGAGGCCAGGCTGAGAGTGTTGGGGTTGTTCAGCGTGGAGAAGAGAAGGCTGCGAGGAGACCTTATTGCGGCCTTCCAGTACTTAAAGGGGGCCTATGGGAAGGATGGGGACAATCTTTTTAGCAATACCTGTTGTGACAGAACAAGGAGTAATGGATTTAAACTAAAGAAGAATAGATTTAGACTAGACATAAGGAAGACATTTTGTACAATGAGGGTGGTGAAGCACTGGCACAGGTTGCCCAGAGAGGTAGTGGAGGCCCCATCCCTGGCAACATTCAAGGTGAGGTTGGACGGGGCTCTGGGCACCCTGATCTGGTTAAAGCTGTCCCTGCTCACTGCAGGGGGGTTGGGCTGGATGATTTCTAAAGGTCCTTTCCAACCCAAAGCATTCTATGATTCTAAAAAAGGTTTTTTATATATGTCTGTCATGAAATATTGTGTAACAGTTTCCTTATAGCTTCATATTGGAAGAGGGTTTTTTTTTTGAAAATGTGACTTTTGTCAAGCTGTTCTTTACTTTTACTAAACTAACAAAGGAGTAGCCAAATCTGTAACTACAAACCAGGAGTGCTAAATTCAAGAGCAATAAGTATTGCTAGGGGACAGAGATTTTCCAGAATTTTCCTCCATTCAAGGGTTCATTGGTTGCAAGGATTAGGAAGAAAAGGTTAAAAAGTTATTTATCTTAGGTACTGCACTTTTCTTTCATTAAAATGCACGTTGCATAGATCTTTATTATGCAATGATTTGGCTTTATTTCAGGGAATCTAATTTACATTCTCCTAATTGGCTTTCAGTGACTTGCTAGGAGTAATTAGAAAACACATTTTAGAAACTGTGTCATCAAATATTACTTCAAGTTGGATAGAAAGGTCTCAGCTTTGCTATTAATTCTCTAGGTATAAATACTTATTGCAGCTTTCCTCACTTGAACAGAAAACTTCCCTATAAGCCTACTGCTCTGCCCCAAGCTACGCAGTTCAAACAGCCAGTGGCTCAGGGTGTAATTTTATTGTGCAGCCCACTTTCAGGAGTATTGACATATCTTACACTTAGCAGAAAACTATTACTAAATCCCCTGGAAGCACAGGAGTATGTATTACCACTACTATCCTTCCAGTTTAAAACAAAACAAAATTAAACAAAATGACCAAAACCCAGAATCCCTTCTTGTAAGGAAGAGACGTTGAGACTTATAGTTTGGATTTTTCCAAACTCTGAAAACCTGGTGGACTACAGCTCCTCCTGGGTTGGTGCCAGTTCCCTAAAGAATAAAAGTAATTCAGAGCTATCCTGGATTTAGTGATTCTTCTTGTTTCGTCTGAAGTCACTTCTCAGTGCACAAGGTCTTAGTTATTAGGTTTCTTCTGTTGAGCTTCTTTGAGGAATCTTTCTTCCTGTGATGCATTTTGTAAGTTGGATAATTGTAAGACACTGTTTCCTACTCAAGCCTTTTAGCCAAACTTTGCAAACAATATCCTGCATAGGTGAACCAGCCTTTACCATAGATTTGATTCAGTCAGTCTCTGAGCACTTTCCATCTTGCATTGGGTCCTGCAAACCTTCCTTGTAGCCTGTCTTTCCTTCTTAGGATCAGTATATAATATCACTGCTAAGGAAAGAATATTACTATTTTTTATATATATTAATATAACTACTCTTTCTTTGTTTCTGTTCACGTGTTACGTTCTCTTAAGAAAAATCACTGGGTCAGATCAAGCTCCCTGGGTAGAAAAATTGTTCCTTCCTTGGAAATTATTTAGTTCATTCACAGGAGGCAAGCTTTCAGAGACTGAAAGTTGGTCAGCAAAGAGTAAAAAACACAGAAAAGTCCAGCACAAATGAGGGAGCTTGCTGAGAGGACCAGCAGACAGAGACAACTAGGCATCAGAAATGAGGAAAGAAACCTCCCCAGGGCCAGAAAGAGCTGTGCCAATTTTGCTGCAACTCAAAGCTACTGAGCTGGCTAGAAGCTAAGAGCATCCCTGCAGAGACACAGTAGAGAGTTGTATATAAACCCTTTTCTATTGTGTTTGACTGAGTTGTGATGAGCTGTATTTATGTTGTCCTAACGTGTATTCTAATTAAATCTGTCTTTCTTCAGGTTAAAAGTCTTTCAGACTCCTTTGGTGAGTTCACTGCAAAACAACTGTCTATGCAGATCTACCTCAAAGCATTAACCAACTCAGAATACTTTCAAAATGTCAGAGGCTCTTATTGTCATAGCTCTGACATAGCTTTTGTGCAAGAATAACTGTAGGTTGTATAGACATGTTTATTTCTGCATATATCTCTGTATGTGTATGTATAAAGATGTCCAACATAACTTAGGTGAACACCTTTGGTTAAAGATAGCTTAGCTGTTAACAGCAGAAATCTCAGTACAGACCAGTCTACTCTGCTTTTTTGATGGTAGAGCAGGCTTGCCTACCTACCTGTGAATTAAATGCAAGCATACACCTTTTTTTTTTCTATACAAAAAGCCACAGATGAGAAGACACTATACTTGTATTGGAAATGTCTTTCACCATGTTATGTTTTCACCCTAATCAATACGGTTACACACACATTTTTTTTTTTTTTTTTTGGTAGTTCTACAAGGGTGCACTCTGTGGAACTATACTCACAGAACTGAGATAACCCTGTGTAGCCATGCACAGAATTTGCAATACAGTTAAGCTGCACAATTCTAGTTCCCTAATGATATTCTGTTTTCATAATGTCATAGTAGCAGGGGGTGGTAGTAGTGGGTGACAGTTACAAGAAAGATTTATTTATCTGGTTTGAATTTTGCTTTAACTATTTGTTCACAGTAAATCAAGAATTCTTATCCAACTTCATTTAACATGCTCAGGCAGAGAACCAGATTCCACCATGCTTATTCACTGAGTAGTACCTGACAGCCTTGTTAACCCCTTGCAAACAGTGGTACTAGTTGCCTAGGAAGGGACTGCTTTAAGAGTGACTGAGGTTTGTAGAATTCAGCTCTATAAGAGCAATAAATGGGAATGAGGAATAGGATTTTAATAGTCTAACAGAAGTTAATCTCTGATCAAATCACCTAAATTCCCTTTATACCAACAAAAAGAAGTAGACACATCCAAACACTGCTTTGCCTTTTTCTAAAATAGTCATCTATGTCTCTGAAAGAGCTTTCTTTGTTGTAGAGGAAAGGTAACTAGCTCAGACGTAAATATCAAACCTGAGATGGCTAAAACTTGAAGAGGTATATCCTACCCTAAGATACATATCTATGGGACTGATGCATTCATTGAAGAGCTGCAAGTTGGTGGCACAAAGAGGGCAACAACAGCTATAAGAGGACTTCTTATACGTTGTATAAGATTGTTACATCTTCCCTGTTTGCTATAGTTATTTTTAGTCCATCAATGTATGTAACATATTGAAATGCTGTACAGATATATTGGATCAAATCTTTTGAAGGAAAATGCCTGCAATCACTTCTGTGCCCCTTCCTCTAAATTAGCATCTGTGACCCAGCTGCATAAGCACTTTTTCTGGCCAGGATTAAAGACTCCTTCCCACTACCCCCATTGTAGTTTTTATGGAGCACAGCCATTTAGCATGGGCTGTACTTCTTTTTCAAGGGTTGGGCCCAAAGCCTTTGACAAATTTTGCATTTGTAATTGATTTACTCCCTCCTGGGCTTGAGAATAAAAAGCAATGGGTAATGTCTGAGGATCAGACTTTTCATGGTGAAATAATAAGGGTCATATTAACTGGCAGCTTTTCTCAATGTTCTATAATGCTCATTAAGTTAGACATTGTTTTGATTTTTTAGTGAAAAACTCATTTGCAAGGACTATAGTCAGAAGAAAAAGAATTGGATGAGATAGATAAGTATAGTCAGACTGTAGTGTTGTTATGCTGGAGCAGATGAAGGAACCTAGAATCTCTCCCAGACAACACAGAAAATTCCTTTTTATAATGGAAATAGAAGTCCTTTTCATTTAAACTCCAGCTGTTTTGTTGGACTCATGCTCTAGCAAATATCAGTTAAACTTTGTTCTTTCTTTTGGAAATGAAACTAAAGTTACTTCCAATCTCAGTATTTCACAGTCTTTTTCAATGAAACAAACAATAAAATATAGTGTCCTACGGACCAGTTGTGAAATGAAGACCCCATGGCACTTTTAGGAAGAATAGGTGAGTTAGTTCCAGTGTGGTTTTGACGATTATATACTCTCTGGTTTTAACTTAACTTTCAGCTATAAAAAATATTTTTCTTCACTTCTTCAAACTGCTGTGCCATGCTTCTGTTTGCTACCGAACAATGTCTGCCAATGCTAGACCAAGAGGGAAGTAATAAGACGAGCAAAACTTTTGGAACTATGCACGTTGCTAAAAAATAAAATTCAGAACTTTTCACTTCCTTTTAGTAAATTTGTACATTGTTTGTATAATATAAGTTTATGATCAAAGTATAAGACTTTAGTATGAGGATCGTCTGTCTGGTGCTTATGAGTTAGGAACAAAACTTGGTCTGAAAACTAGCATTTTAATCTCATTTTCTACACTAGTTCTTTATAAAGGTGGGAGTTTTAAGGAATGACTGGATCAGAACTGTTTATGTAGTTCAACAGCCTGTCTGTCAGAGAGAACTGATCAGTCTGATTCTAACAAAGGCGTAAGTGAATATTTCATATCCTAATCTCAATTAACTAAGTATCAGATATGATTCAGTGTTCTGGAAGACGTACTCCAGACATCTGGTTCTGCAGTTGTAATGAGTCAGAACCGGGTCTTTGGAAAAATAAAAATGACAGTCATAAATGCTTATGCCTTTCCAAAAGAGAAAACCAAGCTGAAACCAGTTTCTGATCTAATCAAAAGTACAGTGGTATAACTCAAACTAAACCCAGGGTGTTTCATTCACTACTGTATAGAATACTTAATTTTCCTTCATGTTAAAATGATTTTAAAATTTAATGACTTTAATATTAGTTTTCTTTGTATATCTCTCAGTTGTCTCAGACGAATAGCAAAAACATGTGTTATATAAACACGTGCTAGGTTACTCTGGCAAAAAAGTCAACTGAGTGGAAAGATTATGGCCTGCATCACAGGTGAGGTGGTAAACTCTGCTGGAAGACATGCACTGCAGATATCCTTCTGCATTCCTTTTACGGCCACAGACTCCAGAGAATTTGTTATTACATCATTACAAGTCATATTTTATGTTTTAAATATTTATAATATTATTTTATTGAAGCTTAATCTTCAGTTAGGACATAGGGACATTTTTATATGCCTCCATTTTCACAGCATTGTGTACATAGACTAGGCCTTCAGGGCAAGTTTTATTGTGCCAGTGTAACATATGTTCCCAATAGGTAAGTGACACATGAAAGGCAAGGAATGTGATTTAATGTTTCAATTTTATTGCTTGCAATTTAACATATGGCAGTGAAGAAGATACAATCAATAAAGCTACATGAATGTGAAAGCACACAATAAAAGATACCTCAGAAGGACGGTCTGATTTAAAGATTTATTGAATCTAACTAGTCAAATAATTCAACACCAAAATTGTATTTACGGTCTTGGGCTCATTTGTTATTGGTGAGTTGCTAGTGCATGGTTAATGATTTTGTAAATTTCTTCCAAATATCTTGTACAGATTTTGTACTTCATCATTTCTATTGCACTTGTATAAAGAAATCGTAACCCAACTCAACAATGCATTACTATCATTAGGGTTTTTTTAAAGAAATTAAAAATGTATTTTCCTTCTTTTGTAATTCCTTCTGTCACTTTTATTCACTGATTTTCCTTATCTTCTTCTCCTTTTTCTCCTCTATATTTCTATCACACTATCCAGTAATTCTTTCATCAGTTTTGGCAAAAAAAAATCCAAGAAAATCATGTTCTAATTTCCATGTTAGTATACAAATTTCAAAGTCTTATTGCAAAAAATAATTTTGAGATCCAGAAACAGAAATAATTTTTTTAAAAAAATGCTTTTTCCAACTAAGAATGAATATTTTCCCAAAGAAATTTCAGTTTTAATAAATACAAAAATGCATCTGATTTAGCAAAAACGTCTGGTTTTACTGAAGAAGTACAATGACAATCTGAAAGTCTCAATTTTGTTTTATAAGAAGAACTTTTTTTTTTTTTTAACAAAATGTAATTCCCCATATTTTTTTCAGAATAAATATTTTGGAGAGAAATTGCCATTTTAATGGAAATACATATTTCTATGAAATAATAGATATAAAAGAAAAAATATTAGCTTTGCAATGTGTACAGTGTAAGAGTTCTACCAGTTTATTAAGTAGACGTAAAGCCAAAACCATGTCACTTTCTCTGTTAGATTTAAATTAAAATATTTTAAAACAAAATTTGCATTCCGGGCAGATCAACTTAATGACTTAAAATATTTTATAACCACTTAAATGCAGTCAGCATAACAAAGGGCTAAAATTCCTCAAAGAAAGATTGCAGTATTTTTGATGGCAAGGTTACATGGCAAGGTTACATGGCAAGGTTACATGGCTATGACAAAAATGTTATTTAGATACCTTCATGGATAATTAGAATGGATGTCTGAACAATACACCAGCTCGAAGCTGGAGATCTGTGGCTTGTGTTTTGAGCTTAGCCTGGGTTTTGATGTGCCATGCAACCTTGCATTGGTGTGCAACCTTGCACACACAGCATAAATTGGATGCTCGAAGTCTTCTTTTCCCACCTCTAATCATCCAGTTCTGAATTTTTTTAATCTCAACTCTTTTGGCTGCCATTTTCCAGCTATAAAGCATAAACAACATTTCCAGGTCTCATATTATTCTTTCTTTGATTTGCATTCATATAGTTCCATAGATGTCAATATATGATTTAGCTTCAGTTTATTATCCTCTCAATATCTTTCTTTCAGATCACATAACTTCAGTGAAAACAAGTTGTGCACACAAGATGATTTGGGGAAATTCTGCAGGAATTACCTTACTAGCTTAGCACTAACAATTAGTAATAGCTTGCAGTTTGTAAGAGATAAGACCTGAAAATGTGATGTGGAGATCTATAGACATAGATTAAAATCTTTTAAGCAGTTTGGTGTTTTGTTTGGGGGTTTGTTTTTGGGGTTTTTTTCTCCATTAGACTTTTGTTGATATATTCATAAAGACTAATTTCCAGCCAACTAGAAAATTATAATAGTTTTGTTTATTTCACATCACAACAGGTAAAAAAGTGTGCATCGCTCTTGATATGACAGATTGTGGATAGCCAACCATCATGGAATCAGATTATGTCAGATCTGGTTATTTAAGTTCATGTTACCACCATAACTATGTTATATCCTGCATATTTAAAATGGTAGACTTCAAATATTTAAAAAGGAAAAAAATAAAGTTACTTTCAAAAAAAACCCCAAAGATTATCACTGAAAGATACTATGTGATGTATCAGACAAAATTCTGTATCAGGCACTGAATTAAAAACATAAATTCCTGAAAGTTGTGGATAGAAACTAAACTATCACCAGGCTTCTAGGAGTCAAGCATTGAGAATCTTAAGGCAAAGTGGATTTTCTTTGTGGCAGTCACATGCGTCATGAGTTCCATGATTTACCTTATGGTTTTTTACCAAATAAGTCAGACTTTTGGCACTATGACATCTCAGAGGATGATGGGAAATGATTGTGTGAAAATTTCACTCAGAGCTGAAAATGCAATTCCATGTTAGAAGGCTCACAGAAGTCATAAGCTTAAATGCTGAGGACTGGAGACCAAAGGGATAAAATTAGTAAATTCTCAGGCAGTTACTCAGTTCTCTAAGTTCATTAAGTTTTATTTGTTAGGACAAAAGAAAGAAAAACCTTGAACTGATCTTCTTTAAGTTACATAGAGGTTAAGTGCCAGATTTGCTAGCTTGAGGCCAGCCTCAAGAATTACCTTCCTGTCTAACGTGGGGGTTTTCTTCATGAATCTTCTTCATGAGCGTATTCCCCAATTTTCACACCCAGTCACCTAGAAAATACCAGGTTTCAGCCTCATGATCCTGTAGGCATTAGGCAAAACTATACCTAAATCACATTAGGGTCTTGGCATATGTGGAACTTACACATGAAATAAACATTGAACATGCATATACTATTCCAATGAACATAAAGTTTCTTCATGTGAGGTATAACCTGAATCCATGCAGGTATACCACTGTGATCTCTGAGTGCCTGTAAATGCCTCTTCCATGATTGTGTGGAACACATGTTACGTATTTGCTTTGTTGTCACATTTTATGGATCGTGAAGGTCCTTAGGATATGACTTGTAATAAAATTTCTATTTAAGAGTTGATTGTAATTTTATATGTGTGTGTGTGTATTTATATATACACACAAGGGGAGGGAAAAGACATTTGTTAGACATCATCTGCATTCATGTGTACAGTCTTTGTCATTATGACATGAAGGATTATCCAAAACGTTTGTAAAATCTGTGGGAGAATGGCAAAACTGCCAGGAATTTCTATAAGATTCCTGTTGCAGCATATCACTTCCTTTCCATCTTCTGGGTTGAGTTGACAAAAAGGCTGCAGGATTCATTCATCCTCTTTTATCTTCTAAATTTTGTTTTGTTTATCTTTGCCACAGTGGTGGGAGGTGGGATACAAAATATGTTCAGCACCAAGAGACAGGCATTGTAGGCATATACACCTCCTATAAACAGATGCAGCTGGAGAACTAGACCCATAAAACTGTACTGTGTGGGTCACATATGGAAAAAGGTTCCATAATCTGTGAAACATTTGATCCATATTAAAATTGTCAATATATATCTTCTACATTTACCAGTAGAGATGAGAATTCCTTGTAATGTAGCATTATTTATTTATTTATCTTTAAGTTTGTCACTAATGTGCTTCAGGCAACCACCGAAGACCAGAGCAAAACTTTAATTGAATAAAAGTAATTTATATTTACCTAAACAAGTGCCCAGTAGATTTCTGCACAAATCTTATGTGACAAGTTTTCTGGCACGATATATCTACATCATTCTCCCTCTAGATAAATTCTCCAGCTATTGGCTGAAAATAAGTCCACTGCATCATGGTAACTGCCTAGTCTTGCAAAGAATGTTGCTTTTGAGATCTTAAAAGGCCAGCAGCAAAAACACCAGGCCTTCTTTACAGTGATATAATCAATGCAAAGTCATCTGCTTATTTGGGATCAGAAAAGAACCTTCTCTGTCTCTCTTAAGACAAATAAATCGGGAAGTCTCCTTTCAGTAGGTTATTGTGCTTATCCTTATGTGTTTTTGAGTAGTGCTTCCCAAAAAATTATGAGTTTGACTGAAAGAAAGACCTGGCTTCATATGCTGGCAACCTGAAAGAGCAACTGTAAAGAATGAGCTATTTCATTACAAACATCCGTACATGACTGGCCTTATAAGATATATCAAGGAAAATGGCTGAAAACCAAAGCCCTCAACAATTTAGTTACCAGCTCTGAAATGTTGACTGCCTGATAGTTGCTGTGAGAGTGCCCAGGCTGTCCAACCAAAAACCACCTCAGCTATTCACCACATGTGACCAAAGCCACAACTATGGGAAACAGCTTTACAGAAATTCTTTTCAATACCCTCCCTTTTCCACAGTCCTTGCCAGCCTTCTACACAGTAGGATGCCTGGAAACAAGCTCCAAACCCTGTCCTTCCTGACACATCCATGATGAACAGCTGCAACTCCTTAGGCACTGAGCACAGCTGCCTTGAGCTGTGCCATTGAAATAATCCAAAAAGACAGCAAAAAATGGAAATACATTATTGAGTATATGGTTAGTGGTCTTCGTGCATCAGCTAGATGGGTGGCTTCCAATTCATATTGCTGAGGCTGCTGGAAATCATGCGCGAAAGACAAGTCTGATTCTTTTTTCACTGTTTTTCATTTCTGGGTAAGGAGAAAGTGAAGACGACCAAACAAGATTATCATGCCCCCTTCTCTTCCTTCTTGGTTAAATTGTTCATTGATATTATTAATAAATTTTGCTGCCTTCAAGGGGACTCTGACTGCATCAAAGAGACCAGTTTGTGGTCATGGTTATAAAAGTTCTGTGCTATTTCATGAAATTTGAAGAAGTTCAGATACAGAGAGTAGAAGAGGCTTATTAACGTTGCTTTCTGCCTAGGCTAACTGGTAGGCAGCTGCGAAGCTGGTTACATTAGCTGAGCGGACCACTTTATGAACATCATTTGTATTCCTTCCAGCACCTGAGGTAGCTCAAAGAGGACATTACATTGTGGTGTTGGTATATCCTAAATCAGATTATGTTATGATTTGTTTTACTGGTAAAAAAGCACTTGAATGTAGGTAAAGTAGCTGCCCTGCACTCAGCTCTGTGGTTAATAGTGTATTTGGGCAGGCTTAAGCCTGTACGCTGTGTTTTATGAAACTCCAAGTTGGCTGGTTGCTTCCTGTGAGGCCTACAGCAATTCCTACCACCAACATTGTGAGGAAATAAAAGACAACTGTGTGAAAAAAAAAAAAAGGATAAAAGTTATCTGTAAAAAAAAGTGCCCCACAGTGTTCTATTCATGGTACAAAATCATCCATCTGGGAAACCTTTGCATGATTATTGCTTGAAAACATTCTTCTTATCTGATCAAGTGTTTCTTAGGAATTTCTTCATCAACTGGGGTTGTGAGACTGTTTCAGAAAGACCTGATGCTGCCTGGTGCTGAGAACTGCGGTCCCAGTCCAGAAAAATGCTTGGCTCTAAGCGAGCAGGCAGCTCTTTATTAACACATGAATGGTATCTTGATTTCAGAAGTTAGGCAAAGGCTTGAGCAATTCTATTTTGTGTTGCTTTCCCCTTTCTATGAAGTAGGCAAGAGTATTCTGTGTATTTTCTACAGTTTATTTTACCCTTTCCTTTGTTTCTGGCAAGAGCATGTGATTCTTCTGTCATCCCACTTTCCTCTTGAAAATCATGTAATATAAAATATCACACTCTACATGGTTAATTTGCTCTTCAGTTGCTGAAGTGCTCAGTCCTAGAACACCTTTCAAGTTATTCTGTAGCAGGCCCAATGTTACCAATGCAAAGACAGCAGTGCAGAACCTCCCCCCCCCACCCCATCTAGTCCTATTTCTTCAGAGCGTCGGTACTACCACAGTGTACCTTTCCAAGAAATTTGCACTAGGAGGTAAGATGGCAACAGGGATTTTTTTTAAGTTTTCATAAGAGAAACAGAAGGAGGACATATCTGAGTCTTTGACATATACTGAAATATTTCTTGGTAAATATGGGAAAATGAAGAGTTGAAAGATTAAGAATTTTTAATTTTAGTTAACTAGAGAGAGTACCTTTGCTTTGCTTTGTCTCTACTATGTCAGTAGCTTTTCATTTGCACCAGGTGTTAATAGTTACCAAACAGTGCAAGTAAATTAAAATAGACTTGTAATTTCTCCTCATCACAAAACCAAAAATATTACAAAAGAAATATTTCTTTCTTCAGGATCAGTATGGCAGAAACAAAAACCTATGAGGTTCATTGATGTGTAAATGTGCGGTGACATTTTTAAAATGTGCACTGACTTTTTAAGAATACACATTTACAGTGAATATGAAAGAACCAGATACATCTATCAGGGTACTGTAAACCAGTGTTTCAGTCTGGTAGTGAAAGCTGGATTTAGACACAGGCTCATATACCTCATTAAGAAACCAGTAATTCTGCTTGTTAAGCTGAAGGCAAGTAAAAAATATATTTGCTGCATCTGGGTTGCAAGATGAAAGCATGGGATTCATGATTAACTATGCATCTGTCTTCGATAGGAGACAGCAAGCAATAACTTGTTCTCACCATATATAACACCTTCCAGACGAGAAACTCACAGTGGTCTGCAAAATCAGGGCATCTTCATAACACTTCAAAGGGTTATTTCTTTGTTAAGAGATACCATTATCTCTATTTTACAGCTGAAAAACCAAAGCAAAGACTAGTTACAGTCAATCTTTTCAGTCATTTTTTCCCTAAATGATTCCTGTTCATCTGTCTTAAATTTTTATTCTAGCGCTGGTCAGAATGGTATCCAAGCCCCTCCCATGCTAACTCAAAATGTTGGGTGTATTTCAGCTAGACATCTACAATTAATACCTAAGTAAGTAGAAGTCAAGTCATCTGTGGTTGTTCATCATTAAGCAATTAGGACACACTTTAAAGTACCTACATTTACATTTAGAAACCTTTGGACAGAAGCACAAGAGGAAACTTTTGGGAGTGTCACAAAATGTCTGAGCCTGCAACCACAAGGACAAGGTCATTCTCTCCTTAGAAAGAAAGGATGCAACAGTGTGTAGAATTATATAAGACAATGAATGGAGCATTAGGAATGTTTGCAAGTGTTTTCAAATGAATAAATTAGAATTTATGATCAAGTACATATTTCATACTCTGTTTTGGTAGAGAACACAGTGAATGAAAAAATAATTTTTGACATTACACTTGAATACTAAAATAAATTCTATTTATTAATATTTCTTGTAATTATATTTCTATGATAACTTGCTGGCTCAAATTAACATTATTACATACAGGTACATTTTTGGCACATTTATAATGGAAGATCTTTCCCGATCAGAGAAACTGACAATTTATTGCACTATGGAATGGGAGAGCTGACTACTGGAACCAGAAAATGGAATCCAAGATGCTGATACAGATAATAACTCTTAACAGCTGCCTAACACCTCTTAACCTTGCAATACTCATCAAAGAAAAAATAAATTTTAGATATTCCAGGGGGGAGTCTTGTAGTGTAAATTGCTATAGATAAATTCTGTAAAATTTTTATTGGAGGAATCCCATTAATATTTTCACAAATAGGCATATGTCTGTGACCTGGATAGAAATACAGTTACCTCTTTTTCTACTAATTAATATCCATAGCTAAACCTTGCTAATCCACCTGGGTTATCATATCAGCGTGCTGGTTTTTTGAAGATGTGATACTTGGGACACACTTTTAATACATTTCATGGAACCATAGAAATGCTGATTGGAAGGAAACTCTGGATGTGTCTAGTCCAGCTTCCTGCTCAAAGTGGGACTATTGCCAACACTAACCTTCTGGTTAACATTTTTTTTTTCTTAACGTTTAATCTGAGCTTCCCAAGCTGCAATTTCTTTTGCTTGCCCCTTGCTTTGCTGTCTGCTGCTACCAAGAAGTGTTTGGTTCTGTTGTCATTGTAACTCCCGCTCATCTCCCATTGTTTCCGTTGTTGAGTCTAGCACTTTGGCTGTAACACTGCTGAGTTTTTCCAGTATTGAGTTTGGTACTATCACAGTACATTTAAATAAAAAATCCTTGTCCCATCAAATCATACAGTTATAAATATGCTTTAATATAGTTTGATGTGAACACACATACATGTACGTACATACATAAAATTCATGTAGATTTGTATAAAATTTCTTTCTTACAATACTGAAAGTAATTGCAATTTTAGGCTGAAGTGGTCATTTATTCTTGCTTATGGTGATGTCAAATGCATAAGTTTTCGTTCATATCCTTTTTTTGTATATATTACAATTGGAAACTACATACAAACATAAGCACATGCATATAAATATACATATGCTCATTCCATATGCAGTCCAGACATGCCAGGGCTTGAAATATTTTATATAGGAAAAAAATTGCAGTATGGAATTTGTATATTTTTTTCCTCTGACAAGGTTGCTTCCCTAGCCTGTGCAAACTTTTGGCTTCACAGGCACCCATGGAAACATGTGTAACTATTTGTGACTACGTTGGGAATCATTTTCTTCTGGGCAAACAGATTTTTGACTAGAGGTGGACGTGCAGATCAGATCCAAATAAGGATTTAAGAAGACTGAAACTTCCACTTACTGCATGTTGGATCCAGGATTTTAATTTAACCCATTACAAAGATAGGGACTGTTTATGAAATACATGTACTGATCCATCTGGATTTTATTTGCATCTGTGATTCAGTTAAGGGTCTCATTTACATTTTATATTTGAATTCAAGAAACTGTTTAAAACACTCAGCTAAGTCTCATTGGGATGGAGAAACCATTGCACCAGAATACTGTAAAAAGGCAGACTGCAGCAAAATTATAAAATGATTGAAATTGTTCATGCCATTACAGAGAAAAGTTTAATGAAAATCAGAAAAAACTTACTCAGAACAAAAGCCACTTATAAAATATGATGCAGTACATATTTTCTAGGTATAGTGAAAGAGTTCTGAAACCCTTGGATAGTGAAACATGTATTTTATTTCTAGAAATAAGACTAATTCTTCCCTCCAAGTTTTTCTGTGGATGAATGCAAAACATAATCAATCTAACTTTTCAGTTACTCATGAGGACAGTAATGATGTTTTTTTGTTGTCATTCTGCATAAAACCAGACATCACTGTGTGTTATAAAAAACAATTTTGTCTGTAATCCAGGGGCTATTTTATTAAATGCTGAAGCAGGGAAAAATATATGGGGAGAATAATTTTAACATATATAAAGATTTATTCCACTAGAGAGGAGGAGGAGGATAATACCTAGCTTTTCAACAGCAGAGCTTACATCATCATAAAGATTAATATTTTTATCCCCATTTTACAGAGGGAGTCTCTAACACCAAGAAAAACAAGAAGTCCTAATTACATTACAAAAGATGTCTCTAAACCTGAGATTAAATATAACCGTATCGTATATGCCATGTGATGATATCTTTAGCATTGTTCTTTAACCTTGCTTATTCTTAGACACTGTCAGTAAAAAGATGGTAGAAGCCACATTTACTACATAATTTACTGCTACAATAAAAGGTAGTAGTTAATTCCTGGAAAAATCTAGCATATTAATGGATAATACTATAAATCCAGTAAACCATACATTGAAAATGGCTCAGGCTTTTCAAGGAGTGGCCTCAAGAATATGATAATCACATGATATAACATGGCAGCACCAAATTGTGTAGCTGCTCTGAGACAAAAGGCCAACTTGTAGTTTGCAGTAGCAGGCTTACGTCTTGCAAGGCAGCATGCAAAGCAGCTTGGCATGACTCATGAGATCCTATTGAAAACTTAGGCTAAACTTATTGTTTAACACCACAGAGGTACTTTTGCAGTGTAAAATGTCTGTGTACATTCACTGTGCTCATCCTATCCACCTTCAGTGCAGTGATGTCCCTTATGTTAACAGAGGCACATTTTAGCATATAGTGTGAGTTGTACATTGATCTTTGGATTCTTTCTAAGATTAAAAATATCCCCTACATAGATGATTATCCCTACTTATAGCTATTACATTAGATTCACAGCATAAAATTTTGAGTATAATAAAGTGATTGCACGAGTTTTCATAATATCAGCATTGAAACTGGAAATCTCCTATAGAGGTTTTTGTGGGGACAGATAACTATTTAAAAGGAACAAAGATTATGCTATCAGTAGGATCATTCATAAAATATGAGCATAGCATGGTAGATACTGTACGAACTCAGAGCAAAATGGTTTCTTCTCCAGAGATCCTGAAATCTTAATAGAAGAAATAACACACAGGTGGGAGGGTCCAATGAAATAATGAATATATACTAATTAGTAACATGACCAGCTGTAACAATTTGCAACTTCAGAAAAGGTTACTTGTATAAAGAACAGCAATTTTTTAACAGTTCTTGGTTATGAAGTTACTTATCCTTGGGAAAAAAAAAGCAACAACAACAAAAAAAAAACCAGCAGCAAATAGTATTTATTAACAAGAATCATGCCTGTTAATTAGCATATTTTACTTCATCTGTGTTATTATACTGAGATAAATATAGAGAGATATAATGTTTAATCAATATGTACCCCAGTACATATTGATAGTAAGAACCTAATTTCTCAAATTTAGATAACCTATAAGAAAAAAAGCACTGGTTTTTTTGGCATTGGATTTACCTTCAAATTTTATCAAAATTGAGTTTGATAAAATCTCAAATATTGATTGGCCTGAGTATTTTTGAAGAGGAGGCAGTGAAGTTTAGAAAACTGGAAAAAAACCCCATGCTTCATCAAAAACCTTGAAATAGACAGAGAGAGCACCTGTAAATAAAAAAAGAGATATTTCATCTGGGTGACCATAAGAGTAAGATCATACAACAAAATAAAAAAAATGGAATATGATATTGATTTAAATATTGATAAAAATACAGACACGAATATATTTTTATAAGGTCTGGTCAGGGATAATTTCAAGAAAAATTTGACTTTTAAAAAACAATCTTGTTGTTTTGCCAAGATCAATAAGTCCTTGAGTACCCATCATACGAATGACACTTAATAAAGAAAAAAAAAAAAAACAAAAAACCATAGCATCTAACTTCTGTAAGTTTTTACCTTACTTCTCTTACCATACATTGAACTTCTTAGCCGATGCTGGCTTTTCTCTCTTACTTCATTTGATACTAATTTTAATTTGCCTCATGCGTAAATGGAGTGGTGCATGGTAGATGAGTTTCCTCTTGTAACATAGAAGTGATCCAGTTCAATAGGTTTGTCTTTGTGCATTAGTTATATAGCAGAGCAATAAGATTGTCTGAATTTGCATGACATCTACTCCAGTAAGCTTTTAGGCAGTGAACAAACACAGTTAGGAAACACAGTTATAAAAAATACAGGGGGAAACTGCAGACAAAATCAATGGCCAAATACTTTCTTTTCCCATTACAAAATACACCCAATTGGTTAAAATCATGAGAGATCAGAGCATGCAGAAAGGATGTTGCATCATTGCCTGATTGAATTCCCACCAGAAATAATGTCAAGATGAAGAGAAATGTGGGGAAGAATAAGTTAGAACAGCCGGAGATGAAGTCATCCCCCCTGCTTCAAGCATTTCATGAAGACAGTGAAGATAGAAGAGCAGTTTCTGCAGGAGGTTTCTGCTAATAATAAGAGATAGTCACCTCCAGAAAGGGACTGAGGTGGACTGAGTGTCTATGTCTGTTCATTGGTTACAGAAGTTTCATTAGAGGACGTGGATAAGGATAAGTTGAAAGCTGAATGTTTCATGAAATGAATTTCGATTATGATTTCTTATGGGCATGATTCTGGGCTGGGAGTTGAGGTATTTCTTTTATGCAGTATCAGCACATTAGCAAGAAATAGACATCTGATGTTCATTATTTTATTGCACGAATTTTTACAAATAAATAAAGCAAATTATTTTGTACGGCATATTGTATCCTCCAACATTCTTGCTTAGAACTGGTAGGACAGAGTCTGAGCAAGGATTTGTTTTAATATGTCAGAAAGTCTGAGGGCTCAAAGGCTTGAAGCAAAGCTCTGCAACCACTTTTAAGGAACTTCTGCATTAATCACATTATTCCTCTCCACCAAGTGGTTACTATACGTCCTAGAGCATGTGCAACTGAGTGAGAGCAGGATGCCTGTTCTCAGCTTGTGGAGCTGGCATAGCATTGCTGCAGTGACAGAAGTCCAGAGGGACCTTGGAGAAACTGAACATGAACATATATTTTAGGAATGACTGAATGGGAGTAGGGTGTTTAACCACACCCACCCTCTGTATTTTAAGTCATCAAGCTGAAAACACCCAACGAAAACAAAGAACAGGCCATGATATTCAAACAGTTCCATAAAGATTTAAATTCCCTGAGTTTTATTTCAAGCTGACAGACCAAGAAATTCCTACTGGCTTGTGAGCTAAGGCAATAAAAACACCACTCACACAACAGGCAGACATTTGGTAGTGATGCTTGCTTCTTCCATTATACTTAAAATACAGTCGTTCCAGGCACAAACAAGCTCCCTGTATTGCACTTGACTGCATTTAGTAACAATAGCCCAGTCTTAATGTTGTAAAGGTAACTGTGACACACATACAGCTGCTATTATAGCTCTTGACTTGACCACTTGCTGCAGGGTTTGTTCTCATTCTGAGGCCCCATGACTCAAAGCACCTCAAGTAAACCGAGATTGTTTCATGGGGCTCTGTGAAGACTGAATGTCTGACCTTCATTTCCAGGTTGCTGATGAAGATTTCATCACCTCTCTGTGCCACACAGGACGCACCCACTCTGACTACACTCATGTCCAATCCCCAGGTGACTGCCAAGGCTGAGCTCTGTGTATTGCAGGGTAAGATGCAGAGAAACGCTTCTCCTCTTCTGAGGGGGAGATTGCCCTGTGTTTAGCTGTGTAGCTCTCAGCATGGGCAGAGAGGAACGGACAGAGCATAAGATTATCTAAACCAGGGCTGCCATCAGATACGTGTTCATTGCCAAAGCATCTCAGTAAGGATTATGCACTTCTAGCGCAGCAGTTTGCACGGCTGCTTGGACAAACCATGGTCCCATCTATGGCTTTTGGGGGAGATGTGGAGAACTAGCTCAGTTGGTTAGAACATGGCGCTAATAACGCCAAGCTCACAGGTTCAATCCCTGCTCACTGCAGGGGGGTTGGGCTCGATGATCTCTCAAGGTCCCTTCCAACCCAAAGCATTCTATGATTCTATGAACTCCAGCAGGGAAAATGAATGTCTGCGGCATTCAGTGAGGAAGTGTGCCTCTTGTTTAAACTCTCCTGAGCTGATCCGAGCTTTGATTTCAGCCTTTATCAGTTGGTTCTGATATTTTACTTAGCAGACTGAGAAGCTGATTTCTTCAGGATTCCTCTTTTGAGAGACCGTACCCCAGCAATTTTAAAAATCCAAAGTAACAGAGATTGCCCAACTCACTTGCAATGGCAAAGCTCACAATAAAAATGTTTCGTTGTGCAGAGCTCCTATTGCAAGAGAATTTTCAGTGACTTTGTGGCCCCAAAAGTCATTTATCCGGGAAAGTGTATTGAATGGCACAAAGAAGGCCAGAAAATAGACATTATACACTCTGTATCATCACATAGACCTACATTATAGCTAATTTTAATATTCAGTTTCTGCTGAATGGAGAAAGAAGTTGATTAGGCAGTAGAATGAGATGTGGTAGAAATACCGGTTCTTCTTGTGTTTCAACCAATAACAGGTTTCAGTAGGGAAAAGTGAAATAAGTCAATTAGCTGTTTACTTTGTGATTCCTTCAGAAGATAGCAAAATGCTTCTGTGTGTTAGTGGTTAAGGTGCCACAGACTTTGGTATTCAGACAATATCAACATAAAGAAATAATAGACCAAGAACCAGCCATTGTAGTTTGTTTCCTTATTTTTATATTATCTCTTTTTCTTTGACAACTGCATAGCTACACCCAGAAAAGTAGTAATTATACCCAGAACCCAAAGAGGTCCATCATAACATGAAAATGTTGTGACATCATAGTCCCTGGTTAAGGAAATTATAATGATGGCAGAGGTTAAAGCCACAGTGTAAGAGAGGCAAGGGAAGAGAAGAGCCTCAGAGGAGATTTTCTTGCTCAAAAGAGCACAAAACTTTTCCATTTTGAGGGAGAATTGTGAAAAGGTAAGTCACTTTGCTTTTCCAATGCTTTTTTGTATGGGGATGTTTTTGCAAACATTTTTCAATTGATGTAGGTTTAAAACTACTCATGGGTGAGGTGGAAGAGAGGAAATAATGAGAAACAAATTCAGTGGAAAAACAAGTGTTGATGGTGTGACTAGGCAATGAAGTAAATTTATGAACTGATTTGATCGTGGATATTAGCACCTCCTTTCCTTCCAGTGTGAGTCAGAGTGAACATAAACATCACAGCTATGTGGAAAAATGTACCCCTGTGGAAAAAAAAAAAAAAATTAAAAACCCCTGAATTTTTTTGCAAGGTTTTTTTTTATTGTTTTGATGTCTACTAAGAAAAAAAAAGAAAACCCAACCAAAAAAAACCCCAAAACCCCAGTCGAAATAGCTGTCCCATTTCTGTTCAGACTAGGAGAAGAAATAAATGAGCACTAAGCACAATGTGTGACACACCAATAAATTTCTAAGTTAAATGCTACTAAGATGTTAGGGTTATTATTTCTATTAAGATATGAATGAGCCACGATCCACTATGTTATGAACTATGTTATGATAGGACAAAAGCACTCCTTGACTCACATTTTATTAACTTTTTAACATTCCTGGACTGATATAGGAAATGCTCTTCTTCACCAAACTTAAAGCAGTCTAATTCACAGGCAAATTCACTTCTCTTGTCTTTTTGGCCTTTCCTGTGGAAAGAGAAGCCAAAAACAGAAGACAACTTTGTGATGGTGGTAGTAATACACAACATTTGTCATGAGATTGTCTAAGAGAGACATTCATCATACATTTCACCTCCAGAAATGATATGAAGTGACTGCTGCTTCAATGTTGAATTAGATATTCACTTTGCTTTTCATTTTTAAAGAAATAAATCTAATTTGGTAAGTTTCAAACACTGGTGAACATTGATCATTTCACTATGAGTTCCTGGGCCAAATCTTAGTTTTTCTTTGTTTCAGCCATGTGTTCATTCCTTTGTGCGATATAACAGTCTTGTTTTTGTAAGTTCATTGGAGCTGGCAGATAACTAAGAGAGCCTGAATTCCAAAGCAGAGTCAAAATTTACTTTATACCCATGACTAATGTCAAATCTGAACTCTATCTAATAGAAATACTGAGTAACCTCATGTTAATCTCTTCTTGATGCCAGCTATGACTAGCTATAATAGCTGAGGTCAGATCACTACCCCTGATGTATATATTCTCCTCCCACAGAGTTTTCTTTGGTACGGAACTATACTGAGGAAGAATCCCACTTCTAGTTCAGGCTGGCCTGGTATAATGAAGTTAAAAACCATTATATACACTCTGACATTTAAAAGTCCTTGACTCATGGCTGCAGGAATTCAACAGGGTTTAATTATTAAATTGGTAAATATTTATTCTCCAGCTACTTTCATCTATACATATATTCTAAGATTTTCTTGATCAACCAATTTTTAAAATATAAAAAGTAGATAGGCATGTGTGTAGAAGAATGTGCAATGAAAAATTTTTGTCATTTTCTTAACCTGTATGAGGACTTCCCCCAAAATGCGTTCTAAGAAAAAGAACAAGCAGATGCAGCTATGACTAGATTTTTCTTCATAAGAGCAGAAAATTGTATGATATAAATATTGGTTTTATTGTACAGATGTGCTGTAACAAAGAAAAATGCATGCAATATTACATTTTCTCTACTATAAAATGAAGAAAAAAAGTTACAATAAAAAAAGTCTAATCCTTAGCCTGTGTTGTATAAACCTAAAGAAATGGTAATCAACCTTGATGCGTGACTAAGGCACACATCTGTCTGTATGATTTATGACAGAACACAATCAGAGAATAAACTGCTCTTTTTTAAAAAAATATCCTCCCTGTAAGAGGATATTTTGCTCTACAATGAAGCATAGAATTTTGTGTTTTCATATTTTCTTTTCCACTAAGCTTTCTAAGAGTTATTACACATCTACAAGACCTGGTTTCTTAGCAGTCATTATAGAAATCCTTATCAGCCTCTTCTGTATAGAGGCTCAGGTTTGCTCTAGATGCAGAGAAATTGTTTAACCTGTTTTATTTCTAAAGAAGGAACAGGCTTCCTCCTAAAAAAATAATTATGATTCTGAACTAAATGTCAAGAAGATTAAGTCTTTTTTATTTCTATTCAAAAGATTAGTGTATGTAAATAGAGCAAGTTTTTTTTATTATTATTTTATTCTTTTGTAATGCTCCTTAGTCTTCAACAGGACATTTCTAAGGGCTAAAAAGAGTTGCAGCTTCATATTTATTTGATAAAATTTCCAGTAAAAGTACCAACCATAGTAAAGACAACATGGAGAATATCAGTACTGGAATTTGATGGACACCATCTAATCAAGCTCATGTGAGCTGCTGAATTATCACAAGCAGATTAATTTTCTTTAATACAGATATAGACTGTGTTCAAAGCAGTAAGCTTTTAGGTAAGACTGTGTTGTGTTTTGTTTTGTTTTTTTTTTTTTTGTCCAGTGGGTTCAATTATAAATACGGTATCACTTCAGTTAGAACAGAAGGGCTTGAAACATTTGCACTGAACTCAATGACAAGATTTCCACTATCTTCAAGTGTATGTTACTAAGTCATTTAAGATGATATTTTCCGATGGTCTGTAGTCTTATTATTGACTTCATTTGAGATGCAGGACATGAATGTGAGTTGAAACATCTTTTATTGATCACCAGTTAGCATCTCTGCAGTGCAGGAAATAAAAGCATGATAGCAGACTATTTCACTGAATTAAAAAAAAAAAGTGAAGAACTTAAAATGGTTGATCTTTTCCCCACTGTTGTTCTTTGTTTACAGTTGTAATGAATTACTTTCAAAGGTATATCTCACCAAGTCAGTTTATGCTACTAGTGCTGGCTGGACCTGCCAAACTAGCTCGCGGGGAGTATTACGCAAGAGACTCCCATGCAAAATTTCTGCATCCCTGCCTCAGGGAGGAAGCAAATTGTACTTATGCATTTGTCACATTTAATGACCTTTTCAGAAGGAAATTGCATGTCCTGTGACATCTATCGGCAGGAAAGCTACCTTAATAAAGAAAGGGAAGGTCTTGCATCAGTGCGAACAGAGTAGTCAATTAGTAATTCTACATTCATGCCAAAGTTATGTGATGACGTTTATGCAAGAGTGTGTTTAGATGGGCCTAGAGGAAGTTTAACAAGGGTAGGAGGCATAGGAGAAGGATTCATTCACTGCCTCTGCTCTAAGTCGAATACCTCATAGCATTACATTATGTTATTCTACAGTTATATCTGCTTCTGCATCGCTTTCATTCATCCTGCAACCTTTATCACAGAGCTATCAGAAATGTCATAAGCAATTTTGCATATGGAAGAAATGTATTTGCTCCACTTAATGGAATTTTATTTGGAAGGCATAAGTCAAAAGAGATCAAAACAGAATATTTATCACAATAAATTATTTGTCTATATGACAGCACAAAATAAATGTTAAAAGACCTGAGCTAAGCATGTCAAAGCTAAAGTTTAGAAACTACTCTCTATTCTGCTAAAATCTGTAATATGCACTAGAAGAAGGTTTCTACTTTTTTCTCCCTCAAAATTCTAGTATTTGCCAGTGTACTGAAATAGAATGAAACTTATATCAGAATGACAAGACAACTTTATTATTGATGACTCTATTTCTCTCCCAAATATCAGAAAATGTAATCACTCCATCTTAAAAAGAGCAGAAACAGGTATATACCTATGTAGTAAAGATGTAGTCAAAGACAGTAGTACATGGTTGACAGGAAGCAGAGGCAAAGAGTTTAAAAATGTGAATCAGACACAGAATGCCAGATTCTGCAAACTACTATATTGCTCAAGTGTAAGGCTCGCTCCAGCTAATGGCAGAATATCAAATATCTTGGAGACCTCTGCTCAAGGGTAAAAGCCTATTCCAAAACCTATTACAGTCAATTTAGACTCTCTGCTGATACAAGAAACTTTCAGTTGTGCCTCACCTCCATAATAATCTTGCTTCAGCCAGTTCAGGGAGTGGAACTTTATCATTTCATTAATTTTGAATCAGATTTGGAAAACACACAGCATTTTCCCGCATCAGTCTGAGGAGGGCAGTATATAGGTCCTCTTGGACTCAAATATGGCGTGTTGCCCCTGTGCCTCTGGGCCCCAAAGGTAGCCACTGGTTACGGGGTTTTTTCTCTTTTTTTTTTCTTTTTTTTTTTTTTCAAATGCAGCTAAAGCATAAAACTCGGTTTTTATTTTCTTAGAAGACCACCCATGAGGTTTTCTCCTTCACTTTTCCAAAGCTGTTTTTCATTGGGAATAATGTGTTTGCCCTTATATGTACCAGCCAGGAGAGGCTTTCATTAATAAGGCCAGTTCTGAAAATGCCTGTGTTCATTTTCACCAATAATTTCAAAGACAGGAAAATGTTTCTACATCTCTTTTCCTGCTGGTGGGATTCCAAAATTTTATGCACACACACAATAGTATGCATAATATAGCTTATGAGAACGTTTATGACAACTGGAGACCACGAAACCCAACTAACAAGAAATTAATGTACTTTGTCCAAACACAAACAGAGACTTTGCCTGTCTGTAATTCTAATTTTGAAAAGTCACATTTTCAGAAATGCACCTTTGGAGATGACTTGGGGAGTAAAAGTTTTATTTACAATAGCATGCCATTTCTCCATTAAAAGAATACTTTCTCTCAAATGCTATCACTCATCATACAATTATTATGTCTGGGATAAAGTTTATCTCTGTGCAGAACACAAAAAATATGCTTTACATAATTTTTCAATCTCCTTGCTGCTTATCTCAAGGCTTTGTGACAAACAGTTCTAACATTGGGTCAAAGCCAAACATCACCTCTTAAGTCTACTTTCTTATGCAAATAATGATTTTTAATGACAATGAGGAATATCTTTATGAAACTGTATTCACTAACATATCTAGCTTTGTGTACTTGATGAGATGCTGTGATAGGACTCTTAAGTCAGGCATAGTTTTGAGATGATCCTGTCCAACCCTTTCTTAGAGTGAGAAAAAATACAGATCTTCCAAACTGCATTTGATGTAAAAAGAACCCCAAACTGGTGGCTCAGAGAAAGATCAGAGATTTTAGGTGAAGGAAATTAAACTAAGATTATTTGAAGTCTCATTCTTGCCTGCTATAGCTTTCAGATCAAGATCTTGTTTGCAGTCAGCACTGGGATTCCTGTTACCTGGACAAAACTTTTTCATTGCTTCTCCGTGTTTGCTCTCTAAGGAGTCCATGCCACAGATTCAGTCTTCCACATTTGCTCTCAAGGAAACACAATCCCTCCTTCCTGGGGGTCCTGTATCATCTCAAGTTCAGTAGTTCAGACAATGTGAGCTCATGGAATTATCTCTTAGTTATCACTAAGGCCTTTCTATCATATATTGTATATAACATATAATAATCATAGACTGAAAAAAATGTTTAAACACGGAAGCATGAAGAGTTGTTTTATCTGAATTTATTTCAAGTCTGTGTAAGTACATTAATGAAAATAGCTACACAAACTAACACTTCATATGTGGAGTATTCCACAGACAAAACTAACATAGTAAAGTGTACATGAAATATCTGCTTAACTTAAAATTGCTGTATGTCTGCAAAAGCTCATAGTTCCACATTTTATTTCCAAAACCGAATTTCAAGTGAATAAAAGTTAATCATATCCACAAAGGTCCCTCTCTGCTCTCTCTCTTCCTTTTGTCTTGTAAGAAATAATAAAATGAGCAGATTTTCCTATTAAATTTTTTTTGTTGTTTTAATTGTAAAACATTTAACAGGGTGGTCTACTCCTTTCAATCCTAGAGCAGTTGTTCAGGGAACAGGGAGGTAGGGCTGGACTCGGCTGCCCGTACTTGATTATCAGAGCCAGCTGGAAAGGGGTCAAATGGTGCCTATAAAGGACTGAGAAACCTCAGCTGTAAAAAACAGCAGACGGTAGTTTGGCTCCTGTGATTGGCCCTGAAGTAGTGGGAGCACACAAGAAAAAGCAGTGAGGATCCTACAGATTTTTTAGTAAAGATTAGTTTTCCTTTCTGCATGCATGTGTGTACGTACATGTGGGTGGGTTGGTTAGTCGGTCTTCACAACACTGTGTCTGAGCCATAAAATATTTGTTTGAGGAAGATGTCTGAAAGATGTACAAGAATATTGTCAGTCCTTCCTTGCCTGGAGAGGTGGGCTGGTAAAGATGTTTAAAATCAGTGGTAATCATTCTATTATGACTGGGAGGTTTGGATTAGGCTTCATATGCATAAGAAAGAAATGCATGCACCTGCAATAGGCATTTCAGAAGGGATTAATAATGTTGGGTGCTTAAACTTTTGATGCCCCTCTTGAGAATCTTAAAAAAGCCTGACATTTTCTTTTTTTTTTTAGTGTATTTTTTGTGATGTTAGAAAGTCAGCTTAAAAAGCAGGAAAAAACTCTTCATGCTAAATCATTTAATTTACTTTGTGTTTGTGGCTTATAAATAAATTCTGGATCTTTTCCACATCTGAAGTTAAAAAGCATAGTATCTTTAACACAAAATTTTAATTGGAAGCTTTAGTGTGGAGATTGCTTTTCTGTCCAGATGATAAAACTCTAAAAATACAGCTGTTACCATATCTCTGGAAAGTGTTGATAGAACTTTAACAGAAGCATCACAACAGTAATATTTTAATATCACTCTAATTCTACTATAATTAAGAATATGCTTTCTTCAGCTGTTTTATGTTAAAGTCAATAGCTTAGTTATGTGCATACATATCACAGGAAACAAAGAAACTTTGGGTTTAAAGTGTTTTAAAACAAGGTGGTAGGGTTTGGGGTTTTTTTTGCTTTTTTTAGGAAAAAAAAACCCACCATTGTCTAGAGAAGACTTCTTTAGCAGCATGTTCACAGAGCTAGTATAGTGATTGATAAAGCTCTAGGAGAATTAGAACACTAAACCTGTTTAATACTCCTAGGATGCTCTCAGTTGTCTTCCCAAATAATTGATTAGGATTGGATTAAGAAAAGATAAAATGCAAGAATCCATAGAGGTATCTTTTATGAATTCTGTCTCAGTTTACTTTTTAAATGGCCTGTGTTGGCCTCTACAGATCTAGGTCTGTTAGATTTGATGGGTTTGCACCAAGTTGGAGTCTTGCTTCCATAGCTCATTGAAATGTCTTCCACTTCCTTCACTGGGCTTTGTTCAGGTTTTAACACAAGGCAGAGTAAGGTCTGAAATTTGTCTTTAGTCTGAAAAGAACAACACTATGGAAAAAAAAAAAAAAAAAAAAGAACCCCTGGAGAGCAAATCAGCAGCTATTATATAGTCTAAAAAAAAAAAAAAAAAAAGGAAAAAGAAAGAACTTACGAACTTTGCTACCTTTATCAGATAAGGTAATTTATTTAATTTTAAATCATTGACAGTCTAGGTTACAGAAGATCAACTCTTGTATTTTTGAGATTTTTTTTTTTTTAAAATTACTTTAATTGTGCATGTTGGCTTCTGTTTGACAGCTGATGCAGGCAAGTTCACAGCACTGGTTTCTTCCTCTAGATGAGGTTGTTTTCTGTCAGCTCTTTGGAACTAGAGGCTAGACTGCCATTCAGCAAACTTCTTGAAATACATTTATACAAGAAAAGTATCCTGTAATCTCACTTGCTTCTTCCCTATTTCAAAAATATTTTTATCATAGTTCCTCCTGTGTCAATCACATTTAGAAAGCCAGAGCACTTTAGTGAAACTGTAAATCATGATCTAAATATAGAAACTTTTTTTAAACTATACTTACATGTAACAAGCAAGTCCTTGCACAATTTTACGTGAGAATGTTACTAACTTATTTGCCAAGGAATGTTAGGTATTGTGCAAGCACATATTAAAACACAAGATGTGTCCTCCAGATCTGTAGGGTCCCATAGCATCTGCCATCAGAAATACAACAGAATTAACCAACACAGTCCATGTGTTCCAAACAGAAATTTTTAATTTGAAATGTTCAGTCAAATGAACTAACTGTAAACCAAACTGGGTTTAGTTCTATTTGGACTTGATCTTTCATGGATAAATTCCATACAGGGAGTATTGAAAAGTATTTTTCTCTGTTTATCCATAGCCCGGTCACACCTTAGCATCTCTTGATCCACGGTGTACTCTAGGTCCCAAAGCAGGAAACTGCAGCCCAGGGTGTTCGTGTTCATATGATAGGCATCAGGCAGTCCTAAGTTTTGCCATATTCCCAGCAGAAGTTATGTGCTAGTGCCTGGAAGGTCCATTTATGTGAGCAAATTTCTTGTTAATGAGTTGTAGAAATTCTTAAATATTTTTCATCTAGCTTGTTTTCTTGCACCTTTTCAAGGAAAATAAAAGGAACAGGCTGGATGGAGAAAGGGGGTTTCATATAGTCTGAGGTTAGTGTAGGAAGGTGAATTATCTGAGTTTTTCCAGTGAAGAGAGTGAGGTTCTTTTACAGCTGAAGTTTAAAGTTAAGTGCTCTGAGCTACTCCAGTATGAACTTGGCCTTCTGATCAACTTTCCTTGGCTGGAGTTAGCCTTTGTGGATGCCCTTATAATGTGTCTGAGTAGACCTGCGAGTCCAAAAAAGTCCATAGTACTTTTGCCTAGCTCCTGGGCACGGGCAACCTGACAGCAGTGTTACAGCATTCTAGCTAATTTAAGATCAGGTTCCCTGGCATGTGCTCTTGCTTGCTGCTTTTTTTCCATAGGGTAACCTATGCAACGCTTCACACCTGTGCTGTGTGTTATTCATACAGCACTGAAAAACTGCATGTCCCTTCTTCAAATAAGCGTTCCCCTCCTCCCCTTTTCCTAAGCAAGATTAACTGAGTGGGTCAAAGTAAAACCATGCTATAATGTTTCAAAAAGTGAAACTAATTTAGTTCAATGTCTTATGTCTAGGCTTGCCTTTATAAGGAGATGTAACTTCATTCCAATAAAAATTGATGTATTTAGGGGCTTGGGGGGTGGGGTTTTTTTCCTATTAATGAGACAATCCTAACTAACTGCAGTTGCAAACCAAGATGACTTCACTTCATTACAGCAAAAAGGCTGATATTTTATACAAGAGCAATATGACTGTGTTTCATCACAAGCCCCCTGCCATGCACTTTCCCAAATCTTATTGAATTTAGAATGTTCCCTGTTATATAGTCAAGGCTTTGGATGCTTTAAAGCAATGCTGTGGTAATTGATTATGTTCTTATTTACTTTTCAAAATATGTAGGTAAGCTTTTACATTTTTTTTTTCTGTAAATTTGTTGTATTTTACAAATATAAAATTATTTTCCTCTAGGAGTATCAGAAGAGACACCAATCAAACTGGATAATTTTGCTTTGACCATTAACCACTTGTGGCTGTGTGAGGTAAGCTTCTTTTTCTTCTTCTTTTTCTTCTTCTTTTTCTTCTTCTTTTTCTTCTTCTTTTTCTTCTTCTTTTTCTTCTTCTTTTTCTTCTTTCTCTTCTTCTTTCTCTTCTTCTTTTTCTCTAATGTGTATTTAAATAAGTTAAAGCTGTTTGTTCCTGTTTTTTCCAAGTATTGAAGAATCCTGTGCAAAATTACTGTGTTCCTTAAAGACCCTAACTAGTACTCTGAAATTTATGTAAAGGATTAGAATGCTACTTTTGATTAATTTTCTGTTAAAACCTCAACTAGAAGTTCACATAGTCAGAGCTGATTTGGTGGAGACAGGTAGATACCATGCTTATAATAAAGCATAGGTGTAGTCCATGCTGTGCCCTACAGCTCTGGTCCTTGGTATGTATCCTGACAATGTCATGCCTGCTTTCTGAGGTGGGACCCAGCTCATTAGGGTGCCGTTTCTGCGTTTTGCTTTTGTTTGGGAAATTTGGCACACTGGGGTCCCTCCCCTCTGAGAAGCTGGGAATTGAGACTATGGTATTTCTGCCTCAGGGTCAGATGTGTCCAGTGTGGGAATGTGTGATAGGATTGTAGGTGCACTACAGCTCTGAAATCTAAATGCTGTTTTCACACCTGGTAGCCTTTTTGTTCTGGAGGAAGCAACGTTTACAAGAGTTCACTCTTGCAAGTTAAGCTCTTGGATGGATATTTGCATGTCTGAAATAGTTTCAGGTGTAAAAACTCAGATACTGCATCTATGATTGATTTGAGAAGCACAAATTTTAAAGGTGAAAATTTCAGATGGTAAAGGAAAACCATAAGGCCTTTTAATACCCTCTCAAAACCTGTATATATATGGACATTAATTACTGAATGCCCCTGTATTTTTTAATGTTCCCTTTTTTATAGGAATTTTGAACAAGTATTGGGTAATTTCACTTGTGTGAACCCTGGAGTAATTATGACCACTATTCGTGTAGGTTCTTCTTACAGAGGTAGACTTTGAGTACTAGTTTTATTTAGATATTCTGAATTATTTTCTGGAGCAGCCTCTTTTACCTAATTACAGTGTGCCTATTGTACAGATGAAACCTAATGCTAAATAGTATGACTATTTGTTTGGAGTCACATCCTTCCAGTATGCGCTTTGGTGAAAAGACCAAAGCATTTCACCTCTTTTCTTGGAGAATTTTGTTTCTCAACCTGTGTATCAGCTGCTGCATGTGAGGCAAGGTGCACCAGGGTCTTCTTACATTCCTGTCCTTTCCCCCTGGAGTCACATTCACAGTGGGGGAAAAAGGAACTGAGACTTCTCCCTCCTTTGCATGGCCAAGAAAGAGTTATGATAATTTAGCCCTAAGTGTTTAAGCCATGGTCCAGTGCTGCTGAATCTAACTGAGCTTGGCATCATTTGAAGGAGCTTGCTGAAGTGTGAAAGACACTGACATGGCTATGATTAAAAAGTATCAAAAAAATATAGACGACACTGCAAGAGGCCCTTATTCAGGTGGATGAGGTCAAGGTAGGTTAACACACAAGGATCACGTGTAGTTCATGGTTGTGTACATCAGGCAAAGACATATTAAGAGTTGTTTCATTGGGTGTATCCTCCCCTTCACCTTACTGGCCAGACTACAATTGCCAGAACAAATTTTGCAGTCATAAAAGTTGATCTTGCCATTCATATTTTTAGAAAGGATTACGTGTTGGCAGGAGCCCTTCTCTGTACCTACTTCTCTCTGTCCTGTGCCTTTGATGTAAGTTTTTTATTCCTGGCTAGCTGAGAACCTGAGCAATAACAGAGAAGGAAAATAGCAAATGGGGTATATGATGTAATCTAACAGAAAACACAGGTGACTAAAGTTCGAGAGGTATGATAAATTTTAAGGAGGTTCCTGTTCTTGAGAAACTGTTACCATATCTTAATTGTACCTATTAAAAATGTAATATAAAAGTTTTACTTTGGGTTCGTTTAAAAGTAAAAGTAGAATGTTAGCAAGTGGCAAACTTCCAACTTAACTACACATTTTAGTAGGGGATGAATGTAATTTCCAACACTCTGGAACTATGATTGACCCCAATGAATAAATATTTTTTGATACTCAATAATATTTTAGTCCTATTTTCATGGCTGTATCCCAGACTATAGATGAAAGCTAAGTATCTGTTTTCTTTTTTTGGCAAACAATGATGTCCTGATTTTTCCAATCTAAATTGCCCTCCAGGGCACTAATAAAACAAGTCATGGCTCACAAAGTAAATTTCCTGTGTACTAATTGAAAACGGTTTCAAATTTATTAGGGTTTCAATCATCTTCCCAAGATCTAATGCTTGTGTTCACAGTAGTCAATATGACTGTTAATATATTTACCTGAGAGGTGAAAGAAGTATTAAAAATAGTTCTCAGGTATTTTAAAATGGGGGAGGGAGATAAAAATAACAAACACAGAAACCCACACATTTCATATAGTTGAATGTGGTTTAAAACAACATCTGAAACTGAGCACTCATTCTCATTAAATATTTGGGTTTATTGTACTGCCAAACCTTTCCTATATGTGTTCCCAGACGTTGGCTGTAATGTATGATCTACTAGGATTTGCTGGTAGATCTTGTTTTAAGATGGTAGAAAAGGTAGGAAAGTGTCAACATTGGTTTCTTGGTTTTGCTAGGTTTCTCTTTGTCCTGTATAAACTGCAGGAGATGGAGAGAGAAGGGCTGTTGAAATGCTCCAACTTTCTCCCTGTTCAAACCACACCACAAAGAAGTGTAAGCGCTATGCAAACCATCCCCCAACAACCCACAGAGAGTCCGCCTTCTGCTTTGTGCTTGCTTTCTCCAAAATATTGTACTGGGAGGGAGGGCACTTGTCAGATTTTCTGGCACCACGCTTCATAGCGGAGTTCCTCTAGCAAGAGAACCACAACCTCTTGTGCAGACTGAATTAATAATATGACAAAAGCATTTGGCCTCCATGTGGATGAGGGCTGGCTGGAAAACTGGAACTCTGGTTTCTGAAAGATTTCAGGGTTTGGGGATTTGTTTTATTTTCTTCATCATGCTAAATCAAATTGTGTAAAGGAAAAACAAGATAGGGGAAAAAAAAGAAAAAAAACCCCAAACCTCCAAACCCCTACATCCTCATTTTCCTAGTAATACTGATATGTGAATATTCTAAAATAGCTCAATAGTTATGAAGATCACCTATGATTAAAAAGCAAAACAAAACAAAACTATTTTCCTTTCACATCTCTGATAAATCCTAGAATAATATCAGTCTCTCTTCACTGGTTTTATTGCAACGGTTTAGGTCTGTTAAAATTCTTAAATATTGGGCCAGAATCCGTCTGGCCTGATGGCAATAAAAGAATGAAATTTCTATGGAGGATCACTCTATATCTCAGGGGATAGGGGAGACTGCAGTTCAGATCTCCCCCTTGTTTTAGTTCATGGTGATCCCTCAAGAAGGGCATCACAAGCCCTGTTTGTGAAGTGTCTCCAAGGATGTCACCCTCTATGTGCTCTATATCCTTGGAGAGATACAGTCTTTCTGATTGCTGTTCCACATTTATATAAATTATCTTCACTGGACCATGACACACACACATTAATTCTCCGTTCTCATGTTTTGTCTAAGTAAAAGTACAGTCAAGGCAAATGTACTCCTTTGGGATCTTCAGTGATGGATCTATCTGAGAAAAGCTTCAAATAAAACTGTTCTTGAAAATGATTAGTTTTCATTAGGAAAAAAAAAAAAATTGTTCTGACGAATCATAATTTTTGGATAGAAAAGGGACTTTACTGGAGAAGTCCCAACCAGCTGTCATACAGATGGCCTTTGCTCTGTGTATGTGCCCTGAAAGCTCCAGTTGAACAACAGCAGTCCTCATGAGGCAGGTTCCAGCACTGGTTGTTGTTTGTATGTGCTGCCATACCTACTGTACCTTTCACCCACCCTGCCTTTCCTGCTCCAACACAAGAAGCAGCACTCAAAGTCTGCAATCCCTATTTTATTTAGCTCCAATTCTGAACACTGTGGTTTGGGCTCCTCTCTGCTTACAGAGATATGTTCTCAACTAGTATACCTAAGGGGACTACATTAATATCTGCTAGCTATTTTATCCAGCCACAGTTTCTCTGTCAAGACTCATGTTCATAGCAAAGACAGCAGAAGACCAGACGAGCAACAGTTGCAATGCTATAAACTAATTCCCAGATGCAGAAGAGACTAGTTGTAATGGCTGTAACGTACATGTGGAAATTAAGTCTAAACATACTGCAGTCCCCATACGCTTGTGAGCCAATTAAAATGTCAGTCATGACAGCAGCATAGTAGATACTGTGTTTCTCCTTCTGTTCTCTTGTACGCGTATCTTTTTTGTACGTTCATAACAGTTTATGAAAAGAAAAAAAAAGAAAGATAATATAGATATTTCACCATCATATGCTTTCCGCTATGCTTAGTAAAATACTACACTTAATTCCAAGAACTTTAAGAAGATACCCATTGAAATCCAGTAATTTTAATTTCTTTCAAATGATTCTAAGCAGTTGTACTTTTTCAGTCTTACATACTAGTATTGTCCTATAAAGCTGCAGCAGATAATTTATCATTTTACAAATGTTAGAATATATAATCCATGTTTTATACAGATACATCTTTTTTTCTTGGCAGGATTGTACTCCAGAAAGATGGAGTCAGAATCATGGTGTGATTATGAAGTCCATAAATAGTCAGATAATGTCTGATGGGAAAAATCTTGACACCTATGCTGTAGATTCTCCCAGGTATGAGCCTAGTTTTGAAGCCATAGCAAAAATATCTTCTCTTCTAATGGATAATTTATACAGAAATGACAACAGGTCTGATTTTCAGTTTTATTTCACATCAGTATGGGAGAGTAAAAGAGCTTCAAATTTTCCATAAATTATGTCCACTTTTGCACTGTTTACAGTGATTGAAGAATATAAAGGTATTTGTTGGTTGGGGGCTTATTATTTTAAAAATCCAGATGATTAAAACTGAGTCCTCTAATAGAGGCTATTTTACATTCATCAAAGAAGCATTTCCAGTTGTCTTTTTCAAATGTTCAGTTTCCTCATTATCTTTCCTACTACAAAACGAGGGGGAAAAGAATATTATTTTAGAGGGCACTGAGGTTGTGAGAAGAAAGGGTCATGGAATTGTTGTCCTGCATACTACCATGCCTTGATGAGCAGGGCTGCTGTATTCAGTGACAAGCCATTATCTTTCAGTGAAGTTTAGCTTTATAAACTAGTTTGTATCCAAAGTCATAGTCTCAGTTGCCCAACCTGGTGTTTACTGAAAATGTTGGCAACTGAATATTTTTCTTACATCGAAGTGTCAATGACTTCTGTTTCTGAGATTTCTTCCATTTCTGCTGCAAATTTTGATACTTTATTTTCTGGTTCCAAAGTACTATCATCTGCCAGTGCCCACACAGTGTGCATCTGAAGTATTTTCCTTTCCACGCAGAGGCTTTGATAAGCCAACATACATGGGTCTAAATGGAAAACACGAAAAAAAACCCCAACAAAAAAACAACCCTATATTTGTATAATGTGGAGGATGATATAGTCTGGTTAATGAGCAGTAAACTCTTGAGAAATCTTTTCCTAGATTTAGCAGACTGAGGCTCAATTTCCTGTGTTCAGAAAAAGTTAATGGCTGTGATTATATGTAGATGGCAAATGAAGTCACTGATTTCTCTCTTCCCTTCCATATCTTATCTTTGTATCACTTTACTGGTTTTTAAATGGGTATTTGTAAAATCAACCACATCCTTTCTGTATAATCTTTTTTATCGAGAATTGTGCAATGTGAGTTTCTGAACTACTGTGATCCTGAGGGGAGTAGTTTCGGGGTCCTTTGTTTCTGTTGTCTTTCCTTACATTGTTGCTTTTCTCCTTCTTCCAGCTGAGCTTCACTGCTTTCTGCTCTTCTGTTTGTTTAGGTCACATGTCTGGGCTGCAATTTTGGGCTTAATTATGGTGGGATTTTTTTGCCAGGATTTGAGAAATGGAAGGAGAGAAATGCTAATAAAAGATGACTTTCCAGATCGGTATCTTGTGCACCGTCATAGTCGCTTGTGCTTGTTGGAAAGCAATTACAAGTACTTAGTGTTATTTTGATGGTATCCTCCTACTTCCTGATAGGAGTTCATCTACCGCGTTTGGTTACCTTGTTGGAGGTCCTATCTGAAAGTGAGATTTACAGGAACATTGACTAAATTTCATTTCTGAAGGCTCCCTGAAATGGGATAGGAAAATTACAACTACATTGAGCATTCTTAATAGCAGATGAGTTTGGTTTCATGGGTTTGGTCTCTAGTACCTTTTATAATTACTTAATTTAATTAGCTTCTTTAATATTATGAGATTCACTGAAGGAGAACCCCTGCTTAGATAAATAAATAATAGAGTTTATCCCCAGTTATCATAGAAAAATAGCTAGACACCACTTCAAAAGATTTTAGTACTTGGAAACTACACTTAGGAATATTAAAAATTGCTCTGAGGTCACTAGTGCATTTCTGTTCTTCCAACACTTATATTTGTTTCAGTGGGGGTCCAAATATTTTGGAATCTGAGTTGCATACTAATGTTGATTAGAGAACTTAAGAAAATAAGCTATACTTTGCCTTATTACTTTAGAATTCTCACAAAACATTCCCCCCAAGAAAAAACCACTAATCAATCTATCTAAATTTCAGAATAGCATTGCATTTTTTAAGGACATATTAGGCACAGGCAAAAATGGATGAAAAAAACCCAAAAGTAGTAGTATGTGTTCCAATTTATAGCTTAAACTTCTATAAAGTTGCTCAGCAGAACTTCGGCTAGATTTATCTCCCTATTGTGTTTCCTTTTGTCTCTACATTCCTATGCTAGGAATTAGGCCTGAGAGGGAAAGCTATACTTTAGCCAGGGGCCAAGTACCAATCAGTCTATCTGAACATTCCTCGTCTGTTAAAGACAAACCTCGCTCTAATAGAAAATCTCAGCTATGTCCCAGGACAATGCTACTTCAAAGGTCGACATGTCATTCATGTCTAAACTTCGGGGACATAGTAAAACTGACATTTGAAACCACAAGCCACAATGTTTCCTTGGGATTTTTTTAATATGCAACCAGGAGTCGCTGCAAAGAGTCACACAGTCAGAAATAAAATGTGGACTCAACGAAGAGAGAGGCATACAAAAGGAAAGCAAAAGCAAGGCAATTTATGCAAGGAAAAAATGTTTCTAAAATGCCAAAAGAACATTAGTTGCTATTCTGTTCTCAATATATGGTATGGTAGCTTGATTCAAGGGGGAAATATAGATTTTTAGGAATGTCAGCATGAAGATAAACATCACACTAGTAGGTCAAGGGGTTGGGGAAGAGGATATGTTCACCACATTTTCTGGCTTTCTGCCCTACCTATGAAGCTGAGCATAGTTGTACAAGTTATATGTGGTTATGATAATCATATTTAGAGACATATTGGCTATTTTGTTATTAAAAAAGTACATCTGTATCTCTCCAGGAGGAAATGCAGATTTGCTTCTGAGCCAGCTGATGCAGCAAAATGGAAATCTGTACTGTCCCTTACTCAGCTGCACAGAGATCCTTTTCTCACTGCCTTCTATTTTGAGTCAGTGTAGGATGAACTTAGTAGTTACTTAATTTGTGCTGACTGCTTCGAAGAACAGCTTGGATAGGTCTGTATGATGACTCTTAATGAATTAGTTTTAAATTACTGTTTTCTCCTTTTTCATTCTTTTAGTATAATTTCTTAGTTTTACTTGATTTGTAATAGAATAAAAAAATAGAGGTGAGTTTCCATGGTACTCAGATAGAGTTTATTTATATTGTACATTGCTATACACTTTATCCTACCGTGTGAATATATGTTACGTATAAATGTGTCATCTCTAAAGAGCAATCTGCTTGGAATTCAATGCTGTCAAATTTCAGGAGAACTCAAACCAAGATACTTATTTGTCCCAGAAAAGGTCCCTGTAATTTGACATAGATCTGAGCTTGCTTTAAAATGGGATGTACCTGTATCTGTTGCTTTGATTCTGTCTTTTCTGTTCTTCAGTCTGAAGCATGCTTGTATAAGGTATTCTTTATGCACTCTCATCTCTACCTATAAACTTCCTTGGAAATAAAAAAAAAAGTACCTCCATGACTCATAACAAAAGTCATCTAGAACAGACTTACGAGGCAACTTGTGATTGTTTCTGCTATCCACTTTTAAAACTTACACAGGCATCAAATCTTCCCTTTCCATCAGCTCTTGTGCCTCTATTCTCTGTTAAGATTTGTCTTTACAATTACAAACCTGGAAATGAACTGCCTATAATTACACACAACAGCAGAATTCTCTGTATCTTGTTCTAATATAGATGCTAAGTAATGAAAGTTGCACAAACAAATGAATACACATTCCAAACTTCCCTGTCAGTGAGGCACTGGCAGTCATTGATTTCCCTTTCTCCTTCTTGTCTTCTGAACAGGAGTAGACAATTAAGCAATCTTAGCTTTTTCATAAAGCCTATCTTCCCAGCTGGAGCAGCATGAAAGCAAGCTGTGAGGAATTTAAAAATTAAGAAAAATAGGGCAAAGAAAGAGATATAAAGACTGATTTTTCTTCCCTTACTGAGTGTTAGCAATTAGCTAAACTGATTTACAGTGAGATCATCAGTCACAATTGGAAGCTAATTTGAAAATGGATTAGCTGGGAAGTAGCAATTTCTGCACCATGGGTTTCAGCAGCAAGTGATTCAGTTCTGTAACAGACCTCATAAACTGGCTGAGATCAATGGCTACCTAATGTGCCATTACACACTGGGCATACTCCAGTGACAGTACGCACAGCTGCGGCTGCAGGGAGTTTCCATGCAGGGTTTCCTCTGCTCCATACTCACTTTCCACAGGTGTGTTAGCTGATTATTTTGCTTGAGGGAATAAACAGTTTAGGAGAATTAGAATGGGTGAAACTGCTTCCCCCTCTCCTGAGAATGAGCTTTTCAGGTCTGAGATCAGTGGTAGCAAGTGAGACGGATTAGTTAGTGCACCCTTGTCACAGAAAAGGACCGAATCTGCTCTGTGAATGCAGGAGCCTACAGCAGCACAGCAGAGACTAATACACAAGCTCCTGACATTTCCAGTGGCAGAAGGACCTGATTCAGGCCAGAATTTTGGGCTGTGTGTGCACATAGGAGGAGGAAGACCCTTTCTCCTGCCCTGTCCCCAGGTTTTGCCTTTTCCCAAGAAGACCCCAATACCATTCCATCACCTTCTCTGAACTGTTTTGCCTTGTGAAAATTAGCACGACAGCCATATTACCCCATCTATCCTTCTTGGGTCCCCATGTTTTTCCCAACCAATAAAGGCAAAGGTCCAGCTGAGTTCCCCAGCTAAGCTGCTGCAGGTCCCTGCAGCTGGCTCAGTGATTAGAGCAGGTTACAGAGGCTGGAGCCTGCAACATCACACTGCCAGCCAAGCAGCTAATGGGTGGCAATCACCTGAATGAAGTTGCTCAGGCATTTGCCACCAATTACCTCTGATGAATATAGAGATACTTGTCTAGCAGCTCAAGTGAGAGACTGAATGTGTTAACTGTCACAAAACCAGTGACAGTGACCACTGATGGTTTGGAGGTACTCAGGTGCATGGTTCAAGTGCCCCCTTTTTTGGGGCAAGATTGAAAGGCAGAGTTAAGGTCATGCTGGGGTGAAACATCTTAAAGAGTTTTGTGTGCTATTGGTGGTAAGAATCCTGCAGTTCAACATAAGACTGAATTAATAAGCCTTGAGGAATATGGTTCTCTTGCAGTGAGAATATTTAAGATTTTGAAGAACTTTCTGCTCTAAGCTTCGCCAAAAACTTTGGGCTAATATATTTAGAATTCCACGTTGGAGGTCCAGTTGGATAAATCAAACATCTTTGTTGAGATAATTCTGTAGTGTTTCCTTGAAATAAATTTTGACTTCTTAACATGTTTAGGGGGTGGGGGGCTAGCTGTAGAAAACTAAATTTTGAAATGGAAATTGATCTTGAGAAAAAGGAAGGAATCTTTCATTTTAAAATGTGAAAATATCAACAATTTGAAAACTTAAAATGAAAGTCTATAAAAAGCACTTATTTATCTTCTGACAAAGACTTTTAACAAGCTGATATTTCTAAACTGTAAAGGTAAGTCATGACCACCACTGAGCTGCAATGCCAATATAAATTTGAAAGAAAAAATGGATGAATAATTGAAGCAGATAAAAGATTAGACTTCACGCCCTACTCCCAGGCCATGTGTAATTTATTTTACAGTAAGATAGCTAGACACAATGCCAATACAAAGTATTGAGACTTCTAAGATTGAGACTCTGTTTACCTAGATATTTGCAGTTGTATGAATGACACAAGCTCACATACAGCAATAAATCACACTGAAACTTCAGACCCTTAGATGCAGTTGTTAATATTTCTTTTTTCAAAAAATTATTCAGAAAGATGCAATAGAAATCTTAGGGTAAAATTTGAAGAACTTTTCAAATGGAGTCCTTAGGAACATGAAACATTTCTGTCATCAGACATTAAACTCTTAGGAAGCTGTCTGATTACAGTCTTTTTTAAGGGTAATCAGACAACTATATAATATGGCTAGAGTCTGGTCCCACATGCCCAAGCCATTTTTAAAAGTGAAATTTACTGTCAAAAGTGACTTAGATTCCTGTTAGAATTTTACTGGATATTAAGAAAAAAGAAAGAAAAAAAAATCTGGAAAAACAGAGTTAATATGATCTCTGTCTAAACCATCAGAGCCATATAAAGGTGAGACTTGTGCATTTCCTTCCCTGCCCTGCTTTCCTTGGAAAGGAAACACATCCGCCTGGAATGGTGGAGAGTCACAGTATGCTCTGCTATGTCTTTTTTTGTAGCCAGCTGAGGAATTAGGGTGCCAGGGCACCATATATTTTGTGCAGTCTAGATATACTCTTAGAAATTGTCTCTTGTGCTATCCTAAGTTTTAGTTCCGTATGACAGTACCAACTTTAATGCAGAAAATGCAATATTTTCATGGAACTTCAGAACAAATGTTTCAGATAGGAGTGAAAAGAAGTAGTTCCATTATTTCAAGTGTATTTTTACCTATTAAGTTAATGATAATGTCAGTTTTCAGAAACACCTATTCCACAAGACTCCCTCTGAAAACTCAGAAAAATTAGTAGTATTATCTTGACTTTGCTTTGCTCAGAATTTGCCATCAAAACAACAGGAACAAAATACCAAACAGAATAATGAAGGAAAAATGGAAATAAAAAAATTAGGGGACAAAAACCCAAACTAATTTTAAGGTGAAGTTTGACTAGTTTCTAAGAGAATTGCATGAAATCAATGACTGTAACAGCAACAAGGTAGCTGTTGAGACCCAGGATCTCCTCTCATGCTTTGTACCTAGTCGTGTCTTTCTGCATTTTCACAGCAGCAAATGCACTTTATTTTCCTGTGTCACTATTTCTTCATAAATTTTTGAAGTATGATAATTGTAAGAACTGTAAGATTTGAAAACCAAATCCCTGTTTTGATTTTGATTTGAAGTAAATACTATGTGCTATCTCCAGAGCTGGCTTCACAAAGGCTTCTATGAAACCACCAAGAACCCTAGCCCTTGTTAAGATGTCTTTGTCTTAATAATTAATAATAGCATGTAGAAAGTCTCTTGCTCACCTACTGTCACACTGGTACAACTTTCTACTTGCCTTTGACAACAGGGTGATGAGTTTGGCAATTGGATGAGAATAAGCCTGTTTTCAACACAGGAAGGGGCATTATTTAAACCAAATCTAACCTGCTAGTGATTGCTGTGATTGGACTGTGGCATTGCTTTTATACTGCAATCATACGTCAACATCTGGTTAATAAACAAAGTGACACTTTGTGATTATTGCATAGCAAATTAGTGAATAGTGACATTTCCTGCCTTTTCCTTGAAAGAAAATCTGTGATGTCAGTGACACCAGCTCCCATTTTCTGACCCTACAAAGTGAAAGAGGCTGATTAGGGGATTAGATGTAGGAAAACTAGTTTTAGATAAAATGTTGGCTAAACATGCCAAGTAAATTTCACCCCTACTATAGATTCACTGGTCGCATGGGAATAACACCAAAAATAAAATTTTTCTAACCTTGAAAACAAAATTTCCCTTTCTTTCTTAACTATTTCCTTCAAAAAACCTAACTGAAGTTCAACTTTTCAATGTGTCTGATTCGTCTATGCACAGAGTGAAAGAACTTTGTAGCAAAGACCTAGAGGCAAACTGACTGCAAGCAACTGCTTGTGCCTTTTTAACACAAAGCATATTAGCAGATGAGAAATCCTGTTGTCCTTTGTTCATGAAGTCACACATGCTCAAGTACTTTCCTGACATCTTGCAGAATGGAGCCATCCGCAACATTTGAGTGGGAACATCCATCTCCCTTGTAACCAGCTGAGGCTTTTTTGCTCTCTACAGCCATATGTCCATGGCCTTTTTCATTCCTCCTTCTAGGCAGGGAGGCTTTGGGATACTTGATCTGTGACTAACTGTGACTCATAAAACCTTTCACTTATCAAGAGTGCTGTCAGATGTACTGGACACAGATCCACAAGTCAGGATGTAGAATTAAATACATATAGTCCCCGATCCATTTTGCAGAGCAGAAATGAAGGTGCCCAGTTTGTGTAAGCTGGCATAGCTCCATTGAGGTATATGGAGGTACACTGATCTATAGTACCAGAATGCCACCTGTGGTGTTTCCATTGCACTTCTGGTCTTGTGGACTTCTAGAGCTAGAAAAAAAATAAGAAGTCGCCTAGGATGTGGCCAACTTTAAGTCATGTACTAGATGTGGTATATGATGAAGTTTCAAAAAGAATGAAGGAGTTCAAGCCAGTCTGGGTGTCTCCTTCCTCAAAGGTTCTCAAAGAATGTGTTTAAGTCACTCTGTAAACCAGGTTGTCACTTTTGTCATTTTAACTGCAAATGAATATCACCTTATTTCAAGAGGACTGGTCACTGAATTAAGCTTCTACTGACCTGAGATACCATGAGAAGAATGAGAACATATCACATGTCATTGCTGTGTCTGCTCTGCAGTATTCTCCCACTAGCTAGCCTCCCTGAAGATATAAGTCTGTTTCCCAAAATATTCTATAGTCAAAGTCTCAACATTATTGTTCTGGTGGGTTTTTTTATTCATTGTGCCTAGTCACTTCAAAGAGGGAATATATCATGGCTGTTTGCATAAAAGGATTTCAGCTTCATAAACACATGGAAATATTTAAAATTAAATACTGTTTTAGATAGCTGGAGAAATACCAAGTTCTTGTTACGTATGCTTCTTGGTTTCTGTGTATGAACACAAATAGAAAGCAAACGAATATCTAAGGATTTGTATGTGAGTTTTCCTCTGAGCTTCTTTAGAGACCATTTGAAACCCACTATGTGTATTAAATTATGAACCATAACTTATTTCCCCATATCTAATCCAACACCCACAACTAACTTTTCAGCTATTTAAGACAACTTGGATGAAAAAAAGCATGTCTTACTCATGTCAAAAAAAAAAAATCAGTGGAGAAAATAATGTCCCTAACACTCAAAGCTAGCAGAATACTTAGCTTATTTTGGTAAGTATGACTCAAGAGTTTTGGATCCTATTGGATCTCAGATCTTAAAGGGTCAAGAGAAATGCATATTGGTTAGTAGGCATTTTTTAAGCAGTTACAAGTCTCCTCTGTCTTAATGGGAGAAGAGTCCATTAGGTTTGAGAAAGCAAATGGCAGAGACATTTCACTCACATCAATTGCCCTAAACTCTTTCTTTAACCATCTCCTTGGATATTTCCATTACATGAAGGAAAGCCAAAGTTGTCTGGGCTGCTCATATACTCCTTGTAACTTCCTTTACATCTAGGGAATCCACAGGTATTATTTTTACTCTTGATTGAGTTTGCTCTTGTAACATCACAAAGTTTACTTGGGGATTTGGCTTGCAGTCACTGAAGTCTCCTTGGATAACCACACTCTTTTTGTTGTAAATGGTGACTCACCATGATTAATTTTCTGCCTGGCAGATAGTATTGACAGTAGACTAAGTGGGATGAGAAAGCAGGATGTTAAATAACCACCCACTGGACTCATAAGGGACTTCCAGGAATCTAGAATATGGTCTCTTTCCAATAGGCTTAACCATGAATTAGTCAAAAGACTTACATATCAAGATTTGATATTAACTGGATGTCCAATCTATAGCTTCTAACCAAATCAGCAGCCCCTCACGTATAGAATGGATAAATGCGCCACTCCCAGTACGCAGTCTAAGCACACATAATACAGTCTGATGAACTTCAAATTGTTTATACCGTGGTTTTCACATGAATAAACTCTGGAATCTATCCCCAGCTTAACTCTTCTGACTTAAAAGAAATGGAAAAAAAAGTCCAATATCTTTCTGCCCAGATCATATTTTTTCATTGAATCTAATGAACAAGAGCTCTGGCATGCATCATCAGGCCTGCTGTAGCTATGTTTAACACAAGTCTATAAGAATGGAGGACAAAAGTGTGTATCATCTTTTCTTAGTACGTAAGGAAGAGGTTTGATACCTAGAAAAGACAGAATTCATATCCCACAGTCCAGTGGCTTTGTTCAGAGTGACGTGCCAACTGGGTTTAATGCGTAGCCTGTGCCATTAACCCTTGATCTGTTCAGGTCCTCTGCTGACAAATTACAAGATAGGCACAAATTTCAAAGCAAGACAGATCCATAATGGTGCATTGCAAACTGCCTTCAGGCTCCCTCTCCTGGACGTTTATGCCTCCATGTACTTAGGAACCTGCTGGGTTTTCTGCAACACGTACAGCCGTAGGTTGCTCAGGCCTTTACAGCGCATGCTTTCCTTGTGTGCCCTGCATGCTATATTGTGATGCATGTAATTACAGAGGTCTTTTAAAAGGTAAATTTGATATTTTTAATAAGCCCTTTGAATTCAATCCTTCAGGTGATTTTCTAGTTATTGGCTGTTTGTTCATTATTTTGGGTCCCTGTTTTAAAAATTATGATGGCTATGCACTTGCATTTCAATATTTCATTTACTAGTGGGGTTTTTTTTGTCTTGTTCTATTAAACACACTCTAGAATATTACTCTGTTTCCCCACACGCAGGTGTTATGAGGGCTATTTATATTTTAAAGGTATATTTATAGTATGGTTGCTGCAATTTCATATTCTCCTTCCCTTCCAAATGAAAAAAAAAAAAAAAAAAAAGTACATTTTTATTAATCATGAATGGTTTAAATTTGTCTATTTAATGTATCTCCCAGGAACTTGAAACACCTGCTGTGTTAGCCTATGCCTTAGAAGAATGGAGAGGTTATATATTAGATTTAGACTTGTGGATTAAAATAAAGCTTTTCTTTATAGGAGCTCCACCTGGGGATGGCTGCTCTAAAATTCTTTAGAAACAATGAGAAAATTTGTTTCCAGCCCCAACTACTTTAGAAAATAAAAGAAATTAACAGGAAAATGTAACTTAAAGTTGACAAAAAGTGAAGTGCCATGGGAGAATCACAAATTTTGCCCTGCCAACAACATTTTGAGACCTGCTGTTTTCCCTGTAGGTGTCCACATGGCTTTGATTTTCTCCTGATTATAAAAAAACATAAACATTGGCAAATGCAGTGAAGAAAGAGTGCTGACCCCACTGTGTGAACTAGCACTTGATGCTGTCTGCCTTGGTAGAGTCTCAGTTTGACTATAAAGATGTAGTCATTTGGTTTTAATTTGAGGAAGTTTTGTATTTCAATAAAATCAAAATGAAATTCCCTTTGTTCAGATTAGTAAATTGTGACAGTTGAGTTTTACATAGATTTGCTGACAGTTAACTGTGGCTCTTTCATTGTTTTGGTTTTTTTTCCCCCCTTAGTATTTAAAAGAATATATATAACTTTGTTAAGAACATGCAAACAAAAAGTAAAGAAAAATGCAGAAAATCTATAGTACAATAAATCAACACTTTGTAATTTTCTCTTTAGCTTGTGTACAATGGGAGAATCAAATATAAGGTCATATTCAGGGCCGTAGGAAGCTAGTTGCATGAGACAAGGTGACAGATTTAGTCTTAGAAAACTTTGGCCTCCTGCTATTGTGGCTGCAGTTGCTATTTGGCTAAGTTGTGGTGTTGGCAGTGAGAACAGATTTATGCACATAAAGCTGCCATTCTATTAGGGCTTTTATAACACAGAGTACACTTCTCAAGTTGTACCTTGGTCTGAAAAGAGCTGAAAGAAAGAAGCAATTGAGTACCGAGAGAATGGTACCAGATGCTGGCCTTTTGACATCAACCAGTGGGCCATGGCTGAGCACTTCCTCAGCAAGCCCTGCTTTCAGCCACCTCAACTACTTTAAGAAACCCTCATACTAAAAACCACTATCAAACCCAAAGAGTCCTATGAGCTCCATGTAAAGCATGCTGCTTGGTTCCCAGGCTAGATGTAGGTTTTCAAAGGGCAGTTTCTTAACTTTCTAACACCAGCAAAATCAGTAATTAGACTTAATGACCGGACAGTGGGGAGACTATAGAGGGACTGTGCTGACCATAAGATCCTCTACACGAAGCACCTGGGATAGGCTTCAGGAGATCTGCCTTCACATCCCTGCATCTGCTGCTCTTTTTTTGTGCATCCTGAAACAAATATATTAAGTTGTTCGTGTTTCAGTTCTCCCTCTGTAAAATGGGATGACAGTTTTTAACTACTTCTGCCCTTTCATCTGTACTTTCTGTTGGGATTGTAGGGTCTTTGGGGCTGAGTGTGTTTTTTACATCTTCAAATTCCACAAGGACAAGGTGAAAAATCTGCTCGTAAACACAGAGATACACATTAGGAATTGACTTCTGTAGTTTCAATTAACTCCTTTGCACTTTTACAGTACCTTTTAGCCAAAAATCTCCAAGCAGTTTACAAACAATGCACGATGCTATGTTCAACCTCACAATACTCTTATGAGTTCATTAAATATTATTGCAGTTTTGTTGATGGAAAAAACAGGGGGACATAGAAAGTCTGTGACAGAAAAAGCATCAGGCCACGGATTTTTCAGAGTGCCTGTCCTCTGTCCTAACGTATAAACCATCCCCTCTCACTTGCCCTCTGCCAGAATATTTGCAAAGTAATTGTATGGGGAGAGAGTAGAGACATGTCAAATCATAAGTGAAGTTCCCTCTCTAATGGAAACCACAGGCACATATTGCTAAATTATTACAACACCAACATGCGAATAATATGAGTGATGAAATATATGGAAATCAGTTTCAGTGGTAGGTTTCAATGGTAGAAGTTGACCACACCCTTCTGTGGTTTGGATACAGAGAGAGAGGTAGTCTTCATTAATGTAGTAAAGGGTCCCTTAATGACCTATGCAAAATTTAGCCTTAGACTTAGCAGGGTAGAATAAATTGGAAATGGGCAGCTGTAGGGCAGAAAGAGAGTGAAGGTTGGGGCACCCAGTTTATCCGTGTTGGACGAGTCCTCACCACTACCTGCTTATCAGGTGACAGACACAATATTCTGTTGACACCTAGCCCACGATAGATTTAGTACTTCATTTTACCCAGAAAATGAACTTCTTTTCAGATATGAGATTAGATTATATCATTATATTTCTTTGTTATATTAAATATTCTTCATTACATATTCTCATTATATTACATATATCTATATCTTTGTTATATATTCTGCATTATATTACATAATGTTTCTTCAGGGAAAGAAACGATGTCATGCTGAAAGCTGAAATCCTGAGACCTGGGTTAAGTTCCCACTACTGCCATAGGCATCTTATGTCACTTAATTAAATTGTTTCAGGTTTTGTTCTTTTCTGCTTTGTGTATTACATAATTCTTTAGAAAATGCTATAATTAGTCCAAGCTGAAAAATATTTCCTTCTGCTGAAAAGATTATCCCAGGACAACTCTGAGTATGTGCGTGTGCATCTATCCATATATCCAAGCAATTAGTACAGATAAACAGGCACATATGTGCGTATGTCTGTACAAGTTTAGATAGCTACAAATAGGGACCACTTCTTCCATTACTGAAGTTCAGTCACCTCTCAGACAAAGAATGGTAGATGTTTTCTGCTAGTGGTGTTTCTCAAGGATCTCTTGGAATAGAAAGTGAAGAATAGCTTCTCCAGTTGGGACCTCTTGAAGAATTTAAGCAAGCATAATGTAATTACATAAACTGGAAGTAAGCCAGGACACTGGGGTTAACACCCCTGCTCAAGTGAAAGGAGCCAGGGGACCATTCACAGCTATAAAAGTGGTCAAGAGCTGTGGTTTTAGGTTACATCCAAAATACAGGTGACTCAAGGACATTGCTAAATGCATTGCATTGGGTGCAAGCTTCACTTTTGTAGAATGACCTAGCATATTTTTAATATTTATGAATACTTGAAGCAAGCTTTTTCAGTTCTTGCTATTTGTGATACAGAAAGCTTAAGAAGACAGAAGGAAAAATTATATTCAGTCCAAATTAGTACTCATTTTTGATCTGAGTGAAACCATAGGCACATTTCCCTACTGTTGAGAAGCATCAGACTTGGTTTCAGTTTTATTGTACACTGTTAGGTGCCTACCAAATAAAATGAGAGTCTTTCTATATGAACTTGCTGTTATAGAGAGATTCCTACATGAAGAATATGTTTTTAGTTTTGTTTTCTGTAACTGTGTTCTGCCTCAGTGTTTTCTAAACACACAAAACTTGCTTGGGAAGAACGTGTTTCACCTATCCTATTAAATTTGAGACACCTTATGACCAGCAATGCAAGAACAGAGGGACGTGATCCATAGGTGTCCATATCTAGAAATCAGAACATTCAGGTGCGAAGGAGAGTCCTATTTCTGTGGGAAAGTCTGCTTCTCATTGCCTACATTATTCTTTTTTTCAACCTAGTGGAGTAAAATGTGAAAATAATTTATCTAAACTGTCTAATCATGTTTAATCCAATAGGTAGCTTTTACTTCATAACACAGTGCTCCTTAAACTGACCTGAGTGATTTTGCTCTAAAGAGGATGGAAAGCGCTTATGCACTCCGTTCCTGTGGCAGTGTCTCACATTAAGTGATTGCTACAAACTGTTGAGGAAGACAATACCTTACAGTGAGACAGCTGTTTCCTCAGGGAAAGTCTGATCATGAGTTGCAAGTACAACTGTCAACAGACATGTGCAGAGCCAATAATACTAACAAAGAACAAGAGATACGGCACTTTCAGAGAAGAGAGGACTGCCTGTGCAGAACAGTGTGTCTTAGGAAAACAACAGCGAGAGATGCTTGTCTTCCGCTGATGCGAACCGTGCTGCATTTTGCTGCCTTTCCCTTCCTTCCCAACCAGACACGCTCAGCTTGGCAGTAGTCTGGCATGTACACCATAGAAACTTCTGCAGCAGCCTGTGTACAGCTGTGCTCAGCAGGAACACAGGTGTTTCTGCCTGTACTTTCTGTCTTGCCAACACTGGCACTGGTTTTTTTAAGGGCAGTCGGGATTTTTGGCAATCCTACTCGGATGTTCTGCAGATACAGGGTGAGTGGAGCCCACCCAGCAAGAACAAATGAAATCATCCTTGTTCCTCACCAACTTCCTGGTCTTTCTCAGCCTTTGAGGAAGAAGTCAAAGGGGACAGGTGAATCATTTAGGAAATGTTTCCATATTAGCATGCTTATTTTATTGTTTCATAACTTAGCCTGAAAGGCCTGGGCGCGGCATCTGGTGTTCAGTGACGTCCCGCCTTTCCCCCAGTGATACTGCCAGATTGCTGAGGCATAAGGAGGTCAAGAGACTGTCCGCAAGGTCATCCAGTGACTCAATGCCTCAATTCAAATTCAGTCCCAGCATCTGCTTGACTCTTGATTTTTTGTTCTAACCATGAGACCCACCCAAAATTAATTGGTGGTGCTGGCTGGATTAAGTAGGTCCCTTTATGTTTGTGACAATAATATGTCAGTGTTTTCACAATGAATAGAGGAAATCTGGTACATAACATCAATCCTTATAGAAGAATTCAGTCCTTATAGGAGGAACAAGCTTTAGAAGCTCAACCACCCACACATACACATACAAATGAGAGACAGTCTTAGGGCTAATCACTGATTCAGTCAAAGACAAGTTTTCTTTGCTAATAACTCTTGTGCTTCTGAGGCATTTTCTGCTGTGACCAAGGTCAGCATAACATGGCAGAAATCACTCTGTGGTAAGAAAGGGCACTGTCAGTTCTGTTTTGTATCTTTCTATTTCTAAATCTTGCTTTTTAACTTTTGCTTTTTTTTGGAAAATAAATGTTACACTAAAAATAGGTCAAAAGTTCTTGTTAAGTCCTGAAAATGTGAATATTCAAAGACTGAGAACATGACGCCTCCTCTCAAAAAAACAGTCTTTAAGGGACAGAAAATACTCACCTTGATTTATTTTACATATTCCTTTATGACAATACACAGTTGTGTTAAATGTTTTTCTGTTATTCCATCAATAAGCTGACATGATCCAGACCAAATTGCTAAAGAGAAGTTCAAACTGGAAGATTTTTTTATGAATGGAGTTTTTTGAAGTCTATTTTTGTAAGCCACTAGTCCCTTGAAGAAATCAGGACTTCCAATCTTACCAAAATAGTGCACAAAATTGTTGGATATCTATTTGGTTTTATTTAGTAAACGCTTTCAAATTGCTAGCATCATAGTTAGATATACACAGGAAAGAGTTTTGAGGGATGGGAGCTCCTAAGAAGACAAAGTAATTTGAGGTCATGAGGTGGTTTTAGATCAGAAAACTCTCGTAAAAGAGAGTTGCACAGGTTCATCCCATTCTGTTAGGGAGATAGTAGTTTAAATTGAGGCTATTTGTTTCTTTTGTGGGAGGGGTAGATAATCTTATTCTTTGCCTATTACTATCAGACATCACATTTTCCTTCCATCTTTGCTGGAGTCAGGAAGCTGAGTCCTGTTCTAGATTAATCTCAGGGGGTAAAATTACCCCCACCCTATAAACCATGAGAAATCTCACTGTTTTCTGTTCCTTCTGGAAACGTTTCTTCTGTTTGCATAGGTTTTGAACAGTGTGGGCTTTTAAAGTCTACCAAAGCAAAACACAACACGGCACAGATAGTTCTGAGGAGAAGGTAAGAGAGAAGTCACCCGTGACAAGTGTCTGTCATATTGCCTGACGCTATTTTGAAAGAGACTAGGTTACTGCAATGATAAGGATGTCAAGAGCCTAGGCAAACTATAGCAGAGTTTCTAGGTCTTTGTAACCTGCTTTAACAGATACATCATTTTGATCATCTCTTTAAAATATATCTTTTCTCTTTTATTTTTCACTGCAACCAGACCCTAAACCCCATTATGATCCTCCTGTTTTTTTAAGGAGATTGAATTTGGACGTATATGACTGAGTGTTGAAAAGTTAGAAACATCTAAACTTGGTGTATTCTTAAATGATCAAAATGCACAGATTCTTTTTTCCTCTTTAGAGAAGTATTTTTAAGCAGTTTCTCATTCAGTTCTTTACTAGCTGTTTTAAAATGCTTGGGAATGAAATAGGCTGCTTGCAACTAAGTGGCAGCACTTGTCCTGGAAATAAAATTCACATTGCTAAAGTGTTCATGGAATACATGGAATGAGAGCATATAAATCACGGTCTCTGTGTGTGTAGCTCAAAAACAGTAATTTCAAACATTGCAGGCATTACAATAAGTTGTGCTGAAAAATAATGCACCATTTCATGAGGGCAGGTGGGATGGCACTGACAAAATTTTTACTCTGTGTAGCAAAAAGGTCTAGTTGTGCACCTAAATAAAGGATACACTTGATCAAACTTAATTTGTGAGCCTCTTTTAAAAACTTCAGAGATATCACTTATAACAGCACTGAGACATTGGTGGTCTGAAGTTCACGCACTCACAACTAGCTCTTCTTTAAAAAAAAAGGGGAAATACAACACCGTATTTACAGTAATAAAAAAAATCTAAATTTCCACAAAGAATGACTCAGAGTAGGACAATTTTTTTCTGTTCTTACTTTGGCAAAACTGTCAATTAGTTCCAATCTTTTCATGAATTTGCTTTTATAGCAGAAAATGCAGGTGGTCAGATGAGATTCTAATTACGTGCGTTCTACTGAATATATAAATGAATTACACTAATTTTTACCATTTCCAGAAATGGTGTAGAAAGGCTGGCTTTGTGAATGCAGTTCTTAGCAGCTATAACCAGATGGAAATAAATTACAACTTCAACTAACCCAAAATCCAATGGGTAGAAAATGGAAATTGTCATGAACTTCATATTTAAGACTCTAAAAGAATGAATTCCTTTGTAGCTATGGTATTGCCTTACATAGCATAATTAGTTTATACTTTCGAACTAGAAGGTTCTATATTCTGGTTTTTGGATTCCCCTTATCTTCCATTGTTTTGGAAAAATGGACTGTGATTTCAAGTCAAGAATACCTGAAGTCGGCTTCCACATGCTGTTCCCAATTGCTGTTAGATAACTGTGTTCAACAGCAGAGTATTTGGCTTCTCACTGTACAGTACATAAATCTTACGCAATTGCTGTTTCAATTTTTCTCTTTCCTTTGAACTCTTGAATGGAGGGAAAGAATTTCTTAAAGAGTTCAGTGGGAATGTCCCATTACGAAACATCAATCATCAAATGCCCATTGTACATAGAAAGTGAGGTGACTGTAATAAAATTGACATAACTAAGCAAGCAGCATCTGACCTTTAGGAGCCAGAGCTTATGATCAGAAGACCCAGCCTTCCAAACCTTTAGGAGTTAAGAGTTATCATCTCCCTCAAAAAATACCTCAGTAAATGAAGTGCTACATATGAATGTATGTGATAAAAGAGGTGGAATAAATTCTTCCCTGACCCTTAGTAAGGGAGTGTTGACAGAACAGAGGTAGAGAGTGACTTTTGAAAGGAAGGAAAAAAGGAATGTATCTTTGGGTCTAGATGGGAGCAGCTGCTCCCCTTATCTTGCATCAGTGTTAAAGTAGTTGCTGTTCCTGCCATGTCAGCCAAGTCACAACACAGCATGCAATGCTGCCTACAGTTATTGCAAAGAAAGGGCGCAATGGGTACCATCAAAATGTTGTATCCACAATGTGAACATAAATCTTCCTTGTGCCTTGTCAACCTGTTTGCTTTTGTCTACGCTCTGTTTTTCTTGTAACATGCTGTCACTACCATATTATTCTTTCCGAGCTTGCCAATCTTTCAAGTATTTCCAGGGCTGGATAGAGGAGACAGAGCTACTGTGAGTTCTGACTCAGCACCAGACTGCTGAATTAATGCCTTTTTGGTGCACTTTTTTTTTTTTTTTTAATTTAGTTGCTCCCTCCTACTTTTGTTTTATTTAGGATGAGTCAGCACATACACAACTGATGTAACTGTTTAATGCAAACCAAATCATTCAGTGTTTTAAATCTTAGCAGAAGGCCTCCAATTATCCCTTGAAGGGATTGCTTTTCTCATTCAGGTGCCACATACTTTTGCAAAAATATGTGACCATAAAGCAGGATGTAATTGATTCTCTGTGCACATGCTTGGCCAAGAATATAAACATTACAAGGTTATACAAGTCCCTTCCTATGGCTTTTGTGTAAATTCATAATATTGACCAAAAGAAAATTACAGGAATTTAGAATGTAATATTTCCAGAAATCCTTGAGAAAGTTCTCTCCTCCTATTATGGAGATCCTACTTATCTAATCCCTTGGTCAAATATGAAAGCTAACAGATAGTGCATTACAACAATATACAATAGGGTTGAACTGTATAGGGACTATTCACTGAAAAGTAAAACATTCAAAGAATTCTAGCACAGCCTTATGGAAAAAGAGAGAGAAAAAGAAAAAAAAAAAAAGAAAAACCAACAAAACCCCAACCCAAAACCTATCCTGTTTTTGATGTGTGTTTCACATTTATTACTTCCTTTAGGTTTTTCTGTTAGAAATACTTTGATGATTTAGGATGACTTGACTACTGGCTTCTGGGGGTTAACAGTGGACTTAGGTGACAAGTGATATTCCCTTATTACTCCTTGATTCATGAAAGAGTATGGAAATACCAGAATGGGAAGAAAATACCTAGTAATAGTTAAATCTTTCTTTTTATATATCCTGCTGTTTGTATCCGAGACACCAGTGCTCTGAGAAATGTTATATGCAAAGAAAGAAAAAGGGTAGGTTGCCCTCTTGGTGTTCTAATGTCCATCCCTCTGCCTCCATGCTTACATGGCTTCCATTCCTGAAGTGCTACAGGATCTGACAATTTACATAACAGATTCAGGGACCAATTTGTGGCAGACAGTTACTATGGTCTCCGTTTTGCAAACAGGAAACTGAAGCACCGAGGAACTAAGCTGCAGAGCAGGTCATCCAAGTAAGCCACTAACAAAGCAATGCATTGAATTCTTCCTTGCTCCATCAGTAAAGTCTTTCTTGGGAGAGCACTTCAGGAGGTGCTTATCTAGCACTCTCTCTCCTTTTTTCCCCGACACATATTTTTTTTTTTTCCCCCAGAGCACAAATGTTATAGGAAGGATCCTTCGCTTGGCCTGGCTTGCTAGTGTTTCTGCTCAGGGGCAGATTTCTAGGGTTCAGAATTATGCATATTTATATCTCACAAACAAGTTTATAAATAAAACAAAAAGAGGAGCTAACCATAGGTCATCTTCCAGTTTGTGTTTTCTGGGAATATAGCTCTAAGAGCACTTTGAACTTGAGACCAAACATGCATTTTGTACTCTGCAGATGTTACAGCAAACTATAACCCACCATTGCTTCTCTGGAGTACAGTGTACTGTGGCTTTAATTCAACAAAGTACAGCATGTCAAATATCAGGTTGTTATGACAGCAATAAACCTGTGATTCCCTTGAAGCAGATGTTTTAATTTGTTAGGTGTTTTTTTGGGGAAAAAATCTGCTTGCATTTAAATAGATGTTCAGATTGAGAAAGGAATTTGCTTGAAAACATCTTTTCCACCTGTATGAAGACTTTATTAGAGAGGCTTACGACACATGTGTGAAGTAGTGCAAGAAATCATCGCAAAGATGGCCAAATTACAGAAATCTCCTTCACACCTGAAATATGACCTTTTTGAAGTCACATCAGTATAGGAGCCAGAGCTGGGTCATGGAAGGACCATGTTTAATATATCTGATATTGCAAAAAGAACACTGAAACCAAGAGTCTGCTGAGGGATCTTCCTCCTGGGGTGGATTTCCAGGGTGTTGGTGGTCCTTGTGGCTGTCAATTAACATCCTACTCTTCAGATCCTTCACTCCTTAGTGTGCTGTTGCTTTTACCCTTGTTTGTAGTGATCAATGAGGACTACAGTTTTAAAGAAAGTGTTAAAAGTTAAAACCTTTGATGGTTTTCAAAGGCAGGGAAGAATTATGTACCTGTCTGAGCTGCAGGTAAAGAATGTTACAGCTGTGGGAGCACTAGTTCAAATAATTAATTGATCTCACTTTGCAGTGAAATAATTATTGGACTGCACTCTGTCCTCAAAAGACGGCAGGGTTGTCCCCAGGCATAAGTCTGATTTTTAAAGTTCATAACTTGCTGGACCCACATGGAAGGTAGAAGTTTAGGGAACAGCCTGCCCCAATAAACAGAGAACACAGGCAGATGCACTCAAAAGATTGGTCTAGGATTCCTCTTGTGCTGGGATTACACACCTCAAATCTGATCATTATTGTGTCATATATGTTGGCAGTTTAAATTTTTTTCTCTAGTTCTTTATACAAGCTGGTGTAGTGCCAGTTGCTGAGGAACATACGCTGTTTACATTTCAGACTTCTCACCTTTCTAAAGCCTGGTAACCCCAAAACAAGTAAGAAAATGTAAACCTAAAACCTTTGAAAGTTTCCTTGAAAGAAAAAGAAAAAAACCAAAACCAAACCCTGCTTTGTTTAATGAGTCTTCTGTCTCTGATAAAGTTTTTAGGAGTTAACTGCAGTCTACCTAGGATTAAAACGATTCAGCAGAAGCAGCTGTGCAGAGTTAAAGCTCCACACACTAACCTAATTCAGCCCAGTGCAGACTGATCCCAGAACCAGCCACTCAGCAGTTTTGTAGGGGCAATGTGGATCCATCAGCAGTGGGAGTACAAGCGTTTTCCCACATTATTTTGAATGGTTTATGTGTTGGTAAGTCTGCCTAGTAGATACCCCTAATAAATAAATACAGGGTCAAGTTAGATGGTTGTACAGCAAAATATTTTTTTCTTTTATGGTTAATATTGTAGCCTATGAAAAATTCTGGCATGTTTCTTTCATCTCAAAACTTACAACCACTCATATCTGAAAGCAGTGGATATATCCTACAGAAACAGGCACGGAGTCAGAATGGCAGAAGCCTTTTAAAAGAAACCTACCTGTTTCTGGTTTTGAAATATGTTTGAAATAAGAATTTGGGTCATCTGTAGCACTAACATTAGCTTAATGGGAATTTACTTTGGAAACTTCATTTTCATCACAGAATATGGCTAATAATATGTTTCCAAACACAGCAAACTTGACGAAACACGGACTGTGAGTAGAGGGGACTCTCTCAGTCCTGCTCTCTCCCCCCTACCATGCACATACATCTGTGGTCAGTTTGAGGATTTCAAAACTTTACTAAATGGATGGCCTCCCAGATTTGTACATTATTGCTGTTTTGCTGGCAGTATGTTTATAATTAAAAATCATGACATTTGACCTTTAGTCCATAGCCACAGCATAATTGCATTCACCCTACCTCATTTATGAATGCAAATCAGGTCAATTTAACTCAGCATTGTGTTTACTCTGCATATTTTTAAAAGACTCCTCTTGCCACAGCATGTCTTTCTCCTAGACTCCTGCACTTTGTGGTAATTGCAGAGCATGCTGTCATGCTGGAATTGCAGGTATGGATGGTTTGAGTGGTGATAGAGTTTGAGTGGTCTGGAGATGCCTTGGATCTGTCAGCAACCAAAAGTGATGAGATAATTTGAATGGGACAATGTCGTGTTTGAGCGGCTAACAGTACCCCAGAACAAGCTTTAATAAAACTAATATACCTCGGCAATAAAACTAATACATCTTCACTGAAGTTATTTATGCTAGCAAGGATCTAACTCCCAGCTTGTTATACAAGTGAGGAGACTGCAGGTTTCAGAAGGCTCTGCCCCCAAAACTTGTCTATGGAAAGCCATTCTTCACTGTGCCTTTGAACCCTCACCATGCCTTGAGGTAAACTCCTCCCCAGTGCCAGTGGATTAAATCACCCTTGTATGGAGGTACACAGGGAGAAGCAAGGGGAATTTCAACTGGTCATTATCAATCACACAGCACAAACAGTTTGGAGGAGTAATCAGTCTCTCTGTCCTTCACACAAAGAGGTTTACAACACCAGAGGAGTTTATTATTATTGCTGGTCTAAGATCATCAAAGTCATTTTGTTTCATCTTGAACAGTAGTCAGAGGGGTTAAAGTGAGGTTAAACTGCCTAAACAAAATGGAAGCAATTACACAGTGGGATTGTGGAGGACTGTTTGCTTTAACCCTCACTGACAAAAAAGGTACTATAAGAAAAAGATCCCCAACTCTTTACAATCATTAAATACATCTGTCTGTTTAAGTTCATGCCAAACTTCTTCACCTAAATCTTTTTGGGAATGTCACCGTTTTAAACACTATCAGTTTCTTCACAGTTCCCAACAGAGCCCCCATTCAGTGTCTGATCTTTGCGGCGTTGTCATCACTTTGCAAGCAGCTTTGCAGGACAGGACTTACACTGCGCTGGAGACATGCCTGTAAAAGTTATGCCTTAGCTTTTTCTACTTGGTGACTTGGCAGGAAAAGACAAGGCTATGTGGAAGAGCAGTATGATGGGGAATGCAGATTTGGCCCATTCCAAGCTTTAAATTGCAAGATGGGGAATTGACTCTTCTACTCCATTCAAGGTTATATCACAGCTGAATTGTCAAACTTGGCCTTCCAGTGACCTACATCATGTGATGGGATGAGAGCTGCCCTTTACTAGTTTTGTTTTTTCCGTTCCTCGAAAATGGAAGGTAGTAGCACAAGCAGCTTTCACTTACAGTGTGAGCACTGCTGTATTATGGGTCTAAATGGAGTCTTTATTGAACTCCCTGCAGGTTCATTGCTGTTAAGCAGAAAAACTCATCAAAGAGTCCTAGAAAGGTGGTGTATTTAAAGAAAGAATAGGAAGAAGTTCTTATAATTCTATAAGCAAGTGTTGACACAGTGTCTGCCTGAAAGGGGACTAGGGATTCTATACATAACCCAAATGAAGAATTGCATGCCTAATTTTATCATTTTGTAAGATGCTTGCAAAATGGTTCCTCTGTACCCTGAAGGAATGTTACTGGAATAGCTCCTGTATAGATGTGAATCTTTGCAAAGTTAATGGTGAAATATTTCTGTGATCCTGTGTCACACCTCCAAACAAGGGGTGACTCTTTCAAAGAGTTCTCTGTATCCTGTGAAGTGTTTATCTTGTTCAAGCTTGTTGCAAGGCTTAAGGACAAAAACAGCAGGGAATAGGATAGGAGGAGAACACTGCGTTTACAATTTGTAAAAGAGCTTGCAATTATGTGGCGTATCTTCTGTTGGCAAAAAAACCCCTTTTTTGTATGCAGAGAAAGCAATAAAAACAGCTTGTCAACGGAGCCAAAATGTTAAAATACAAAAAAGATTTAATGGATTCCCAGTAATAGAAGTGGGGTTGCACAGGGATGAATCAGACTTTTGCTTCTCAAAACATTACTGTAAATGGTAAAGACTAAATAATATTCTTACACAAATATCTGTGTATCTCTGATAACCACAGCCAGTGCATGAAGGAACATATTTTGATCTGTCTTGCTCCAGATTTAAAGCAATGGAAATCTGTCAGATTCAATAAGACTATTCTTCATTTAAACTCTGAAGTTGCAGTGTGCTGTTACAACAGAGCTTACAATTTACAAAAAACTGCTTTGAAAATGTTGGAGCTGTAGATGAAAAATAGCAGTAAAGCTGTGTAAAGGGGCACTGATTTGACTGAGGTTCTGAACGGTTGGAGGGCAAGATTGGCACCTGCCACAGAGTATATGTTAAAAGAAAATAAGAGTCATTTCTTCTGACTTGCCTGAGAGAAGATAGCATGAAGGTTTAGTGGAAATGTGTTTTCTGTTACAATACAGGAGCATTTGAATCTGAATAGTTAATACCAAAATGCCAGCCGACCATGTAACAGCAGTGTAATATGCTACTCACTTAAATAAATTTAGTTTCTTTCCCCCAAATGAATGAACTATTGGACCATGGCATGATTTATGTATCCTCTAATACTGGCTCCTTAGACACAAGAAGGACGTAAATGTGATAGTGCAGAAGCTATTTTATCAGCCAGCAGACAACTACATACGAGAACAGAAATAGGTAATATTTCCATCATATAATGATCACGATGGCAAGATCCTTGTTCTTGTGTCATGTCAGTGTAGCATTGAGGAGAATCTTATTCCTTTGGCCTCTAAAAGCAGGATATCTAATGTATGTGTGAAGCTGCACCTGAGTTAGGAAACCTGCACAAGCTCAGATTCAGCAGCTTATGAATTCATCACATGTGGCACAGGATCTTTATATCACATTTCTATCAATGCTTTTTCCTTGTACAGTTCTAAAATATAAATTAGCCTGAATGTAACTGAAGTCTAGCCTGGTAGGTACTTTAGCCTGGCAGCGGTCAGTAGTGTTTCGTGACATTCAGACTGTAACTTACTGTCACTGTCTCACTGCTGGCAGCAGAGAAAAGAGCTACGGAAGTGCCCTGCAAGCTTCAAGTCACCAATGCACCTCCTCCTGCTCAACCCATCTTCCAGCAGCTGCCTCATCCAGGTAGAAGGCCACTTGGAATTGCTAGACTGTACAAATAAACTTAGTTCAGAATAGGGCGCACCAGGAAATGCTGTTGCACAGGGTAAAGTTACCAGCAGGACTCATTTCTTCAAGCACAGAGCAACTCTGAGAACCGCACATGGGTTTTGCACTCAAGTCTTCCAAAAAAGAAATTTCCCAAACTTTCACTGAGGATGTCTGTTCAATGTCTGATGTGTGAACTGATAAACCACTGATAAATACTGAGTGTCACTGATTTTCCTGCTCTCTACGAGCTGGACTTCCACCTCCTGTAAGCATGAGATCAGAGTGGGATGCTGCAGTCGGGATAAGGGACAGTATTTTTGTCCTTGATTCTAGCACCAAGAGGGAGGACTTATTTAGCAAAGAGAAAGAAGAAAGAGTCATTTAGTCATTTGAGGTCTTTATTCCTGATACATACTAGCTTCTGCAGACAGGAGAGATGAGACTTTTGGACTGCTCCCCAATAATGCGTTGGGATTTCATTCCTTCCCCTTAAATGGGCAGGGAGGATAAGGCTGATAGATATTCTCAGGGCGCTGCTTTGAATTAACAGTTTCAGTAGCAGGCACTATAAACAGCCAGTCTGGGTTGCGCCTTCTGATCTCACCCTCCGTTTAGACACTCTGAAGCCAGCTGATCCTTTTCTTTTTCTTCTTTTTTTCTTGTTTCCTTTCATAGACCAATTCCAAAGGATTCTTAAACTATAAAAATGAAATTGCTCCCTATAAAATATAATTGGAGCTGCATTGTAGTTCAAGTGACAACCAGATGCTGGAAAAAAAACCCCCAAACTGTTGGTCCCATTATATAAGTTTCTTAGTACTCTCACTGCACGAAGTCTTGTCCAAAGGAGATTTGCTTCTGCTAAGATCTTGCTGGTAATTTTTATTCACTCTTAACGGCCTTTGTGGTAGCTTTTCTCCTCTGTATCTACATGTTTTCTCAATATACTGACACTAAACATGTGTGTGTTCTGTAGGCTGGGAAGCAAATTCATAAGTGTAATAGGTATTAGGGCAGGCTATATAAAACGTATAGTGGCAATTACAGTGGCTGTATTCCCATCATTCCTTTAAAAGCACAAGTCACCTCATGGTGACATGAAGCCAATGGATTTCCATCAGTGCCTAATAAATACAAATTAAAGAAAATCAAGCCATTTAAGTTTGCAAATCTGGATCTAAAAAAGTATGTGTTTCATGCTCATTAAATACTCAGGGGTTTGGTTTTTTTCTGTGAAGAATTCTAGTCCCTGGCTTTCAGTGGCCACCTGATCCACCCAAACTCTGTTGGAAACAGCGATACTGTTCTGGCTAATCTAGTTATCTGAGCTGAAAACAGTGTTAGCAAATTTGTTTACTTGCAGGTGATTGCAACAAGCTGAGTAAAATGGTTGCCCTGTTGCATTGTTAGCAGCACTGCACTGAGGGGGCAGCACAATTTTTTTTCGCAAATTTGGAGTTTGTGTGTTCGACTCCGGCCTTGGCTATAGGTCTCACAGGATGCAACCGCAAGGGGGATTTTTGGACTTCCCACTGTCTAACTTTACAGGGAGCTCCAAGTTCTTTCCATTGGGTTGTTGTATGAATTAGTACCATGAGCAAGGTTAGTGAGAGGCTGTAAAAACAAGACTCAGCTGAAGTGCTGGGGAACGCTGCGCTGAGAGGAAACGTTGGATAGACACAGGATTAGGCTCTTGCTACCCAAGTCCAATGACAGTCCAAGTGCAATTAAAAGCCCTTTCTTCAAGTGATAACTTCAAAGTTATATTCTTCCAAAGCTCAATGGACGGTATCTCTGTTTTCGAATGTCTGAGCCGTACAATAGTTACTCTATTTATTTGTATGAAATCCTGATTTTCAGAGTTCTTGTTTAACCAGTGAAACCTGTTAATGACAGTACTTGTAAATTATGGCTTTCTAAGCTTCATAACAGAGCTATTGACACATGTTACAAAAGAAAGTATTTTTATATGTTTTGAACCTGAATATCTCCTTCTGTTTCCCACATGAGAGCACTGCACAAATGGCCAGGCTTCTCCAACAATTTGCATTACCTAAGGTCAAAAATATCACATAAAAATTTAGCCTGGAATGCACCTAGTTTGTACTTAGTGACTATCAAAGACAAACTGTTTCTGTATTAAATATTTCTTGTATCGTTGCACTAGCAGCACTTTCAGATTGGTTTATAGGCACAGTCAGAGATGGAGGGCTGAGCAGTAATTCAGCTTCAAGGTGATAAAGAGATGAATAACTGTTGGATGGTTGGAGTCCAAAAGCAAGTGTAATAACCTGTGCCTGTGCAATAGGATGTGTGTGCCTTTTGCAATCATTATTTCTTAAATACAACAGTGTAGTTTGCTGTGATCAATGGGCAAGTTTATAGTCCTTTGGAGGGCTAAGGTTTCCCTCCATCTCATTAACTGATAGTTCACATATCTCTCCTGTGTCTCTTGAAGCGCTCAGAGATGACCACAATGTGTTTTCAGTCCCTGCAGGCCTGGAGTAAAAATTTTTACTGAGACAGGAGAAAACGTTTAAGAGTACGGCAACGTAAAAGGAGCTTTTGAATTTTTACCTTGGGCTGCTTTTGAATGAACTTTAACCACCAGGGTTGGAAAACCACAAACATCTAGCTAACAATGAAGAAAAATCAGAACCACTTGTTTTCTGGTGACTGAGGTGCCTCGGTATCAGCTGTCAGAAGTAGCATTATAACAGGAAGAATAGTTATTAAAAACAAAAAAAAAAGAACAAACAAACAAAGAAAAGGAAATTACTTTGAATGGGCAACAGTGCATGTGACATTTCTTTGCAAGTGGTTACCATCTATATGATATACATCATCTGCAGCATGAAATATAAACAACCAAAAGCAAAATCAGGAAAATATTTGCAATATTTTTAACAGGACTTCTGGAGTATTTTTTTCTTTCATAGTTCTTAATCTTTTTAACAGAGCGGCTTTTAACTAGCAGTGCAGACCAACGTAACTCTGTCAGATACTGGCACTGGAAATACATTGTGTCTTCATACATACGTACCCTTTGATGCCTGGTCTGACTTTCTATCTGTATGGATATTGGAGCTGTGACACATTAAGCAATGTGACATATTGTTCATGTACGTGCCTCATCGTCCGGTGCCGCCCTGAGGATGTATCCTCTTTAAAACTCACGGTTTTCGGGGTTCGATTAGACGATCTTTAAAGGTTCTTTCCAACACAAATCATTCTAGGCTTCTATGAAAAAAAAAATCAGAGAACTTGGAGTATTCAAAGCATTGTTTTTTTCCTAGGGTGACAGCATCCACATCTGCATCTGAGCTGGTCTGGAAGGGTGAAATTTAGATGTGAAAAAGGATTTTTCATGACCAGATTTAATGATCATTCTGTTTACATACTTAAGATCTGTGAATGGTCATTATTCTTGCACACACAACTATTTGCATTGATATCTGTAGGCCTAAAAAAGTGTGAGTTATGCACTAACGGTTCAGAGGTTTATATCGCAAACTTTTTGGGGCAGGCATTGTATCTTACTCTGTGTGTGTAACATCCGAGTCTCTGAGGACCCTGGGTCCCGGTGTTCAGTGGAAGCAATTGAAATATAATATTATGTTTAACTGGGCTTTGGATAAGGCTGTCTTACTCCCTGAAATGCAAAATACAAATGGAATTAATAATCTTTTTTTTGCCACCTTCCCCAAGAAGTGCCTATAATCCGACTATTCTTTGTCTTAATGGCAAGCTATAAATTTTATGATAGCATACATGCCAGAGAGCTTTGCACATAGACAGATTTCTCTGTTGTCAATAATGGTTTGCATCACAATGGGAAGTTTGATTGCTGTCTTCAACACTCAAACGTAAGTGGCAGAATCACAGTTCACAGTCATAATTTTACAAATAAATTTACTTTTTTTTCAGATCTCAGGGAAATTATTTATTTCATTTGATTGAGCTTTAAACACGAGCTCTTCTGGATGGTTCATATTTAAATTCAAGTCATTTCATTACTTTGTAAATAATGTATCAGGGGCAAGTGGAGCAGAGCAGCTGGCCTCTTCCTTTGCTACCCAAAGACTGAAGGCAAAGGCACTGTGAAGGGAGGTCACAGTGCTTCATAGAGGTCATATTTCCACTCATATTTAACAAAGGTGTTCCTGTAGCACCTGGCTCAGCCACGAGCATGCTGCTCTCCCACTTATAAAATAGTTGTATCCTTCCCTGCCTTCTTCTGATATGCATCATGTACCATGGACTGATTGGCAACCCTTCACACAGGTCATCCTGAAAGAAACAGTTTCTGAAAACCACAGCCTTGTCCTTTCCATCCTATAAACTCATACTGTAGCTCAAACACAGAACAACAGAAACATAATATGTCCTCAAGATGGTTGTGATTGCCTTGAATCATAACAATATCTCAGTATGAATCTATCCGGGATCCATTTTTCCCCCCAGACATTCATGAATGGATCAGATAGAAACTCTTTCAAGTGTTTGCCAAGCAAATATAAATATGAACAGCTGGGGACAGGGAGGGAAACTTTCTTTTTTTTTTTTTTTTTTTCTGTTATGCATCAACATTTAATTGGTTTGTTTAGTTGGTTTGGGCTTTTTGTTTTGCTTGTTTATAGATGAATTTTAATGAACAGAGCTCTCTAGGATGAATAAAATATCTGGTGAGAACATAGCCTAGTGATTAAAAGACAGTGTTGGTGTTCAGGTTATTTAGATCCCATTTCAAGTTCTCTCACCTTTTGAAAATCTCTTCATTCAGTTCTAGGCATATGTCCATAATCAGTCTTTCTCTCATCTTTGCTTTTACTTATAGTCTTTTTGACAATTCTCTTTTTCCTTATTTTTGTTCCATCTTGTTTCACTGTTTGGCCTTTTCTTGCCATGCCCAGTTCAAGATTTAAAAAAAAAAGGGTATAGAAAAAATCAAAGGCTAGTCACCATTTCCCATAGCCTTGGATTTAAGAAACAACAACAAAATTACCAGGTAATATACTTTTTTAAAATGAATAATCTGAAGCCTGTTGCTACTGGATTTTGAGAAAGCCAAATAAGTGAAGTGAAAATGGGTTAAAAAAAAACCCATGGAGGCAAGCCTCACCAGCTGCACACTCAGAAGATCTGATTACACAGTGCTGGGAGGATGGCTCCCTTCATTCTTTCCATTTTTCTTATATTATTTCCATAAATGTCTACTGATGTCTTCTACAGACAGGAACTGAGTTCATGATCTGAACAGTTATGGCAGTTATAAAGGTTTTAAATGCAGAAAGGTTAGAGTAAAAAATGCAATGATCAAGGTGAGGAAGACATTCCATCTTCATTAAATACCTATGTTAAGAATAGGAAGAAGTCTTGCAAGAAAAACAAAACAAAGAGAAAAAAAATTACAAGGCTCCACCAAAAATATTCCAGTTGTCTTGTCAGATAGAAGAAGTAATACCCAGACAAGGCTTTAGACTTATTCCTGCCAATAAATTTCTTGTAAAGAGACCAAACTGAAACACAGATGTCCCATCTCATCAAATGTATATCATGACCGGCCTTAAGCCATGCTGAAGTCTTTCTCATAACTGATTGGGCATTTCAGAAATCCCTGTCTCTCAATTGGAAGAAGCAGCTTTAGGAACAAGAATGTACGTGACCGGGAGCTGCCCTTCAAATAGTACTACTTTTTTTTTTTTTTCTTACAAAGTACACATGCAGGGCCAACCATAGCCTGAACCTAATGGCAGAGTGCAGTTAAACCCTGAAGTTAAAACCTGCACAGCCCTCATGAAGTTGTGCCTGGACTGTGGAGTTTGATTTCACAGCACTTTTCCAATGTTAGCAGGAAAATACATTGTTTGGTTTCCCCTGTCTATACTGAAGAGTCTTTGAGAGAGCTTGTTCTCACTCCCACTCTTTGGCTAGGCTGAGCCTGCATTACACAACTGACTCAGTGGCACCGATGACTTCAAATGTCTTACATGAGGTTATACAGGAGCAGAAAATCTTTTTTTTCCCCCTTTTTTCTGTAGTAACATGATTATCGGGGTGAACTTTTGTAGCACAAATAGTGTTTTTGTGGGGATAGAAAATGCCCCAGTAGGCTTCTCTAATCCTTCTTGAGAGAGACATCCTGGGGCAATCAACTCATTTATACATTCTCTACATTTTTTTTCTCCCTTTTTGTGGAAGAAAAGGGCTGGTTTGCTGCCAAGACCTGTTTAAGTGGTAACCTATGCAATTCATTCTAAAAACACTCATTTATCATTCCCAAATTAATCTTGTAACAGGATAGCTGCTCTTATTTTCATTGTCATTTTGCCCTTTGGATAAGAGATCACAAACACATAGACTTCCAACCCAAAGATTCTAGAAAGCATATATAAAAGAAGGAAAATAAGAATGGCTTTTCTATAATTATAAGCAGAAACAAGTAGCCATACATCTTCATTTCTCACATATCACATCTATTAATAATGGAATGAAATGTAATTTGTGCTGAATATTGTTCAGCGTCTTGTGCCAGAAGCATAATTGTTTTCAATCAGATTTGGTAGTTGGGAGGAAAAGGCTTTTTTTAAACCTGCAAGTAAACAATCACAATTTATGCAAAATTATTAAAATATGATATATTCCATTTTTTCTGGCACACAGAATGTATTTTGACATGAAAAATTATATAAACAATGAACAGTTTGGTATGAAACTACCGTGCAGAATTTTAAAACCATACATACACTCTGTTGTGAGTGTAGAAAATATCTTGGCACTGGCAAGAACAGCTTGCTACAATGAAAAAGTTATAGATGTAACTTTTTTACTGCAAGCATGCAGCCTTTTTCAAGCTATGTCTTGTAAAAACATTGCAGACAAATTTAAATGAAGGGTCGAGGTTTCTGTGGCAGGTTTGGACTCTCGATTCTTCCTTTTTTTTGGGGGGGAGTATAAAATTTTATGGGTTCTGCTCACACACTTAGAGGCTTTTCTCTCAAAGGACTTTCTTGTAGAGGAACACACTGCAAAATGTGTGATTTCTGACACCTCTCCTGTTCCCAGCAGCAGGCCTAAATTTATGTTCTCTGTCCTGCATCCCACTCTGCAGGGACATGAAGAAAATAATATCTTATTTTTCCTTCATTTCCCCCCACACACCCCCTTTCCCTTCACGGACTGACATATCTCTTCAAACTGACTTTCCTTGTCTTTGGACGTTGCATATCTCTAAAGCATTTTGGAAAGATGGTCCATCTTCTTGTATAGCCGGAAGGGCTAGAAATTATGGTTTTTCAAACATGCTGGAAAGTAGGAAACATTCCCCAAAACCACTAACAATGAGTCTTTCCACTGACTGCAGTAAGCTTCAGACCAAGACCTTGATCTTCACTTTTAATTGTTAATTTTTAAAAAAAATTTGTTTCTTCACTAAGCTGAGAGTTGTTATTCTTTGAATAGTTTATGTAAACAAATTTAAGCTCATGGATTTTGTATTTGTTTTGTCTTAAGTGAGAATTTGCTTTCTTTATCCATCACTGGCTGCTCACTAGTTTGCCTGCAATGGGTCACTGAGGTCAGTGGTACTCTTTCTGCTCTATGAATAGAATGACTCAAGAGTTTGAAAGAGACTGATGACTCTAATAGCCAACAAAGGATGAATTTGCTTATGTATAAACATCCTTGTTTGTATGCCAGTTAGGACATTTATGCACAGTACATCTATTCTTCAAACATAGGTGCATGCAAATTGAAATAAAGCTAGGGGGGGAAATGGCAAATGGAGCTTACATCTCAGACGCAGAGACTTGGGAGCAGCCCAGCTCCCTGACGAGAGAGATGGCATGGTACAGCAGGCGCCTCCGGTCCCCCTCTCTATGCCCTGGGTTTCCCACAAAAGAAAATTGCTGCAGGTCCCATCCAGCCTGCACGTCCCAACAAGTCCCTAGTTAGGATGTTCAGAATGGTAGGACTCCAGGGCACAGCACCGCACAGGCCCACAGGTCATATTATAATGAGGTGGAGATGATCAGAGAGATGGAATGGCCAACTCCAATTCCTGAAAACAGCTTGAGAATGTTTTTGGTGTGCATTACAAAAAGAAAAACTAAACATAAAAGCAAAAACCTTTCAGAAGTATCCACCATCCCCCCAGAGCTGGAAATGTTGTAAAACATGGTTTCCTATCATAAGGGTCTGCTTTTTGGTATCTTTTTCTTCTTCTTTTTTTCTTCTCTCATCAGAAAGTGACCTCAGAAACCTTCTGATTTAAAAATATCATAAACGTTGAGATGGTTCTGTGAAACATTTTAGCTTAAATAGGCTAGAATATATTGACTAAATTCTCTTTGGGTGAAAGTGTTCAAATTATCTGTAAAAACAACCTTCTTCCAAAATTGTTTTTCAACAGAAAAGATTAAAATGGTCATTTTTCAATCTCATGGGTTTTTTTCCTTGTCTTTGCATAGTTTGAAGTATTTGTTTTGATTTGTTTGTTTTCTCAAGCATCTTATTTCTCAAGCATCTTATTTCTTTTAATAATTGTATCTGTGAAAATGTTACAAAAAGAGGAAATATCTTACATTAGACCAGGGACTATACTTGCAGGGGAAAGTTAAACTTCTGTAATTGCTGCGTGTATGAAACACTAACAGCAAATAAAAAATTGAACATTTTCCATTGAAAAAATTTTTACATTCATTCTATCTATTCTGTCTTCTCTCTTCAATGCATTCTTCCATGTCTTTATCTTCAGTCTTGACTACAGCACATTTTTTTGTCCTAACTCACTTCCTTGGTAAACCAAGAAACAGAAGCTGGAACTCCATAGCTCACATCCTAAAACTTTCCAGGGCTCTGAGGGTCAGACAAAGCTTTTAAGAAGCAGAAGCAGCAGTGCAGAACTCATTCAGGTAAGACCATCACAGACCCCAGACCCTCTTCATGCCTTCGGCTAAGGGCAGCGCTGCTGAGTGCTGCCTTCTCGCAGAGACAGACTGATGTCCATTAGTGCTTAAAGTCAAACCTGCCACATCTTAAGATCTGTCTGAAATCAAATATCTCTTTGGAGTGGAGCAGGAGCATTTTCAGAGGTAGGCAAGAGCTGGGACTGTCATCTCCCAAGACCCGCCAGCATGACATCTGCCTGCCTTCACCGCACATCCAAACCAGTGAGCTCAACACCCCTGAGTCCAGAGCTCCAGTCCGGGGCAAATGTTTAATGTAGATATTGCCACAGCATGTCTTTTCTCTCTGCAGTAGTGGTGATTCGAAGCTTCCACCCACAACCTGCTTTAATGACAGTATTGTGGAGGACAGTGACGCCCACAGTTTGGTACTAAGTCTGTTGTCAGCTCTCAAAGTTTCTCACAGAGTTTAGCTCAGCTATTTAGGGCTGATGAGATCATGCTGTTTAATAGACCGGAGACCACATACGGATGATTTACCAGCACTTTGGGGAACCACAGTTTCAAAATTGTCGAGCAAAGCTAATCCCAGGACTTGACTCTGGCAGGTAAGATTGGTCACTGGAATTGCTCCTGTCTAAGAGGTGCAAAAAGCCTTGACTAAAGCAGTATTTTCTGGATTTTCTTCTGCTAACACTGTTATGACTTAACTGATGTCTACAGTAATGTATGGGAATGAAAGAACAAACAGAACCGTGATTACTACAGATCTCAGCTTTGGCATCAGCACTTTCAGAAACCTATACTTTTTTCTTGTTTGGTACCTGCTTTCAGTTTATCTAAAACTGCCTGTTTCCTCCCAGTCTATGCTGTGTTTTGACTGTGAATGGAGCTGTGAATTCCCCGCAAGAAGGGATCTGTCCCTTCTGGGTGAGTGGGTATTGTTAGCATTGTATAAATAAAAAGTTATAGAAGCCATTGTGGTATAGATGATTTCTCACAGCTCACAGATGGTCAGTCACGCTGGGTATTGAGAGGAAGGGATCTGGCTGGCCTAATTCTGTCTTGCCAGCTGTCAATGAGCCTCATGCATGTTTCTGCAGGAGGATCAGGGCCGGCACCTGTGCTCCAGTGGGTTTCCTTGCTGAGGCACCAGGGCTGGGTGCACAGAAAGCCGCACAGTCACTGTATTTGCCTAATGCTGTGCGGTGCAGATCCCAGCCAGGGCTCAGATTTGTGGCTGGGCTTGGAGCCTGCAAAGCAAAGGATTCAGGATTTGGCCTCGATCTGTCTGTGTATTTATATAATGACAGAAAAAGCAAATTCCTTACAAGCAAATACAAGTGAAAATAAAAACACTGTGAAGGTCAGCTGAGCACAGCAATGAGATGATGTTATCCCAGCCACACGTTCAACTCTTGAGCTGCCAGACCAGCCAGAAGGACTCTTGGCCAAAAGTCATGAGAAGATGCCAGCTGGGAAACCACCCACCGACACTCGAGCTGGCTTCTCAAAACAACTGGAGCCTCAGTGTTTGACACTCGGCTCCAGGCACAGCTGCAGGGCATAGCCCAGCCACAGAGCAATACCAAGGGCTTCTCATCAAGTTTTCCAACAGAAATACTGTGTATGGGCAACACCGTCATAAATCCCAATTGGTAAGGATTTCCTTTTTTCATGAGAGGAACAGCGATGTATTTAAGGCTCAACTTTTTTTTTTTTTTCTTTTTTTCAGCAACCTAGATAGCATAGCATTAATCGAACAAGTCAAACTCTGTTTTAGAGGATTTTTTTTTCATTCTAAATATATTGGTTAGTGTCTTGCTTTCAGCCAAGATACTATAAACAATTCACAAACACAGAACCAATCCAGAGGTAATTAAGGTTGATCAAAGCTTATGTGCAGTCCTCAACTCCTAGTGCTGAGGATAAAAGCACTGAGGTCTTTGTTAAGGATGTACTGTCCTTGGAAATATATATCTCCCCTTATTAGTTTGAACTTAATTTAATTTCATTATAGCCTCATGTCTATAAATGTCCTTCCATTAAGTAATAACAATCTCTATGCAACTCTTCTTGGAAAAGTTTTGAAACTGTCTGGAGGCATTCACCATAAATGTGTATTTCATTTTTAGAGATGTAGTAATGTGTTTGCTATAGTCATTTTGAGAAGTTACATTGCATTGTGTTCAGTTTTCTTCTAGGAAGGCTCCAGTTTGACTGGTCCTGTTGAGTTAGGCACTTCACTTAGGGAGATACAGTCGATATCTGGAAAAGTTTCCAGGTTACATGAACAAGACAGGCTGGAAATCCTGTCCACCTTCTATAGACAGATTGCAGAGATATCAGGGCTAAATCGAGAATTAAAATCTAAAATCCTGGCAGTAGGCCTGTCTGTCTGAGCTCCCTGTCCACCCCTCCCTCACCCACTCTGGGGCAAAGCCTGCATTGGCACCAGCCACCTACACTTACTTTTCCAGGGGAAAGAGAACCAAACCCACCAGGCAGAGGAGAATTTAGTAAACAGCAGCTAGATATCCGTTACAAATAATTTGCAATTTGCATGCCACATATTTGCTATTCAGTTTAGAGAAAGCCGAAGAAATTCAGATCTGGACTTTTAATAATAATAGCTTGCTTTGTTCGATGTCATACAGGATAAGTAAGGTAGCCAGAGCCTCCAGTGTGCACCAGCTTTCTCTCTAAACTAGGTTACCTTTAACAGATATAGACTCTTATTGCAGACGATAGAGTTCCAGGTAACAATTTCAAGTTGTTTTACTTGCCTGCATTTGCAGCAAGCATTACCCAGAGGCATTACCCTCTGCATTACTGTTTAACAGGTCCTAAACCATGCTCATCTTTATGGCCTTCAAACTGTTCTGGACCTAGAACATGTTTATTCCTGAAGGGCTGTACACAGACTATGTGTACCCTCTACTCAGGGGAGTAGTTTTGTCTGTGAGGGCAGAATCTGGCATGGAAAGGCCCTGTGCCCCACTCTTTGACAGGACAGGTTCTCATGTGCAATACCCCACAAAAGCGCTCTTTCATGTAACGTACAGCTATGGACCAGGTGCTTTACCCTGATCGTAGCCGTCTCCTGGTTCTGTTTATGAGCCTACTCACTTCAAGACAACTAATCATTACATTATTCTAATATAAAATTAATAATGTTGGCTGAATATGGCCCTCTCATAGAAATGGGAAATTGAAAATCCCAGATCCGGCCTACCTCACTCCTCATGAATGTAGCAGGAAACCTCTCCAAAGACAGCAAAATCGGCCCCTTATTCTTTTGTGCCAATATGCTAAATTATGCAGCTAGATATTTTGCTTTCCTTTTTCTTCATTTTTCTTTGTGTGTGCATTTTGCCAGTCTGGTAGTCTTTAGGACAAAGCTTTCTCTTTATACTATAGCATTGGTGGTTCCTCACAGAACCTTCATTACGTGTAGAAGTAACTACCTACTCTTTTCCTACTATTGAGATTTCGTAGTATGGCCCTGAGGGCTTGATAAACGTCACCAGACTTATTCCAGTGGGCCACTGAATGCCATCTCTAGACAAAAGCAGAGTTTTCATTTGGAAATGGAATATGATTTTGAACTGGGAACCCAGAAGCAGAAGGATTTTCATTTCTATTGCTGTGAGCCATTCACCAGTCTCCAATTAGTTTTACTGTCAGGAGGAAAAAAGATTACAGTAAAGTATAAAGCAAAATGTCAACATTTATTGCCTGCCTGGTTTTGTTGTAATGGGAGTTGTTCAAACTGGTAGTGGGTAGAAGCCTTGTGCTCACAGTTATTGTAGAGCCAAAACTCTTGGTGAGCTTTGTGTTCTGCCTAGAAAAGCACTCTCGGCTACATGGCAACTATTTCATCCTCCTCTGTAGAAGTGAAACTTTTTTTCCTCAACTGTTGAAGCAACAGAAGTATTCACCTTTTCCATTAAAAAAAAAAAAAAATTAAAAAAAAAGGATGCCATCACTTTGTTGACAACATTTCTTAAGCAGTTAAGAAATTGTAAGCATTTCTTTTAGGCTGTATTTAAGGAAATAAACCAACTCCTTGGGCTTGGATGAGTTTGCAGTTAGAAAGAGGGATTCTGTTATTATCTACTGTAGATAAATGAAAAGTCACGAGTGGAAACATGACTCAATGAAATGTCATGTCAAGTCTCAAATTTGAAATATGAGAAAATGGCATTTTTTTCATCAGATTTTTTCCATCTAGATTTTTCAAGGAAGACAGTTTCTGCAGCCTTTAAAATTAATTTTTAGCCCTGTGTTTCCTTCAAAATGGCTTACTATCTATTAGTCAGTCCTCTCTTCACCGTAATCTGCGAGGACAGCTCTATATATGTTTCAATTCTTCTGGTGTTTTAATTGAATGTGTCTCCAGTGTGGTACTGTAAGTATCTCATTTAGCAACGGTGGTTTAACATCCTCTGGAGCAAAGTGAAGCAATGACTTAATTAACTTCCACTTGGGCAGTTATCTGCTCTGGGAACCTGCAGGAAGTATTATTCTATTTGAGGGTGACAAATGAACTTACATGAGGTACCACACGCCACCCAGTGGGAGATCTGACAAGAAACATAATTTATTTCATTAGTGGTGCCAAAATGGGCTTTCAAGCTGAAAACCTAAATATGTAGCAGTGTCTTAGGAGAAGAGGAAACAGCATGGGCTTTGTCCGAAATAATTGATTGTGTACTGTTCATAACATATATTTCCATGGGAAAGTTTAAGTTTAGTGTAACTCTTCATCCATCATATTGTAGTTTGTTAGGTGTTAGCCTAAGTGGTGTATAAAATAAACAGTCATAAATACTTTTGGATTTGGTAATATTTATTAATTACATTATGAAAAATAGATTTTAAAAAAATAACTAGCCTTGAGTCAGAATTAACTTTGGTGGTTTAGAACATATTTATAATTGTTCTGAGTATTATAGATATTGAAACATGGCTACAGTCTCAAAGATCCTTGGCTTTCCTCAGATTTATTGTAATTTATAGAGTAAAAGTTAGTGGCAGCCTCTAATTACCCACAGAACCAAAGTTTCCTGAGTGAAAAGTTGAGATCAAAGGGCATGAATAATAGCCTTAAAGGCATCTCCCCTTACACAGGCTACTCTTAGCCCCTCTGCTGTCCTTTGGTATAAATTAAGCACCTTAGGATGAATAAAACATGAAGCACAGAAGGTTTAGATTTCACAGAAGATGAATGGTTGGATTATTGATGGGAAAAGGAGCATGGGAAAGTATAAACCATGTAGATCTAAAAATTTTAAACTCTGTAAGCAATCACCTTTGCTTTAGTAATTTTTTTTAAAAATTTGTTTTTAGTCATTTTGTCCAAATCCTTTCTGTTGATAAGGCAGCTGGGTTGTTCTGTGTCACTGAACTTCACTTTTAAGCAAGCTCAGAAGCCTTTCACAGTTCATTCTGTTGATTTCAGTGGGCATACGACCAGGCCATAAAACCACAAGAGCAATCACTGGTTGTTAAAAACCATACAAGCACTTACATTCAATTATAATGAAAAAGGTGCATACCTCTTGTGTCTCATGAAACTCAGACTTGAAGGCTGTTTGCTTCCTCATATATATAGCATGAATCCAGTTCCTTCCTGATGTAAAGTTCATTGCCTTTCACTAGTGTTACACATGCTGAATTTCATTCATTTCATATCCCTTTACAGTATAGATGTACACAACAGTAGGAATTAGGAAAGTAGGATCAAAACCCTTTCTGCTGCAGACTTTTATTCATAGAAAAAGATTTTGCAGGATGAATGGGTGCATGAGGCAAAAGCTGTGTTTTTGTTTTGAACAAAATTCTGTATTTGCTTTCTATGAAGAATGTTTTCTTTGAAGGAAAAAGAACAAAAACATAAATTAGTTACCGTTCTGGGAAATGGTAAAATGCAAAGTTTCTCCATGAGCTGTGAAAATGGCTGACTTTTCATCTTGGACATATTGTGTTAGGAATCAAAATCTTAACTTTTTGAAATTTGGACATTTGAAAAATTGTTGAGTTTGTGTTTACCTGTATTGAAAGCAATCACATCAGTCTCTTTCTACTGGCAGCCAAACTCCCAAATCAGCTTCCCTTGCAAACCAGAAATATGTACTATTATAATCATATCTCATTAAATCCTATGGCCCAGCTATCAGGTCAGTCATACAAACATAGGAAAAGGCACCTACATATTCCCTCTGCTTGATTAACATTAGGGCTTTGAACAAAGGTCATCTGCTTTACGGGAAGTTGAGTCAGGCTTTGTCTCTCCTCTTAAAGCTGTTCCACTTTTTAGAATACAATTAAAAATTCATTGGACTGGGAACAGGAACCCAGGTGTCTCACATCCCTTGGGACTGGTCTAACCACGGTCTTATAGAGTCATTTTCACGCTCTCTTGCTGTCTCAATAAATATTAAAGTATTTTATGCAAAGCAAAAGACCTTCTGTATGAGAAATGGAGAAAAAATGTATTCAAAGAATACTGTAGATTGTGATGATTACAGCAGCCTCGGGGGAGGTGGGACTCCTGCCTTTAATCCTTGCTCTGAATCAGGAAAAAAGAGTTTTGAATCTCTCCATCCTCATGTGGGATTTTGCTTATTTTTGGAAACTGGAAAAAAAATTAAAAATTTAAATTAAAAGGTACACTGAAAAGCCCTCACTCTATCTCTCTGAATGAGTTTCCTGATTCTAAGTGCAGAAAGAATATAGTTTAGAAAACTGTAATGTCAAGGTTGGAGGTGTGGTCTTTTTGTTGGGGGTGTGTTGGAATTTGGCATAAAATTTTTGTTCAGCTCAGTTTATTTATGCAAAAAGTCTTAGAGTGACATAAACAGTGTTTTTTCATATTTATCTTTTTTTTTAAGGAAATAAATAAATAATCAGCTAAAGAAATAAAACAAAAACATTTGCATGCCTTTCTAAGCTTTTGTAATTTTTTTTTCTCAGGCCTGTTTATTTGAAGGAAGAGCTGTGAGTCAAAGTTTCTTTGACTAGAATGTAGCCAAAAAATCAAACCCCTTTTTTCCCCCCCCTGTAAAGTACAATGGGGAAAAGTACCATTTTTCAAGCAGTTTTAATCTTATCGGTGAATAAGTGTAGTTATGCTTAAATTGTCAGGTTTCAGGAAAACTTTGAGCTTCCAAAGCTGATCCAAAGCCCTCTGAGTAGGTGACAGTCTTTCTGTTGACCTAAGCTGTCTATAGAGGGGATGCTATCAGAGTTAAAACCTACTGACTGAGAATCTGTGTCTGTGTAATCTAGTATATTAAGACAGAGGCTTACAGGAAGGAGAGATACCTCAAAGTTATCTCAATATTACAGAAATTTAATTAATGATGCTTTTGAAGTAAGGATATTTTTATTTATTGTGTGGGTTGGGCTTTTTTTCCTGCTACATTACAGACATAACATATTGACGTGGAGGACACTGTAGAGGCTAATGAATTCCAATCAATACAGGCACAATGAGACGGGCAATATGCACACTCAGAAACCCTCAGCAGTCAAACTGTTCTAGCAAACAAAGCTATTTTATAATCTATCGGCACACTTTGCATTACACTGTGGAATAAAAGGGGTGGTTATTTTAGGCAATCATGAAAAAATAAATCTCGAGGAGCAAATATTCTCACTTACAACAGTTTTCTGACAATAAGACCATTTCAAAAGGAAAGGGAGTTCACAGGTCATTCTTATTAAGTGCTTGACTGATTTATTTTAACACAGCTCTCTCTTCTGCTGGAGCTGGGAGAACTGAGGTGTATTTTTCCTCCAGAAAGGCCTGCTAATGCTATGCCGGGCTGCTGGATGGAGAGGGTGAACACTGATAGCCCATCAAATTAGTTGCAGCATGTTTCTATCGATGCAGCCAAACTGCTCCGGGAGGGAGAAATCTCCGGCTTGAATCCACTCCCTTTCTGCCTCTCCCTGACATCTAGACTCCACCAAATGCCCCTTTAGGAACAGTTAGGTGGTGGTTGTGCTTGTCCTTGCAAGCTGGATAAACTGTTTCCTCTATCTACTGCCCTTCCCTACAATATTTATTTAAGGAACAGCCCAGTTCTGCCTCTGGAAGCTGGCACTTTTTTATCTGCCTTAAAGCATTTGTGATGTCTTGCAAAGCCAGACTGTATTGAATATTAAAAACATAATATGGAATACAATTCCGCACCTATATCATAAACTATATCTTTTGGGACTCCAGCTTTGCTTTTAATTACATCATTATCCTAATTATCTTATTAACATCCTCTGGTGTAGGCAGCCTGTTATGGAAGAATAAAATAAAGGTTTTTTTCTTTGGCCCTGTGGCAGGCTCACGATCAAATGTTCGGAAACTATTACACTAATCATAACCATTTCACTGTTATCTTCTGCTTTCCCCATCTGTTTGCCCATACCCACTTGTCTCCTGCCATATCCTCAGACTGTAAGCTCTCTGAGGCAGGGTGTCTTGCAGAGCTTTGCACAGTGTTTGTTCCTAATTGGGGTGCATGGGTGGTGGAACAGTTGTAACGATAGATTTGTTTTCCAGATTAACAATAACATAATTACATTATGTTATGTTGTAACATTTTTGCCAGTGAACTTTCTTACCTTATAACCTTGGAGTACTGTGTAACATTTGAAAGACAATTGGAACCAGCAATTTATTAATTAAACAGATTGATAAATAGCAACTGAAGAATTTTGGGTACAATAAAGGCAAATGTTTCGCCCTTTAGTGATGGACATTCATGAGGTCAACACACTTTGCACAAGTGAGATATGAAATACTGACAAGAGAATTTGCTTACATGTTGTCACCCCAATCCATACTTCTCATTTCTCACAATTAGTTCAGGCCCTTCATTTATTTTTGTCATCCACGCAGCGCTTCTACACTTGTTTATCGCATTCTTCATTTATTCCTGCTTTGCAAATGTGACATTCTTACAATATTGCTTAGGAGAAAATTATAGATCAGACTAGCCAGTCACACTTTTTTTTTTTTCCTTTCCTTTTATTTAAAGCAAGAAGGAATATGAGTTGAAACCCACGTTCATCAAAGACAGCATTGGTTTGAAAACACTGGATGTTGGTTTCAGTAGTAAAGGAGTACAAGCTGAAAATATGATACAGCTGTGCCGATCTCTTTGTGATTATTTTGAAAATCTGGCTATCTGCCCCATCTGACAGTCTGTGAACATGGCAAATAATTTAACATTCATGCCGCTCCTGTTTTGGCATAATATATATGAATCATGTGGTCACCACTTTCCAAATCAGCAGTAGTTCAGAAAAGAGTTAATGACTAAAGTTTTGGTCATTACTTGTTCCATTGTTCCATAATAAAAACCATTGTAAAATGAAATATCAAGGCATAAAGGACATTTTGTGCCGTGACTCATAAGTCATGGAGGACTTCTTTTTTAGTACATCTTAAGCAGTTCATTTCTAACTTTGGAAGTTTCCTGGAGAGTTGATCGACTCAGTATCCCTGAATGTCAGGCATGGTCCAAGTATTCATGGACTCTTCTTTGACTCCATAGGCTTCTACGCCACTGAATAATTAGCCATTTACCATAGCTTCTAGTGAGTCACAAGAGAATACGCTAAGTCGTATCTCATCTGTGCTTCAAAAGTCTATGGAAGGTTTGCAATTAGATTTTAAGTCACAAAATACCCACTTATTATTTGCCTGGGGTTTTTTTTAGTGTAGCTGAAATATGTGAGAAGGGCAGCCCTCATTAAGTTACATGGTGAAAGGATGATTTTTGTCCTGAATGTTGCTCCAGCAAAGATTGTATGGCCTGGGATCATTTCTACGTGTGGGTCTTCATTGCGCTTACACCATTTGTGTTAAGAAGGTTTGAGTGTGAAAATCCCCCTGGGGCGCAGCACTCTTGATCCTAAGTCCAGCTGGGCACTGTGCTTATCTGCATGTCATTTTGGAGCAAAGCTGATAACCTAATTAGATGACATGCCGGGCAATTCTCAACACAGCGGTGAGCCATATCACTTCACCAGTTCTTCCTCCATGATTCATTATTATCTCTGAGCCCATGTGTGACCCCAGTAGCTGACTTGAGAGGAGCTTCTCTGTATCAGCATTGCAAATTGGCCCTGTTAGAGAATCATGAGTTTTTGCTTATCTGAATTTTAGCTTTTGTCCTTTTTTATGGCTGAGCCAGAACAAGTTAAAAGCAGGGGTCTGTGTGGAGACAGAGCCAAAGTTAGACTTTAATGTCAAGTAAACCGGGAGTCTTCAGGTCAGGAAAAGCACAAAAGGGCAGTGAATACTGATCCAACTATGGCAGACATGGCTTGTATATCTGTACTTTGCAAACAGATGCCTCATGCAGCATAAGTTGCGTGGTCCTTTTGCTTGTTTGAGAATCCCATTAAGCTGTATATATGATCACATTTACAAACAGGGGCAGAAAGAGGTTGCTTCTATACACATTAACATAACATCCATTTTCTTTCCTTATCTGTCCTAGTAAGAAACAACGACAGCCTTGGTTTTTGACTGGATAGAGATTAAGGAAGGAGAAAATAGTGTCAGCAACCTTCCTAGACCCCATGGAAGAGCCACCCTACATTTCACACTAAAGCTAACAAGCTCACCAGGCAATGTGCACCAGCCTTCTCGAGGCCATTGTGGGAATTCAAATATTGTCTCATCACTACCCAAATAATAAACCACTTATTTCATCAAACAAGGTCTCTAGCTTGCTCGCTGTTGGTGCAGAACACATGCGTACACCTGCCATACATTTGGCATCAAAGGCATTGTGGAGCTTATGTTCCAAAGCAAACATGCAACTGATAGCAAAACACAGCAATCAAAAGCAGACAGTGCTTCAACTTGATGTAATGTAAAAGACATGAATTTTTAACAAATGTGCTGATTTTATTTTTGTCTTCTAGTGTTATACAAGAACATTTTTTTGATGATAATTTGAGCAAACAAGAAGACTGTTGAAACTTCTGTAGTTAGAACAACAGGAGTTGGATAACATCTTGGGCTTGTGGGGTTGGTTGGTTGTTCATTTGTGTTACCGGTGGCAACTGGAAATGCTAACGTTACCCAAAGTGATGGGAAAAATTGTCAACATCACAGCAGTACCCGCTGCCCCCCTCCCCAAAGGAAAACACTCTCCTTATTCATCTGTAAAAATTCATACACCTACAGCCTTGGTTGGAGATTTGCAAAGTCAGTTCCTTAGGATTAATACTGTTGCTAGCGATTGCATGAGACTTAAAATCCTTGACTCAGACTTTATCCACCTAATACCCAATCTGTTTTACCCACCTAATCTACCTCAATCTAAATAGACATTTACCTGTCATAACTAGGATAAAACAAACTCCGAGGTAGAAGCACAGTCTACAATACACATTAGAAAGATTTGAACATAAATGGGAGCAGCCTAAAATTTAAAGGGTCACCTTTGCTTCCCACTCCTGCAAAAACTATGACTGACTGGAAGGTTAATAAAAGGAGGTAATGATTTACAGCTTACTCATTGAACAATTCTTTGAAGTTGTCTTTACATGGAGATTTTTTTTTTTTATTCATTAGTTAGCTCTGTTAACACTTCCCTTCCAAAATACCGTATTAGTATGAAAATAGCAAAGAAAGAATCACAATGAAGCAAAGTTTTTATGACTGTAAAATTAATCTCCATGGAAAAATGGAATTCCCAGCTGAAACGGATAAGAAATCAATAAAAGTACTGAAGTGATAAAACACTATTGTCAGGACAGGGGGTCTTGGAGTACCTACTCTGCACAAATGCCATTCAATGACTGTAGTGGGATTTTTTTGTCTCAATAGTAATCAGAGGACTAAGGTGCCATCCTCTAGATGAAATGCAATTTGGTTCATCTTCAATATACTACTTAGTAAATCATTATCATGTATGGATACACATGCATCATGTATCATGTGATACACATACACGCACATATTAAACTGTAACCAGATCGATTACACATACATTTTTGAAACCCTGGTTATACAATGGAAGATTGGGGAGAACTTGTTATTAATGATCTAAAGAAACAGAGATCATCAATGATTTTTCACAGCAGGATAAAAGCTCTAGCTATGTGAACTGCAGAAACTACTACCTGAATAATTGCTTTTGCTGTATTTGTAACACAGCTGATCTTCTGGTGATGATGGAGGTAGCGTACTAGCATATTTTAGACTCTTGAACTAAACCCCATTTTTTTAGAAGATAAGAAGTAGCCTGATGTGAGAGACTGAATGAAAGGCCTGTAAGTAATATATGAATCAACTGTAACTGTTTTGGAGGTGTTTCTTTATAAAGTTGGTGGCTTGAAGATTCATTCTCATGAATATCAAAGGCAAGAGTCCACAAGTCTACACTACTTGTGAGTAGCAATACTCGTCAGTGGGATTCAAAGAAGCAGAAGCTGATTCATCCTGCACCAAGCTGTTAATGCTACAGGAAGACAAGTGGGAAAACAAATTACAGAGGGGGTTGTAAAGGCAAGTCAGAGTAGCATTTTTCAAAGCAGCAGCAGCACTAAATATTTCTAATGTTAACAAAGGTGTAGGAGAATTATTTAGATAAATCTTTTAAAAGAAAGATTAAATGGTTCACTGGGTGGCACTTAAATGTTTTTATTTTCATGTTGCTCTGGCTCCTCTACTGCTGTTTTAGCCATGAAATTGGGTCTGTTCATTGACTTTTTTGTGCTTTTCTTAAAATTCTCTCTCATATGGGCAAGAGATGAGAAATAAGGATATTGCCCCAGCTCTTTTATAACTTTGTTACTGCTGTATTCCTTCAAAATTGCCCAGAGTCCAGATATTTGAGTAAACTGTGCATCATTTAGCTCCTGGGTTTTCTAACTGAGCAGTACTACTTATATGAGACACCACACAAATTTAGCACTAGTTCAACAGACATGTGAAAAAGCTTATTCAAAATATAGAATCCTGTGTCTTCTTTTCACAGCCAAGCATCAAAAAAAAAAAATTAAGAATCATCATTAGCATAATAGAGAATTTCAAATATTTATAACGTCTTTTTTATTTATGTTTTATTCATTAGTTGTAAATGCTCTAAAGTGACCAGCAGCCTCTGACATGCTGTCCCAGAAATCTTCATGCCTTCCCATTGGGACCATCAGTCCCATTTATTTTTGGTTATGCCATGACCACAGGTTTCACTCTGTCAATTTGCTGCAACTCTTACTCAAGTGACACTTCCTTAGGGAATGTGACCGTTTCAAATATCTCTCCAAGATTTGTGAAGATATTACCCTTTCTTTAAAGTATGTGTCAGTTTGGAGTGACAGTTTCTTCCAAAGTATGCCACCGGTGACTGTCTATTCTCACAACATATTCTCACTTCATTTTCATAAAATGGTGACTTCTCTTGGTGGCACCAGGTCAAATTAAGTTTTTATTTTTTCCTAGCTGTCTCTTTACTTCTAGTGTTGGGTCTGACATCCTATTAATGTTTTCTATTCTCTGTGGTACAAATAGCACCCCATGTCAGATTCATTGATAGCACTCCATAAGTAGTCATGCTTAGCATCATGAAGAGAGTGGCTCCACAGGCTTTTTATTAGATGTTTGGTTTGGTTTGGTTTGGTTTTGTTCATTTCAGCACCATTTTCTTTCTTACCATTAACATTAGGGATAATATCAATTAATGGTTGCATTCTAAACCTGTACTAAAACTGCTTAAAATAACACTAGCTAATCTGTGGCAGAATTTACTATGTAATAGGTTTCTCTTAGACATAGAGCTGGTTTAGCAAAAAAAGATTTAGTATACATGACTACATGTTTAGCTGCAGTATTTTCTGTTAAAGTCATCTCTTGCGAGTCAGCGTTATATTCTAACACAAGTATATTTGTCCTTGCCAATTTAAACAATATCATCTATGTCTGCTTTCCTTCGAGGTGTTGATTTTCCTTTATCATTAGCATGACTTTATCATTCTTTCACTTAGTTTTGGCTCTTGTCGTAATCCCTGCCAATGTTCTTTATTTCAGTGTTCACCTTGGGTTTTTATAAAATATTTTTGCCCTTCCTCTAAGGTGTTTTTGGACCATAAAATGACTTTTACATATCCTTTTGAATATATATTCCTGTAACACCTTAGCAATTGCCAGGTTGTTTCCTTTAAATAAAAACCCATTGAGGACTGAATAGTCTCCCTTGAAAAGCTCTTGGAAAATTCTGATCCTACCATCCCATGCTGGTAACTGTGATGATTTTCCACAGTGTTATCTCAGATGTAGCTCTGGCAATCTCAGTCCACCTCTAACCTGAGATCTGATGAGTTCGTTCATGTGTTGAAAACTCCATAATCTAGTAATAAACATTGTTCCACTGCATTCTTGCTCAGACAGTGTTACTGTAGTTATTAAATCTTTCACACTTTTTTATCAGTTTGAAAGTGTAGTTTTGTTTCTGAAAAAAATAATCATTTCCAGGTTCTCAAACACTGGAACGGTTTGCCAGATCCCCTTCTGATAGCAGTAAATAATGCCTGACCAATTTCATTTTAAAAAGGCATAACAAGGGTTAGAAAGAAGGACGTGAAACTTCTTATTTCCATTGCTTAAGGTCAATGCCTCATTTTAGGCAGACTGAAACTCATTTTTGGTTAGTGGTTATGTGGTTAGTGTGATACATGAACCAGTGCCGATCATTTTCAATCACACTACTGTAAGTAGACTGCCAGAACCTTTCTTAGTACTTTCATAGAAAAAATTAGATTTCTGCTTTCTGGCATAGTAGTTATGTATTACTGGGTCTTTTAATAAACCCACCAGTTTCAGAACCTCTTTAAGCTTCTCTATGATAGTCATTAGATTTTTTTGCACAGTATAACTTAGGCAACAAGATTTATCACAAATGTCCCTGTAAGATTTAGCATTGAGAGGAACTAGGGAAACTTTTTATTGCATCAGGCATTTTAGTGATGACTTAAGCTTTATTATAATCTGCACGTATACCTAGTTGTGTTAAGGTCTCCACTGAATATGTTATGTCTGTTATACAGAACCTGCATTATGGTTATTCAGATTTGGGCCACAATCTCTGTTTCTTTTCAAAATTCCAACAGCTCAGAACTGTTGGTCATGGCTGTCTAATATTTTATTTTGTTTTTCTAAAGCAAAATATCACTTGGGTGGGTCTTAGTATTGTCTATAGCGTAGATGTACAACTTGTGTTATATAAACCAGCTACATGCAGCCTAAAATATATCATTTTTTCCCTGGCCCCTTTGTATGTTTTCTCTTTTCCTGGATAAGCTGCAAAAAGTCTGAGCCAGAAGGATTTCCCAGGTGATGCACTGGTCCAGGTCTCTACCTTCCTCAAGAGTCTCTTAGGTCATTTTCTCTGTCATGCCATTTAATATGTGTATAATGAACGTAATTATTGTTTTAGAAGTGTTCTGTAAATCCATTTTTCTCAGAAAGGCCAGTTTTAATGAGGGTGCACTGTGCTTTGGTTCTGCACTTGCATAATAAATCTGATATTCCTGGGACAAGTGTACAGTATGTCTGGAGAATGAATGTAGCACACTGAGGCCTCTCATTGCCCATCTTTTAGCTGCTGGGGCTACATCAGCTCAGTGGTGGCAGGGACATATATTAAGATGTACTCAAGAGGACAGCACGGGAAGCCGGCAGAGAGTGCCATGAATGTCACCTTCTTGAAAAATGTACTTTGCTTGGCATTATTCTTACAAGTGTGCTAGGGGAGTCACTCTCTTCTTACTGCAAACTCGATTTTTACTACCCCAAGACAATGTTGGGAGGAAAAATTTAGCCAGGACTTTGGCAATCAAAATATATGAACTCAGGTATCACCAATGATTATTCTGCCAAAGTTAAAAACATTGGTTTTCTTCTATGTTTATATTGAAAAATCCTCCCTCACCTTTAAAAGTTGTGCGCTTGCTCAGTTGTGTATGTTCAAATGACTTGTGAGTCTCACTGTGTAGGGTGGGTAACATTTTATGTGAGGACAAGAACTCCTCCTTCCTAAGCTTACCTACTTATTCAGCTACTTTCTTCAACTGTAACTATACAGGCTCATAGTTATTCCAGATTTCTTTGGCTCCAGTACTGCATGTGGTTCCTTTATGCCTACAGGATTTTGGGTATATGTAAATGCAATACACAGATTATTCATGGCAGCCTCAGAAGCTCCATGGTGGCTGGGAGGAGGCCTCTACCTCTACCCTCAAAAATTAGAAGTGATTGGATGGGGTTTGTTTCATGTATTGATGGCACTATTTATCACCCCTTTGATAATTTTTCTGATGTTTTCAGTCTTCTTTTCAGGTATCTCAGCTCCTTATTAAGGCCACTGCTCTTGCATATGGCAGGTGCATTATTTCTCCTCAGTGTAAATAGGATCAACTTTCTAATCCCGCTATTTTTTATGTCCATATCTCAGAGCCATCTCCACAAACAAATGGACAGAGTATCCATTTGTTTTTCAAAGTAAAACTGTAAGACAGCTTTTACTCAAGCAATCAGATTTCCATTATATACTTTATTAATGACTATTATTTATTGCATTAAGTTGATACATAGAAATGCCACCTGACAGTAGTATTCCATCTTGCCACATCCCCATAGAATCAGCAAATGGTTCACACAGCTTTTGTTCTGCATCTAAAAAGATGTCACAGAGAGAATATATCATATGTGTTTTAAACACAGATAACTAAAGGCTGAAAATAATCCAAAAATCTGTAACCTTTCTCTAACAAGAACAGTAATTAAATTTCTATCATTACTGAACGAACTTTCTTTGTTGTGAAACTCAGCTCAGGTTCCAAAGGGTGTAGGTAGAAGACAGAGATATTTCTTCATTGTTGATTTTTTTTAACCATCTGTCTCCCCAGCCCGGGAGGCTGTTTGCCTGTGGACAGTAGAAACACAGCGCAGAAATACAGAACTGCAGAAACATAGTAGAAACAGAGAATCTAGATATGTTTTTCTTTTCTCCTGAAGTGACTCTTCATGTTCCAGAGACACTGGAAAAACATCTTTACTTTTGAAAATTAGATGAAATGGTGTGTGTGAAATGTTCTTCATAAAAACAAATTCAGTGAAGCTAAGATAGTTTTTGAAAAGGAATTTGTAACTCACTGAAGAATGACATCTTTTTAAATACATAGAAAGAAGCAGCATAGATATAGCAGTGTATACAGCAAATCTTGTCCCATTCAATAATCTGTGTTGTGGATGCATCACCTTCTGGTAAATACAGCATAAGACAGTCTCTGTGCTTGTGCAGTTTTTGTTTCTCCTTTGACAATCAGTGTAATGACAGAATTTTTTGTAGTGTGAACTGTTGTATCAGAAAAAGTACTAGAAAATCCTTTAAATGATAAACGCCATCTGCCTTGGCCAGATTCCTTAGCTGACCGACAGATTTGTAACCCATATTATTAGCTGTTCTGAGTTGAAGTTTTTGTTACTTATTTATCAGCATTATAACATTAACCTGTCCTGCTCCAGACACTGCTGATATTCTGGTTTACACCTGCATAACAAAGACTTTCTTCTGACTGAGAGGTGTCCTAACATAAATTGCTGAAATGAAATTACAGCACTTCCACTAACTCCTAACTGCCATCAAGGAGGGAGAATCCTGCTGTTCTCTCTAACACAATTTTCTTGGTTCCTGAAAACAGCGTTTATCTGATACTAACTGTGGTAGTAAAAATTCAAAGTCGGAAGTGGATCACAGCCAACTCTTCCACTTGTGCACAAGATAAGTGTGCCATTAACCATGTCTCTTAACGTTATTTATCTCATGCAAGCAAATGAGTTCAAAGCCCTCCATTTACCGTTATATGATTGTAGATATCTGCTATCAGGTCTTTGCTGGCAGAAGCTGGGTACTTGACAGGGACAGAAGTGGAGTCTGCAGTCCAATATGGCCCATGAATACAGGTTGTTTGTAAAATAATATATGCCAGCTAATAAAAACATATGCCCTCTTTCTTTTTTCTCTCTCTCTAAGTGTATATGAAGCACATTAGCATTAGCCCTCTCCTTTACAGGTATGTATCCTGACATTATGCTTTCCTCCATTAACTTGAGACCTCTCAAAGACACAAGATAGTCTAATATAGGTAATATTCACATTGGATTGAATTTATAGCATTTCAAGGGAAAGTTTCTTCATCTTTCTATCTCTGTTTCTCCCATCATTTGACTCTTTCGGACTTTTTTCTCTTAGATAATGTACAAGATATACTACAAATATCAGCTCAAACAGACCTTATTGCTCTCTACAACTACCTGAAAGGAGGTTGTAGTGAGGTGCGTGTTGGTCTCTTCTCCAAGTAGTTAGCGATAGGACAACAGGAAATGGGCTCAAGGTGCGCCAGGGAAAATTTAGATTGGATATTAGGAAAAATTTCTTCACAGAAAGGGTGGTCAAGCATTGGAACAGGCTGCCCAGAGAGGTGGTGCAGTCACCATGCCGGGAAGTGTTCAAAAAATGGGTAGAGGTGGCACTTTGGGAAATGGTTTAGTGGTCATGGTGGTGTTGGGTTGATGATTGGAATGATGATCTTAGAGGTCCTTTCCAATCTTAACGATTCCTAGTTTTTACTTCCATTATAAATGATCCAGCCACCAAGCCAGGAAACAAGAAATTGCTATTCTACCCTTAATTGGTTTAGTGGTGGACTTGGTAGTGTTAGGTTAATGGTTGGACTGGATGATCTTAAAGGTCTTTTCCAACCTGAATGATTCTATGATTCTATGATTAATGCCATTACTGATCATAACATTCTCCGGGAAGAGTTTCGATTTCTTTCCCTGCCACATCAACAGCCTCTGAACTCAGAGAACTTCACTAGGTTTTGGGGATTTTGATCAATTCCTTTCTCCATTCTTTTCCTTCCTGCCTCTCCTGAGATTTCCAACTAGAATCCTCAGTGCTAGGCAAATTACTTCTGCAATGTGCTGCATTGAGAAGAGCAAGGTTTCAGCAGTGAATGGAGCCACTGTGCAGAGGAGGGACCTGGAAAGTACCCCATAGGTGCTTTTTGCATTGGCGACAGAGCTATGTGAGCTCACGCATTTTTACCATGCACTAACGATAGGCTGAGTGTTCACACAGTCAGATGATGCATAACAACTTACAGTTACACAGTCCTATATCTCAGCCTTACATCCTGAGCCTCAACATACACATCCTGCTGAGTAGTCTTACGATGTTTCATATTTCAGAAAAAAAATATATCTAACTATCCAAGTGCTAAGCTACCTGTTCTGTTCCCAAGACTGTTTCCGTACATCCAGAGCTGTTTTTAGGCAGGTAATACTAGTGTCATTAAAGCCTGATGCTCAAAGGAGCTTCCTACATCCCATTTACCGTGAACAAATATTCCTGATGGCCTTGCAGGTAACTCCATGGCCTAAATTCTTCCCTTCTACCTCAAACCAGCTTTGAATAGGCCTTTGGTGCTCAACCTTACATGAATGCAAAGGAAAATGCTCCACGGAAGATACCAAAAGTCCATCGAGAAAAATGTTCCCTGTAATTTCAGGTACTGAAAAGAAGATCTTTCCTTGTTTGTCTACTTGCATATGGAGACCCAACAGCACAGTATTTTAAATAGTTTAAATCCCCAACTTTAAACACACAAATAATGCTTTCTAAGAGGTTTTCAGGACTGTTAGCTAACCTTACTTCCCTCCAAATATAACATTCTATGAAAGACATTTTTCAAGACAACCATTATTTGAAATTCAGGCTCTTTTAATTTGGTTCAGATGGAGGCACTCAGAGTTAATACATGCTTACGAAGAAGATGGTACATATTGCACAAGAGCAGATGTGTCAAAGGGAGCTATGTAACACATTTTTCAGCTGCCAGCAAGAGTATGTTAATGACGTGATTGTGTGCAATGAGAGTTTTAACTTAGCTGCTCAGTGATTTTGCCTGTAACATGCTAGGTACAACCAAGATAATGTGTAAGCAGGAAAAAATGTTTGAAATAACAATAACAACAGCAACAGCAACAATAATAATATCACTTCAAGTATCTTTATTCTAAATGTTAGAAAAAGATAAGGAAGAACTACAATCACACACACGCAAAAAAGTCTAGAATGTTTTATTATACAAATCAACACAAGATAAAATTAAAAGGTCAAATGCGTGAGGATGAAATAGCATGCACAAAAAGCTTGCAAACTATTTCTTAGTCTCCAGACTTGAGAAATGGCAGAGAAGAACATGTGGCAATTACAGAACCATTTTTATTGCTTTAAAACAACACAGTTTAATTGGTTTGATATAAACATTGAAGCATATCTCAACTATGCGCAAAGCAGTGTACTCAATCATGTTACTTTTAATGGAAATAGTCTTGAAAATAGGTTGTGCAAAGAACGTTTGTCATAACTGCTGGCCTAGCAAGTCATGCAAGCACAACTAGATAAATAAGGTAATATGTCCTGCCACTTGTAACTTAATCCACCAGTATATTTCATTAGAAGGGTCTTAATTTTCAACTGAATGTCTCCGTCTTAATGAGAATGAGACGTGCATTTGGCTGGAGCCCAGATCAATTTCATGTAATAACAACAGTAACCATCTCAAACTTATCCTTTCCAGTAATCGAACTATATAATACGTTAAAAAAAGAAACATATAAACAAGCAAACAAGTTAACAGTCTCTATCACACTGTAGTTTGAAAGCTTTGTTTCAGGAGTCTTGAAAACATGATCAGTGAAGAAATACAGCTTTTGAGGCAGTGGCTGTTGCATATACAAAATGTTGGAAGAGATTAGTGAAATAGGTTTTGCATTTTTCATGCTGTTTCCACAGGAGATGTGCTGAAAGCCATAAAGATATGCTTCTTTCTCCAACTAATTTATTTCACATATACAATAATTTGCGGTCAATAAATCTAGGATGGATTTCCATGGTAAGGCATTGGTGTGGCAAGCAGAATGGATAACTTTATCCATAATGTGGTTGCGGTATTTTTATAATCACTTTTGTAATGTGATATCACTGGAGAGTATCATCAACCAGTGTTCAATATTAAACAAAGTTTTCCAAAGCAACACATGCTATATACTAATTCATGTCATCAGAGATCCATCTTATGGTGTAAGAGACTCATCTTGTGTGCACATGGCTTTCACGGAGATGATAGCACAGAGAAATTTACTTTTACAGTTCTATAGCTGGGCACTCCAGATGGAACATTTTACCATAGCAGGACCTTCTACCAGGAGGAAAATAACTCCTTCACCAGCCAGAGTTCTCTTGACTTAGGAAAACAAAACTTGTGGAAGGCTTGGAACTTCTGAGCTCTTTAATGAGAAATAATGACTTTAAAACAACAGTTGCAGTAGAGAATATTCACAAAATATTAGTTTATTTCTTCCACCTGGTGGTTTGTATGTTTAGCATCTTACAAAAAGCAAAATATTTAATTTGAGGAAGCCATTTCCTTAGAAATATCTATTAAAGAAGGAAACATGTTGAAATCCAGTCATTTAAACAATCCAGGGTTTAATATTTGTTAAAAATAATTTGCAGTTCAAATGTCTATATAATGGTCTACTTATACAGGAAATCTTGAGAGACTAGAAATCTTGGTCCTGCATCTGGCTGAGTTAGTAATCAGACTTAAGTTTAGTCATAGTCTGCCATTCTTCAAGCATTTTCAGCTGTCAGGAAGAGAAGGTTCAGGCTACACAGCATCTGATAACCTGTTCCCCTAGATTCCTATTTTTCCCAGAGGTCCTTCCTTAAAGTCTGAAGTGCGCTAAAGAACAAAAACTGGCTCTCCTTGATTCTGGATTGTGCTGGCTCTCCTACTCATAACAAAGTTTCAACACACATGGGCGCAGATCCAGCAAAGCATGTGCATAATTTGAAACCTATGAATAACTCCAGTTAAAGCTGCCAAAGATGGTAGGATGAACAGAGAAACCACTGAATTTCAGAGCAAAAATACAGGATGAAACTGTATCCTCAAACATAAGACTGTAAACGTTAGAAGGGTACTCACTCAGCACTTGTCAAGAAGATTGTTGTTTTTCAGGTTATTCTCATAAATCATTACGGTATCTGAAATTCATTGAACAATTCATGAGAAATATATTTGCATTTGATTTTGCTTTTTTTAAACTTTTGTTTGTTGCGACTTTTAATTCCTGTGGGAAACTGGACTGAATTGTATACGTAACGTTTTTCTACTTCGGCAAAATCATTAGACTTGCATAACCAAGCATTGGATAGAAAGTGGAAATATTTTTAAAGGTCAAATCATAAAACCGTAAACTCCGGAGGGAATTATCTCTAGGGAGTTGTATCAAGTGTACCACTCCCTTGTATGAAAACTTAATTGATGTCACTTGGTTATTATCTCTTGAGCTGAAAGTTGATATGACGTTATGTAAGATATCAGACTAAAATGCATTTTTCGGATCAGATTTTAAGCCCAGCTTGTAGTATCACAATTGGTCATTGTAAAAATGATTATTATGTCACAAACAGAGGATTATGATGTCAGGTGGGGAATAAGTGCAGAAGAAGATAAATTCTTAAGAAACAAGAGTGATTCTGTTTTAAAGCACTGTCTTCAGAAAGAAAGAATGAGAGAAAAGAAGTACAGGGAAACACACTGCACAGAACAACGCTTGTTTCCAAATAAGGTATTTCATAAAGTTTTCCATAAGGTGACAGCTGCTTTTTCAAGCACTGCATTCTGTTCGTTACATCAGCGTGAATCCAGAGGAATTGCATTTGAATTGTTGTTGCTTGGGATTGACATCAGGGTAACTGAGAGTAAAATTTGGCTTTAATACATTTTCTCAGAAACAGAATCCATTTAGTCCCTTCAAAATAGAGAAGGGGGAATTACCACACATCATATGACATCATGTATCCTTCAACACCTCAGAAGAAAAATGGAGAGCAAGATTTGTTTGAAGTCTGGGGTGCTGTTTTATTCCTCTTCTTCTCCCTCCAATTTTCACAATTTATTGTGAAACCCCCCTTTGCTGAAGCACAATACAGACCTTTTGGGCACAAGGGAGCTCTCTTAACAGTTGGTTTTGCCATCATAATAAACCCTTTAAGGACACTAATTCTAGGCTTAGGCACACTGTTCCCTGTCGTTAGCAACATCACGCAAGCAGTTTCAAGGCTCTTTAACAGCAGCTAGAAGGGACTGTTTAGAACAAAATCGTCATTGGTAAACTTAGGTCTGAGGGGGAACACTGCTTCAAATGGCTAAAGACTGAGCTTGCGTGCATCAGCTTTTGCAATTTCATGTAAAGTCACCTTCCTGAAGTCACTGTGTTTTCCATAACTTTGTCCCGTGGGGCGGTGGGGGGGGAGGAGGATAGTGAGGTTTCAGCCGCTAAAGCAAACGACAAATAGCTTAAGAACCGAAGTACTCACACACCAACCTGCTGTCTTCATTTGTATTCAACAGATGCCTCATTTTTTCCCCCTCACTGCCTAGTCTGTGCAGATCTGTATAAACAATGGAATTTTTGTCTTTATGAACATATTCTTGTCCTGCTTCACTTGAAGGTAGAGACAAACATGAGAAAAAAAAAAAAAGAAAGAAAGAAGAAAAGCAACCTTCATAGACATACATTTATAGTTTATAAGATTGTTATGTAAAGCTTTAAGAAATACTCTGGAATTTGGCTGAGAGATTCATGAAACCAGTACATGATGCATATAAGCTTTAAACAGAAAGAAAAAACAACAACAGAAAAGAAAACCTGAGGGATCCATCTGTGAAATATTGTGAAATGCCAGGGAAAATGAAGATGGCTAATTATGCTAATTTTATATTATAGTATCCATATACAACATGTATTGTCTCTATGTGTGTTTATATCTATATAGGTAGATACATAGTGTGCATGTATGAGTTCAGGTTTTTTCCGTGACTGTTTTGGTACAACATAAATTATGCTTTAATTAAACTATTTTGCATGTACAGAATACCTCATTTATTGGTACACGAATTTTTTTCCTTCCTAGTTTGATCACAAGCCACTAAGGTGTTGCTAAGTAGTTAATTCTGGTCCAGGATTAAGAATTTCTATTGCTGTGGGAAATATTTACTGGCAGTATCAGCATCTTTGTCTTTCCTTCTCCTCAGGTACAGGGAATGGGGCAGGCTCTGAGAGAGCAGAAAGATGTTATACAGTGTCAGCAGATCTCCATTATCATACGATCTCCAACAGGGTGTCAGGCTGCCGTGCTGCAGCGCTCCTCCCCACATCTGGCCAAATGTTTCCTTTACCACTTTTGCCACCTTTGCCACTGCCATTAGTCCTCAGTCACTGGGTGAGCTGCTCCAGGGAGCTCTGAGTACTGAAACTGCAGCTTCATAACCTGCTTGGAGAGAAGAGAAAAGGGGGAAGAAGGACTGCAACTGTTCCGACTTAGGTTTGACTGCTCTTTCACCAAGGCCAAGTGCTGGTGGAAAAACTGATTATAGAGTCAGGGATGTGTGTTTTATTACCTGATGCTCTTTGTACTTGTGCTCTCAGTATGCACATACAAATGTCAAAGTGGTAAAGTATTTAAAGTATTTCTAGAATGCCTAAGAAACAGAAAACAAGCTGGGTTTTCAGTTATTTTCCTAGAGAATTGCTCTAATGGTATATGTGTGTGCATGTGTTCAACCTACGTTTGAATTTCCACAGGCAAGATTTATACGACTGACTGGTCCAGCTCCATCCTAACTTTGTTTTGGATTTCAACACTTCAAGAGACAGAAGGAATCTTTCTTTCCTGTGTCTGTATTTACCTGCCTAAAATATCATGAACTCTGATGTCAGAGAAACAAATAAGGAAATAATGTAGTGGAAAGGTTTTCTGAAATGGTTACCAATTCAGTCCAGAGAGGGATAAAGTTCCCCTCCTCTCCTGAAATCCCTATTCACTGGGGATTCAGACAGGGAAAGAGAGAGTTAGTTAATGCTTTCTTAGAGCTTGTTTTTCTGTGATTCCACCCCCCTGACTCCCCCTTCGAGCACACACCTACATATTGCTGACTCTAAAAGCATTCGCAGAGGTCAAATTATTGAAAGTTCAACTAAGTTTTCCTAAGCTATCATAGTTTACCTACCATTCCCAGTTTCCACAGACTATCTGAGTAGTGATTAAATAGCTATCAGTTTTGGCATCAGAAGCCATAAACTGACTCTTTAGCCCCTACATTTTGTGTGATATTGTTTGATCTTCCAAAGATAATTTGCACCCACACACTGTTCAACAGAATCAGACTTGTAATTTGTCTATGAAAAAAACATCCTCATTAAAAAGTTTGTCAACCTAGAAAGTCAAACAGGGCAGATGTATGAAGATGACAGCCAGTGGTTACGGTTTTGTTGGTCTTACATCTTTGTCATACTAATGAACCACTTGGCACAAGGAGGGGAAAAAAATAAAAAAGAGAGAACAAAAAAGGTCCAGAAAAGAACAATGCTCGTAGCAGATGTTGCATACGCGTTCAGTTTGCGGTTTGCTGCAATTCACCTGGACTATTTAAAAGCCTGTGATGAATGGGTGGCACACAAGATAGTGTTGTGTCTTTCAAGTCTTTGACAGTTGGCAGTGAGGGTTACTAAGCAAAATTACATTGGGCCAAAAGGTTGGCCATGATGAATCCCAGATACAATAGAACTGGGGATTTTCTGTATACGGAGTGATAAGGAGGGACTTTTAGGGCTGACAGGAATGACTTGCATACTATGACAAATGAAGACGTAAGGATGCAACTGTTGGCATAGTACGTGAGAAATGCAGGATCAATTTCTTGTCACGTTAACGTCTGAGTGTGTGGCCCTGAGCAAATCCCTTAGGATCAGACCTTGAAAGGTATACAAGAGTCTAAAGATGCAAATCAGGACATATTTTGTTATTGATCTATGTCTTATTTTTCTGAGTTGTAGCATTTTCTCTTTTTGTTTTTTTTCAGGAAAACATTTTATGTATTGTCAGTAGTTCCAATTTTGAAAAAAGTATGGGCGATAAAAGCCAAAATTGGATTTGAATGCCAAAGTAACTGAATCTGTAATGCATTTGTGTGTAATACACCTTGCAAGTTGGCTCTTCAGCCAGCAGATGGGAAAAGGACAGGACTGGTTTATTACCTTTTCAGAGATCCACCAACCATTAAATCTGTTGGGTTAGAGGAGCAAGTCATTCTGCAGCCAGTCATTTGGGAGCTTGATTAGACTTCCTTCAACAGAGTTCAACATGTCAGGCCTGGAATAGGATTTAAGGAGCCAAAAGTTTCATGGCTGCTGTTGCTTTGTTTTCCCCTTTATGATGATTTTTTCTTAAATTTGCTTTTCTCTGAAGAATTAGAACATCAAATATTTCTTTGCATTTCCCTCATCTCCAGTAAAAAAACATATGTCCTTGCCAGTATTTCCTCAATGAAGGCCCAACAGCCAATAAACATAAGCAATTAGAAGGACGGAAGTCTCTGTACTTGAAAGTTAATAGACTTGGAAGCTTTGTTCAGTTTGGATGAGTACCCCAGAGCTAATCCATTGGAAACAGAAGCTACTGACCCATACTAGGAGTTGGAGAAAATAAGCTTTTTGTAACTCTTATGAATATCACATGCCTGGCACTGAGCTATGAAGGTGGGTTTCTTATCATGGGTCTGTGTATCACAATTGCCATACAATTGCTTATGACACGAACATCAGACAGCAGAAGCCAAGAGAATAGAAAACATTTGTTTAGGTTTGAAGAGCAATCTGAAAATGCTGCTGTTCAGACAGGCATATAACCTGTCTACAGAACAGGATGCAAAGAATATTTTTGAAGAATTTGATGAGGTGTTTAATAGACCTGAAAGCATTGTGAATAAAACACATCATACTGATACAGATCCCATTATGCTGCCAAAAGTACAAGCATCACATATAGTACAGTCTCATTAGCCTTGAGAAATGAAGGGAAAGTTGATTGTGACAAGATGGTAAGATGCAGTGTTATTGAGAGAATGCAGATACTAACTGGCGTGGTTAGCAACCCGATCACATGCAATAATAAGAAATGTTACAGATTTATGTAGATTCAGGAGATTTGAATAAGGCTACCAAATGCAACATAGCCCAAGGGAACGCTGGGGAAAGACATGTCTAGACTTCCAACAGCAAGAATATCTCCAGATCTAGATGCAAGCCCGTGATTTTGGCAACTCCAGCTTGATAAAATGTTAAACTCTACACCTTCAACTCCCTTTTTGCTGATGCATTTTTAAGTAACTTTGCTCTGTGATTGCTTCAGAACTTAAAAAGTGCCACTCCACAGAATTTTAAGTCCTTTAAAATCCAGGCGGAAGCAGCTATTTATAACCTCTTGAGCTAATGTGATAATCATCAACACTGTAAAAATAATAGCTGATATCCAGTTCAGCAGGTCTGGGTATCAGAAGCAGTTTTCTTCACCATATAGGCCTTTTATAGGTTTCTTTCTTTTTTTTTCCTTCCATAAGAAAGAGAAAAGAACAACTGTGTCAGTGTTAAGCTCTGTGTCAAATGGATTCCAGGTTTAGATTCCTGTCTGATATAGGCAAAGGACTTGAAGCTAGAGGTAGAGCTTCATGATATGCTGCCTTCAGAAGTGAGGCCAACATCCAAAGTTCCTCTGCATTGCTGCTTTTCCCTCGTGCCAGTTCACAACTCTTTCTACTCCATTAGCTGGTGCATGCACTCCATCTGTGCGAAAAACAACCCCTTTCATATGCCCACAAGGATTATTTTTAGACATTCTTTTTCACCATGTTTCTACTA